>NC_064871.1:0-600000 GCF_943734695.1 Anopheles maculipalpis
TTTGAACACCCCTAAACGAAGGTGGGAGGGGGTTGGAAAGGGGTGGGATGGCCTTGGAATGACCCTACGTACACATATGCCGAAGGTACTGGCCTTGTATCCCTTTGAACACCCTTTGAACACCCCTAAACGTAGGTGGGAGGGGGTGGGAAGGGGGTGGGAAGGCCTTGAAATGACCCCACGTACACAAATGCCGAAGGTACTGGCCTGTATCCCTTTGAACACCTTTTGAACACCCCTAAACGAAGGTGGGAGGGGGTTGGAAAGGGGTGGGATGGCCTTGGAATGACCCCACGTACACATATCCCGAAGGTACTGGCCTGTATCCCTTTGAACACCCTTTGAACACCCCTAAACGTAGGTGGGAGGGGGTTGGAAAGGGGTGGGATGGCCTTGGAATGACCCCACGTACACATATGCCGAAGGTACTGGCCTTGTATCCCTTTGAACACCCTTTGAACACCCCTAAACGTAGGTGGGAGGGGGTTGGAAGGGGTTGGGAAGGCCTTGGAATGACCCCACGTACACATATGCCGAAGGTACTGGCCTTGTATCCCTTTGAATACCCTTTGAACACCCTTAAACATAGGTGGGAGGGGGTTGGAAAGGGGTGGGATGGCCTTGGAATGACCCTACGTACACATATGCCGAAGGTACTGGCCTGTATCCCTTTGAACACCTTTTGAACACCCCTAAACGAAGGTGGGAGGGGGTTGGAAAGGGGTGGGATGGCCTTGGAATGACCCCACGTACACATATCCCGAAGGTGCTGGCCTTGTATCCCTTTGAACACCCTTTGAACACCCCTAAACATAGGTGGGAGGGGGTTGGAAGGGGGTGGGATGGCCTTGGAATGACCCTACGTACACATATGCCGAAGGTGCTGGCCTTGTATCCCTTTGAACACCCTTTGAACACCCCTAAACGTAGGTGGGAGGGGGTTGGAAGGGGGTGGGATGGCCTTGGAATGACCCTACGTACACATATGCCGAAGGTACTGGCCTTGTATCCCTTTGAACACCCTTTGAACACCCTTAAACATAGGTGGGAGGGGGTTGGAAGGGGGTGGGAAGGGCTTGGAATGACCCCACGTACACATATCCCGAAGGTACTGGCCTTGTATCCCTTTGAACACCCTTTGAACACCCCTAAACGTAGGTGAGAGGGGGTTGGAAGGGGGTGGGAAGGGCTTGGAATGACCCCACGTACACATATGCCGAAGGTACTGGCCATGTATCCCTTTGAACACCCTTTGAACACCCTTTGAACACCCCTAAACGATGCTGGGAGGGGGTGGGAAGGTGTGGGAAGGCCTGGGAATGACCCAACGGACACATATGCCGAAGGTACTGGCCTTGTATCCCTTTGAACACCCTTTGAACACCCCTAAACGATGTTAGGAGGGGTGGGAATGTGTGGGAAGGCCTGGGAATGGCCCCACGGACACATATGCCGAAGGTACTGGCCATGTATCCCTTTGAACACCCTTTGAACACCCTTTGAACACCCCTAAACGATGCTGGAAAGGGGTGGGAAGGGGTTGGGAAGGCCTTGGAATAACCCAACGGGCACATATGCTGAAGGTACTGTCTTTATATCTGCTTGAACGCCCTTTGATTACCCCTGAACGATGCTTGAAGGATTAAAAAATTGTTTAAAAAACATCTCGCGAAAAAAAAATTTGTGAAAAAAAAAAATATGTGAAAAAAAAAAATTTGTGAAAAAAAAAAATTGTGAAAAAAAAAATTTGTGAAAAAAAAAATTTGTAAAAAAAAAAATTTGTGAAAAAAAAAAAAATTTGTGAAAAAAAAAAATTTGTGAAAAAAAAAAATTTGTGAAAAAAAAATTTGTGAAAAAAAAAAATTTGTGAAAAAAAAAATTTGTGAAAAAAAAAAAATTTGTGAAAAAAAAAAATTGTGAAAAAAAAAAATTTGTTAAAAAAAAAATTTGTGAAAAAAAAAAATTTGTGAAAAAAAAAAATTTGTGAAAAAAAAAAAATTTGTGAAAAAAAAAAAATTTGTGAAAAAAAAAATTTGTGAAAAAAAAAATTTGTGAAAAAAAAAAATTTGTGAAAAAAAAAATTTGTGAAAAAAAAAATTTGTGAAAAAAAAAAATTTGTGAAAAAAAAAAAATTTTTGAAAAAAAAAAAATTTGTGAAAAAAAAAAATTTGTGAAAAAAAAAAAATTTGTGAAAAAAAAAAAATTTGTGAAAAAAAAAAATTGTGAAAAAAAAAAATTTGTGAAAAAAAAAATTTGTGAAAAAAAAAAATTTGTGAAAAAAAAAAAAATTTGTGAAAAAAAAAATTTGTGAAAAAAAAAAAATTTGTGAAAAAAAAAATTTGTGAAAAAAAAAATTTGTGAAAAAAAAAAATTTGTGAAAAAAAAAATTTGTGAAAAAAAAAAATTTGTGAAAAAAAAAATTTGTGAAAAAAAAAAAATTTGTGAAAAAAAAAAAATTGTGAAAAAAAAAAATTGTGAAAAAAAAAATTTGTGAAAAAAAAATTTGTAAAAAAAAAAATTTGTGAAAAAAAAAATTTGTGAAAAAAAAAAATTTGTGAAAAAAAAAATTTGTGAAAAAAAAAAAATTTGTGAAAAAAAAAAAATTGTGAAAAAAAAAAATTTGTGAAAAAAAAAATTTGTGAAAAAAAAAATTTGTGAAAAAAAAAAAATTTGTGAAAAAAAAAAAAATTTGTGAAAAAAAAAATTTGTGAAAAAAAAAAATTTGTGAAAAAAAAAAATTGTGAAATATTTCAAAATTTTTGAAATATTTCAAAAGCTGTGAAATATTTCAAAAGCTGTGAAATATTTCAAAAGTTGTGAAATATTTCAAAAGCTGTGAAATATTTCAAAAGTTGTGAAATATTTCAAAAGCTGTGAAATATTTCAAAAGCTGTGAAATATTTCAAAAGCTGTGAAATATTTCAAAAGCTTTGATATATTGCAAAAGCTTTGATATATTGCAAAAGCTTTAAAATATTTGAAAAGCTTGTGAAAATTTGTGAAAAAAAAAATTTGTGAAAAAAAAAAAATTTGTGAAAAAAAAAATTGTGAAATATTTCAAAATTTTTGAAATATTTCAAAAGCTGTGAAATATTTCAAAAGCTGTGAAATATTTCAAAAGATGTGAAATATTTCAAAAGCTGTGAAATATTTCAAAAGCTGTGAAATATTTCAAAAGCTTTGATATATTGCAAAAGCTTTGATATATTGCAAAAGCTTTGATATATTGCAAAAGCTTTAAAATATTTGAAAAGCTTGTGAAAATTTGTGAAAAAAAAATGTAAAAAAAAAAAATTTGTGAAAAAAAAAATTTGTGAAAAAAAAAATTTGTGAAAAAAAATTTGTGAAAAAAAAAAATTGTGAAATTTTTCAAAGGCTGTGAAATATTTCAAAAACTGTGAAATATTTCAAAAGTCGTGAAATATTTCAAATGCTGTGAAATATTTCAAAAGTCGTGAAATATTTTAAAAGTTGTGAAATATTTCAAAAGCTGTGAAATATTTCAAAAGCTTTGATATATTGCAAAAGCTTGTGAAAATTTGTGAAAAAAAATTTGTGAAACAAAAAAATGTGAAAAAAAAAGTTGTGAAATTTTTCAAAAGTTGTGAAATTTTTCAAAAGTTGTGAAATTTTTCAAAAGTTGTGAAATATTTCAAATGCTGTGAAATATTTCAAAAGTTGTGAAATATTTCAGAAGCTGTGAAATATTTCAAAAGTTGTGATATATTTCAAAAGCTGTGAAATATTTCAAAAGCTTTGATATATTGCAAAAGCTTTGATATATTGCAAAAGCTTGTGAAAATTTGTGAAAAAAAATTGTGAAAAAAAATTGTGAAAAAAAAAAAATTTGTGAAAAAAAAAATGTTAAAAAAAAATGTGAAAAAAAAAGTTGTGAAATTTTTCAAAAGTTGTGAAATTTTTCAAAAGTTGTGAAATATTTCAAAAGCTGTGAAATATTTCAAAAGTTGTGAAATATTTCAAAAGTTGTGAAATATTTCAAAAGCTGTGAAATATTTCAATAGCTGTCAAATATTTCAAAAGCTTTGAAATATTTCAATCGGGTCGGGGTGTTCAGCAAAAAGTTGCGCGAGCTCAAGACGCATCCAACGATATGCCGGACATAAGAATCGGACAAAAACTTAGGAAGTTATCGCCGATTTTCCACGGGAATGCTGTCCCGCCAGCAGCATTCCAGCGAAAACTTGTTTTTCGGGAATAACTCAGCGGGGAGCGGTCGGATCGGGTCGGGGTGTTCAGCAAAAAGTTGCGCAAGCTCAAGACGCATCCAACGATATGCCGGGCATAAGAATCGGACAAAAACTCAGGAAGTTATCGCCGATTTTCCACGGGAATGCTGCTGGCGGGACAGCATTCCCGTGGAAAATCGGCGATAACTTCCTGAGTTTTTGTCCGATTCTTATGCCCGGCATATCGTTGGATGCGTCTTGAGCTTGCGCAACTTTTTGCTGAACACCCCGACCCGATCCGACCGCTCCCCGCTGAGTTATTCCCGAAAAACCAGTTTTCGCTGGAATGCTGCTGGCGGGACAGCATTCCCGTGGAAAATCGGCGATAACTTCCTGAGTTTTTGTCCGATTCTTATGTCCGGCATATCGTTGGATGCGTCTTGAGCTCGCGCAACTTTTTGCTGAACACCCCGACCCGATCCGACCGCCCCCCGCTGAGTTATTCCGGAAAAACTGGTTTTCCGGGAATAACTCAGCGGGGGGCGGTCGGATCGGGTCGGGGTGTTCAGCAAAAAGTTGCGCAAGCTCAAGACGCATCCAACGATATGCCGGACATAAGAATCGGACAAAAACTCAGGAAGTTATCGCCGATTCAAATTTGTGAAAAGTTTCAAAATTTTGAAACTTTTCAAAATTTTGAAACATTTCAAAATTTTGAAACTTTTCACAAATTTGAATCGGCGATAACTTCCTGAGTTTTTGTCCGATTCTTATGTCCGGCATATCGTTGGATGCGTCTTGAGCTCGCGCAACTTTTTGCTGAACACCCCGACCCGATCCGACCGCCCCCCGCTGAGTTATTCCGGAAAAACTGGTTTTCCGGGAATAACTCAGCGGGGGGCGGTCGGATCGGGTCGGGGTGTTCAGCAAAAAGTTGCGCAAGCTCAAGACGCATCCAACGATATGCCGGGCATAAGAATCGGACAAAAACTCAGGAAGTTATCGCCGATTTTCCACGGGAATGCTGCTGGCGGGACAGCATTCCCGTGGAAAATCGGCGATAACTTCCTGAGTTTTTGTCCGATTCTTATGCCCGGCATATCGTTGGATGCGTCTTGAGCTTGCGCAACTTTTTGCTGAACACCCCGACCCGATCCGACCGCTCCCCGCTGAGTTATTCCCGAAAAACCAGTTTTCGCTGGAATGCTGCTGGCGGGACAGCATTCCCGTGGAAAATCGGCGATAACTTCCTGAGTTTTTGTCCGATTCTTATGTCCGGCATATCGTTGGATGCGTCTTGAGCTCGCGCAACTTTTTGCTGAACACCCCGACCCGATCCGACCGCCCCCCGCTGAGTTATTCCGGAAAAACTGGTTTTCCGGGAATAACTCAGCGGGGGGCGGTCGGATCGGGTCGGGGTGTTCAGCAAAAAGTTGCGCAAGCTCAAGACGCATCCAACGATATGCCGGGCATAAGAATCGGATAAAAACTCAGGAAGTTATCGCCGATTCAAATTTGTGAAAAGTTTCAAAATTTTGAAACTTTTCAAAATTTTGAAACATTTCAAAATTTTGAAACTTTTCACAAATTTGAATCGGCGATAACTTCCTGAGTTTTTGTCCGATTCTTATGTCCGGCATATCGTTGGATGCGTCTTGAGCTCGCGCAACTTTTTGCTGAACACCCCGACCCGATCCGACCGCCCCCCGCTGAGTTATTCCGGAAAAACTGGTTTTCCGGGAATAACTCAGCGGGGGGCGGTCGGATCGGGTCGGGGTGTTCAGCAAAAAGTTGCGCAAGCTCAAGACGCATCCAACGATATGCCGGACATAAGAATCGGACAAAAACTCAGGAAGTTATCGCCGATTTTCCACGGGAATGCTGCTGGCGGGACAGCATTCCCGTGGAAAATCGGCGATAACTTCCTGAGTTTTTGTCCGATTCTTATGCCCGGCATATCGTTGGATGCGTCTTGAGCTTGCGCAACTTTTTGCTGAACACCCCGACCCGATCCGACCGCTCCCCGCTGAGTTATTCCCGAAAAACCAGTTTTCGCTGGAATGCTGCTGGCGGGACAGCATTCCCGTGGAAAATCGGCGATAACTTCCTGAGTTTTTGTCCGATTCTTATGTCCGGCATATCGTTGGATGCGTCTTGAGCTTGCGCAACTTTTTGCTGAACACCCCGACCCGATCCGACCGCCCCCCGCTGAGTTATTCCGGAAAAACTGGTTTTCCGGGAATAACTCAGCGGGGAGCGGTCGGATCGGGTCGAGGTGTTCAGCAAAAAGTTGCGCAAGCTCAAGACGCATCCAACGATATGCCGGGCATAAAAATCGGACAAAAACTCAGGAAGTTATCGCCGATTTTCCACGGGAATGCTGCTGGCGGGACAGCATTCCCGTGGAAAATCGGCGATAACTTCCTGAGTTTTTGTCCGATTCTTATGCCCGGCATATCGTTGGATGCGTCTTGAGCTTGCGCAACTTTTTGCTGAACACCCCGACCCGATCCGACCGCTCCCCGCTGAGTTATTCCCGAAAAACCAGTTTTCGCTGGAATGCTGCTGGCGGGACAGCATTCCCGTGGAAAATCGGCGATAACTTCCTGAGTTTTTGTCCGATTCTTATGTCCGGCATATCGTTGGATGCGTCTTGAGCTCGCGCAACTTTTTGCTGAACACCCCGACCCGATCCGACCGCCCCCCGCTGAGTTATTCCGGAAAAACTGGTTTTCCGGGAATAACTCAGCGGGGGGCGGTCGGATCGGGTCGGGGTGTTCAGCAAAAAGTTGCGCAAGCTCAAGACGCATCCAACGATATGCCGGACATAAGAATCGGATAAAAACTCAGGAAGTTATCGCCGATTCAAATTTGTGAAAAGTTTCAAAATTTTGAAACTTTTCAAAATTTTGAAACATTTCAAAATTTTGAAACTTTTCACAAATTTGAATCGGCGATAACTTCCTGAGTTTTTGTCCGATTCTTATGTCCGGCATATCGTTGGATGCGTCTTGAGCTCGCGCAACTTTTTGCTGAACACCCCGACCCGATCCGACCGCCCCCCGCTGAGTTATTCCGGAAAAACTGGTTTTCCGGGAATAACTCAGCGGGGGGCGGTCGGATCGGGTCGGGGTGTTCAGCAAAAAGTTGCGCAAGCTCAAGACGCATCCAACGATATGCCGGGCATAAGAATCGGACAAAAACTCAGGAAGTTATCGCCGATTTTCCACGGGAATGCTGCTGGCGGGACAGCATTCCCGTGGAAAATCGGCGATAACTTCCTGAGTTTTTGTCCGATTCTTATGCCCGGCATATCGTTGGATGCGTCTTGAGCTTGCGCAACTTTTTGCTGAACACCCCGACCCGATCCGACCGCTCCCCGCTGAGTTATTCCCGAAAAACCAGTTTTCGCTGGAATGCTGCTGGCGGGACAGCATTCCCGTGGAAAATCGGCGATAACTTCCTGAGTTTTTGTCCGATTCTTATGTCCGGCATATCGTTGGATGCGTCTTGAGCTCGCGCAACTTTTTGCTGAACACCCCGACCCGATCCGACCGCCCCCCGCTGAGTTATTCCGGAAAAACTGGTTTTCCGGGAATAACTCAGCGGGGGGCGGTCGGATCGGGTCGGGGTGTTCAGCAAAAAGTTGCGCAAGCTCAAGACGCATCCAACGATATGCCGGACATAAGAATCGGACAAAAACTCAGGAAGTTATCGCCGATTCAAATTTGTGAAAAGTTTCAAAATTTTGAAACTTTTCAAAATTTTGAAACATTTCAAAATTTTGAAACTTTTCACAAATTTGAATCGGCGATAACTTCCTGAGTTTTTGTCCGATTCTTATGTCCGGCATATCGTTGGATGCGTCTTGAGCTCGCGCAACTTTTTGCTGAACACCCCGACCCGATCCGACCGCCCCCCGCTGAGTTATTCCGGAAAAACTGGTTTTCCGGGAATAACTCAGCGCGGGGCGGTCGGATCGGGTCGGGGTGTTCAGCAAAAAGTTGCGCAAGCTCAAGACGCATCCAACGATATGCCGGGCATAAGAATCGGACAAAAACTCAGGAAGTTATCGCCGATTTTCCACGGGAATGCTGCTGGCGGGACAGCATTCCCGTGGAAAATCGGCGATAACTTCCTGAGTTTTTGTCCGATTCTTATGCCCGGCATATCGTTGGATGCGTCTTGAGCTTGCGCAACTTTTTGCTGAACACCCCGACCCGATCCGACCGCTCCCCGCTGAGTTATTCCCGAAAAACCA
Organism: Anopheles maculipalpis; assembly: GCF_943734695.1. Taxonomy (NCBI): domain Eukaryota; kingdom Metazoa; phylum Arthropoda; class Insecta; order Diptera; family Culicidae; genus Anopheles; species Anopheles maculipalpis. The sequence goes on from NC_064871.1 coordinate 8,449, forward strand.
GTTTTCGCTGGAATGCTGCTGGCGGGACAGCATTCCCGTGGAAAATCGGCGATAACTTCCTGAGTTTTTGTCCGATTCTTATGTCCGGCATATCGTTGGATGCGTCTTGAGCTCGCGCAACTTTTTGCTGAACACCCCGACCCGATCCGACCGCCCCCCGCTGAGTTATTCCGGAAAAACTGGTTTTCCGGGAATAACTCAGCGGGGGGCGGTCGGATCGGGTCGGGGTGTTCAGCAAAAAGTTGCGCAAGCTCAAGACGCATCCAACGATATGCCGGGCATAAGAATCGGATAAAAACTCAGGAAGTTATCGCCGATTCAAATTTGTGAAAAGTTTCAAAATTTTGAAACTTTTCAAAATTTTGAAACATTTCAAAATTTTGAAACTTTTCACAAATTTGAATCGGCGATAACTTCCTGAGTTTTTGTCCGATTCTTATGTCCGGCATATCGTTGGATGCGTCTTGAGCTCGCGCAACTATTTGCTGAACACCCCGACCCGATCCGACCGCCCCCCGCTGAGTTATTCCGGAAAAACTGGTTTTCCGGGAATAACTCAGCGGGGGGCGGTCGGATCGGGTCGGGGTGTTCAGCAAAAAGTTGCGCAAGCTCAAGACGCATCCAACGATATGCCGGGCATAAGAATCGGACAAAAACTCAGGAAGTTATCGCCGATTTTCCACGGGAATGCTGCTGGCGGGACAGCATTCCCGTGGAAAATCGGCGATAACTTCCTGAGTTTTTGTCCGATTCTTATGCCCGGCATATCGTTGGATGCGTCTTGAGCTTGCGCAACTTTTTGCTGAACACCCCGACCCGATCCGACCGCTCCCCGCTGAGTTATTCCCGAAAAACCAGTTTTCGCTGGAATGCTGCTGGCGGGACAGCATTCCCGTGGAAAATCGGCGATAACTTCCTGAGTTTTTGTCCGATTCTTATGTCCGGCATATCGTTGGATGCGTCTTGAGCTTGCGCAACTTTTTGCTGAACACCCCGACCCGATCCGACCGCCCCCCGCTGAGTTATTCCGGAAAAACTGGTTTTCCGGGAATAACTCAGCGGGGAGCGGTCGGATCGAGTCGAGGTGTTCAGCAAAAAGTTGCGCAAGCTCAAGACGCATCCAACGATATGCCGGGCATAAAAATCGGACAAAAACTCAGGAAGTTATCGCCGATTTTCCACGGGAATGCTGCTGGCGGGACAGCATTCCCGTGGAAAATCGGCGATAACTTCCTGAGTTTTTGTCCGATTCTTATGCCCGGCATATCGTTGGATGCGTCTTGAGCTTGCGCAACTTTTTGCTGAACACCCCGACCCGATCCGACCGCTCCCCGCTGAGTTATTCCCGAAAAACCAGTTTTCGCTGGAATGCTGCTGGCGGGACAGCATTCCCGTGGAAAATCGGCGATAACTTCCTGAGTTTTTGTCCGATTCTTATGTCCGGCATATCGTTGGATGCGTCTTGAGCTCGCGCAACTTTTTGCTGAACACCCCGACCCGATCCGACCGCCCCCCGCTGAGTTATTCCGGAAAAACTGGTTTTCCGGGAATAACTCAGCGGGGGGCGGTCGGATCGGGTCGGGGTGTTCAGCAAAAAGTTGCGCAAGCTCAAGACGCATCCAACGATATGCCGGACATAAGAATCGGATAAAAACTCAGGAAGTTATCGCCGATTCAAATTTGTGAAAAGTTTCAAAATTTTGAAACTTTTCAAAATTTTGAAACATTTCAAAATTTTGAAACTTTTCACAAATTTGAATCGGCGATAACTTCCTGAGTTTTTGTCCGATTCTTATGTCCGGCATATCGTTGGATGCGTCTTGAGCTCGCGCAACTTTTTGCTGAACACCCCGACCCGATCCGACCGCCCCCCGCTGAGTTATTCCGGAAAAACTGGTTTTCCGGGAATAACTCAGCGGGGAGCGGTCGGATCGGATCGGGGTGTTCAGCAAAAAGTTGCGCAAGCTCAAGACGCATCCAACGATATGCCGGACATAAGAATCGGATAAAAACTCAGGAAGTTATCGCCGATTCAAATTTGTGAAAAGTTTCAAAATTTTGAAACTTTTCAAAATTTTGAAACATTTCAAAATTTTGAAACTTTTCACAAATTTGAATCGGCGATAACTTCCTGAGTTTTTGTCCGATTCTTATGTCCGGCATATCGTTGGATGCGTCTTGAGCTCGCGCAACTTTTTGCTGAACACCCCGACCCGATCCGACCGCCCCCCGCTGAGTTATTCCGGAAAAACTGGTTTTCCGGGAATAACTCAGCGGGGGGCGGTCGGATCGGGTCGGGGTGTTCAGCAAAAAGTTGCGCAAGCTCAAGACGCATCCAACGATATGCCGGGCATAAGAATCGGACAAAAACTCAGGAAGTTATCGCCGATTTTCCACGGGAATGCTGCTGGCGGGACAGCATTCCCGTGGAAAATCGGCGATAACTTCCTGAGTTTTTGTCCGATTCTTATGCCCGGCATATCGTTGGATGCGTCTTGAGCTTGCGCAACTTTTTGCTGAACACCCCGACCCGATCCGACCGCTCCCCGCTGAGTTATTCCCGAAAAACCAGTTTTCGCTGGAATGCTGCTGGCGGGACAGCATTCCCGTGGAAAATCGGCGATAACTTCCTGAGTTTTTGTCCGATTCTTATGCCCGGCATATCGTTGGATGCGTCTTGAGCTTGCGCAACTTTTTGCTGAACACCCCGACCCGATCCGACCGCTCCCCGCTGAGTTATTCCCGAAAAACCAGTTTTCGCTGGAATGCTGCTGGCGGGACAGCATTCCCGTGGAAAATCGGCGATAACTTCCTGAGTTTTTGTCCGATTCTTATGTCCGGCATATCGTTGGATGCGTCTTGAGCTTGCGCAACTTTTTGCTGAACACCCCGACCCGATCCGACCGCCCCCCGCTGAGTTATTCCGGAAAAACTGGTTTTCCGGGAATAACTCAGCGGGGAGCGGTCGGATCGGGTCGGGGTGTTCAGCAAAAAGTTGCGCAAGCTCAAGACGCATCCAACGATATGCCGGGCATAAAAATCGGACAAAAACTCAGGAAGTTATCGCCGATTTTCCACGGGAATGCTGCTGGCGGGACAGCATTCCCGTGGAAAATCGGCGATAACTTCCTGAGTTTTTGTCCGATTCTTATGCCCGGCATATCGTTGGATGCGTCTTGAGCTTGCGCAACTTTTTGCTGAACACCCCGACCCGATCCGACCGCTCCCCGCTGAGTTATTCCCGAAAAACCAGTTTTCGCTGGAATGCTGCTGGCGGGACAGCATTCCCGTGGAAAATCGGCGATAACTTCCTGAGTTTTTGTCCGATTCTTATGTCCGGCATATCGTTGGATGCGTCTTGAGCTCGCGCAACTTTTTGCTGAACACCCCGACCCGATCCGACCGCCCCCCGCTGAGTTATTCCGGAAAAACTGGTTTTCCGGGAATAACTCAGCGGGGAGCGGTCGGATCGGGTCGGGGTGTTCAGCAAAAAGTTGCGCAAGCTCAAGACGCATCCAACGATATGCCGGACATAAGTATCGGATAAAAACTCAGGAAGTTATCGCCGATTCAAATTTGTGAAAAGTTTCAAAATTTTGAAACTTTTAAAAAATTTTGAAACATTTCAAAATTTTGAAACTTTTCACAAATTTGAATCGGCGATAACTTCCTGAGTTTTTGTCCGATTCTTATGTCCGGCATATCGTTGGATGCGTCTTGAGCTCGCGCAACTTTTTGCTGAACACCCCGACCCGATCCGACCGCCCCCCGCTGAGTTATTCCGGAAAAACTGGTTTTCCGGGAATAACTCAGCGGGGGGCGGTCGGATCGGGTCGGGGTGTTCAGCAAAAAGTTGCGCAAGCTCAAGACGCATCCAACGATATGCCGGGCATAAGAATCGGACAAAAACTCAGGAAGTTATCGCCGATTTTCCACGGGAATGCTGCTGGCGGGACAGCATTCCCGTGGAAAATCGGCGATAACTTCCTGAGTTTTTGTCCGATTCTTATGCCCGGCATATCGTTGGATGCGTCTTGAGCTTGCGCAACTTTTTGCTGAACACCCCGACCCGATCCGACCGCCCCCCGCTGAGTTATTCCCGAAAAACCAGTTTTCGCTGGAATGCTGCTGGCGGGACAGCATTCCCGTGGAAAATCGGCGATAACTTCCTGAGTTTTTGTCCGATTCTTATGTCCGGCATATCGTTGGATGCGTCTTGAGCTCGCGCAACTTTTTGCTGAACACCCCGACCCGATCCGACCGCCCCCCGCTGAGTTATTCCGGAAAAACTGGTTTTCCGGGAATAACTCAGCGGGGGGCGGTCGGATCGGGTCGGGGTGTTCAGCAAAAAGTTGCGCAAGCTCAAGACGCATCCAACGATATGCCGGGCATAAGAATCGGATAAAAACTCAGGAAGTTATCGCCGATTCAAATTTGTGAAAAGTTTCAAAATTTTGAAACTTTTCAAAATTTTGAAACATTTCAAAATTTTGAAACTTTTCACAAATTTGAATCGGCGATAACTTCCTGAGTTTTTGTCCGATTCTTATGTCCGGCATATCGTTGGATGCGTCTTGAGCTCGCGCAACTTTTTGCTGAACACCCCGACCCGATCCGACCGCCCCCCGCTGAGTTATTCCGGAAAAACTGGTTTTCCGGGAATAACTCAGCGGGGAGCGGTCGGATCGGGTCGGGGTGTTCAGCAAAAAGTTGCGCAAGCTCAAGACGCATCCAACGATATGCCGGGCATAAGAATCGGACAAAAACTCAGGAAGTTATCGCCGATTTTCCACGGGAATGCTGCTGGCGGGACAGCATTCCCGTGGAAAATCGGCGATAACTTCCTGAGTTTTTGTCCGATTCTTATGCCCGGCATATCGTTGGATGCGTCTTGAGCTTGCGCAACTTTTTGCTGAACACCCCGACCCGATCCGACCGCTCCCCGCTGAGTTATTCCCGAAAAACCAGTTTTCGCTGGAATGCTGCTGGCGGGACAGCATTCCCGTGGAAAATCGGCGATAACTTCCTGAGTTTTTGTCCGATTCTTATGTCCGGCATATCGTTGGATGCGTCTTGAGCTTGCGCAACTTTTTGCTGAACACCCCGACCCGATCCGACCGCCCCCCGCTGAGTTATTCCGGAAAAACTGGTTTTCCGGGAATAACTCAGCGGGGAGCGGTCGGATCGGGTCGAGGTGTTCAGCAAAAAGTTGCGCAAGCTCAAGACGCATCCAACGATATGCCGGGCATAAAAATCGGACAAAAACTCAGGAAGTTATCGCCGATTTTCCACGGGAATGCTGCTGGCGGGACAGCATTCCCGTGGAAAATCGGCGATAACTTCCTGAGTTTTTGTCCGATTCTTATGCCCGGCATATCGTTGGATGCGTCTTGAGCTTGCGCAACTTTTTGCTGAACACCCCGACCCGATCCGACCGCTCCCCGCTGAGTTATTCCCGAAAAACCAGTTTTCGCTGGAATGCTGCTGGCGGGACAGCATTCCCGTGGAAAATCGGCGATAACTTCCTGAGTTTTTGTCCGATTCTTATGTCCGGCATATCGTTGGATGCGTCTTGAGCTCGCGCAACTTTTTGCTGAACACCCCGACCCGATCCGACCGCCCCCCGCTGAGTTATTCCGGAAAAACTGGTTTTCCGGGAATAACTCAGCGGGGGGCGGTCGGATCGGGTCGGGGTGTTCAGCAAAAAGTTGCGCAAGCTCAAGACGCATCCAACGATATGCCGGACATAAGAATCGGATAAAAACTCAGGAAGTTATCGCCGATTCAAATTTGTGAAAAGTTTCAAAATTTTGAAACTTTTCAAAATTTTGAAACATTTCAAAATTTTGAAACTTTTCACAAATTTGAATCGGCGATAACTTCCTGAGTTTTTGTCCGATTCTTATGTCCGGCATATCGTTGGATGCGTCTTGAGCTCGCGCAACTTTTTGCTGAACACCCCGACCCGATCCGACCGCCCCCCGCTGAGTTATTCCGGAAAAACTGGTTTTCCGGGAATAACTCAGCGGGGGGCGGTCGGATCGGGTCGGGGTGTTCAGCAAAAAGTTGCGCAAGCTCAAGACGCATCCAACGATATGCCGGGCATAAGAATCGGACAAAAACTCAGGAAGTTATCGCCGATTTTCCACGGGAATGCTGCTGGCGGGACAGCATTCCCGTGGAAAATCGGCGATAACTTCCTTAGTTTTTGTCCGATTCTTATGCCCGGCATATCGTTGGATGCGTCTTGAGCTTGCGCAACTTTTTGCTGAACACCCCGACCCGATCCGACCGCTCCCCGCTGAGTTATTCCCGAAAAACCAGTTTTCGCTGGAATGCTGCTGGCGGGACAGCATTCCCGTGGAAAATCGGCGATAACTTCCTGAGTTTTTGTCCGATTCTTATGTCCGGCATATCGTTGGATGCGTCTTGAGCTCGCGCAACTTTTTGCTGAACACCCCGACCCGATCCGACCGCCCCCCGCTGAGTTATTCCGGAAAAACTGGTTTTCCGGGAATAACTCAGCGGGGGGCGGTCGGATCGGGTCGGGGTGTTCAGCAAAAAGTTGCGCAAGCTCAAGACGCATCCAACGATATGCCGGACATAAGAATCGGACAAAAACTCAGGAAGTTATCGCCGATTCAAATTTGTGAAAAGTTTCAAAATTTTGAAACTTTTCAAAATTTTGAAACATTTCAAAATTTTGAAACTTTTCACAAATTTGAATCGGCGATAACTTCCTGAGTTTTTGTCCGATTCTTATGTCCGGCATATCGTTGGATGCGTCTTGAGCTCGCGCAACTTTTTGCTGAACACCCCGACCCGATCCGACCGCCCCCCGCTGAGTTATTCCGGAAAAACTGGTTTTCCGGGAATAACTCAGCGCGGGGCGGTCGGATCGGGTCGGGGTGTTCAGCAAAAAGTTGCGCAAGCTCAAGACGCATCCAACGATATGCCGGGCATAAGAATCGGACAAAAACTCAGGAAGTTATCGCCGATTTTCCACGGGAATGCTGCTGGCGGGACAGCATTCCCGTGGAAAATCGGCGATAACTTCCTGAGTTTTTGTCCGATTCTTATGCCCGGCATATCGTTGGATGCGTCTTGAGCTTGCGCAACTTTTTGCTGAACACCCCGACCCGATCCGACCGCTCCCCGCTGAGTTATTCCCGAAAAACCAGTTTTCGCTGGAATGCTGCTGGCGGGACAGCATTCCCGTGGAAAATCGGCGATAACTTCCTGAGTTTTTGTCCGATTCTTATGTCCGGCATATCGTTGGATGCGTCTTGAGCTCGCGCAACTTTTTGCTGAACACCCCGACCCGATCCGACCGCCCCCCGCTGAGTTATTCCGGAAAAACTGGTTTTCCGGGAATAACTCAGCGGGGGGCGGTCGGATCGGGTCGGGGTGTTCAGCAAAAAGTTGCGCAAGCTCAAGACGCATCCAACGATATGCCGGGCATAAGAATCGGATAAAAACTCAGGAAGTTATCGCCGATTCAAATTTGTGAAAAGTTTCAAAATTTTGAAACTTTTCAAAATTTTGAAACATTTCAAAATTTTGAAACTTTTCACAAATTTGAATCGGCGATAACTTCCTGAGTTTTTGTCCGATTCTTATGTCCGGCATATCGTTGGATGCGTCTTGAGCTCGCGCAACTATTTGCTGAACACCCCGACCCGATCCGACCGCCCCCCGCTGAGTTATTCCGGAAAAACTGGTTTTCCGGGAATAACTCAGCGGGGAGCGGTCGGATCGGGTCGGGGTGTTCAGCAAAAAGTTGCGCAAGCTCAAGACGCATCCAACGATATGCCGGGCATAAGAATCGGACAAAAACTCAGGAAGTTATCGCCGATTTTCCACGGGAATGCTGCTGGCGGGACAGCATTCCCGTGGAAAATCGGCGATAACTTCCTGAGTTTTTGTCCGATTCTTATGCCCGGCATATCGTTGGATGCGTCTTGAGCTTGCGCAACTTTTTGCTGAACACCCCGACCCGATCCGACCGCTCCCCGCTGAGTTATTCCCGAAAAACCAGTTTTCGCTGGAATGCTGCTGGCGGGACAGCATTCCCGTGGAAAATCGGCGATAACTTCCTGAGTTTTTGTCCGATTCTTATGTCCGGCATATCGTTGGATGCGTCTTGAGCTTGCGCAACTTTTTGCTGAACACCCCGACCCGATCCGACCGCCCCCCGCTGAGTTATTCCGGAAAAACTGGTTTTCCGGGAATAACTCAGCGGGGAGCGGTCGGATCGAGTCGAGGTGTTCAGCAAAAAGTTGCGCAAGCTCAAGACGCATCCAACGATATGCCGGGCATAAAAATCGGACAAAAACTCAGGAAGTTATCGCCGATTTTCCACGGGAATGCTGCTGGCGGGACAGCATTCCCGTGGAAAATCGGCGATAACTTCCTGAGTTTTTGTCCGATTCTTATGCCCGGCATATCGTTGGATGCGTCTTGAGCTTGCGCAACTTTTTGCTGAACACCCCGACCCGATCCGACCGCTCCCCGCTGAGTTATTCCCGAAAAACCAGTTTTCGCTGGAATGCTGCTGGCGGGACAGCATTCCCGTGGAAAATCGGCGATAACTTCCTGAGTTTTTGTCCGATTCTTATGTCCGGCATATCGTTGGATGCGTCTTGAGCTCGCGCAACTTTTTGCTGAACACCCCGACCCGATCCGACCGCCCCCCGCTGAGTTATTCCGGAAAAACTGGTTTTCCGGGAATAACTCAGCGGGGGGCGGTCGGATCGGGTCGGGGTGTTCAGCAAAAAGTTGCGCAAGCTCAAGACGCATCCAACGATATGCCGGACATAAGAATCGGATAAAAACTCAGGAAGTTATCGCCGATTCAAATTTGTGAAAAGTTTCAAAATTTTGAAACTTTTCAAAATTTTGAAACATTTCAAAATTTTGAAACTTTTCACAAATTTGAATCGGCGATAACTTCCTGAGTTTTTGTCCGATTCTTATGTCCGGCATATCGTTGGATGCGTCTTGAGCTCGCGCAACTTTTTGCTGAACACCCCGACCCGATCCGACCGCCCCCCGCTGAGTTATTCCGGAAAAACTGGTTTTCCGGGAATAACTCAGCGGGGAGCGGTCGGATCGGATCGGGGTGTTCAGCAAAAAGTTGCGCAAGCTCAAGACGCATCCAACGATATGCCGGACATAAGAATCGGATAAAAACTCAGGAAGTTATCGCCGATTCAAATTTGTGAAAAGTTTCAAAATTTTGAAACTTTTCAAAATTTTGAAACATTTCAAAATTTTGAAACTTTTCACAAATTTGAATCGGCGATAACTTCCTGAGTTTTTGTCCGATTCTTATGTCCGGCATATCGTTGGATGCGTCTTGAGCTCGCGCAACTTTTTGCTGAACACCCCGACCCGATCCGACCGCCCCCCGCTGAGTTATTCCGGAAAAACTGGTTTTCCGGGAATAACTCAGCGGGGGGCGGTCGGATCGGGTCGGGGTGTTCAGCAAAAAGTTGCGCAAGCTCAAGACGCATCCAACGATATGCCGGGCATAAGAATCGGACAAAAACTCAGGAAGTTATCGCCGATTTTCCACGGGAATGCTGCTGGCGGGACAGCATTCCCGTGGAAAATCGGCGATAACTTCCTGAGTTTTTGTCCGATTCTTATGCCCGGCATATCGTTGGATGCGTCTTGAGCTTGCGCAACTTTTTGCTGAACACCCCGACCCGATCCGACCGCTCCCCGCTGAGTTATTCCCGAAAAACCAGTTTTCGCTGGAATGCTGCTGGCGGGACAGCATTCCCGTGGAAAATCGGCGATAACTTCCTGAGTTTTTGTCCGATTCTTATGCCCGGCATATCGTTGGATGCGTCTTGAGCTTGCGCAACTTTTTGCTGAACACCCCGACCCGATCCGACCGCTCCCCGCTGAGTTATTCCCGAAAAACCAGTTTTCGCTGGAATGCTGCTGGCGGGACAGCATTCCCGTGGAAAATCGGCGATAACTTCCTGAGTTTTTGTCCGATTCTTATGTCCGGCATATCGTTGGATGCGTCTTGAGCTTGCGCAACTTTTTGCTGAACACCCCGACCCGATCCGACCGCCCCCCGCTGAGTTATTCCGGAAAAACTGGTTTTCCGGGAATAACTCAGCGGGGAGCGGTCGGATCGGGTCGGGGTGTTCAGCAAAAAGTTGCGCAAGCTCAAGACGCATCCAACGATATGCCGGGCATAAAAATCGGACAAAAACTCAGGAAGTTATCGCCGATTTTCCACGGGAATGCTGCTGGCGGGACAGCATTCCCGTGGAAAATCGGCGATAACTTCCTGAGTTTTTGTCCGATTCTTATGCCCGGCATATCGTTGGATGCGTCTTGAGCTTGCGCAACTTTTTGCTGAACACCCCGACCCGATCCGACCGCTCCCCGCTGAGTTATTCCCGAAAAACCAGTTTTCGCTGGAATGCTGCTGGCGGGACAGCATTCCCGTGGAAAATCGGCGATAACTTCCTGAGTTTTTGTCCGATTCTTATGTCCGGCATATCGTTGGATGCGTCTTGAGCTCGCGCAACTTTTTGCTGAACACCCCGACCCGATCCGACCGCCCCCCGCTGAGTTATTCCGGAAAAACTGGTTTTCCGGGAATAACTCAGCGGGGAGCGGTCGGATCGGGTCGGGGTGTTCAGCAAAAAGTTGCGCAAGCTCAAGACGCATCCAACGATATGCCGGACATAAGTATCGGATAAAAACTCAGGAAGTTATCGCCGATTCAAATTTGTGAAAAGTTTCAAAATTTTGAAACTTTTCAAAATTTTGAAACATTTCAAAATTTTGAAACTTTTCACAAATTTGAATCGGCGATAACTTCCTGAGTTTTTGTCCGATTCTTATGTCCGGCATATCGTTGGATGCGTCTTGAGCTCGCGCAACTTTTTGCTGAACACCCCGACCCGATCCGACCGCCCCCCGCTGAGTTATTCCGGAAAAACTGGTTTTCCGGGAATAACTCAGCGGGGGGCGGTCGGATCGGGTCGGGGTGTTCAGCAAAAAGTTGCGCAAGCTCAAGACGCATCCAACGATATGCCGGGCATAAGAATCGGACAAAAACTCAGGAAGTTATCGCCGATTTTCCACGGGAATGCTGCTGGCGGGACAGCATTCCCGTGGAAAATCGGCGATAACTTCCTGAGTTTTTGTCCGATTCTTATGCCCGGCATATCGTTGGATGCGTCTTGAGCTTGCGCAACTTTTTGCTGAACACCCCGACCCGATCCGACCGCCCCCCGCTGAGTTATTCCCGAAAAACCAGTTTTCGCTGGAATGCTGCTGGCGGGACAGCATTCCCGTGGAAAATCGGCGATAACTTCCTGAGTTTTTGTCCGATTCTTATGTCCGGCATATCGTTGGATGCGTCTTGAGCTCGCGCAACTTTTTGCTGAACACCCCGACCCGATCCGACCGCCCCCCGCTGAGTTATTCCGGAAAAACTGGTTTTCCGGGAATAACTCAGCGGGGGGCGGTCGGATCGGGTCGGGGTGTTCAGCAAAAAGTTGCGCAAGCTCAAGACGCATCCAACGATATGCCGGGCATAAGAATCGGATAAAAACTCAGGAAGTTATCGCCGATTCAAATTTGTGAAAAGTTTCAAAATTTTGAAACTTTTCAAAATTTTGAAACATTTCAAAATTTTGAAACTTTTCACAAATTTGAATCGGCGATAACTTCCTGAGTTTTTGTCCGATTCTTATGTCCGGCATATCGTTGGATGCGTCTTGAGCTCGCGCAACTTTTTGCTGAACACCCCGACCCGATCCGACCGCCCCCCGCTGAGTTATTCCGGAAAAACTGGTTTTCCGGGAATAACTCAGCGGGGAGCGGTCGGATCGGGTCGGGGTGTTCAGCAAAAAGTTGCGCAAGCTCAAGACGCATCCAACGATATGCCGGGCATAAGAATCGGACAAAAACTCAGGAAGTTATCGCCGATTTTCCACGGGAATGCTGCTGGCGGGACAGCATTCCCGTGGAAAATCGGCGATAACTTCCTGAGTTTTTGTCCGATTCTTATGCCCGGCATATCGTTGGATGCGTCTTGAGCTTGCGCAACTTTTTGCTGAACACCCCGACCCGATCCGACCGCTCCCCGCTGAGTTATTCCCGAAAAACCAGTTTTCGCTGGAATGCTGCTGGCGGGACAGCATTCCCGTGGAAAATCGGCGATAACTTCCTGAGTTTTTGTCCGATTCTTATGTCCGGCATATCGTTGGATGCGTCTTGAGCTCGCGCAACTTTTTGCTGAACACCCCGACCCGATCCGACCGCCCCCCGCTGAGTTATTCCGGAAAAACTGGTTTTCCGGGAATAACTCAGCGGGGGGCGGTCGGATCGGGTCGGGGTGTTCAGCAAAAAGTTGCGCAAGCTCAAGACGCATCCAACGATATGCCGGGCATAAGAATCGGATAAAAACTCAGGAAGTTATCGCCGATTCAAATTTGTGAAAAGTTTCAAAATTTTGAAACTTTTCAAAATTTTGAAACATTTCAAAATTTTGAAACTTTTCACAAATTTGAATCGGCGATAACTTCCTGAGTTTTTGTCCGATTCTTATGTCCGGCATATCGTTGGATGCGTCTTGAGCTCGCGCAACTTTTTGCTGAACACCCCGACCCGATCCGACCGCCCCCCGCTGAGTTATTCCGGAAAAACTGGTTTTCCGGGAATAACTCAGCGGGGAGCGGTCGGATCGGGTCGAGGTGTTCAGCAAAAAGTTGCGCAAGCTCAAGACGCATCCAACGATATGCCGGGCATGAGAATCGGACAAAAACTCAGGAAGTTATCGCCGATTTTCCACGGGAATGCTGCTGGCGGGACAGCATTCCCGTGGAAAATCGGCGATAACTTCCTGAGTTTTTGTCCGATTCTTATGCCCGGCATATCGTTGGATGCGTCTTGAGCTTGCGCAACTTTTTGCTGAACACCCCGACCCGATCCGACCGCTCCCCGCTGAGTTATTCCCGAAAAACCAGTTTTCGCTGGAATGCTGCTGGCGGGACAGCATTCCCGTGGAAAATCGGCGATAACTTCCTGAGTTTTTGTCCGATTCTTATGTCCGGCATATCGTTGGATGCGTCTTGAGCTTGCGCAACTTTTTGCTGAACACCCCGACCCGATCCGACCGCTCCCCGCTGAGTTATTCCGGAAAAACTGGTTTTCCGGGAATAACTCAGCGGGGAGCGGTCGGATCGGGTCGGGGTGTTCAGCAAAAAGTTGCGCAAGCTCAAGACGCATCCAACGATATGCCGGGCATAAAAATCGGACAAAAACTCAGGAAGTTATCGCCGATTTTCCACGGGAATGCTGCTGGCGGGACAGCATTCCCGTGGAAAATCGGCGATAACTTCCTGAGTTTTTGTCCGATTCTTATGCCCGGCATATCGTTGGATGCGTCTTGAGCTTGCGCAACTTTTTGCTGAACACCCCGACCCGATCCGACCGCTCCCCGCTGAGTTATTCCCGAAAAACCAGTTTTCGCTGGAATGCTGCTGGCGGGACAGCATTCCCGTGGAAAATCGGCGATAACTTCCTGAGTTTTTGTCCGATTCTTATGTCCGGCATATCGTTGGATGCGTCTTGAGCTCGCGCAACTTTTTGCTGAACACCCCGACCCGATCCGACCGCCCCCCGCTGAGTTATTCCGGAAAAACTGGTTTTCCGGGAATAACTCAGCGGGGGGCGGTCGGATCGGGTCGGGGTGTTCAGCAAAAAGTTGCGCGAGCTCAAGACGCATCCAACGATATGCCGGACATAAGAATCGGACAAAAACTCAGGAAGTTATCGCCGATTTTCCACGGGAATGCTGTCCCGCCAGCAGCATTCCCGTGGAAAATCGGCGATAACTTCCTGAGTTTTTGTCCGATTCTTATGCCCGGCATATCGTTGGATGCGTCTTGAGCTTGCGCAACTTTTTGCTGAACACCCCGACCCGATCCGACCGCCCCCCGCTGAGTTATTCCCGGAAAACCAGTTTTTCCGGAATAACTCAGCGGGGGGCGGTCGGATCGGGTCGGGGTGTTCAGCAAAAAGTTGCGCGAGCTCAAGACGCATCCAACGATATGCCGGACATAAGAATCGGACAAAAACTCAGGAAGTTATCGCCGATTTTCCACGGGAATGCTGTCCCGCCAGCAGCATTCCAGCGAAAACTGGTTTTTCGGGAATAACTCAGCGGGGAGCGGTCGGATCGGGTCGGGGTGTTCAGCAAAAAGTTGCGCAAGCTCAAGACGCATCCAACGATATGCCGGGCATAAGAATCGGACAAAAACTCAGGAAGTTATCGCCGATTTTCCACGGGAATGCTGTCCCGCCAGCAGCATTCCCGTGGAAAATCGGCGATAACTTCCTGAGTTTTTGTCCGATTTTTATGCCCGGCATATCGTTGGATGCGTCTTGAGCTTGCGCAACTTTTTGCTGAACACCCCGACCCGATCCGACCGCTCCCCGCTGAGTTATTCCCGGAAAACCAGTTTTTCCGGAATAACTCAGCGATGAGCGGTCGGATCGGGTCGGGGTGTTCAGCAAAAAGTTGCGCAAGCTCAAGACGCATCCAACGATATGCCGGACATAAGAATCGGACAAAAACTCAGGAAGTTATCGCCGATTTTCCACGGGAATGCTGTCCCGCCAGCAGCATTCCAGCGAAAACTGGTTTTTTCGGGAATAACTCAGCGGGGGGCGGTCGGATCGGGTCGGGGTGTTCAGCAAAAAGTTGCGCAAGCTCAAGACGCATCCAACGATATGCCGGACATAAGAATCGGATAAAAACTCAGGAAGTTATCGCCGATTCAAATTTGTGAAAAGTTTCAAAATTTTGAAACTTTTCAAAATTTTGAAACATTTCAAAATTTTGAAACTTTTCACAAATTTGAATCGGCGATAACTTCCTGAGTTTTTGTCCGATTCTTATGTCCGGCATATCGTTGGATGCGTCTTGAGCTCGCGCAACTTTTTGCTGAACACCCCGACCCGATCCGACCGCCCCCCGCTGAGTTATTCCGGAAAAACTGGTTTTCCGGGAATAACTCAGCGGGGGGCGGTCGGATCGGGTCGGGGTGTTCAGCAAAAAGTTGCGCAAGCTCAAGACGCATCCAACGATATGCCGGGCATAAGAATCGGACAAAAACTCAGGAAGTTATCGCCGATTTTCCACGGGAATGCTGCTGGCGGGACAGCATTCCCGTGGAAAATCGGCGATAACTTCCTGAGTTTTTGTCCGATTCTTATGCCCGGCATATCGTTGGATGCGTCTTGAGCTTGCGCAACTTTTTGCTGAACACCCCGACCCGATCCGACCGCTCCCCGCTGAGTTATTCCCGAAAAACCAGTTTTCGCTGGAATGCTGCTGGCGGGACAGCATTCCCGTGGAAAATCGGCGATAACTTCCTGAGTTTTTGTCCGATTCTTATGTCCGGCATATCGTTGGATGCGTCTTGAGCTCGCGCAACTTTTTGCTGAACACCCCGACCCGATCCGACCGCCCCCCGCTGAGTTATTCCGGAAAAACTGGTTTTCCGGGAATAACTCAGCGGGGGGCGGTCGGATCGGGTCGGGGTGTTCAGCAAAAAGTTGCGCAAGCTCAAGACGCATCCAACGATATGCCGGGCATAAGAATCGGACAAAAACTCAGGAAGTTACCGCCGATTCAAATTTGTGAAAAGTTTCAAAATTTTGAAACTTTTCAAAATTTTGAAACATTTCAAAATTTTGAAACTTTTCACAAATTTGAATCGGCGATAACTTCCTGAGTTTTTGTCCGATTCTTATGTCCGGCATATCGTTGGATGCGTCTTGAGCTCGCGCAACTTTTTGCTGAACACCCCGACCCGATCCGACCGCCCCCCGCTGAGTTATTCCGGAAAAACTGGTTTTCCGGGAATAACTCAGCGGGGGGCGGTCGGATCGGGTCGGGGTGTTGAGCAAAAAGTTGCGCAAGCTCAAGACGCATCCAACGATATGCCGGGCATAAGAATCGGACAAAAACTCAGGAAGTTATCGCCGATTTTCCACGGGAATGCTGCTGGCGGGACAGCATTCCCGTGGAAAATCGGCGATAACTTCCTGAGTTTTTGTCCGATTCTTATGTCCGGCATATCGTTGGATGCGTCTTGAGCTCGCGCAACTTTTTGCTGAACACCCCGACCCGATCCGACCGCCCCCCGCTGAGTTATTCCGGAAAAACTGGTTTTCCGGGAATAACTCAGCGGGGGGCGGTCGGATCGGGTCGGGGTGTTCAGCAAAAAGTTGCGCAAGCTCAAGACGCATCCAACGATATGCCGGACATAAGAATCGGATAAAAACTCAGGAAGTTATCGCCGATTCAAATTTGTGAAAAGTTTCAAAATTTTGAAACTTTTCAAAATTTTGAAACATTTCAAAATTTTGAAACTTTTCACAAATTTGAATCGGCGATAACTTCCTGAGTTTTTGTCCGATTCTTATGTCCGGCATATCGTTGGATGCGTCTTGAGCTCGCGCAACTTTTTGCTGAACACCCCGACCCGATCCGACCGCCCCCCGCTGAGTTATTCCGGAAAAACTGGTTTTCCGGGAATAACTCAGCGGGGGGCGGTCGGATCGGGTCGGGGTGTTCAGCAAAAAGTTGCGCAAGCTCAAGACGCATCCAACGATATGCCGGGCATAAGAATCGGACAAAAACTCAGGAAGTTATCGCCGATTTTCCACGGGAATGCTGCTGGCGGGACAGCATTCCCGTGGAAAATCGGCGATAACTTCCTGAGTTTTTGTCCGATTCTTATGCCCGGCATATCGTTGGATGCGTCTTGAGCTTGCGCAACTTTTTGCTGAACACCCCGACCCGATCCGACCGCTCCCCGCTGAGTTATTCCCGAAAAACCAGTTTTCGCTGGAATGCTGCTGGCGGGACAGCATTCCCGTGGAAAATCGGCGATAACTTCCTGAGTTTTTGTCCGATTCTTATGTCCGGCATATCGTTGGATGCGTCTTGAGCTCGCGCAACTTTTTGCTGAACACCCCGACCCGATCCGACCGCCCCCCGCTGAGTTATTCCGGAAAAACTGGTTTTCCGGGAATAACTCAACGGGGGGCGGTCGGATCGGGTCGGGGTGTTCAGCAAAAAGTTGCGCAAGCTCAAGACGCATCCAACGATATGCCGGGCATAAGAATCGGACAAAAACTCAGGAAGTTACCGCCGATTCAAATTTGTGAAAAGTTTCAAAATTTTGAAACTTTTCAAAATTTTGAAACATTTCAAAATTTTGAAACTTTTCACAAATTTGAATCGGCGATAACTTCCTGAGTTTTTGTCCGATTCTTATGTCCGGCATATCGTTGGATGCGTCTTGAGCTCGCGCAACTTTTTGCTGAACACCCCGACCCGATCCGACCGCCCCCCGCTGAGTTATTCCGGAAAAACTGGTTTTCCGGGAATAACTCAGCGGGGGGCGGTCGGATCGGGTCGGGGTGTTCAGCAAAAAGTTGCGCAAGCTCAAGACGCATCCAACGATATGCCGGGCATAAGAATCGGACAAAAACTCAGGAAGTTATCGCCGATTTTCCACGGGAATGCTGCTGGCGGGACAGCATTCCCGTGGAAAATCGGCGATAACTTCCTGAGTTTTTGTCCGATTCTTATGCCCGGCATATCGTTGGATGCGTCTTGAGCTTGCGCAACTTTTTGCTGAACACCCCGACCCGATCCGACCGCTCCCCGCTGAGTTATTCCCGAAAAACCAGTTTTCGCTGGAATGCTGCTGGCGGGACAGCATTCCCGTGGAAAATCGGCGATAACTTCCTGAGTTTTTGTCCGATTCTTATGTCCGGCATATCGTTGGATGCGTCTTGAGCTCGCGCAACTTTTTGCTGAACACCCCGACCCGATCCGACCGCTCCCCGCTGAGTTATTCCGGAAAAACTGGTTTTCCGGGAATAACTCAGCGGGGAGCGGTCGGATCGGGTCGGGGTGTTCAGCAAAAAGTTGCGCAAGCTCAAGACGCATCCAACGATATGCCGGACATAAGAATCGGACAAAAACTCAGGAAGTTATCGCCGATTCAAATTTGTGAAAAGTTTCAAAATTTTGAAACTTTTCAAAATTTTGAAACATTTCAAAATTTTGAAACTTTTCACAAATTTGAATCGGCGATAACTTCCTGAGTTTTTGTCCGATTCTTATGCCCGGCATATCGTTGGATGCGTCTTGAGCTTGCGCAACTTTTTGCTGAACACCGCGACCCGATCCGACCGCCCCCCGCTGAGTTATTCCGGAAAAACTGGTTTTCCGGGAATAACTCAGCGGGGAGCGGTCGGATCGGGTCGGGGTGTTCAGCAAAAAGTTGCGCAAGCTCAAGACGCATCCAACGATATGCCGGGCATAAGAATCGGACAAAAACTCAGGAAGTTATCGCCGATTTTCCACGGGAATGCTGCTGGCGGGACAGCATTCCCGTGGAAAATCGGCGATAACTTCCTGAGTTTTTGTCCGATTCTTATGCCCGGCATATCGTTGGATGCGTCTTGAGCTTGCGCAACTTTTTGCTGAACACCCCGACCCGATCCGACCGCTCCCCGCTGAGTTATTCCCGAAAAACCAGTTTTCGCTGGAATGCTGCTGGCGGGACAGCATTCCCGTGGAAAATCGGCGATAACTTCCTGAGTTTTTGTCCGATTCTTATGTCCGGCATATCGTTGGATGCGTCTTGAGCTCGCGCAACTTTTTGCTGAACACCCCGACCCGATCCGACCGCCCCCCGCTGAGTTATTCCGGAAAAACTGGTTTTCCGGGAATAACTCAGCGGGGGGCGGTCGGATCGGGTCGGGGTGTTCAGCAAAAAGTTGCGCAAGCTCAAGACGCATCCAACGATATGCCGGACATAAGAATCGGATAAAAACTCAGGAAGTTATCGCCGATTCAAATTTGTGAAAAGTTTCAAAATTTTGAAACTTTTCAAAATTTTGAAACATTTCAAAATTTTGAAACTTTTCACAAATTTGAATCGGCGATAACTTCCTGAGTTTTTGTCCGATTCTTATGTCCGGCATATCGTTGGATGCGTCTTGAGCTCGCGCAACTTTTTGCTGAACACCCCGACCCGATCCGACCGCCCCCCGCTGAGTTATTCCGGAAAAACTGGTTTTCCGGGAATAACTCAGCGGGGAGCGGTCGGATCGGGTCGGGGTGTTCAGCAAAAAGTTGCGCAAGCTCAAGACGCATCCAACGATATGCCGGGCATAAGAATCGGACAAAAACTCAGGAAGTTATCGCCGATTTTCCACGGGAATGCTGCTGGCGGGACAGCATTCCCGTGGAAAATCGGCGATAACTTCCTGAGTTTTTGTCCGATTCTTATGCCCGGCATATCGTTGGATGCGTCTTGAGCTTGCGCAACTTTTTGCTGAACACCCCGACCCGATCCGACCGCTCCCCGCTGAGTTATTCCGGAAAAACTGGTTTTCCGGGAATAACTCAGCGGGGGCGGTCGGATCGGGTCGGGGTGTTCAGCAAAAAGTTGCGCAAGCTCAAGACGCATCCAACGATATGCCGGGCATAAGAATCGGATAAAAACTCAGGAAGTTATCGCCGATTCAAATTTGTGAAAAGTTTCAAAATTTTGAAACTTTTCAAAATTTTGAAACATTTCAAAATTTTGAAACTTTTCACAAATTTGAATCGGCGATAACTTCCTGAGTTTTTATCCGATTCTTATGTCCGGCATATCGTTGGATGCGTCTTGAGCTTGCGCAACTTTTTGCTGAACACCCCGACCCGATCCGACCGCCCCCCGCTGAGTTATTCCGGAAAAACTGGTTTTCCAGGAATAACTCAGCGGGGAGCGGTCGGATCGGGTCGGGGTGTTCAGCAAAAAGTTGCGCAAGCTCAAGACGCATCCAACGATATGCCGGGCATAAGAATCGGACAAAAACTCAGGAAGTTATCGCCGATTTTCCACGGGAATGCTGCTGGCGGGACAGCATTCCCGTGGAAAATTGGCGATTACTTCCTGAGTTTTTGTCCGATTCTTATGCCCGGCATATCGTTGGATGCGTCTTGAGCTTGCGCAACTTTTTGCTGAACACCCCGACCCGATCCGACCGCTCCCCGCTGAGTTATTCCCGAAAAACCAGTTTTCGCTGGAATGCTGCTGGCGGGACAGCATTCCCGTGGAAAATCGGCGATAACTTCCTGAGTTTTTGTCCGATTCTTATGTCCGGCATATCGTTGGATGCGTCTTGAGCTTGCGCAACTTTTTGCTGAACACCGCGACCCGATCCGACCGCCCCCCGCTGAGTTATTCCGGAAAAACTGGTTTTCCGGGAATAACTCAGCGGGGAGCGGTCGGATCGGGTCGGGGTGTTCAGCAAAAAGTTGCGCAAGCTCAAGACGCATCCAACGATATGCCGGGCATAAGAATCGGACAAAAACTCAGGAAGTTATCGCCGATTTTCCACGGGAATGCTGCTGGCGGGACAGCATTCCCGTGGAAAATCGGCGATAACTTCCTGAGTTTTTGTCCGATTCTTATGCCCGGCATATCGTTGGATGCGTCTTGAGCTTGCGCAACTTTTTGCTGAACACCCCGACCCGATCCGACCGCTCCCCGCTGAGTTATTCCCGAAAAACCAGTTTTCGCTGGAATGCTGCTGGCGGGACAGCATTCCCGTGGAAAATCGGCGATAACTTCCTGAGTTTTTGTCCGATTCTTATGTCCGGCATATCGTTGGATGCGTCTTGAGCTCGCGCAACTTTTTGCTGAACACCCCGACCCGATCCGACCGCCCCCCGCTGAGTTATTCCGGAAAAACTGGTTTTCCGGGAATAACTCAGCGGGGGGCGGTCGGATCGGGTCGGGGTGTTCAGCAAAAAGTTGCGCAAGCTCAAGACGCATCCAACGATATGCCGGACATAAGAATCGGATAAAAACTCAGGAAGTTATCGCCGATTCAAATTTGTGAAAAGTTTCAAAATTTTGAAACTTTTCAAAATTTTGAAACATTTCAAAATTTTGAAACTTTTCACAAATTTGAATCGGCGATAACTTCCTGAGTTTTTGTCCGATTCTTATGTCCGGCATATCGTTGGATGCGTCTTGAGCTCGCGCAACTTTTTGCTGAACACCCCGACCCGATCCGACCGCCCCCCGCTGAGTTATTCCGGAAAAACTGGTTTTCCGGGAATAACTCAGCGGGGAGCGGTCGGATCGGGTCGGGGTGTTCAGCAAATTTTGAACCAGTTTTTCCGGAATAACTCAGCGGGGAGCGGTCGGATCGGGTCGGGGTGTTCAGCAAAAAGTTGCGCGAGCTCAAGACGCATCCAACGATATGCCGGACATAAGAATCGGACAAAAACTCAGGAAGTTATCGCCGATTTTCCACGGGAATGCTGTCCCGCCAGCAGCATTCCAGCGAAAACTGGTTTTCCGGGAATAACTCAGCGGGGGGCGGTCGGATCGGGTCGGGGTGTTCAGCAAAAAGTTGCGCAAGCTCAAGACGCATCCAACGATATGCCGGACATAAGAATCGGATAAAAACTCAGGAAGTTATCGCCGATT
Organism: Anopheles maculipalpis; assembly: GCF_943734695.1. Classification (NCBI taxonomy): domain Eukaryota; kingdom Metazoa; phylum Arthropoda; class Insecta; order Diptera; family Culicidae; genus Anopheles; species Anopheles maculipalpis. The sequence goes on from NC_064871.1 coordinate 30,009, forward strand.
CAAATTTGTGAAAAGTTTCAAAATTTTGAAACTTTTCAAAATTTTGAAACATTTCAAAATTTTGAAACTTTTCACAAATTTGAATCGGCGATAACTTCCTGAGTTTTTGTCCGATTCTTATGTCCGGCATATCGTTGGATGCGTCTTGAGCTCGCGCAACTTTTTGCTGAACACCCCGACCCGATCCGACCGCCCCCCGCTGAGTTATTCCGGAAAAACTGGTTTTCCGGGAATAACTCAGCGGGGAGCGGTCGGATCGGGTCGGGGTGTTCAGCAAAAAGTTGCGCAAGCTCAAGACGCATCCAACGATATGCCGGGCATAAGAATCGGACAAAAACTCAGGAAGTTATCGCCGATTTTCCACGGGAATGCTGCTGGCGGGACAGCATTCCCGTGGAAAATCGGCGATAACTTCCTGAGTTTTTGTCCGATTCTTATGCCCGGCATATCGTTGGATGCGTCTTGAGCTTGCGCAACTTTTTGCTGAACACCCCGACCCGATCCGACCGCTCCCCGCTGAGTTATTCCCGAAAAACCAGTTTTCGCTGGAATGCTGCTGGCGGGACAGCATTCCCGTGGAAAATCGGCGATAACTTCCTGAGTTTTTGTCCGATTCTTATGTCCGGCATATCGTTGGATGCGTCTTGAGCTCGCGCAACTTTTTGCTGAACACCCCGACCCGATCCGACCGCCCCCCGCTGAGTTATTCCGGAAAAACTGGTTTTCCGGGAATAACTCAGCGGGGGGCGGTCGGATCGGGTCGGGGTGTTCAGCAAAAAGTTGCGCAAGCTCAAGACGCATCCAACGATATGCCGGACATAAGAATCGGATAAAAACTCAGGAAGTTATCGCCGATTCAAATTTGTGAAAAGTTTCAAAATTTTGAAACTTTTCAAAATTTTGAAACATTTCAAAATTTTGAAACTTTTCACAAATTTGAATCGGCGATAACTTCCTGAGTTTTTGTCCGATTCTTATGTCCGGCATATCGTTGGATGCGTCTTGAGCTCGCGCAACTTTTTGCTGAACACCCCGACCCGATCCGACCGCCCCCCGCTGAGTTATTCCGGAAAAACTGGTTTTCCGGGAATAACTCAGCGGGGGGCGGTCGGATCGGGTCGGGGTGTTCAGCAAAAAGTTGCGCAAGCTCAAGACGCATCCAACGATATGCCGGGAATAAGAATCGGACAAAAACTCAGGAAGTTATCGCCGATTTTCCACGGGAATGCTGCTGGCGGGACAGCATTCCCGTGGAAAATCGGCGATAACTTCCTGAGTTTTTGTCCGATTCTTATGCCCGGCATATCGTTGGATGCGTCTTGAGCTTGCGCAACTTTTTGCTGAACACCCCGACCCGATCCGACCGCTCCCCGCTGAGTTATTCCCGAAAAACCAGTTTTCGCTGGAATGCTGCTGGCGGGACAGCATTCCCGTGGAAAATCGGCGATAACTTCCTGAGTTTTTGTCCGATTCTTATGTCCGGCATATCGTTGGATGCGTCTTGAGCTCGCGCAACTTTTTGCTGAACACCCCGACCCGATCCGACCGCCCCCCGCTGAGTTATTCCGGAAAAACTGGTTTTCCGGGAATAACTCAGCGGGGGGCGGTCGGATCGGGTCGGGGTGTTCAGCAAAAAGTTGCGCAAGCTCAAGACGCATCCAACGATATGCCGGGCATAAGAATCGGATAAAAACTCAGGAAGTTATCGCCGATTCAAATTTGTGAAAAGTTTCAAAATTTTGAAACTTTTCAAAATTTTGAAACATTTCAAAATTTTGAAACTTTTCACAAATTTGAATCGGCGATAACTTCCTGAGTTTTTATCCGATTCTTATGTCCGGCATATCGTTGGATGCGTCTTGAGCTTGCGCAACTTTTTGCTGAACACCCCGACCCGATCCGACCGCCCCCCGCTGAGTTATTCCGGAAAAACTGGTTTTCCGGGAATAACTCAGCGGGGAGCGGTCGGATCGGGTCGGGGTGTTCAGCAAAAAGTTGCGCAAGCTCAAGACGCATCCAACGATATGCCGGGCATAAGAATCGGACAAAAACTCAGGAAGTTATCGCCGATTTTCCACGGGAATGCTGCTGGCGGGACAGCATTCCCGTGGAAAATTGGCGATTACTTCCTGAGTTTTTGTCCGATTCTTATGCCCGGCATATCGTTGGATGCGTCTTGAGCTTGCGCAACTTTTTGCTGAACACCCCGACCCGATCCGACCGCTCCCCGCTGAGTTATTCCCGAAAAACCAGTTTTCGCTGGAATGCTGCTGGCGGGACAGCATTCCCGTGGAAAATCGGCGATAACTTCCTGAGTTTTTGTCCGATTCTTATGTCCGGCATATCGTTGGATGCGTCTTGAGCTTGCGCAACTTTTTGCTGAACACCGCGACCCGATCCGACCGCCCCCCGCTGAGTTATTCCGGAAAAACTGGTTTTCCGGGAATAACTCAGCGGGGAGCGGTCGGATCGGGTCGGGGTGTTCAGCAAAAAGTTGCGCAAGCTCAAGACGCATCCAACGATATGCCGGGCATAAGAATCGGACAAAAACTCAGGAAGTTATCGCCGATTTTCCACGGGAATGCTGCTGGCGGGACAGCATTCCCGTGGAAAATCGGCGATAACTTCCTGAGTTTTTGTCCGATTCTTATGCCCGGCATATCGTTGGATGCGTCTTGAGCTTGCGCAACTTTTTGCTGAACACCCCGACCCGATCCGACCGCTCCCCGCTGAGTTATTCCCGAAAAACCAGTTTTCGCTGGAATGCTGCTGGCGGGACAGCATTCCCGTGGAAAATCGGCGATAACTTCCTGAGTTTTTGTCCGATTCTTATGTCCGGCATATCGTTGGATGCGTCTTGAGCTCGCGCAACTTTTTGCTGAACACCCCGACCCGATCCGACCGCCCCCCGCTGAGTTATTCCGGAAAAACTGGTTTTCCGGGAATAACTCAGCGGGGGGCGGTCGGATCGGGTCGGGGTGTTCAGCAAAAAGTTGCGCAAGCTCAAGACGCATCCAACGATATGCCGGACATAAGAATCGGATAAAAACTCAGGAAGTTATCGCCGATTCAAATTTGTGAAAAGTTTCAAAATTTTGAAACTTTTCAAAATTTTGAAACATTTCAAAATTTTGAAACTTTTCACAAATTTGAATCGGCGATAACTTCCTGAGTTTTTGTCCGATTCTTATGTCCGGCATATCGTTGGATGCGTCTTGAGCTCGCGCAACTTTTTGCTGAACACCCCGACCCGATCCGACCGCCCCCCGCTGAGTTATTCCGGAAAAACTGGTTTTCCGGGAATAACTCAGCGGGGAGCGGTCGGATCGGGTCGGGGTGTTCAGCAAATTTTGAACCAGTTTTTCCGGAATAACTCAGCGGGGAGCGGTCGGATCGGGTCGGGGTGTTCAGCAAAAAGTTGCGCGAGCTCAAGACGCATCCAACGATATGCCGGACATAAGAATCGGACAAAAACTCAGGAAGTTATCGCCGATTTTCCACGGGAATGCTGTCCCGCCAGCAGCATTCCAGCGAAAACTGGTTTTCCGGGAATAACTCAGCGGGGGGCGGTCGGATCGGGTCGGGGTGTTCAGCAAAAAGTTGCGCAAGCTCAAGACGCATCCAACGATATGCCGGACATAAGAATCGGATAAAAACTCAGGAAGTTATCGCCGATTCAAATTTGTGAAAAGTTTCAAAATTTTGAAACTTTTCAAAATTTTGAAACATTTCAAAATTTTGAAACTTTTCACAAATTTGAATCGGCGATAACTTCCTGAGTTTTTGTCCGATTCTTATGTCCGGCATATCGTTGGATGCGTCTTGAGCTCGCGCAACTTTTTGCTGAACACCCCGACCCGATCCGACCGCCCCCCGCTGAGTTATTCCGGAAAAACTGGTTTTCCGGGAATAACTCAGCGGGGGGCGGTCGGATCGGGTCGGGGTGTTCAGCAAAAAGTTGCGCAAGCTCAAGACGCATCCAACGATATGCCGGGCATAAGAATCGGACAAAAACTCAGGAAGTTATCGCCGATTTTCCACGGGAATGCTGCTGGCGGGACAGCATTCCCGTGGAAAATCGGCGATAACTTCCTGAGTTTTTGTCCGATTCTTATGCCCGGCATATCGTTGGATGCGTCTTGAGCTTGCGCAACTTTTTGCTGAACACCCCGACCCGATCCGACCGCTCCCCGCTGAGTTATTCCCGAAAAACCAGTTTTCGCTGGAATGCTGCTGGCGGGACAGCATTCCCGTGGAAAATCGGCGATAACTTCCTGAGTTTTTGTCCGATTCTTATGTCCGGCATATCGTTGGATGCGTCTTGAGCTCGCGCAACTTTTTGCTGAACACCCCGACCCGATCCGACCGCCCCCCGCTGAGTTATTCCGGAAAAACTGGTTTTCCGGGAATAACTCAGCGGGGGGCGGTCGGATCGGGTCGGGGTGTTCAGCAAAAAGTTGCGCAAGCTCAAGACGCATCCAACGATATGCCGGACATAAGAATCGGATAAAAACTCAGGAAGTTATCGCCGATTCAAATTTGTGAAAAGTTTCAAAATTTTGAAACTTTTCAAAATTTTGAAACATTTCAAAATTTTGAAACTTTTCACAAATTTGAATCGGCGATAACTTCCTGAGTTTTTGTCCGATTCTTATGTCCGGCATATCGTTGGATGCGTCTTGAGCTCGCGCAACTTTTTGCTGAACACCCCGACCCGATCCGACCGCCCCCCGCTGAGTTATTCCGGAAAAACTGGTTTTCCGGGAATAACTCAGCGGGGGGCGGTCGGATCGGGTCGGGGTGTTCAGCAAAAAGTTGCGCAAGCTCAAGACGCATCCAACGATATGCCGGGCATAAGAATCGGACAAAAACTCAGGAAGTTATCGCCGATTTTCCACGGGAATGCTGCTGGCGGGACAGCATTCCCGTGGAAAATCGGCGATAACTTCCTGAGTTTTTGTCCGATTCTTATGCCCGGCATATCGTTGGATGCGTCTTGAGCTTGCGCAACTTTTTGCTGAACACCCCGACCCGATCCGACCGCTCCCCGCTGAGTTATTCCCGAAAAAACCAGTTTTCGCTGGAATGCTGCTGGCGGGACAGCATTCCCGTGGAAAATCGGCGATAACTTCCTGAGTTTTTGTCCGATTCTTATGTCCGGCATATCGTTGGATGCGTCTTGAGCTCGCGCAACTTTTTGCTGAACACCCCGACCCGATCCGACCGCCCCCCGCTGAGTTATTCCGGAAAAACTGGTTTTCCGGGAATAACTCAGCGGGGGGCGGTCGGATCGGGTCGGGGTGTTCAGCAAAAAGTTGCGCAAGCTCAAGACGCATCCAACGATATGCCGGGCATAAGAATCGGATAAAAACTCAGGAAGTTATCGCCGATTCAAATTTGTGAAAAGTTTCAAAATTTTGAAACTTTTCAAAATTTTGAAACATTTCAAAATTTTGAAACTTTTCACAAATTTGAATCGGCGATAACTTCCTGAGTTTTTGTCCGATTCTTATGTCCGGCATATCGTTGGATGCGTCTTGAGCTTGCGCAACTTTTTGCTGAACACCCCGACCCGATCCGACCGCCCCCCGCTGAGTTATTCCGGAAAAACTGGTTTTCCGGGAATAACTCAGCGGGGAGCGGTCGGATCGGGTCGGGGTGTTCAGCAAAAAGTTGCGCAAGCTCAAGACGCATCCAACGATATGCCGGGCATAAGAATCGGACAAAAACTCAGGAAGTTATCGCCGATTTTCCACGGGAATGCTGCTGGCGGGACAGCATTCCCGTGGAAAATTGGCGATTACTTCCTGAGTTTTTGTCCGATTCTTATGCCCGGCATATCGTTGGATGCGTCTTGAGCTTGCGCAACTTTTTGCTGAACACCCCGACCCGATCCGACCGCTCCCCGCTGAGTTATTCCCGAAAAACCAGTTTTCGCTGGAATGCTGCTGGCGGGACAGCATTCCCGTGGAAAATCGGCGATAACTTCCTGAGTTTTTGTCCGATTCTTATGTCCGGCATATCGTTGGATGCGTCTTGAGCTTGCGCAACTTTTTGCTGAACACCGCGACCCGATCCGACCGCCCCCCGCTGAGTTATTCCGGAAAAACTGGTTTTCCGGGAATAACTCAGCGGGGAGCGGTCGGATCGGGTCGGGGTGTTCAGCAAAAAGTTGCGCAAGCTCAAGACGCATCCAACGATATGCCGGGCATAAGAATCGGACAAAAACTCAGGAAGTTATCGCCGATTTTCCACGGGAATGCTGCTGGCGGGACAGCATTCCCGTGGAAAATCGGCGATAACTTCCTGAGTTTTTGTCCGATTCTTATGCCCGGCATATCGTTGGATGCGTCTTGAGCTTGCGCAACTTTTTGCTGAACACCCCGACCCGATCCGACCGCTCCCCGCTGAGTTATTCCCGAAAAACCAGTTTTCGCTGGAATGCTGCTGGCGGGACAGCATTCCCGTGGAAAATCGGCGATAACTTCCTGAGTTTTTGTCCGATTCTTATGTCCGGCATATCGTTGGATGCGTCTTGAGCTCGCGCAACTTTTTGCTGAACACCCCGACCCGATCCGACCGCCCCCCGCTGAGTTATTCCGGAAAAACTGGTTTTCCGGGAATAACTCAGCGGGGGGCGGTCGGATCGGGTCGGGGTGTTCAGCAAAAAGTTGCGCAAGCTCAAGACGCATCCAACGATATGCCGGACATAAGAATCGGATAAAAACTCAGGAAGTTATCGCCGATTCAAATTTGTGAAAAGTTTCAAAATTTTGAAACTTTTCAAAATTTTGAAACATTTCAAAATTTTGAAACTTTTCACAAATTTGAATCGGCGATAACTTCCTGAGTTTTTGTCCGATTCTTATGTCCGGCATATCGTTGGATGCGTCTTGAGCTCGCGCAACTTTTTGCTGAACACCCCGACCCGATCCGACCGCCCCCCGCTGAGTTATTCCGGAAAAACTGGTTTTCCGGGAATAACTCAGCGGGGAGCGGTCGGATCGGGTCGGGGTGTTCAGCAAAAAGTTGCGCAAGCTCAAGACGCATCCAACGATATGCCGGGCATAAGAATCGGACAAAAACTCAGGAAGTTATCGCCGATTTTCCACGGGAATGCTGCTGGCGGGACAGCATTCCCGTGGAAAATCGGCGATAACTTCCTGAGTTTTTGTCCGATTCTTATGCCCGGCATATCGTTGGATGCGTCTTGAGCTTGCGCAACTTTTTGCTGAACACCCCGACCCGATCCGACCGCTCCCCGCTGAGTTATTTCCGAAAAACCAGTTTTCGCTGGAATGCTGCTGGCGGGACAGCATTCCCGTGGAAAATCGGCGATAACTTCCTGAGTTTTTGTCCGATTCTTATGTCCGGCATATCGTTGGATGCGTCTTGAGCTCGCGCAACTTTTTGCTGAACACCCCGACCCGATCCGACCGCCCCCCGCTGAGTTATTCCCGGAAAACCAGTTTTTCCGGAATAACTCAGCGGGGGGCGGTCGGATCGGGTCGGGGTGTTCAGCAAAAAGTTGCGCAAGCTCAAGACGCATCCAACGATATGCCGGACATAAGAATCGGATAAAAACTCAGGAAGTTATCGCCGATTCAAATTTGTGAAAAGTTTCAAAATTTTGAAACTTTTCAAAATTTTGAAACATTTCAAAATTTTGAAACTTTTCACAAATTTGAATCGGCGATAACTTCCTGAGTTTTTGTCCGATTCTTATGTCCGGCATATCGTTGGATGCGTCTTGAGCTCGCGCAACTTTTTGCTGAACACCCCGACCCGATCCGACCGCCCCCCGCTGAGTTATTCCGGAAAAACTGGTTTTCCGGGAATAACTCAGCGGGGGGCGGTCGGATCGGGTCGGGGTGTTCAGCAAAAAGTTGCGCAAGCTCAAGACGCATCCAACGATATGCCGGGCATAAGAATCGGACAAAAACTCAGGAAGTTATCGCCGATTTTCCACGGGAATGCTGCTGGCGGGACAGCATTCCCGTGGAAAATCGGCGATAACTTCCTGAGTTTTTGTCCGATTCTTATGCCCGGCATATCGTTGGATGCGTCTTGAGCTTGCGCAACTTTTTGCTGAACACCCCGACCCGATCCGACCGCTCCCCGCTGAGTTATTCCCGAAAAAACCAGTTTTCGCTGGAATGCTGCTGGCGGGACAGCATTCCCGTGGAAAATCGGCGATAACTTCCTGAGTTTTTGTCCGATTCTTATGTCCGGCATATCGTTGGATGCGTCTTGAGCTCGCGCAACTTTTTGCTGAACACCCCGACCCGATCCGACCGCCCCCCGCTGAGTTATTCCGGAAAAACTGGTTTTCCGGGAATAACTCAGCGGGGGGCGGTCGGATCGGGTCGGGGTGTTCAGCAAAAAGTTGCGCAAGCTCAAGACGCATCCAACGATATGCCGGGCATAAGAATCGGATAAAAACTCAGGAAGTTATCGCCGATTCAAATTTGTGAAAAGTTTCAAAATTTTGAAACTTTTCAAAATTTTGAAACATTTCAAAATTTTGAAACTTTTCACAAATTTGAATCGGCGATAACTTCCTGAGTTTTTGTCCGATTCTTATGTCCGGCATATCGTTGGATGCGTCTTGAGCTTGCGCAACTTTTTGCTGAACACCCCGACCCGATCCGACCGCCCCCCGCTGAGTTATTCCGGAAAAACTGGTTTTCCGGGAATAACTCAGCGGGGAGCGGTCGGATCGGGTCGGGGTGTTCAGCAAAAAGTTGCGCAAGCTCAAGACGCATCCAACGATATGCCGGGCATAAGAATCGGACAAAAACTCAGGAAGTTATCGCCGATTTTCCACGGGAATGCTGCTGGCGGGACAGCATTCCCGTGGAAAATCGGCGATAACTTCCTGAGTTTTTGTCCGATTCTTATGCCCGGCATATCGTTGGATGCGTCTTGAGCTTGCGCAACTTTTTGCTGAACACCCCGACCCGATCCGACCGCTCCCCGCTGAGTTATTCCCGAAAAACAAGTTTTCGCTGGAATGCTGCTGGCGGGACAGCATTCCCGTGGAAAATCGGCGATAACTTCCTGAGTTTTTGTCCGATTCTTATGCCCGGCATATCGTTGGATGCGTCTTGAGCTCGCGCAACTTTTTGCTGAACACCCCGACCCGATCCGACCGCCCCCCGCTGAGTTATTCCGGAAAAACTGGTTTTCCGGGAATAACTCAGCGGGGGGCGGTCGGATCGGGTCGGGGTGTTCAGCAAAAAGTTGCGCAAGCTCAAGACGCATCCAACGATATGCCGGACATAAGAATCGGATAAAAACTCAGGAAGTTATCGCCGATTCAAATTTGTGAAAAGTTTCAAAATTTTGAAACTTTTCAAAATTTTGAAACATTTCAAAATTTTGAAACTTTTCACAAATTTGAATCGGCGATAACTTCCTGAGTTTTTGTCCGATTCTTATGTCCGGCATATCGTTGGATGCGTCTTGAGCTCGCGCAACTTTTTGCTGAACACCCCGACCCGATCCGACCGCCCCCCGCTGAGTTATTCCGGAAAAACTGGTTTTCCGGGAATAACTCAGCGGGGAGCGGTCGGATCGGGTCGGGGTGTTCAGCAAATTTTGAACCAGTTTTTCCGGAATAACTCAGCGGGGAGCGGTCGGATCGGGTCGGGGTGTTCAGCAAAAAGTTGCGCGAGCTCAAGACGCATCCAACGATATGCCGGACATAAGAATCGGACAAAAACTCAGGAAGTTATCGCCGATTTTCCACGGGAATGCTGTCCCGCCAGCAGCATTCCAGCGAAAACTGGTTTTCCGGGAATAACTCAGCGGGGGGCGGTCGGATCGGGTCGGGGTGTTCAGCAAAAAGTTGCGCAAGCTCAAGACGCATCCAACGATATGCCGGACATAAGAATCGGATAAAAACTCAGGAAGTTATCGCCGATTCAAATTTGTGAAAAGTTTCAAAATTTTGAAACTTTTCAAAGTTTTGAAACATTTCAAAATTTTGAAACTTTTCACAAATTTGAATCGGCGATAACTTCCTGAGTTTTTGTCCGATTCTTATGTCCGGCATATCGTTGGATGCGTCTTGAGCTCGCGCAACTTTTTGCTGAACACCCCGACCCGATCCGACCGCCCCCCGCTGAGTTATTCCGGAAAAACTGGTTTTCCGGGAATAACTCAGCGGGGAGCGGTCGGATCGGGTCGGGGTGTTCAGCAAAAAGTTGCGCAAGCTCAAGACGCATCCAACGATATGCCGGGCATAAGAATCGGACAAAAACTCAGGAAGTTATCGCCGATTTTCCACGGGAATGCTGCTGGCGGGACAGCATTCCCGTGGAAAATCGGCGATAACTTCCTGAGTTTTTGTCCGATTCTTATGCCCGGCATATCGTTGGATGCGTCTTGAGCTTGCGCAACTTTTTGCTGAACACCCCGACCCGATCCGACCGCTCCCCGCTGAGTTATTCCCGAAAAACCAGTTTTCGCTGGAATGCTGCTGGCGGGACAGCATTCCCGTGGAAAATCGGCGATAACTTCCTGAGTTTTTGTCCGATTCTTATGTCCGGCATATCGTTGGATGCGTCTTGAGCTCGCGCAACTTTTTGCTGAACACCCCGACCCGATCCGACCGCCCCCCGCTGAGTTATTCCGGAAAAACTGGTTTTCCGGGAATAACTCAGCGGGGGGCGGTCGGATCGGGTCGGGGTGTTCAGCAAAAAGTTGCGCAAGCTCAAGACGCATCCAACGATATGCCGGACATAAGAATCGGATAAAAACTCAGGAAGTTATCGCCGATTCAAATTTGTGAAAAGTTTCAAAATTTTGAAACTTTTCAAAATTTTGAAACATTTCAAAATTTTGAAACTTTTCACAAATTTGAATCGGCGATAACTTCCTGAGTTTTTGTCCGATTCTTATGTCCGGCATATCGTTGGATGCGTCTTGAGCTCGCGCAACTTTTTGCTGAACACCCCGACCCGATCCGACCGCCCCCCGCTGAGTTATTCCGGAAAAACTGGTTTTCCGGGAATAACTCAGCGGGGGGCGGTCGGATCGGGTCGGGGTGTTCAGCAAAAAGTTGCGCAAGCTCAAGACGCATCCAACGATATGCCGGGCATAAGAATCGGACAAAAACTCAGGAAGTTATCGCCGATTTTCCACGGGAATGCTGCTGGCGGGACAGCATTCCCGTGGAAAATCGGCGATAACTTCCTGAGTTTTTGTCCGATTCTTATGCCCGGCATATCGTTGGATGCGTCTTGAGCTTGCGCAACTTTTTGCTGAACACCCCGACCCGATCCGACCGCTCCCCGCTGAGTTATTCCCGAAAAAACCAGTTTTCGCTGGAATGCTGCTGGCGGGACAGCATTCCCGTGGAAAATCGGCGATAACTTCCTGAGTTTTTGTCCGATTCTTATGTCCGGCATATCGTTGGATGCGTCTTGAGCTCGCGCAACTTTTTGCTGAACACCCCGACCCGATCCGACCGCCCCCCGCTGAGTTATTCCGGAAAAACTGGTTTTCCGGGAATAACTCAGCGGGGGGCGGTCGGATCGGGTCGGGGTGTTCAGCAAAAAGTTGCGCAAGCTCAAGACGCATCCAACGATATGCCGGGCATAAGAATCGGATAAAAACTCAGGAAGTTATCGCCGATTCAAATTTGTGAAAAGTTTCAAAATTTTGAAACTTTTCAAAATTTTGAAACATTTCAAAATTTTGAAACTTTTCACAAATTTGAATCGGCGATAACTTCCTGAGTTTTTGTCCGATTCTTATGTCCGGCATATCGTTGGATGCGTCTTGAGCTTGCGCAACTTTTTGCTGAACACCCCGACCCGATCCGACCGCCCCCCGCTGAGTTATTCCGGAAAAACTGGTTTTCCGGGAATAACTCAGCGGGGAGCGGTCGGATCGGGTCGGGGTGTTCAGCAAAAAGTTGCGCAAGCTCAAGACGCATCCAACGATATGCCGGGCATAAGAATCGGACAAAAACTCAGGAAGTTATCGCCGATTTTCCACGGGAATGCTGCTGGCGGGACAGCATTCCCGTGGAAAATTGGCGATTACTTCCTGAGTTTTTGTCCGATTCTTATGCCCGGCATATCGTTGGATGCGTCTTGAGCTTGCGCAACTTTTTGCTGAACACCCCGACCCGATCCGACCGCTCCCCGCTGAGTTATTCCCGAAAAACCAGTTTTCGCTGGAATGCTGCTGGCGGGACAGCATTCCCGTGGAAAATCGGCGATAACTTCCTGAGTTTTTGTCCGATTCTTATGTCCGGCATATCGTTGGATGCGTCTTGAGCTTGCGCAACTTTTTGCTGAACACCGCGACCCGATCCGACCGCCCCCCGCTGAGTTATTCCGGAAAAACTGGTTTTCCGGGAATAACTCAGCGGGGAGCGGTCGGATCGGGTCGGGGTGTTCAGCAAAAAGTTGCGCAAGCTCAAGACGCATCCAACGATATGCCGGGCATAAGAATCGGACAAAAACTCAGGAAGTTATCGCCGATTTTCCACGGGAATGCTGCTGGCGGGACAGCATTCCCGTGGAAAATCGGCGATAACTTCCTGAGTTTTTGTCCGATTCTTATGCCCGGCATATCGTTGGATGCGTCTTGAGCTTGCGCAACTTTTTGCTGAACACCCCGACCCGATCCGACCGCTCCCCGCTGAGTTATTCCCGAAAAACCAGTTTTCGCTGGAATGCTGCTGGCGGGACAGCATTCCCGTGGAAAATCGGCGATAACTTCCTGAGTTTTTGTCCGATTCTTATGTCCGGCATATCGTTGGATGCGTCTTGAGCTCGCGCAACTTTTTGCTGAACACCCCGACCCGATCCGACCGCCCCCCGCTGAGTTATTCCGGAAAAACTGGTTTTCCGGGAATAACTCAGCGGGGGGCGGTCGGATCGGGTCGGGGTGTTCAGCAAAAAGTTGCGCAAGCTCAAGACGCATCCAACGATATGCCGGACATAAGAATCGGATAAAAACTCAGGAAGTTATCGCCGATTCAAATTTGTGAAAAGTTTCAAAATTTTGAAACTTTTCAAAATTTTGAAACATTTCAAAATTTTGAAACTTTTCACAAATTTGAATCGGCGATAACTTCCTGAGTTTTTGTCCGATTCTTATGTCCGGCATATCGTTGGATGCGTCTTAAGCTCGCGCAACTTTTTGCTGAACACCCCGACCCGATCCGACCGCCCCCCGCTGAGTTATTCCGGAAAAACTGGTTTTCCGGGAATAACTCAGCGGGGAGCGGTCGGATCGGGTCGGGGTGTTCAGCAAAAAGTTGCGCAAGCTCAAGACGCATCCAACGATATGCCGGGCATAAGAATCGGACAAAAACTCAGGAAGTTATCGCCGATTTTCCACGGGAATGCTGCTGGCGGGACAGCATTCCCGTGGAAAATCGGCGATAACTTCCTGAGTTTTTGTCCGATTCTTATGCCCGGCATATCGTTGGATGCGTCTTGAGCTTGCGCAACTTTTTGCTGAACACCCCGACCCGATCCGACCGCTCCCCGCTGAGTTATTTCCGAAAAACCAGTTTTCGCTGGAATGCTGCTGGCGGGACAGCATTCCCGTGGAAAATCGGCGATAACTTCCTGAGTTTTTGTCCGATTCTTATGTCCGGCATATCGTTGGATGCGTCTTGAGCTCGCGCAACTTTTTGCTGAACACCCCGACCCGATCCGACCGCCCCCCGCTGAGTTATTCCCGGAAAACCAGTTTTTCCGGAATAACTCAGCGGGGGGCGGTCGGATCGGGTCGGGGTGTTCAGCAAAAAGTTGCGCAAGCTCAAGACGCATCCAACGATATGCCGGACATAAGAATCGGATAAAAACTCAGGAAGTTATCGCCGATTCAAATTTGTGAAAAGTTTCAAAATTTTGAAACTTTTCAAAATTTTGAAACATTTCAAAATTTTGAAACTTTTCACAAATTTGAATCGGCGATAACTTCCTGAGTTTTTGTCCGATTCTTATGTCCGGCATATCGTTGGATGCGTCTTGAGCTCGCGCAACTTTTTGCTGAACACCCCGACCCGATCCGACCGCCCCCCGCTGAGTTATTCCGGAAAAACTGGTTTTCCGGGAATAACTCAGCGGGGGGCGGTCGGATCGGGTCGGGGTGTTCAGCAAAAAGTTGCGCAAGCTCAAGACGCATCCAACGATATGCCGGGCATAAGAATCGGACAAAAACTCAGGAAGTTATCGCCGATTTTCCACGGGAATGCTGCTGGCGGGACAGCATTCCCGTGGAAAATCGGCGATAACTTCCTGAGTTTTTGTCCGATTCTTATGCCCGGCATATCGTTGGATGCGTCTTGAGCTTGCGCAACTTTTTGCTGAACACCCCGACCCGATCCGACCGCTCCCCGCTGAGTTATTCCCGAAAAAACCAGTTTTCGCTGGAATGCTGCTGGCGGGACAGCATTCCCGTGGAAAATCGGCGATAACTTCCTGAGTTTTTGTCCGATTCTTATGTCCGGCATATCGTTGGATGCGTCTTGAGCTCGCGCAACTTTTTGCTGAACACCCCGACCCGATCCGACCGCCCCCCGCTGAGTTATTCCGGAAAAACTGGTTTTCCGGGAATAACTCAGCGGGGGGCGGTCGGATCGGGTCGGGGTGTTCAGCAAAAAGTTGCGCAAGCTCAAGACGCATCCAACGATATGCCGGGCATAAGAATCGGATAAAAACTCAGGAAGTTATCGCCGATTCAAATTTGTGAAAAGTTTCAAAATTTTGAAACTTTTCAAAATTTTGAAACATTTCAAAATTTTGAAACTTTTCACAAATTTGAATCGGCGATAACTTCCTGAGTTTTTGTCCGATTCTTATGTCCGGCATATCGTTGGATGCGTCTTGAGCTTGCGCAACTTTTTGCTGAACACCCCGACCCGATCCGACCGCCCCCCGCTGAGTTATTCCGGAAAAACTGGTTTTCCGGGAATAACTCAGCGGGGAGCGGTCGGATCGGGTCGGGGTGTTCAGCAAAAAGTTGCGCAAGCTCAAGACGCATCCAACGATATGCCGGGCATAAGAATCGGACAAAAACTCAGGAAGTTATCGCCGATTTTCCACGGGAATGCTGCTGGCGGGACAGCATTCCCGTGGAAAATCGGCGATAACTTCCTGAGTTTTTGTCCGATTCTTATGCCCGGCATATCGTTGGATGCGTCTTGAGCTTGCGCAACTTTTTGCTGAACACCCCGACCCGATCCGACCGCTCCCCGCTGAGTTATTCCCGAAAAACCAGTTTTCGCTGGAATGCTGCTGGCGGGACAGCATTCCCGTGGAAAATCGGCGATAACTTCCTGAGTTTTTGTCCGATTCTTATGTCCGGCATATCGTTGGATGCGTCTTGAGCTTGCGCAACTTTTTGCTGAACACCGCGACCCGATCCGACCGCCCCCCGCTGAGTTATTCCGGAAAAACTGGTTTTTTCGGGAATAACTCAGCGGGGAGCGGTCGGATCGGGTCGGGGTGTTCAGCAAAAAGTTGCGCAAGCTCAAGACGCATCCAACGATATGCCGGGCATAAGAATCGGACAAAAACTCAGGAAGTTATCGCCGATTTTCCACGGGAATGCTGCTGGCGGGACAGCATTCCCGTGGAAAATCGGCGATAACTTCCTGAGTTTTTGTCCGATTCTTATGCCCGGCATATCGTTGGATGCGTCTTGAGCTTGCGCAACTTTTTGCTGAACACCCCGACCCGATCCGACCGCTCCCCGCTGAGTTATTCCCGAAAAACCAGTTTTCGCTGGAATGCTGCTGGCGGGACAGCATTCCCGTGGAAAATCGGCGATAACTTCCTGAGTTTTTGTCCGATTCTTATGTCCGGCATATCGTTGGATGCGTCTTGAGCTCGCGCAACTTTTTGCTGAACACCCCGACCCGATCCGACCGCCCCCCGCTGAGTTATTCCGGAAAAACTGGTTTTCCGGGAATAACTCAGCGGGGGGCGGTCGGATCGGGTCGGGGTGTTCAGCAAAAAGTTGCGCAAGCTCAAGACGCATCCAACGATATGCCGGACATAAGAATCGGATAAAAACTCAGGAAGTTATCGCCGATTCAAATTTGTGAAAAGTTTCAAAATTTTGAAACTTTTCAAAATTTTGAAACATTTCAAAATTTTGAAACTTTTCACAAATTTGAATCGGCGATAACTTCCTGAGTTTTTGTCCGATTCTTATGTCCGGCATATCGTTGGATGCGTCTTGAGCTCGCGCAACTTTTTGCTGAACACCCCGACCCGATCCGACCGCCCCCCGCTGAGTTATTCCGGAAAAACTGGTTTTCCGGGAATAACTCAGCGGGGAGCGGTCGGATCGGGTCGGGGTGTTCAGCAAAAAGTTGCGCAAGCTCAAGACGCATCCAACGATATGCCGGGCATAAGAATCGAACAAAAACTCAGGAAGTTATCGCCGATTTTCCACGGGAATGCTGCTGGCGGGACAGCATTCCCGTGGAAAATCGGCGATAACTTCCTGAGTTTTTGTCCGATTCTTATGCCCGGCATATCGTTGGATGCGTCTTGAGCTTGCGCAACTTTTTGCTGAACACCCCGACCCGATCCGACCGCTCCCCGCTGAGTTATTCCCGAAAAACCAGTTTTCGCTGGAATGCTGCTGGCGGGACAGCATTCCCGTGGAAAATCGGCGATAACTTCCTGAGTTTTTGTCCGATTCTTATGTCCGGCATATCGTTGGATGCGTCTTGAGCTCGCGCAACTTTTTGCTGAACACCCCGACCCGATCCGACCGCCCCCCGCTGAGTTATTCCGGAAAAACTGGTTTTCCGGGAATAACTCAGCGGGGGGCGGTCGGATCGGGTCGGGGTGTTCAGCAAAAAGTTGCGCAAGCTCAAGACGCATCCAACGATATGCCGGACATAAGAATCGGA
Source organism: Anopheles maculipalpis (assembly GCF_943734695.1). Taxonomy (NCBI): domain Eukaryota; kingdom Metazoa; phylum Arthropoda; class Insecta; order Diptera; family Culicidae; genus Anopheles; species Anopheles maculipalpis. Next base: position 46,909 of record NC_064871.1, read on the forward strand.
TAAAAACTCAGGAAGTTATCGCCGATTCAAATTTGTGAAAAGTTTCAAAATTTTGAAACTTTTCAAAATTTTGAAACATTTCAAAATTTTGAAACTTTTCACAAATTTGAATCGGCGATAACTTCCTGAGTTTTTGTCCGATTCTTATGTCCGGCATATCGTTGGATGCGTCTTGAGCTCGCGCAACTTTTTGCTGAACACCCCGACCCGATCCGACCGCCCCCCGCTGAGTTATTCCGGAAAAACTGGTTTTCCGGGAATAACTCAGCGGGGAGCGGTCGGATCGGGTCGGGGTGTTCAGCAAAAAGTTGCGCAAGCTCAAGACGCATCCAACGATATGCCGGGCATAAGAATCGGACAAAAACTCAGGAAGTTATCGCCGATTTTCCACGGGAATGCTGCTGGCGGGACAGCATTCCCGTGGAAAATCGGCGATAACTTCCTGAGTTTTTGTCCGATTCTTATGCCCGGCATATCGTTGGATGCGTCTTGAGCTTGCGCAACTTTTTGCTGAACACCCCGACCCGATCCGACCGCTCCCCGCTGAGTTATTCCCGAAAAAACCAGTTTTCGCTGGAATGCTGCTGGCGGGACAGCATTCCCGTGGAAAATCGGCGATAACTTCCTGAGTTTTTGTCCGATTCTTATGTCCGGCATATCGTTGGATGCGTCTTGAGCTCGCGCAACTTTTTGCTGAACACCCCGACCCGATCCGACCGCCTCCCGCTGAGTTATTCCCGGAAAACCAGTTTTTCCGGAATAACTCAGCGGGGGGCGGTCGGATCGGGTCGGGGTGTTCAGCAAAAAGTTGCGCGAGCTCAAGACGCATCCAACGATATGCCGGACATAAGAATCGGACAAAAACTCAGGAAGTTATCGCCGATTTTCCACGGGAATGCTGCTGGCGGGACAGCATTCCCGTGGAAAATCGGCGATAACTTCCTGAGTTTTTGTCCGATTCTTATGTCCGGCATATCGTTGGATGCGTCTTGAGCTCGCGCAACTTTTTGCTGAACACCCCGACCCGATCCGACCGCCCCCCGCTGAGTTATTCCGGAAAAACTGGTTTTCCGGGAATAACTCAGCGGGGGGCGGTCGGATCGGGTCGGGGTGTTCAGCAAAAAGTTGCGCAAGCTCAAGACGCATCCAACGATATGCCGGACATAAGAATCGGATAAAAACTCAGGAAGTTATCGCCGATTCAAATTTGTGAAAAGTTTCAAAATTTTGAAACTTTTCAAAATTTTGAAACATTTCAAAATTTTGAAACTTTTCACAAATTTGAATCGGCGATAACTTCCTGAGTTTTTGTCCGATTCTTATGTCCGGCATATCGTTGGATGCGTCTTGAGCTCGCGCAACTTTTTGCTGAACACCCCGACGCGATCCGACCGCCCCCCGCTGAGTTATTCCGGAAAAACTGGTTTTCCGGGAATAACTCAGCGGGGAGCGGTCGGATCGGGTCGGGGTGTTCAGCAAAAAGTTGCGCAAGCTCAAGACGCATCCAACGATATGCCGGGCATAAGAATCGGACAAAAACTCAGGAAGTTATCGCCGATTTTCCACGGGAATGCTGCTGGCGGGACAGCATTCCCGTGGAAAATCGGCGATAACTTCCTGAGTTTTTGTCCGATTCTTATGCCCGGCATATCGTTGGATGCGTCTTGAGCTTGCGCAACTTTTTGCTGAACACCCCGACCCGATCCGACCGCTCCCCGCTGAGTTATTCCCGAAAAACCAGTTTTCGCTGGAATGCTGCTGGCGGGACAGCATTCCCGTGGAAAATCGGCGATAACTTCCTGAGTTTTTGTCCGATTCTTATGTCCGGCATATCGTTGGATGCGTCTTGAGCTCGCGCAACTTTTTGCTGAACACCCCGACCCGATCCGACCGCCCCCCGCTGAGTTATTCCGGAAAAACTGGTTTTCCGGGAATAACTCAGCGGGGGGCGGTCGGATCGGGTCGGGGTGTTCAGCAAAAAGTTGCGCAAGCTCAAGACGCATCCAACGATATGCCGGACATAAGAATCGGATAAAAACTCAGGAAGTTATCGCCGATTCAAATTTGTGAAAAGTTTCAAAATTTTGAAACTTTTCAAAATTTTGAAACATTTCAAAATTTTGAAACTTTTCACAAATTTGAATCGGCGATAACTTCCTGAGTTTTTGTCCGATTCTTATGTCCGGCATATCGTTGGATGCGTCTTGAGCTCGCGCAACTTTTTGCTGAACACCCCGACCCGATCCGACCGCCCCCCGCTGAGTTATTCCGGAAAAACTGGTTTTCCGGGAATAACTCAGCGGGGGGCGGTCGGATCGGGTCGGGGTGTTCAGCAAAAAGTTGCGCAAGCTCAAGACGCATCCAACGATATGCCGGGCATAAGAATCGGACAAAAACTCAGGAAGTTATCGCCGATTTTCCACGGGAATGCTGCTGGCGGGACAGCATTCCCGTGGAAAATCGGCGATAACTTCCTGAGTTTTTGTCCGATTCTTATGCCCGGCATATCGTTGGATGCGTCTTGAGCTTGCGCAACTTTTTGCTGAACACGCCGACCCGATCCGACCGCTCCCCGCTGAGTTATTCCCGAAAAAACCAGTTTTCGCTGGAATGCTGCTGGCGGGACAGCATTCCCGTGGAAAATCGGCGATAACTTCCTGAGTTTTTGTCCGATTCTTATGTCCGGCATATCGTTGGATGCGTCTTGAGCTCGCGCAACTTTTTGCTGAACACCCCGACCCGATCCGACCGCCCCCCGCTGAGTTATTCCGGAAAAACTGGTTTTCCGGGAATAACTCAGCGGGGGGCGGTCGGATCGGGTCGGGGTGTTCAGCAAAAAGTTGCGCAAGCTCAAGACGCATCCAACGATATGCCGGGCATAAGAATCGGATAAAAACTCAGGAAGTTATCGCCGATTCAAATTTGTGAAAAGTTTCAAAATTTTGAAACTTTTCAAAATTTTGAAACATTTCAAAATTTTGAAACTTTTCACAAATTTGAATCGGCGATAACTTCCTGAGTTTTTGTCCGATTCTTATGTCCGGCATATCGTTGGATGCGTCTTGAGCTTGCGCAACTTTTTGCTGAACACCCCGACCCGATCCGACCGCCCCCCGCTGAGTTATTCCGGAAAAACTGGTTTTCCGGGAATAACTCAGCGGGGAGCGGTCGGATCGGGTCGGGGTGTTCAGCAAAAAGTTGCGCAAGCTCAAGACGCATCCAACGATATGCCGGGCATAAGAATCGGACAAAAACTCAGGAAGTTATCGCCGATTTTCCACGGGAATGCTGCTGGCGGGACAGCATTCCCGTGGAAAATTGGCGATAACTTCCTGAGTTTTTGTCCGATTCTTATGCCCGGCATATCGTTGGATGCGTCTTGAGCTTGCGCAACTTTTTGCTGAACACCCCGACCCGATCCGACCGCTCCCCGCTGAGTTATTCCCGAAAAACCAGTTTTCGCTGGAATGCTGCTGGCGGGACAGCATTCCCGTGGAAAATCGGCGATAACTTCCTGAGTTTTTGTCCGATTCTTATGTCCGGCATATCGTTGGATGCGTCTTGAGCTTGCGCAACTTTTTGCTGAACACCGCGACCCGATCCGACCGCCCCCCGCTGAGTTATTCCGGAAAAACTGGTTTTCCGGGAATAACTCAGCGGGGAGCGGTCGGATCGGGTCGGGGTGTTCAGCAAAAAGTTGCGCAAGCTCAAGACGCATCCAACGATATGCCGGGCATAAGAATCGGACAAAAACTCAGGAAGTTATCGCCGATTTTCCACGGGAATGCTGCTGGCGGGACAGCATTCCCGTGGAAAATCGGCGATAACTTCCTGAGTTTTTGTCCGATTCTTATGTCCGGCATATCGTTGGATGCGTCTTGAGCTCGCGCAACTTTTTGCTGAACACCCCGACCCGATCCGACCGCCCCCCGCTGAGTTATTCTGGAAAAACTGGTTTTCCGGGCTCAGGAAGTTATCGCCGATTTTCCACGGGAATGCTGTCCCGCCAGCAGCATTCCCGTGGAAAATCGGCGATAACTTCCTGAGTTTTTGTCCGATTCTTATGTCCGGCATATCGTTGGATGCGTCTTGAGCTCGCGCAACTTTTTGCTGAACACCCCGACCCGATCCGACCGCCCCCCGCTGAGTTATTCCGGAAAAACTGATTTTCCGGGAATAACTCAGCGGGAAGCGGTCGGATCGGGTCGGGGTGTTCAGCAAAAAGTTGCGCGAGCTCAAGACGCATCCAACGATATGCCGGACATAAGAATCGGATAAAAACTCAGGAAGTTATCGCCGATTCAAATTTGTGAAAAGTTTCAAAATTTTGAAACTTTTCAAAATTTTGAAACATTTCAAAATTTTGAAACTTTTCACAAATTTGAATCGGCGATAACTTCCTGAGTTTTTGTCCGATTCTTATGTCCGGCATATCGTTGGATGCGTCTTGAGCTCGCGCAACTTTTTGCTGAACACCCCGACCCGATCCGACCGCCCCCCGCTGAGTTATTCCGGAAAAACTGGTTTTCCGGGAATAACTCAGCGGGGAGCGGTCGGATCGGGTCGGGGTTTTCAGCAAAAAGTTGCGCAAGCTCAAGACGCATCCAACGATATGCCGGGCATAAGAATCGGACAAAAACTCAGGAAGTTATCGCCGATTTTCCACGGGAATGCTGCTGGCGGGACAGCATTCCCGTGGAAAATCGGCGATAACTTCCTGAGTTTTTGTCCGATTCTTATGCCCGGCATATCGTTGGCCCGACCCGATCCGACCGCCCCCCGCTGAGTTATTCCGGAAAAACTGGTTTTTCGGGAATAACTCAGCGGGGAGCGGTCGGATCGGGTCGGGGTGTTCAGCAAAAAGTTGCGCGAGCTCAAGACGCATCCAACGATATGCCAAACATAAGAATCGGACAAAAACTCAGGAAGTTATCGCCGATTTTCCACGGGAATGCTGTCCCGCCAGCAGCATTCCAGCGAAAACTGGTTTTCCGGGAATAACTCAGCGGGGAGCGGTCGGATCGGGTCGGGGTGTTCAGCAAAAAGTTGCGCAAGCTCAAGACGCATCCAACGATATGCCGGGCATAAGAATCGGACAAAAACTCAGGAAGCTATCGCCGATTTTCCACGGGAATGCTGCTGGCGGGACAGCATTCCCGTGGAAAATCGGCGATAACTTCCTGAGTTTTTGTCCCCCTTATGCAGCGGAAAAACTGGTTTTTCGGGAATAACTCAGCGGGGGGCGGTCGGATCGGGTCGGGGTGTTCAGCAAAAAGTTGCGCGAGCTCAAGACGCATCCAACGATATGCCAAACATAAGAATCGGACAAAAACTCAGGAAGTTATCGCCGATTTTCCACGGGAATGCTGTCCCGCCAGCAGCATTCCAGCGAAAACTGGTTTTTTCGGGAATAACTCAGCGGGGAGCGGTCGGATCGGGTCGGCGTGTTCAGCAAAAAGTTGCGCAAGCTCAAGACGCATCCAACGATATGCCGGACATAAGAATCGGATAAAAACTCAGGAAGTTATCGCCGATTCAAATTTGTGAAAAGTTTCAAAATTTTGAAACTTTTCAAAATTTTGAAACATTTCAAAATTTTGAAACTTTTCACAAATTTGAATCGGCGATAACTTCCTGAGTTTTTGTCCGATTCTTATGTCCGGCATATCGTTGGATGCGTCTTGAGCTCGCGCAACTTTTTGCTGAACACCCCGACCCGATCCGACCGCCCCCCGCTGAGTTATTCCGGAAAAACTGGTTTTCCGGGAATAACTCAGCGGGGAGCGGTCGGATCGGATCGGGGTGTTCAGCAAAAAGTTGCGCAAGCTCAAGACGCATCCAACGATATGCCGGACATAAGAATCGGATAAAAACTCAGGAAGTTATCGCCGATTCAAATTTGTGAAAAGTTTCAAAATTTTGAAACTTTTCAAAATTTTGAAACATTTCAAAATTTTGAAACTTTTCACAAATTTGAATCGGCGATAACTTCCTGAGTTTTTGTCCGATTCTTATGTCCGGCATATCGTTGGATGCGTCTTGAGCTCGCGCAACTTTTTGCTGAACACCCCGACCCGATCCGACCGCCCCCCGCTGAGTTATTCCGGAAAAACTGGTTTTCCGGGAATAACTCAGCGGGGGGCGGTCGGATCGGGTCGGGGTGTTCAGCAAAAAGTTGCGCAAGCTCAAGACGCATCCAACGATATGCCGGGCATAAGAATCGGACAAAAACTCAGGAAGTTATCGCCGATTTTCCACGGGAATGCTGCTGGCGGGACAGCATTCCCGTGGAAAATCGGCGATAACTTCCTGAGTTTTTGTCCGATTCTTATGCCCGGCATATCGTTGGATGCGTCTTGAGCTTGCGCAACTTTTTGCTGAACACCCCGACCCGATCCGACCGCTCCCCGCTGAGTTATTCCCGAAAAACCAGTTTTCGCTGGAATGCTGCTGGCGGGACAGCATTCCCGTGGAAAATCGGCGATAACTTCCTGAGTTTTTGTCCGATTCTTATGCCCGGCATATCGTTGGATGCGTCTTGAGCTTGCGCAACTTTTTGCTGAACACCCCGACCCGATCCGACCGCTCCCCGCTGAGTTATTCCCGAAAAACCAGTTTTCGCTGGAATGCTGCTGGCGGGACAGCATTCCCGTGGAAAATCGGCGATAACTTCCTGAGTTTTTGTCCGATTCTTATGTCCGGCATATCGTTGGATGCGTCTTGAGCTTGCGCAACTTTTTGCTGAACACCCCGACCCGATCCGACCGCCCCCCGCTGAGTTATTCCGGAAAAACTGGTTTTCCGGGAATAACTCAGCGGGGAGCGGTCGGATCGGGTCGGGGTGTTCAGCAAAAAGTTGCGCAAGCTCAAGACGCATCCAACGATATGCCGGGCATAAAAATCGGACAAAAACTCAGGAAGTTATCGCCGATTTTCCACGGGAATGCTGCTGGCGGGACAGCATTCCCGTGGAAAATCGGCGATAACTTCCTGAGTTTTTGTCCGATTCTTATGCCCGGCATATCGTTGGATGCGTCTTGAGCTTGCGCAACTTTTTGCTGAACACCCCGACCCGATCCGACCGCTCCCCGCTGAGTTATTCCCGAAAAACCAGTTTTCGCTGGAATGCTGCTGGCGGGACAGCATTCCCGTGGAAAATCGGCGATAACTTCCTGAGTTTTTGTCCGATTCTTATGTCCGGCATATCGTTGGATGCGTCTTGAGCTCGCGCAACTTTTTGCTGAACACCCCGACCCGATCCGACCGCCCCCCGCTGAGTTATTCCGGAAAAACTGGTTTTCCGGGAATAACTCAGCGGGGAGCGGTCGGATCGGGTCGGGGTGTTCAGCAAAAAGTTGCGCAAGCTCAAGACGCATCCAACGATATGCCGGACATAAGTATCGGATAAAAACTCAGGAAGTTATCGCCGATTCAAATTTGTGAAAAGTTTCAAAATTTTGAAACTTTTCAAAATTTTGAAACATTTCAAAATTTTGAAACTTTTCACAAATTTGAATCGGCGATAACTTCCTGAGTTTTTGTCCGATTCTTATGTCCGGCATATCGTTGGATGCGTCTTGAGCTCGCGCAACTTTTTGCTGAACACCCCGACCCGATCCGACCGCCCCCCGCTGAGTTATTCCGGAAAAACTGGTTTTCCGGGAATAACTCAGCGGGGGGCGGTCGGATCGGGTCGGGGTGTTCAGCAAAAAGTTGCGCAAGCTCAAGACGCATCCAACGATATGCCGGGCATAAGAATCGGACAAAAACTCAGGAAGTTATCGCCGATTTTCCACGGGAATGCTGCTGGCGGGACAGCATTCCTGTGGAAAATCGGCGATAACTTCCTGAGTTTTTGTCCGATTCTTATGCCCGGCATATCGTTGGATGCGTCTTGAGCTTGCGCAACTTTTTGCTGAACACCCCGACCCGATCCGACCGCCCCCCGCTGAGTTATTCCCGAAAAACCAGTTTTCGCTGGAATGCTGCTGGCGGGACAGCATTCCCGTGGAAAATCGGCGATAACTTCCTGAGTTTTTGTCCGATTCTTATGCCCGGCATATCGTTGGATGCGTCTTGAGCTCGCGCAACTTTTTGCTGAACACCCCGACCCGATCCGACCGCCCCCCGCTGAGTTATTCCGGAAAAACTGGTTTTCCGGGAATAACTCAGCGGGGGGCGGTCGGATCGGGTCGGGGTGTTCAGCAAAAAGTTGCGCAAGCTCAAGACGCATCCAACGATATGCCGGGCATAAGAATCGGATAAAAACTCAGGAAGTTATCGCCGATTCAAATTTGTGAAAAGTTTCAAAATTTTGAAACTTTTCAAAATTTTGAAACATTTCAAAATTTTGAAACTTTTCACAAATTTGAATCGGCGATAACTTCCTGAGTTTTTGTCCGATTCTTATGTCCGGCATATCGTTGGATGCGTCTTGAGCTCGCGCAACTTTTTGCTGAACACCCCGACCCGATCCGACCGCCCCCCGCTGAGTTATTCCGGAAAAACTGGTTTTCCGGGAATAACTCAGCGGGGAGCGGTCGGATCGGGTCGGGGTGTTCAGCAAAAAGTTGCGCAAGCTCAAGACGCATCCAACGATATGCCGGGCATAAGAATCGGACAAAAACTCAGGAAGTTATCGCCGATTTTCCACGGGAATGCTGCTGGCGGGACAGCATTCCCGTGGAAAATCGGCGATAACTTCCTGAGTTTTTGTCCGATTCTTATGCCCGGCATATCGTTGGATGCGTCTTGAGCTTGCGCAACTTTTTGCTGAACACCCCGACCCGATCCGACCGCTCCCCGCTGAGTTATTCCCGAAAAACCAGTTTTCGCTGGAATGCTGCTGGCGGGACAGCATTCCCGTGGAAAATCGGCGATAACTTCCTGAGTTTTTGTCCGATTCTTATGTCCGGCATATCGTTGGATGCGTCTTGAGCTCGCGCAACTTTTTGCTGAACACCCCGACCCGATCCGACCGCCCCCCGCTGAGTTATTCCGGAAAAACTGGTTTTCCGGGAATAACTCAGCGGGGGGCGGTCGGATCGGGTCGGGGTGTTCAGCAAAAAGTTGCGCAAGCTCAAGACGCATCCAACGATATGCCGGGCATAAGAATCGGATAAAAACTCAGGAAGTTATCGCCGATTCAAATTTGTGAAAAGTTTCAAAATTTTGAAACTTTTCAAAATTTTGAAACATTTCAAAATTTTGAAACTTTTCACAAATTTGAATCGGCGATAACTTCCTGAGTTTTTGTCCGATTCTTATGTCCGGCATATCGTTGGATGCGTCTTGAGCTCGCGCAACTTTTTGCTGAACACCCCGACCCGATCCGACCGCCCCCCGCTGAGTTATTCCGGAAAAACTGGTTTTCCGGGAATAACTCAGCGGGGAGCGGTCGGATCGGGTCGAGGTGTTGAGCAAAAAGTTGCGCAAGCTCAAGACGCATCCAACGATATGCCGGGCATGAGAATCGGACAAAAACTCAGGAAGTTATCGCCGATTTTCCACGGGAATGCTGCTGGCGGGACAGCATTCCCGTGGAAAATCGGCGATAACTTCCTGAGTTTTTGTCCGATTCTTATGCCCGGCATATCGTTGGATGCGTCTTGAGCTTGCGCAACTTTTTGCTGAACACCCCGACCCGATCCGACCGCTCCCCGCTGAGTTATTCCCGAAAAACCAGTTTTCGCTGGAATGCTGCTGGCGGGACAGCATTCCCGTGGAAAATCGGCGATAACTTCCTGAGTTTTTGTCCGATTCTTATGTCCGGCATATCGTTGGATGCGTCTTGAGCTTGCGCAACTTTTTGCTGAACACCCCGACCCGATCCGACCGCTCCCCGCTGAGTTATTCCGGAAAAACTGGTTTTCCGGGAATAACTCAGCGGGGAGCGGTCGGATCGGGTCGGGGTGTTCAGCAAAAAGTTGCGCAAGCTCAAGACGCATCCAACGATATGCCGGGCATAAAAATCGGACAAAAACTCAGGAAGTTATCGCCGATTTTCCACGGGAATGCTGCTGGCGGGACAGCATTCCCGTGGAAAATCGGCGATAACTTCCTGAGTTTTTGTCCGATTCTTATGCCCGGCATATCGTTGGATGCGTCTTGAGCTTGCGCAACTTTTTGCTGAACACCCCGACCCGATCCGACCGCTCCCCGCTGAGTTATTCCCGAAAAACCAGTTTTCGCTGGAATGCTGCTGGCGGGACAGCATTCCCGTGGAAAATCGGCGATAACTTCCTGAGTTTTTGTCCGATTCTTATGTCCGGCATATCGTTGGATGCGTCTTGAGCTCGCGCAACTTTTTGCTGAACACCCCGACCCGATCCGACCGCCCCCCGCTGAGTTATTCCGGAAAAACTGGTTTTCCGGGAATAACTCAGCGGGGGGCGGTCGGATCGGGTCGGGGTGTTCAGCAAAAAGTTGCGCGAGCTCAAGACGCATCCAACGATATGCCGGACATAAGAATCGGACAAAAACTCAGGAAGTTATCGCCGATTTTCCACGGGAATGCTGTCCCGCCAGCAGCATTCCCGTGGAAAATCGGCGATAACTTCCTGAGTTTTTGTCCGATTCTTATGCCCGGCATATCGTTGGATGCGTCTTGAGCTTGCGCAACTTTTTGCTGAACACCCCGACCCGATCCGACCGCCCCCCGCTGAGTTATTCCCGGAAAACCAGTTTTTCCGGAATAACTCAGCGGGGGGCGGTCGGATCGGGTCGGGGTGTTCAGCAAAAAGTTGCGCGAGCTCAAGACGCATCCAACGATATGCCGGACATAAGAATCGGACAAAAACTCAGGAAGTTATCGCCGATTTTCCACGGGAATGCTGTCCCGCCAGCAGCATTCCAGCGAAAACTGGTTTTTCGGGAATAACTCAGCGGGGAGCGGTCGGATCGGGTCGGGGTGTTCAGCAAAAAGTTGCGCAAGCTCAAGACGCATCCAACGATATGCCGGGCATAAGAATCGGACAAAAACTCAGGAAGTTATCGCCGATTTTCCACGGGAATGCTGTCCCGCCAGCAGCATTCCCGTGGAAAATCGGCGATAACTTCCTGAGTTTTTGTCCGATTTTTATGCCCGGCATATCGTTGGATGCGTCTTGAGCTTGCGCAACTTTTTGCTGAACACCCCGACCCGATCCGACCGCTCCCCGCTGAGTTATTCCCGGAAAACCAGTTTTTCCGGAATAACTCAGCGATGAGCGGTCGGATCGGGTCGGGGTGTTCAGCAAAAAGTTGCGCAAGCTCAAGACGCATCCAACGATATGCCGGACATAAGAATCGGACAAAAACTCAGGAAGTTATCGCCGATTTTCCACGGGAATGCTGTCCCGCCAGCAGCATTCCAGCGAAAACTGGTTTTTTCGGGAATAACTCAGCGGGGGGCGGTCGGATCGGGTCGGGGTGTTCAGCAAAAAGTTGCGCAAGCTCAAGACGCATCCAACGATATGCCGGACATAAGAATCGGATAAAAACTCAGGAAGTTATCGCCGATTCAAATTTGTGAAAAGTTTCAAAATTTTGAAACTTTTCAAAATTTTGAAACATTTCAAAATTTTGAAACTTTTCACAAATTTGAATCGGCGATAACTTCCTGAGTTTTTGTCCGATTCTTATGTCCGGCATATCGTTGGATGCGTCTTGAGCTCGCGCAACTTTTTGCTGAACACCCCGACCCGATCCGACCGCCCCCCGCTGAGTTATTCCGGAAAAACTGGTTTTCCGGGAATAACTCAGCGGGGAGCGGTCGGATCGGGTCGGGGTGTTCAGCAAAAAGTTGCGCAAGCTCAAGACGCATCCAACGATATGCCGGGCATAAGAATCGGACAAAAACTCAGGAAGTTATCGCCGATTTTCCACGGGAATGCTGTCCCGCCAGCAGCATTCCCGTGGAAAATCGGCGATAACTTCCTGAGTTTTTGTCCGATTCTTATGCCCGGCATATCGTTGGATGCGTCTTGAGCTTGCGCAACTTTTTGCTGAACACCCCGACCCGATCCGACCGCTCCCCGCTGAGTTATTCCCGAAAAACCAGTTTTCGCTGGAATGCTGCTGGCGGGACAGCATTCCCGTGGAAAATCGGCGATAACTTCCTGAGTTTTTGTCCGATTCTTATGTCCGGCATATCGTTGGATGCGTCTTGAGCTCGCGCAACTTTTTGCTGAACACCCCGACCCGATCCGACCGCCCCCCGCTGAGTTATTCCGGAAAAACTGGTTTTCCGGGAATAACTCAGCGGGGGGCGGTCGGATCGGGTCGGGGTGTTCAGCAAAAAGTTGCGCAAGCTCAAGACGCATCCAACGATATGCCGGGCATAAGAATCGGACAAAAACTCAGGAAGTTACCGCCGATTCAAATTTGTGAAAAGTTTCAAAATTTTGAAACTTTTCAAAATTTTGAAACATTTCAAAATTTTGAAACTTTTCACAAATTTGAATCGGCGATAACTTCCTGAGTTTTTGTCCGATTCTTATGTCCGGCATATCGTTGGATGCGTCTTGAGCTCGCGCAACTTTTTGCTGAACACCCCGACCCGATCCGACCGCCCCCCGCTGAGTTATTCCGGAAAAACTGGTTTTCCGGGAATAACTCAGCGGGGGGCGGTCGGATCGGGTCGGGGTGTTCAGCAAAAAGTTGCGCAAGCTCAAGACGCATCCAACGATATGCCGGGCATAAGAATCGGACAAAAACTCAGGAAGTTATCGCCGATTTTCCACGGGAATGCTGCTGGCGGGACAGCATTCCCGTGGAAAATCGGCGATAACTTCCTGAGTTTTTGTCCGATTCTTATGTCCGGCATATCGTTGGATGCGTCTTGAGCTCGCGCAACTTTTTGCTGAACACCCCGACCCGATCCGACCGCCCCCCGCTGAGTTATTCCGGAAAAACTGGTTTTCCGGGAATAACTCAGCGGGGGGCGGTCGGATCGGGTCGGGGTGTTCAGCAAAAAGTTGCGCAAGCTCAAGACGCATCCAACGATATGCCGGACATAAGAATCGGATAAAAACTCAGGAAGTTATCGCCGATTCAAATTTGTGAAAAGTTTCAAAATTTTGAAACTTTTCAAAATTTTGAAACATTTCAAAATTTTGAAACTTTTCACAAATTTGAATCGGCGATAACTTCCTGAGTTTTTGTCCGATTCTTATGTCCGGCATATCGTTGGATGCGTCTTGAGCTCGCGCAACTTTTTGCTGAACACCCCGACCCGATCCGACCGCCCCCCGCTGAGTTATTCCGGAAAAACTGGTTTTCCGGGAATAACTCAGCGGGGGGCGGTCGGATCGGGTCGGGGTGTTCAGCAAAAAGTTGCGCAAGCTCAAGACGCATCCAACGATATGCCGGGCATAAGAATCGGACAAAAACTCAGGAAGTTATCGCCGATTTTCCACGGGAATGCTGCTGGCGGGACAGCATTCCCGTGGAAAATCGGCGATAACTTCCTGAGTTTTTGTCCGATTCTTATGCCCGGCATATCGTTGGATGCGTCTTGAGCTTGCGCAACTTTTTGCTGAACACCCCGACCCGATCCGACCGCTCCCCGCTGAGTTATTCCCGAAAAACCAGTTTTCGCTGGAATGCTGCTGGCGGGACAGCATTCCCGTGGAAAATCGGCGATAACTTCCTGAGTTTTTGTCCGATTCTTATGTCCGGCATATCGTTGGATGCGTCTTGAGCTCGCGCAACTTTTTGCTGAACACCCCGACCCGATCCGACCGCCCCCCGCTGAGTTATTCCGGAAAAACTGGTTTTCCGGGAATAACTCAGCGGGGGGCGGTCGGATCGGGTCGGGGTGTTCAGCAAAAAGTTGCGCAAGCTCAAGACGCATCCAACGATATGCCGGGCATAAGAATCGGACAAAAACTCAGGAAGTTACCGCCGATTCAAATTTGTGAAAAGTTTCAAAATTTTGAAACTTTTCAAAATTTTGAAACATTTCAAAATTTTGAAACTTTTCACAAATTTGAATCGGCGATAACTTCCTGAGTTTTTGTCCGATTCTTATGTCCGGCATATCGTTGGATGCGTCTTGAGCTCGCGCAACTTTTTGCTGAACACCCCGACCCGATCCGACCGCCCCCCGCTGAGTTATTCCGGAAAAACTGGTTTTCCGGGAATAACTCAGCGGGGGGCGGTCGGATCGGGTCGGGGTGTTCAGCAAAAAGTTGCGCAAGCTCAAGACGCATCCAACGATATGCCGGGCATAAGAATCGGACAAAAACTCAGGAAGTTATCGCCGATTTTCCACGGGAATGCTGCTGGCGGGACAGCATTCCCGTGGAAAATCGGCGATAACTTCCTGAGTTTTTGTCCGATTCTTATGCCCGGCATATCGTTGGATGCGTCTTGAGCTTGCGCAACTTTTTGCTGAACACCCCGACCCGATCCGACCGCTCCCCGCTGAGTTATTCCCGAAAAACCAGTTTTCGCTGGAATGCTGCTGGCGGGACAGCATTCCCGTGGAAAATCGGCGATAACTTCCTGAGTTTTTGTCCGATTCTTATGTCCGGCATATCGTTGGATGCGTCTTGAGCTCGCGCAACTTTTTGCTGAACACCCCGACCCGATCCGACCGCTCCCCGCTGAGTTATTCCGGAAAAACTGGTTTTCCGGGAATAACTCAGCGGGGAGCGGTCGGATCGGGTCGGGGTGTTCAGCAAAAAGTTGCGCAAGCTCAAGACGCATCCAACGATATGCCGGACATAAGAATCGGATAAAAACTCAGGAAGTTATCGCCGATTCAAATTTGTGAAAAGTTTCAAAATTTTGAAACTTTTCAAAATTTTGAAACATTTCAAAATTTTGAAACTTTTCACAAATTTGAATCGGCGATAACTTCCTGAGTTTTTGTCCGATTCTTATGCCCGGCATATCGTTGGATGCGTCTTGAGCTTGCGCAACTTTTTGCTGAACACCGCGACCCGATCCGACCGCCCCCCGCTGAGTTATTCCGGAAAAACTGGTTTTCCGGGAATAACTCAGCGGGGAGCGGTCGGATCGGGTCGGGGTGTTCAGCAAAAAGTTGCGCAAGCTCAAGACGCATCCAACGATATGCCGGGCATAAGAATCGGACAAAAACTCAGGAAGTTATCGCCGATTTTCCACGGGAATGCTGCTGGCGGGACAGCATTCCCGTGGAAAATCGGCGATAACTTCCTGAGTTTTTGTCCGATTCTTATGCCCGGCATATCGTTGGATGCGTCTTGAGCTTG
Organism: Anopheles maculipalpis; assembly: GCF_943734695.1. Lineage (NCBI taxonomy): Eukaryota > Metazoa > Arthropoda > Insecta > Diptera > Culicidae > Anopheles > Anopheles maculipalpis. The sequence goes on from NC_064871.1 coordinate 62,127, forward strand.
CGCAACTTTTTGCTGAACACCCCGACCCGATCCGACCGCTCCCCGCTGAGTTATTCCCGAAAAACCAGTTTTCGCTGGAATGCTGCTGGCGGGACAGCATTCCCGTGGAAAATCGGCGATAACTTCCTGAGTTTTTGTCCGATTCTTATGTCCGGCATATCGTTGGATGCGTCTTGAGCTCGCGCAACTTTTTGCTGAACACCCCGACCCGATCCGACCGCCCCCCGCTGAGTTATTCCGGAAAAACTGGTTTTCCGGGAATAACTCAGCGGGGGGCGGTCGGATCGGGTCGGGGTGTTCAGCAAAAAGTTGCGCAAGCTCAAGACGCATCCAACGATATGCCGGACATAAGAATCGGATAAAAACTCAGGAAGTTATCGCCGATTCAAATTTGTGAAAAGTTTCAAAATTTTGAAACTTTTCAAAATTTTGAAACATTTCAAAATTTTGAAACTTTTCACAAATTTGAATCGGCGATAACTTCCTGAGTTTTTGTCCGATTCTTATGTCCGGCATATCGTTGGATGCGTCTTGAGCTCGCGCAACTTTTTGCTGAACACCCCGACCCGATCCGACCGCCCCCCGCTGAGTTATTCCGGAAAAACTGGTTTTCCGGGAATAACTCAGCGGGGAGCGGTCGGATCGGGTCGGGGTGTTCAGCAAAAAGTTGCGCAAGCTCAAGACGCATCCAACGATATGCCGGGCATAAGAATCGGACAAAAACTCAGGAAGTTATCGCCGATTTTCCACGGGAATGCTGCTGGCGGGACAGCATTCCCGTGGAAAATCGGCGATAACTTCCTGAGTTTTTGTCCGATTCTTATGCCCGGCATATCGTTGGATGCGTCTTGAGCTTGCGCAACTTTTTGCTGAACACCCCGACCCGATCCGACCGCTCCCCGCTGAGTTATTCCCGAAAAACCAGTTTTCGCTGGAATGCTGCTGGCGGGACAGCATTCCCGTGGAAAATCGGCGATAACTTCCTGAGTTTTTGTCCGATTCTTATGTCCGGCATATCGTTGGATGCGTCTTGAGCTCGCGCAACTTTTTGCTGAACACCCCGACCCGATCCGACCGCCCCCCGCTGAGTTATTCCGGAAAAACTGGTTTTCCGGGAATAACTCAGCGGGGGGCGGTCGGATCGGGTCGGGGTGTTCAGCAAAAAGTTGCGCAAGCTCAAGACGCATCCAACGATATGCCGGACATAAGAATCGGATAAAAACTCAGGAAGTTATCGCCGATTCAAATTTGTGAAAAGTTTCAAAATTTTGAAACTTTTCAAAATTTTGAAACATTTCAAAATTTTGAAACTTTTCACAAATTTGAATCGGCGATAACTTCCTGAGTTTTTGTCCGATTCTTATGTCCGGCATATCGTTGGATGCGTCTTGAGCTCGCGCAACTTTTTGCTGAACACCCCGACCCGATCCGACCGCCCCCCGCTGAGTTATTCCGGAAAAACTGGTTTTCCGGGAATAACTCAGCGGGGGGCGGTCGGATCGGGTCGGGGTGTTCAGCAAAAAGTTGCGCAAGCTCAAGACGCATCCAACGATATGCCGGGCATAAGAATCGGACAAAAACTCAGGAAGTTATCGCCGATTTTCCACGGGAATGCTGCTGGCGGGACAGCATTCCCGTGGAAAATCGGCGATAACTTCCTGAGTTTTTGTCCGATTCTTATGCCCGGCATATCGTTGGATGCGTCTTGAGCTTGCGCAACTTTTTGCTGAACACCCCGACCCGATCCGACCGCTCCCCGCTGAGTTATTCCCGAAAAAACCAGTTTTCGCTGGAATGCTGCTGGCGGGACAGCATTCCCGTGGAAAATCGGCGATAACTTCCTGAGTTTTTGTCCGATTCTTATGTCCGGCATATCGTTGGATGCGTCTTGAGCTCGCGCAACTTTTTGCTGAACACCCCGACCCGATCCGACCGCCCCCCGCTGAGTTATTCCGGAAAAACTGGTTTTCCGGGAATAACTCAGCGGGGGCGGTCGGATCGGGTCGGGGTGTTCAGCAAAAAGTTGCGCAAGCTCAAGACGCATCCAACGATATGCCGGGCATAAGAATCGGATAAAAACTCAGGAAGTTATCGCCGATTCAAATTTGTGAAAAGTTTCAAAATTTTGAAACTTTTCAAAATTTTGAAACATTTCAAAATTTTGAAACTTTTCACAAATTTGAATCGGCGATAACTTCCTGAGTTTTTATCCGATTCTTATGTCCGGCATATCGTTGGATGCGTCTTGAGCTTGCGCAACTTTTTGCTGAACACCCCGACCCGATCCGACCGCCCCCCGCTGAGTTATTCCGGAAAAACTGGTTTTCCGGGAATAACTCAGCGGGGAGCGGTCGGATCGGGTCGGGGTGTTCAGCAAAAAGTTGCGCAAGCTCAAGACGCATCCAACGATATGCCGGGCATAAGAATCGGACAAAAACTCAGGAAGTTATCGCCGATTTTCCACGGGAATGCTGCTGGCGGGACAGCATTCCCGTGGAAAATTGGCGATTACTTCCTGAGTTTTTGTCCGATTCTTATGCCCGGCATATCGTTGGATGCGTCTTGAGCTTGCGCAACTTTTTGCTGAACACCCCGACCCGATCCGACCGCTCCCCGCTGAGTTATTCCCGAAAAACCAGTTTTCGCTGGAATGCTGCTGGCGGGACAGCATTCCCGTGGAAAATCGGCGATAACTTCCTGAGTTTTTGTCCGATTCTTATGTCCGGCATATCGTTGGATGCGTCTTGAGCTTGCGCAACTTTTTGCTGAACACCGCGACCCGATCCGACCGCCCCCCGCTGAGTTATTCCGGAAAAACTGGTTTTCCGGGAATAACTCAGCGGGGAGCGGTCGGATCGGGTCGGGGTGTTCAGCAAAAAGTTGCGCAAGCTCAAGACGCATCCAACGATATGCCGGGCATAAGAATCGGACAAAAACTCAGGAAGTTATCGCCGATTTTCCACGGGAATGCTGCTGGCGGGACAGCATTCCCGTGGAAAATCGGCGATAACTTCCTGAGTTTTTGTCCGATTCTTATGCCCGGCATATCGTTGGATGCGTCTTGAGCTTGCGCAACTTTTTGCTGAACACCCCGACCCGATCCGACCGCTCCCCGCTGAGTTATTCCCGAAAAACCAGTTTTCGCTGGAATGCTGCTGGCGGGACAGCATTCCCGTGGAAAATCGGCGATAACTTCCTGAGTTTTTGTCCGATTCTTATGTCCGGCATATCGTTGGATGCGTCTTGAGCTCGCGCAACTTTTTGCTGAACACCCCGACCCGATCCGACCGCCCCCCGCTGAGTTATTCCGGAAAAACTGGTTTTCCGGGAATAACTCAGCGGGGGGCGGTCGGATCGGGTCGGGGTGTTCAGCAAAAAGTTGCGCAAGCTCAAGACGCATCCAACGATATGCCGGACATAAGAATCGGATAAAAACTCAGGAAGTTATCGCCGATTCAAATTTGTGAAAAGTTTCAAAATTTTGAAACTTTTCAAAATTTTGAAACATTTCAAAATTTTGAAACTTTTCACAAATTTGAATCGGCGATAACTTCCTGAGTTTTTGTCCGATTCTTATGTCCGGCATATCGTTGGATGCGTCTTGAGCTCGCGCAACTTTTTGCTGAACACCCCGACCCGATCCGACCGCCCCCCGCTGAGTTATTCCGGAAAAACTGGTTTTCCGGGAATAACTCAGCGGGGAGCGGTCGGATCGGGTCGGGGTGTTCAGCAAATTTTGAACCAGTTTTTCCGGAATAACTCAGCGGGGAGCGGTCGGATCGGGTCGGGGTGTTCAGCAAAAAGTTGCGCGAGCTCAAGACGCATCCAACGATATGCCGGACATAAGAATCGGACAAAAACTCAGGAAGTTATCGCCGATTTTCCACGGGAATGCTGTCCCGCCAGCAGCATTCCAGCGAAAACTGGTTTTCCGGGAATAACTCAGCGGGGGGCGGTCGGATCGGGTCGGGGTGTTCAGCAAAAAGTTGCGCAAGCTCAAGACGCATCCAACGATATGCCGGACATAAGAATCGGATAAAAACTCAGGAAGTTATCGCCGATTCAAATTTGTGAAAAGTTTCAAAATTTTGAAACTTTTCAAAATTTTGAAACATTTCAAAATTTTGAAACTTTTCACAAATTTGAATCGGCGATAACTTCCTGAGTTTTTGTCCGATTCTTATGTCCGGCATATCGTTGGATGCGTCTTGAGCTCGCGCAACTTTTTGCTGAACACCCCGACCCGATCCGACCGCCCCCCGCTGAGTTATTCCGGAAAAACTGGTTTTCCGGGAATAACTCAGCGGGGAGCGGTCGGATCGGGTCGGGGTGTTCAGCAAAAAGTTGCGCAAGCTCAAGACGCATCCAACGATATGCCGGGCATAAGAATCGGACAAAAACTCAGGAAGTTATCGCCGATTTTCCACGGGAATGCTGCTGGCGGGACAGCATTCCCGTGGAAAATCGGCGATAACTTCCTGAGTTTTTGTCCGATTCTTATGCCCGGCATATCGTTGGATGCGTCTTGAGCTTGCGCAACTTTTTGCTGAACACCCCGACCCGATCCGACCGCTCCCCGCTGAGTTATTCCCGAAAAACCAGTTTTCGCTGGAATGCTGCTGGCGGGACAGCATTCCCGTGGAAAATCGGCGATAACTTCCTGAGTTTTTGTCCGATTCTTATGTCCGGCATATCGTTGGATGCGTCTTGAGCTCGCGCAACTTTTTGCTGAACACCCCGACCCGATCCGACCGCCCCCCGCTGAGTTATTCCGGAAAAACTGGTTTTCCGGGAATAACTCAGCGGGGGGCGGTCGGATCGGGTCGGGGTGTTCAGCAAAAAGTTGCGCAAGCTCAAGACGCATCCAACGATATGCCGGACATAAGAATCGGATAAAAACTCAGGAAGTTATCGCCGATTCAAATTTGTGAAAAGTTTCAAAATTTTGAAACTTTTCAAAATTTTGAAACATTTCAAAATTTTGAAACTTTTCACAAATTTGAATCGGCGATAACTTCCTGAGTTTTTGTCCGATTCTTATGTCCGGCATATCGTTGGATGCGTCTTGAGCTCGCGCAACTTTTTGCTGAACACCCCGACCCGATCCGACCGCCCCCCGCTGAGTTATTCCGGAAAAACTGGTTTTCCGGGAATAACTCAGCGGGGGGCGGTCGGATCGGGTCGGGGTGTTCAGCAAAAAGTTGCGCAAGCTCAAGACGCATCCAACGATATGCCGGGCATAAGAATCGGACAAAAACTCAGGAAGTTATCGCCGATTTTCCACGGGAATGCTGCTGGCGGGACAGCATTCCCGTGGAAAATCGGCGATAACTTCCTGAGTTTTTGTCCGATTCTTATGCCCGGCATATCGTTGGATGCGTCTTGAGCTTGCGCAACTTTTTGCTGAACACCCCGACCCGATCCGACCGCTCCCCGCTGAGTTATTCCCGAAAAACCAGTTTTCGCTGGAATGCTGCTGGCGGGACAGCATTCCCGTGGAAAATCGGCGATAACTTCCTGAGTTTTTGTCCGATTCTTATGTCCGGCATATCGTTGGATGCGTCTTGAGCTCGCGCAACTTTTTGCTGAACACCCCGACCCGATCCGACCGCCCCCCGCTGAGTTATTCCGGAAAAACTGGTTTTCCGGGAATAACTCAGCGGGGGGCGGTCGGATCGGGTCGGGGTGTTCAGCAAAAAGTTGCGCAAGCTCAAGACGCATCCAACGATATGCCGGGCATAAGAATCGGATAAAAACTCAGGAAGTTATCGCCGATTCAAATTTGTGAAAAGTTTCAAAATTTTGAAACTTTTCAAAATTTTGAAACATTTCAAAATTTTGAAACTTTTCACAAATTTGAATCGGCGATAACTCCCTGAGTTGTTATCCGATTCTTATGTCCGGCATATCGTTGGATGCGTCTTGAGCTTGCGCAACTTTTTGCTGAACACCCCGACCCGATCCGACCGCCCCCCGCTGAGTTATTCCGGAAAAACTGGTTTTCCGGGAATAACTCAGCGGGGAGCGGTCGGATCGGGTCGGGGTGTTCAGCAAAAAGTTGCGCAAGCTCAAGACGCATCCAACGATATGCCGGGCATAAGAATCGGACAAAAACTCAGGAAGTTATCGCCGATTTTCCACGGGAATGCTGCTGGCGGGACAGCATTCCCGTGGAAAATTGGCGATTACTTCCTGAGTTTTTGTCCGATTCTTATGCCCGGCATATCGTTGGATGCGTCTTGAGCTTGCGCAACTTTTTGCTGAACACCCCGACCCGATCCGACCGCTCCCCGCTGAGTTATTCCCGAAAAACCAGTTTTCGCTGGAATGCTGCTGGCGGGACAGCATTCCCGTGGAAAATCGGCGATAACTTCCTGAGTTTTTGTCCGATTCTTATGTCCGGCATATCGTTGGATGCGTCTTGAGCTTGCGCAACTTTTTGCTGAACACCGCGACCCGATCCGACCGCCCCCCGCTGAGTTATTCCGGAAAAACTGGTTTTCCGGGAATAACTCAGCGGGGAGCGGTCGGATCGGGTCGGGGTGTTCAGCAAAAAGTTGCGCAAGCTCAAGACGCATCCAACGATATGCCGGGCATAAGAATCGGACAAAAACTCAGGAAGTTATCGCCGATTTTCCACGGGAATGCTGCTGGCGGGACAGCATTCCCGTGGAAAATCGGCGATAACTTCCTGAGTTTTTGTCCGATTCTTATGCCCGGCATATCGTTGGATGCGTCTTGAGCTTGCGCAACTTTTTGCTGAACACCCCGACCCGATCCGACCGCTCCCCGCTGAGTTATTCCCGAAAAACCAGTTTTCGCTGGAATGCTGCTGGCGGGACAGCATTCCCGTGGAAAATCGGCGATAACTTCCTGAGTTTTTGTCCGATTCTTATGTCCGGCATATCGTTGGATGCGTCTTGAGCTCGCGCAACTTTTTGCTGAACACCCCGACCCGATCCGACCGCCCCCCGCTGAGTTATTCCGGAAAAACTGGTTTTCCGGGAATAACTCAGCGGGGGGCGGTCGGATTGGGTCGGGGTGTTCAGCAAAAAGTTGCGCAAGCTCAAGACGCATCCAACGATATGCCGGACATAAGAATCGGATAAAAACTCAGGAAGTTATCGCCGATTCAAATTTGTGAAAAGTTTCAAAATTTTGAAACTTTTCAAAATTTTGAAACATTTCAAAATTTTGAAACTTTTCACAAATTTGAATCGGCGATAACTTCCTGAGTTTTTGTCCGATTCTTATGTCCGGCATATCGTTGGATGCGTCTTGAGCTCGCGCAACTTTTTGCTGAACACCCCGACCCGATCCGACCGCCCCCCGCTGAGTTATTCCGGAAAAACTGGTTTTCCGGGAATAACTCAGCGGGGAGCGGTCGGATCGGGTCGGGGTGTTCAGCAAATTTTGAACCAGTTTTTCCGGAATAACTCAGCGGGGAGCGGTCGGATCGGGTCGGGGTGTTCAGCAAAAAGTTGCGCGAGCTCAAGACGCATCCAACGATATGCCGGACATAAGAATCGGACAAAAACTCAGGAAGTTATCGCCGATTTTCCACGGGAATGCTGTCCCGCCAGCAGCATTCCAGCGAAAACTGGTTTTCCGGGAATAACTCAGCGGGGGGCGGTCGGATCGGGTCGGGGTGTTCAGCAAAAAGTTGCGCAAGCTCAAGACGCATCCAACGATATGCCGGACATAAGAATCGGATAAAAACTCAGGAAGTTATCGCCGATTCAAATTTGTGAAAAGTTTCAAAATTTTGAAACTTTTCAAAATTTTGAAACATTTCAAAATTTTGAAACTTTTCACAAATTTGAATCGGCGATAACTTCCTGAGTTTTTGTCCGATTCTTATGTCCGGCATATCGTTGGATGCGTCTTGAGCTCGCGCAACTTTTTGCTGAACACCCCGACCCGATCCGACCGCCCCCCGCTGAGTTATTCCGGAAAAACTGGTTTTCCGGGAATAACTCAGCGGGGAGCGGTCGGATCGGGTCGGGGTGTTCAGCAAAAAGTTGCGCAAGCTCAAGACGCATCCAACGATATGCCGGGCATAAGAATCGGACAAAAACTCAGGAAGTTATCGCCGATTTTCCACGGGAATGCTGCTGGCGGGACAGCATTCCCGTGGAAAATCGGCGATAACTTCCTGAGTTTTTGTCCGATTCTTATGCCCGGCATATCGTTGGATGCGTCTTGAGCTTGCGCAACTTTTTGCTGAACACCCCGACCCGATCCGACCGCTCCCCGCTGAGTTATTCCCGAAAAACCAGTTTTCGCTGGAATGCTGCTGGCGGGACAGCATTCCCGTGGAAAATCGGCGATAACTTCCTGAGTTTTTGTCCGATTCTTATGTCCGGCATATCGTTGGATGCGTCTTGAGCTCGCGCAACTTTTTGCTGAACACCCCGACCCGATCCGACCGCCCCCCGCTGAGTTATTCCGGAAAAACTGGTTTTCCGGGAATAACTCAGCGGGGGGCGGTCGGATCGGGTCGGGGTGTTCAGCAAAAAGTTGCGCAAGCTCAAGACGCATCCAACGATATGCCGGACATAAGAATCGGATAAAAACTCAGGAAGTTATCGCCGATTCAAATTTGTGAAAAGTTTCAAAATTTTGAAACTTTTCAAAATTTTGAAACATTTCAAAATTTTGAAACTTTTCACAAATTTGAATCGGCGATAACTTCCTGAGTTTTTGTCCGATTCTTATGTCCGGCATATCGTTGGATGCGTCTTGAGCTCGCGCAACTTTTTGCTGAACACCCCGACCCGATCCGACCGCCCCCCGCTGAGTTATTCCGGAAAAACTGGTTTTCCGGGAATAACTCAGCGGGGGGCGGTCGGATCGGGTCGGGGTGTTCAGCAAAAAGTTGCGCAAGCTCAAGACGCATCCAACGATATGCCGGGCATAAGAATCGGACAAAAACTCAGGAAGTTATCGCCGATTTTCCACGGGAATGCTGCTGGCGGGACAGCATTCCCGTGGAAAATCGGCGATAACTTCCTGAGTTTTTGTCCGATTCTTATGCCCGGCATATCGTTGGATGCGTCTTGAGCTTGCGCAACTTTTTGCTGAACACCCCGACCCGATCCGACCGCTCCCCGCTGAGTTATTCCCGAAAAAACCAGTTTTCGCTGGAATGCTGCTGGCGGGACAGCATTCCCGTGGAAAATCGGCGATAACTTCCTGAGTTTTTGTCCGATTCTTATGTCCGGCATATCGTTGGATGCGTCTTGAGCTCGCGCAACTTTTTGCTGAACACCCCGACCCGATCCGACCGCCCCCCGCTGAGTTATTCCGGAAAAACTGGTTTTCCGGGAATAACTCAGCGGGGGGCGGTCGGATCGGGTCGGGGTGTTCAGCAAAAAGTTGCGCAAGCTCAAGACGCATCCAACGATATGCCGGGCATAAGAATCGGATAAAAACTCAGGAAGTTATCGCCGATTCAAATTTGTGAAAAGTTTCAAAATTTTGAAACTTTTCAAAATTTTGAAACATTTCAAAATTTTGAAACTTTTCACAAATTTGAATCGGCGATAACTTCCTGAGTTTTTGTCCGATTCTTATGTCCGGCATATCGTTGGATGCGTCTTGAGCTTGCGCAACTTTTTGCTGAACACCCCGACCCGATCCGACCGCCCCCCGCTGAGTTATTCCGGAAAAACTGGTTTTCCGGGAATAACTCAGCGGGGAGCGGTCGGATCGGGTCGGGGTGTTCAGCAAAAAGTTGCGCAAGCTCAAGACGCATCCAACGATATGCCGGGCATAAGAATCGGACAAAAACTCAGGAAGTTATCGCCGATTTTCCACGGGAATGCTGCTGGCGGGACAGCATTCCCGTGGAAAATTGGCGATTACTTCCTGAGTTTTTGTCCGATTCTTATGCCCGGCATATCGTTGGATGCGTCTTGAGCTTGCGCAACTTTTTGCTGAACACCCCGACCCGATCCGACCGCTCCCCGCTGAGTTATTCCCGAAAAACCAGTTTTCGCTGGAATGCTGCTGGCGGGACAGCATTCCCGTGGAAAATCGGCGATAACTTCCTGAGTTTTTGTCCGATTCTTATGTCCGGCATATCGTTGGATGCGTCTTGAGCTTGCGCAACTTTTTGCTGAACACCGCGACCCGATCCGACCGCCCCCCGCTGAGTTATTCCGGAAAAACTGGTTTTCCGGGAATAACTCAGCGGGGAGCGGTCGGATCGGGTCGGGGTGTTCAGCAAAAAGTTGCGCAAGCTCAAGACGCATCCAACGATATGCCGGGCATAAGAATCGGACAAAAACTCAGGAAGTTATCGCCGATTTTCCACGGGAATGCTGCTGGCGGGACAGCATTCCCGTGGAAAATCGGCGATAACTTCCTGAGTTTTTGTCCGATTCTTATGCCCGGCATATCGTTGGATGCGTCTTGAGCTTGCGCAACTTTTTGCTGAACACCCCGACCCGATCCGACCGCTCCCCGCTGAGTTATTCCCGAAAAACCAGTTTTCGCTGGAATGCTGCTGGCGGGACAGCATTCCCGTGGAAAATCGGCGATAACTTCCTGAGTTTTTGTCCGATTCTTATGTCCGGCATATCGTTGGATGCGTCTTGAGCTCGCGCAACTTTTTGCTGAACACCCCGACCCGATCCGACCGCCCCCCGCTGAGTTATTCCGGAAAAACTGGTTTTCCGGGAATAACTCAGCGGGGGGCGGTCGGATCGGGTCGGGGTGTTCAGCAAAAAGTTGCGCAAGCTCAAGACGCATCCAACGATATGCCGGACATAAGAATCGGATAAAAACTCAGGAAGTTATCGCCGATTCAAATTTGTGAAAAGTTTCAAAATTTTGAAACTTTTCAAAATTTTGAAACATTTCAAAATTTTGAAACTTTTCACAAATTTGAATCGGCGATAACTTCCTGAGTTTTTGTCCGATTCTTATGTCCGGCATATCGTTGGATGCGTCTTGAGCTCGCGCAACTTTTTGCTGAACACCCCGACCCGATCCGACCGCCCCCCGCTGAGTTATTCCGGAAAAACTGGTTTTCCGGGAATAACTCAGCGGGGAGCGGTCGGATCGGGTCGGGGTGTTCAGCAAAAAGTTGCGCAAGCTCAAGACGCATCCAACGATATGCCGGGCATAAGAATCGGACAAAAACTCAGGAAGTTATCGCCGATTTTCCACGGGAATGCTGCTGGCGGGACAGCATTCCCGTGGAAAATCGGCGATAACTTCCTGAGTTTTTGTCCGATTCTTATGCCCGGCATATCGTTGGATGCGTCTTGAGCTTGCGCAACTTTTTGCTGAACACCCCGACCCGATCCGACCGCTCCCCGCTGAGTTATTTCCGAAAAACCAGTTTTCGCTGGAATGCTGCTGGCGGGACAGCATTCCCGTGGAAAATCGGCGATAACTTCCTGAGTTTTTGTCCGATTCTTATGTCCGGCATATCGTTGGATGCGTCTTGAGCTCGCGCAACTTTTTGCTGAACACCCCGACCCGATCCGACCGCCCCCCGCTGAGTTATTCCCGGAAAACCAGTTTTTCCGGAATAACTCAGCGGGGGGCGGTCGGATCGGGTCGGGGTGTTCAGCAAAAAGTTGCGCAAGCTCAAGACGCATCCAACGATATGCCGGACATAAGAATCGGATAAAAACTCAGGAAGTTATCGCCGATTCAAATTTGTGAAAAGTTTCAAAATTTTGAAACTTTTCAAAATTTTGAAACATTTCAAAATTTTGAAACTTTTCACAAATTTGAATCGGCGATAACTTCCTGAGTTTTTGTCCGATTCTTATGTCCGGCATATCGTTGGATGCGTCTTGAGCTCGCGCAACTTTTTGCTGAACACCCCGACCCGATCCGACCGCCCCCCGCTGAGTTATTCCGGAAAAACTGGTTTTCCGGGAATAACTCAGCGGGGGGCGGTCGGATCGGGTCGGGGTGTTCAGCAAAAAGTTGCGCAAGCTCAAGACGCATCCAACGATATGCCGGGCATAAAGGCCGGGCTACATTGATCGTACTCGCAAGCGTAATTTTTATATTCACTAGCGCATCTGGCGGCGACCAGCGCAAGCTAGATGTGGGTATAATTTAAGTGCCAAAATTATTCATGCTTGGTGTCTCATCAATTTTCGACCAGGCTGTCTGTATGCCGTAACACGTGCTATTTTTATATTAAATGTATACAAATAGGCCGGTAAATTTTGCTTACAATTTTATAAAAAAAAAAGTTCTACCAAGCAATATGACAAAGCCGTTCCTCATGAATAAAAAAACTCGCTCTATACTAAAAACCGCTACAATACCAAAACGAACAACCAGTTTCACACACTCTGCAATGTAGTTTAAATGATGAAATAGATGGACAAACCCTACAACAAATTATTTAAGCACTTGTGAAACCTACAAACACTACATTTTTCAATAAAATGTTCAGCTCAATTGCGGCCCCGAGCCGAGCCGGCGATTCACAGACAACAGTTCACACACACACACACACAATTTTCGTTAAAAACAGTTGTACTTACTATTTTTTTCATTGCGTCCACTGCTTCCTGCTTGTTCCATGGCTAGAAATACAATATGTATGTTAAATTACCACATATTTTCAAAAAAACATACACGACAAAATATCGAACATACTCACCGAGCTGTTTGTTTACTGGTTTGTGATCAAAATTATAGGCTCCTCGACCCAAAACGCTTTTTGACAGATAAATTATACCAGCCTCTAGCTTCGACCCGCCGCCGCTAGATGGCGTATGCGTTCACAAAAATTACACTCAGGAGTACGATCAATGTAGCCCGGCCTTAAGAATCGGACAAAAACTCAGGAAGTTATCGCCGATTTTCCACGGGAATGCTGCTGGCGGGACAGCATTCCCGTGGAAAATCGGCGATAACTTCCTGAGTTTTTGTCCGATTCTTATGCCCGGCATATCGTTGGATGCGTCTTGAGCTTGCGCAACTTTTTGCTGAACACCCCGACCCGATCCGACCGCTCCCCGCTGAGTTATTCCCGAAAAAACCAGTTTTCGCTGGAATGCTGCTGGCGGGACAGCATTCCCGTGGAAAATCGGCGATAACTTCCTGAGTTTTTGTCCGATTCTTATGTCCGGCATATCGTTGGATGCGTCTTGAGCTCGCGCAACTTTTTGCTGAACACCCCGACCCGATCCGACCGCCCCCCGCTGAGTTATTCCGGAAAAACTGGTTTTCCGGGAATAACTCAGCGGGGGGCGGTCGGATCGGGTCGGGGTGTTCAGCAAAAAGTTGCGCAAGCTCAAGACGCATCCAACGATATGCCGGGCATAAGAATCGGATAAAAACTCAGGAAGTTATCGCCGATTCAAATTTGTGAAAAGTTTCAAAATTTTGAAACTTTTCAAAATTTTGAAACATTTCAAAATTTTGAAACTTTTCACAAATTTGAATCGGCGATAACTTCCTGAGTTTTTGTCCGATTCTTATGTCCGGCATATCGTTGGATGCGTCTTGAGCTTGCGCAACTTTTTGCTGAACACCCCGACCCGATCCGACCGCCCCCCGCTGAGTTATTCCGGAAAAACTGGTTTTCCGGGAATAACTCAGCGGGGAGCGGTCGGATCGGGTCGGGGTGTTCAGCAAAAAGTTGCGCAAGCTCAAGACGCATCCAACGATATGCCGGGCATAAGAATCGGACAAAAACTCAGGAAGTTATCGCCGATTTTCCACGGGAATGCTGCTGGCGGGACAGCATTCCCGTGGAAAATCGGCGATAACTTCCTGAGTTTTTGTCCGATTCTTATGCCCGGCATATCGTTGGATGCGTCTTGAGCTTGCGCAACTTTTTGCTGAACACCCCGACCCGATCCGACCGCTCCCCGCTGAGTTATTCCCGAAAAACCAGTTTTCGCTGGAATGCTGCTGGCGGGACAGCATTCCCGTGGAAAATCGGCGATAACTTCCTGAGTTTTTGTCCGATTCTTATGTCCGGCATATCGTTGGATGCGTCTTGAGCTCGCGCAACTTTTTGCTGAACACCCCGACCCGATCCGACCGCCCCCCGCTGAGTTATTCCGGAAAAACTGGTTTTCCGGGAATAACTCAGCGGGGGGCGGTCGGATCGGGTCGGGGTGTTCAGCAAAAAGTTGCGCAAGCTCAAGACGCATCCAACGATATGCCGGACATAAGAATCGGATAAAAACTCAGGAAGTTATCGCCGATTCAAATTTGTGAAAAGTTTCAAAATTTTGAAACTTTTCAAAATTTTGAAACATTTCAAAATTTTGAAACTTTTCACAAATTTGAATCGGCGATAACTTCCTGAGTTTTTGTCCGATTCTTATGTCCGGCATATCGTTGGATGCGTCTTGAGCTCGCGCAACTTTTTGCTGAACACCCCGACCCGATCCGACCGCCCCCCGCTGAGTTATTCCGGAAAAACTGGTTTTCCGGGAATAACTCAGCGGGGAGCGGTCGGATCGGGTCGGGGTGTTCAGCAAATTTTGAACCAGTTTTTCCGGAATAACTCAGCGGGGAGCGGTCGGATCGGGTCGGGGTGTTCAGCAAAAAGTTGCGCGAGCTCAAGACGCATCCAACGATATGCCGGACATAAGAATCGGACAAAAACTCAGGAAGTTATCGCCGATTTTCCACGGGAATGCTGTCCCGCCAGCAGCATTCCAGCGAAAACTGGTTTTCCGGGAATAACTCAGCGGGGGGCGGTCGGATCGGGTCGGGGTGTTCAGCAAAAAGTTGCGCAAGCTCAAGACGCATCCAACGATATGCCGGACATAAGAATCGGATAAAAACTCAGGAAGTTATCGCCGATTCAAATTTGTGAAAAGTTTCAAAATTTTGAAACTTTTCAAAGTTTTGAAACATTTCAAAATTTTGAAACTTTTCACAAATTTGAATCGGCGATAACTTCCTGAGTTTTTGTCCGATTCTTATGTCCGGCATATCGTTGGATGCGTCTTGAGCTCGCGCAACTTTTTGCTGAACACCCCGACCCGATCCGACCGCCCCCCGCTGAGTTATTCCGGAAAAACTGGTTTTCCGGGAATAACTCAGCGGGGAGCGGTCGGATCGGGTCGGGGTGTTCAGCAAAAAGTTGCGCAAGCTCAAGACGCATCCAACGATATGCCGGGCATAAGAATCGGACAAAAACTCAGGAAGTTATCGCCGATTTTCCACGGGAATGCTGCTGGCGGGACAGCATTCCCGTGGAAAATCGGCGATAACTTCCTGAGTTTTTGTCCGATTCTTATGCCCGGCATATCGTTGGATGCGTCTTGAGCTTGCGCAACTTTTTGCTGAACACCCCGACCCGATCCGACCGCTCCCCGCTGAGTTATTCCCGAAAAACCAGTTTTCGCTGGAATGCTGCTGGCGGGACAGCATTCCCGTGGAAAATCGGCGATAACTTCCTGAGTTTTTGTCCGATTCTTATGTCCGGCATATCGTTGGATGCGTCTTGAGCTCGCGCAACTTTTTGCTGAACACCCCGACCCGATCCGACCGCCCCCCGCTGAGTTATTCCGGAAAAACTGGTTTTCCGGGAATAACTCAGCGGGGGGCGGTCGGATCGGGTCGGGGTGTT
This sequence comes from Anopheles maculipalpis, assembly GCF_943734695.1. Taxonomy (NCBI): domain Eukaryota; kingdom Metazoa; phylum Arthropoda; class Insecta; order Diptera; family Culicidae; genus Anopheles; species Anopheles maculipalpis. The sequence continues at coordinate 77,704 of NC_064871.1, forward strand.
CAGCAAAAAGTTGCGCAAGCTCAAGACGCATCCAACGATATGCCGGACATAAGAATCGGATAAAAACTCAGGAAGTTATCGCCGATTCAAATTTGTGAAAAGTTTCAAAATTTTGAAACTTTTCAAAATTTTGAAACATTTCAAAATTTTGAAACTTTTCACAAATTTGAATCGGCGATAACTTCCTGAGTTTTTGTCCGATTCTTATGTCCGGCATATCGTTGGATGCGTCTTGAGCTCGCGCAACTTTTTGCTGAACACCCCGACCCGATCCGACCGCCCCCCGCTGAGTTATTCCGGAAAAACTGGTTTTCCGGGAATAACTCAGCGGGGGGCGGTCGGATCGGGTCGGGGTGTTCAGCAAAAAGTTGCGCAAGCTCAAGACGCATCCAACGATATGCCGGGCATAAGAATCGGACAAAAACTCAGGAAGTTATCGCCGATTTTCCACGGGAATGCTGCTGGCGGGACAGCATTCCCGTGGAAAATCGGCGATAACTTCCTGAGTTTTTGTCCGATTCTTATGCCCGGCATATCGTTGGATGCGTCTTGAGCTTGCGCAACTTTTTGCTGAACACCCCGACCCGATCCGACCGCTCCCCGCTGAGTTATTCCCGAAAAAACCAGTTTTCGCTGGAATGCTGCTGGCGGGACAGCATTCCCGTGGAAAATCGGCGATAACTTCCTGAGTTTTTGTCCGATTCTTATGTCCGGCATATCGTTGGATGCGTCTTGAGCTCGCGCAACTTTTTGCTGAACACCCCGACCCGATCCGACCGCCCCCCGCTGAGTTATTCCGGAAAAACTGGTTTTCCGGGAATAACTCAGCGGGGGGCGGTCGGATCGGGTCGGGGTGTTCAGCAAAAAGTTGCGCAAGCTCAAGACGCATCCAACGATATGCCGGGCATAAGAATCGGATAAAAACTCAGGAAGTTATCGCCGATTCAAATTTGTGAAAAGTTTCAAAATTTTGAAACTTTTCAAAATTTTGAAACATTTCAAAATTTTGAAACTTTTCACAAATTTGAATCGGCGATAACTTCCTGAGTTTTTGTCCGATTCTTATGTCCGGCATATCGTTGGATGCGTCTTGAGCTTGCGCAACTTTTTGCTGAACACCCCGACCCGATCCGACCGCCCCCCGCTGAGTTATTCCGGAAAAACTGGTTTTCCGGGAATAACTCAGCGGGGAGCGGTCGGATCGGGTCGGGGTGTTCAGCAAAAAGTTGCGCAAGCTCAAGACGCATCCAACGATATGCCGGGCATAAGAATCGGACAAAAACTCAGGAAGTTATCGCCGATTTTCCACGGGAATGCTGCTGGCGGGACAGCATTCCCGTGGAAAATTGGCGATTACTTCCTGAGTTTTTGTCCGATTCTTATGCCCGGCATATCGTTGGATGCGTCTTGAGCTTGCGCAACTTTTTGCTGAACACCCCGACCCGATCCGACCGCTCCCCGCTGAGTTATTCCCGAAAAACCAGTTTTCGCTGGAATGCTGCTGGCGGGACAGCATTCCCGTGGAAAATCGGCGATAACTTCCTGAGTTTTTGTCCGATTCTTATGTCCGGCATATCGTTGGATGCGTCTTGAGCTTGCGCAACTTTTTGCTGAACACCGCGACCCGATCCGACCGCCCCCCGCTGAGTTATTCCGGAAAAACTGGTTTTCCGGGAATAACTCAGCGGGGAGCGGTCGGATCGGGTCGGGGTGTTCAGCAAAAAGTTGCGCAAGCTCAAGACGCATCCAACGATATGCCGGGCATAAGAATCGGACAAAAACTCAGGAAGTTATCGCCGATTTTCCACGGGAATGCTGCTGGCGGGACAGCATTCCCGTGGAAAATCGGCGATAACTTCCTGAGTTTTTGTCCGATTCTTATGCCCGGCATATCGTTGGATGCGTCTTGAGCTTGCGCAACTTTTTGCTGAACACCCCGACCCGATCCGACCGCTCCCCGCTGAGTTATTCCCGAAAAACCAGTTTTCGCTGGAATGCTGCTGGCGGGACAGCATTCCCGTGGAAAATCGGCGATAACTTCCTGAGTTTTTGTCCGATTCTTATGTCCGGCATATCGTTGGATGCGTCTTGAGCTCGCGCAACTTTTTGCTGAACACCCCGACCCGATCCGACCGCCCCCCGCTGAGTTATTCCGGAAAAACTGGTTTTCCGGGAATAACTCAGCGGGGGGCGGTCGGATCGGGTCGGGGTGTTCAGCAAAAAGTTGCGCAAGCTCAAGACGCATCCAACGATATGCCGGACATAAGAATCGGATAAAAACTCAGGAAGTTATCGCCGATTCAAATTTGTGAAAAGTTTCAAAATTTTGAAACTTTTCAAAATTTTGAAACATTTCAAAATTTTGAAACTTTTCACAAATTTGAATCGGCGATAACTTCCTGAGTTTTTGTCCGATTCTTATGTCCGGCATATCGTTGGATGCGTCTTGAGCTCGCGCAACTTTTTGCTGAACACCCCGACCCGATCCGACCGCCCCCCGCTGAGTTATTCCGGAAAAACTGGTTTTCCGGGAATAACTCAGCGGGGAGCGGTCGGATCGGGTCGGGGTGTTCAGCAAAAAGTTGCGCAAGCTCAAGACGCATCCAACGATATGCCGGGCATAAGAATCGGACAAAAACTCAGGAAGTTATCGCCGATTTTCCACGGGAATGCTGCTGGCGGGACAGCATTCCCGTGGAAAATCGGCGATAACTTCCTGAGTTTTTGTCCGATTCTTATGCCCGGCATATCGTTGGATGCGTCTTGAGCTTGCGCAACTTTTTGCTGAACACCCCGACCCGATCCGACCGCTCCCCGCTGAGTTATTTCCGAAAAACCAGTTTTCGCTGGAATGCTGCTGGCGGGACAGCATTCCCGTGGAAAATCGGCGATAACTTCCTGAGTTTTTGTCCGATTCTTATGTCCGGCATATCGTTGGATGCGTCTTGAGCTCGCGCAACTTTTTGCTGAACACCCCGACCCGATCCGACCGCCCCCCGCTGAGTTATTCCCGGAAAACCAGTTTTTCCGGAATAACTCAGCGGGGGGCGGTCGGATCGGGTCGGGGTGTTCAGCAAAAAGTTGCGCAAGCTCAAGACGCATCCAACGATATGCCGGACATAAGAATCGGATAAAAACTCAGGAAGTTATCGCCGATTCAAATTTGTGAAAAGTTTCAAAATTTTGAAACTTTTCAAAATTTTGAAACATTTCAAAATTTTGAAACTTTTCACAAATTTGAATCGGCGATAACTTCCTGAGTTTTTGTCCGATTCTTATGTCCGGCATATCGTTGGATGCGTCTTGAGCTCGCGCAACTTTTTGCTGAACACCCCGACCCGATCCGACCGCCCCCCGCTGAGTTATTCCGGAAAAACTGGTTTTCCGGGAATAACTCAGCGGGGGGCGGTCGGATCGGGTCGGGGTGTTCAGCAAAAAGTTGCGCAAGCTCAAGACGCATCCAACGATATGCCGGGCATAAGAATCGGACAAAAACTCAGGAAGTTATCGCCGATTTTCCACGGGAATGCTGCTGGCGGGACAGCATTCCCGTGGAAAATCGGCGATAACTTCCTGAGTTTTTGTCCGATTCTTATGCCCGGCATATCGTTGGATGCGTCTTGAGCTTGCGCAACTTTTTGCTGAACACCCCGACCCGATCCGACCGCTCCCCGCTGAGTTATTCCCGAAAAAACCAGTTTTCGCTGGAATGCTGCTGGCGGGACAGCATTCCCGTGGAAAATCGGCGATAACTTCCTGAGTTTTTGTCCGATTCTTATGTCCGGCATATCGTTGGATGCGTCTTGAGCTCGCGCAACTTTTTGCTGAACACCCCGACCCGATCCGACCGCCCCCCGCTGAGTTATTCCGGAAAAACTGGTTTTCCGGGAATAACTCAGCGGGGGGCGGTCGGATCGGGTCGGGGTGTTCAGCAAAAAGTTGCGCAAGCTCAAGACGCATCCAACGATATGCCGGGCATAAGAATCGGATAAAAACTCAGGAAGTTATCGCCGATTCAAATTTGTGAAAAGTTTCAAAATTTTGAAACTTTTCAAAATTTTGAAACATTTCAAAATTTTGAAACTTTTCACAAATTTGAATCGGCGATAACTTCCTGAGTTTTTGTCCGATTCTTATGTCCGGCATATCGTTGGATGCGTCTTGAGCTTGCGCAACTTTTTGCTGAACACCCCGACCCGATCCGACCGCCCCCCGCTGAGTTATTCCGGAAAAACTGGTTTTCCGGGAATAACTCAGCGGGGAGCGGTCGGATCGGGTCGGGGTGTTCAGCAAAAAGTTGCGCAAGCTCAAGACGCATCCAACGATATGCCGGGCATAAGAATCGGACAAAAACTCAGGAAGTTATCGCCGATTTTCCACGGGAATGCTGCTGGCGGGACAGCATTCCCGTGGAAAATCGGCGATAACTTCCTGAGTTTTTGTCCGATTCTTATGCCCGGCATATCGTTGGATGCGTCTTGAGCTTGCGCAACTTTTTGCTGAACACCCCGACCCGATCCGACCGCTCCCCGCTGAGTTATTCCCGAAAAACCAGTTTTCGCTGGAATGCTGCTGGCGGGACAGCATTCCCGTGGAAAATCGGCGATAACTTCCTGAGTTTTTGTCCGATTCTTATGTCCGGCATATCGTTGGATGCGTCTTGAGCTTGCGCAACTTTTTACTGAACACCGCGACCCGATCCGACCGCCCCCCGCTGAGTTATTCCGGAAAAACTGGTTTTTTCGGGAATAACTCAGCGGGGAGCGGTCGGATCGGGTCGGGGTGTTCAGCAAAAAGTTGCGCAAGCTCAAGACGCATCCAACGATATGCCGGGCATAAGAATCGGACAAAAACTCAGGAAGTTATCGCCGATTTTCCACGGGAATGCTGCTGGCGGGACAGCATTCCCGTGGAAAATCGGCGATAACTTCCTGAGTTTTTGTCCGATTCTTATGCCCGGCATATCGTTGGATGCGTCTTGAGCTTGCGCAACTTTTTGCTGAACACCCCGACCCGATCCGACCGCTCCCCGCTGAGTTATTCCCGAAAAACCAGTTTTCGCTGGAATGCTGCTGGCGGGACAGCATTCCCGTGGAAAATCGGCGATAACTTCCTGAGTTTTTGTCCGATTCTTATGTCCGGCATATCGTTGGATGCGTCTTGAGCTCGCGCAACTTTTTGCTGAACACCCCGACCCGATCCGACCGCCCCCCGCTGAGTTATTCCGGAAAAACTGGTTTTCCGGGAATAACTCAGCGGGGGGCGGTCGGATCGGGTCGGGGTGTTCAGCAAAAAGTTGCGCAAGCTCAAGACGCATCCAACGATATGCCGGACATAAGAATCGGATAAAAACTCAGGAAGTTATCGCCGATTCAAATTTGTGAAAAGTTTCAAAATTTTGAAACTTTTCAAAATTTTGAAACATTTCAAAATTTTGAAACTTTTCACAAATTTGAATCGGCGATAACTTCCTGAGTTTTTGTCCGATTCTTATGTCCGGCATATCGTTGGATGCGTCTTGAGCTCGCGCAACTTTTTGCTGAACACCCCGACCCGATCCGACCGCCCCCCGCTGAGTTATTCCGGAAAAACTGGTTTTCCGGGAATAACTCAGCGGGGAGCGGTCGGATCGGGTCGGGGTGTTCAGCAAAAAGTTGCGCAAGCTCAAGACGCATCCAACGATATGCCGGGCATAAGAATCGAACAAAAACTCAGGAAGTTATCGCCGATTTTCCACGGGAATGCTGCTGGCGGGACAGCATTCCCGTGGAAAATCGGCGATAACTTCCTGAGTTTTTGTCCGATTCTTATGCCCGGCATATCGTTGGATGCGTCTTGAGCTTGCGCAACTTTTTGCTGAACACCCCGACCCGATCCGACCGCTCCCCGCTGAGTTATTCCCGAAAAACCAGTTTTCGCTGGAATGCTGCTGGCGGGACAGCATTCCCGTGGAAAATCGGCGATAACTTCCTGAGTTTTTGTCCGATTCTTATGTCCGGCATATCGTTGGATGCGTCTTGAGCTCGCGCAACTTTTTGCTGAACACCCCGACCCGATCCGACCGCCCCCCGCTGAGTTATTCCGGAAAAACTGGTTTTCCGGGAATAACTCAGCGGGGGGCGGTCGGATCGGGTCGGGGTGTTCAGCAAAAAGTTGCGCAAGCTCAAGACGCATCCAACGATATGCCGGACATAAGAATCGGATAAAAACTCAGGAAGTTATCGCCGATTCAAATTTGTGAAAAGTTTCAAAATTTTGAAACTTTTCAAAATTTTGAAACATTTCAAAATTTTGAAACTTTTCACAAATTTGAATCGGCGATAACTTCCTGAGTTTTTGTCCGATTCTTATGTCCGGCATATCGTTGGATGCGTCTTGAGCTCGCGCAACTTTTTGCTGAACACCCCGACGCGATCCGACCGCCCCCCGCTGAGTTATTCCGGAAAAACTGGTTTTCCGGGAATAACTCAGCGGGGAGCGGTCGGATCGGGTCGGGGTGTTCAGCAAAAAGTTGCGCAAGCTCAAGACGCATCCAACGATATGCCGGGCATAAGAATCGGACAAAAACTCAGGAAGTTATCGCCGATTTTCCACGGGAATGCTGCTGGCGGGACAGCATTCCCGTGGAAAATCGGCGATAACTTCCTGAGTTTTTGTCCGATTCTTATGCCCGGCATATCGTTGGATGCGTCTTGAGCTTGCGCAACTTTTTGCTGAACACCCCGACCCGATCCGACCGCTCCCCGCTGAGTTATTCCCGAAAAACCAGTTTTCGCTGGAATGCTGCTGGCGGGACAGCATTCCCGTGGAAAATCGGCGATAACTTCCTGAGTTTTTGTCCGATTCTTATGTCCGGCATATCGTTGGATGCGTCTTGAGCTCGCGCAACTTTTTGCTGAACACCCCGACCCGATCCGACCGCCCCCCGCTGAGTTATTCCGGAAAAACTGGTTTTCCGGGAATAACTCAGCGGGGGGCGGTCGGATCGGGTCGGGGTGTTCAGCAAAAAGTTGCGCAAGCTCAAGACGCATCCAACGATATGCCGGACATAAGAATCGGATAAAAACTCAGGAAGTTATCGCCGATTCAAATTTGTGAAAAGTTTCAAAATTTTGAAACTTTTCAAAATTTTGAAACATTTCAAAATTTTGAAACTTTTCACAAATTTGAATCGGCGATAACTTCCTGAGTTTTTGTCCGATTCTTATGTCCGGCATATCGTTGGATGCGTCTTGAGCTCGCGCAACTTTTTGCTGAACACCCCGACCCGATCCGACCGCCCCCCGCTGAGTTATTCCGGAAAAACTGGTTTTCCGGGAATAACTCAGCGGGGGGCGGTCGGATCGGGTCGGGGTGTTCAGCAAAAAGTTGCGCAAGCTCAAGACGCATCCAACGATATGCCGGGCATAAGAATCGGACAAAAACTCAGGAAGTTATCGCCGATTTTCCACGGGAATGCTGCTGGCGGGACAGCATTCCCGTGGAAAATCGGCGATAACTTCCTGAGTTTTTGTCCGATTCTTATGCCCGGCATATCGTTGGATGCGTCTTGAGCTTGCGCAACTTTTTGCTGAACACGCCGACCCGATCCGACCGCTCCCCGCTGAGTTATTCCCGAAAAAACCAGTTTTCGCTGGAATGCTGCTGGCGGGACAGCATTCCCGTGGAAAATCGGCGATAACTTCCTGAGTTTTTGTCCGATTCTTATGTCCGGCATATCGTTGGATGCGTCTTGAGCTCGCGCAACTTTTTGCTGAACACCCCGACCCGATCCGACCGCCCCCCGCTGAGTTATTCCGGAAAAACTGGTTTTCCGGGAATAACTCAGCGGGGGGCGGTCGGATCGGGTCGGGGTGTTCAGCAAAAAGTTGCGCAAGCTCAAGACGCATCCAACGATATGCCGGGCATAAGAATCGGATAAAAACTCAGGAAGTTATCGCCGATTCAAATTTGTGAAAAGTTTCAAAATTTTGAAACTTTTCAAAATTTTGAAACATTTCAAAATTTTGAAACTTTTCACAAATTTGAATCGGCGATAACTTCCTGAGTTTTTGTCCGATTCTTATGTCCGGCATATCGTTGGATGCGTCTTGAGCTTGCGCAACTTTTTGCTGAACACCCCGACCCGATCCGACCGCCCCCCGCTGAGTTATTCCGGAAAAACTGGTTTTCCGGGAATAACTCAGCGGGGAGCGGTCGGATCGGGTCGGGGTGTTCAGCAAAAAGTTGCGCAAGCTCAAGACGCATCCAACGATATGCCGGGCATAAGAATCGGACAAAAACTCAGGAAGTTATCGCCGATTTTCCACGGGAATGCTGCTGGCGGGACAGCATTCCCGTGGAAAATTGGCGATAACTTCCTGAGTTTTTGTCCGATTCTTATGCCCGGCATATCGTTGGATGCGTCTTGAGCTTGCGCAACTTTTTGCTGAACACCCCGACCCGATCCGACCGCTCCCCGCTGAGTTATTCCCGAAAAACCAGTTTTCGCTGGAATGCTGCTGGCGGGACAGCATTCCCGTGGAAAATCGGCGATAACTTCCTGAGTTTTTGTCCGATTCTTATGTCCGGCATATCGTTGGATGCGTCTTGAGCTTGCGCAACTTTTTGCTGAACACCGCGACCCGATCCGACCGCCCCCCGCTGAGTTATTCCGGAAAAACTGGTTTTCCGGGAATAACTCAGCGGGGAGCGGTCGGATCGGGTCGGGGTGTTCAGCAAAAAGTTGCGCAAGCTCAAGACGCATCCAACGATATGCCGGGCATAAGAATCGGACAAAAACTCAGGAAGTTATCGCCGATTTTCCACGGGAATGCTGCTGGCGGGACAGCATTCCCGTGGAAAATCGGCGATAACTTCCTGAGTTTTTGTCCGATTCTTATGTCCGGCATATCGTTGGATGCGTCTTGAGCTCGCGCAACTTTTTGCTGAACACCCCGACCCGATCCGACCGCCCCCCGCTGAGTTATTCTGGAAAAACTGGTTTTCCGGGCTCAGGAAGTTATCGCCGATTTTCCACGGGAATGCTGTCCCGCCAGCAGCATTCCCGTGGAAAATCGGCGATAACTTCCTGAGTTTTTGTCCGATTCTTATGTCCGGCATATCGTTGGATGCGTCTTGAGCTCGCGCAACTTTTTGCTGAACACCCCGACCCGATCCGACCGCCCCCCGCTGAGTTATTCCGGAAAAACTGATTTTCCGGGAATAACTCAGCGGGAAGCGGTCGGATCGGGTCGGGGTGTTCAGCAAAAAGTTGCGCGAGCTCAAGACGCATCCAACGATAAGCCGGACATAAGAATCGGATAAAAACTCAGGAAGTTATCGCCGATTCAAATTTGTGAAAAGTTTCAAAATTTTGAAACTTTTCAAAATTTTGAAACATTTCAAAATTTTGAAACTTTTCACAAATTTGAATCGGCGATAACTTCCTGAGTTTTTGTCCGATTCTTATGTCCGGCATATCGTTGGATGCGTCTTGAGCTCGCGCAACTTTTTGCTGAACACCCCGACCCGATCCGACCGCCCCCCGCTGAGTTATTCCGGAAAAACTGGTTTTCCGGGAATAACTCAGCGGGGAGCGGTCGGATCGGGTCGGGGTTTTCAGCAAAAAGTTGCGCAAGCTCAAGACGCATCCAACGATATGCCGGGCATAAGAATCGGACAAAAACTCAGGAAGTTATCGCCGATTTTCCACGGGAATGCTGCTGGCGGGACAGCATTCCCGTGGAAAATCGGCGATAACTTCCTGAGTTTTTGTCCGATTCTTATGCCCGGCATATCGTTGGCCCGACCCGATCCGACCGCCCCCCGCTGAGTTATTCCGGAAAAAACTGGTTTTTCGGGAATAACTCAGCGGGGAGCGGTCGGATCGGGTCGGGGTGTTCAGCAAAAAGTTGCGCGAGCTCAAGACGCATCCAACGATATGCCAAACATAAGAATCGGACAAAAACTCAGGAAGTTATCGCCGATTTTCCACGGGAATGCTGTCCCGCCAGCAGCATTCCAGCGAAAACTGGTTTTCCGGGAATAACTCAGCGGGGAGCGGTCGGATCGGGTCGGGGTGTTCAGCAAAAAGTTGCGCAAGCTCAAGACGCATCCAACGATATGCCGGGCATAAGAATCGGACAAAAACTCAGGAAGCTATCGCCGATTTTCCACGGGAATGCTGCTGGCGGGACAGCATTCCCGTGGAAAATCGGCGATAACTTCCTGAGTTTTTGTCCCCCTTATGCAGCGGAAAAACTGGTTTTTCGGGAATAACTCAGCGGGGGGCGGTCGGATCGGGTCGGGGTGTTCAGCAAAAAGTTGCGCGAGCTCAAGACGCATCCAACGATATGCCAAACATAAGAATCGGACAAAAACTCAGGAAGTTATCGCCGATTTTCCACGGGAATGCTGTCCCGCCAGCAGCATTCCAGCGAAAACTGGTTTTTTCGGGAATAACTCAGCGGGGAGCGGTCGGATCGGGTCGGCGTGTTCAGCAAAAAGTTGCGCAAGCTCAAGACGCATCCAACGATATGCCGGGCATAAGAATCGGACAAAAACTCAGGAAGTTATCGCCGATTTTCCACGGGAATGCTGTCCCGCCAGCAGCATTCCCGTGGAAAATCGGCGATAACTTCCTGAGTTTTTGTCCGATTCTTATGCCCGGCATATCGTTGGATGCGTCTTGAGCTTGCGCAACTTTTTGCTGAACACCCCGACCCGATCCGACCGCCCCCCGCTGAGTTATTCCCGGAAAACCAGTTTTTCCGGAATAACTCAGCGGGGGGCGGTCGGATCGGGTCGGGGTGTTCAGCAAAAAGTTGCGCGAGCTCAAGACGCATCCAACGATATGCCGGACATAAGAATCGGACAAAAACTCAGGAAGTTATCGCCGATTCAAATTTGTGAAAAGTTTCAAAATTTTGAAATGTTTCAAAATTTTGAAAAGTTTCAAAATTTTGAAACTTTTCACAAATTTGAATCGGCGATAACTTCCTGAGTTTTTATCCGATTCTTATGTCCGGCATATCGTTGGATGCGTCTTGAGCTTGCGCAACTTTTTGCTGAACACCCCGACCCGATCCGACCGCCCCCCGCTGAGTTATTCCCGGAAAACCAGTTTTTCCGGAATAACTCAGCGGGGGGCGGTCGGATCGGGTCGGGGTGTTCAGCAAAAAGTTGCGCGAGCTCAAGACGCATCCAACGATATGCCGGACATAAGAATCGGACAAAAACTCAGGAAGTTATCGCCGATTTTCCACGGGAATGCTGTCCCGCCAGCAGCATTCCAGCGAAAACTGGTTTTTCGGGAATAACTCAGCGGGGAGCGGTCGGATCGGGTCGGGGTGTTCAGCAAAAAGTTGCGCAAGCTCAAGACGCATCCAACGATATGCCGGGCATAAGAATCGGACAAAAACTCAGGAAGTTATCGCCGATTTTCCACGGGAATGCTGTCCCGCCAGCAGCATTCCCGTGGAAAATCGGCGATAACTTCCTGAGTTTTTGTCCGATTCTTATGCCCGGCATATCGTTGGATGCGTCTTGAACTTGCGCAACTTTTTGCTGAACACCCCGACCCGATCCGACCGCCCCCCGCTGAGTTATTCCCGGAAAACCAGTTTTTCCGGAATAACTCAGCGGGGGGCGGTCGGATCGCGTCGGGGTGTTCAGCAAAAAGTTGCGCGAGCTCAAGACGCATCCAACGATATGCCGGACATAAGAATCGGACAAAAACTCAGGAAGTTATCGCCGATTCAAATTTGTGAAAAGTTTCAAAATTTTGAAATGTTTCAAAATTTTGAAAAGTTTCAAAATTTTGAAACTTTTCACAAATTTGAATCGGCGATAACTTCCTGAGTTTTTATCCGATTCTTATGTCCGGCATATCGTTGGATGCGTCTTGAGCTTGCGCAACTTTTTGCTGAACACCCCGACCCGATCCGACCGCCCCCCGCTGAGTTATTCCCGGAAAACCAGTTTTTCCGGAATAACTCAGCGGGGGGCGGTCGGATCGGGTCGGGGTGTTCAGCAAAAAGTTGCGCGAGCTCAAGACGCATCCAACGATATGCCGGACATAAGAATCGGACAAAAACTCAGGAAGTTATCGCCGATTTTCCACGGGAATGCTGTCCCGCCAGCAGCATTCCAGCGAAAACTGTTTTTTTCGGGAATAACTCAGCGGGGAGCGGTCGGATCGGGTCGGGGTGTTCAGCAAAAAGTTGCGCAAGCTCAAGACGCATCCAACGATATGCCGGGCATAAGAATCGGACAAAAACTCAGGAAGTTATCGCCGATTTTCCACGGGAATGCTGTCCCGCCAGCAGCATTCCCGTGGAAAATCGGCGATAACTTCCTGAGTTTTTGTCCGATTCTTATGCCCGGCATATCGTTGGATGCGTCTTGAGCTTGCGCAACTTTTTGCTGAACACCCCGACCCGATCCGACCGCTCCCCGCTGAGTTATTCCCGGAAAACCAGTTTTTCCGGAATAACTCAGCGGGGGGCGGTCGGATCGGGTCGGGGTGTTCAGCAAAAAGTTGCGCGAGCTCAAGACGCATCCAACGATATGCCGGACATAAGAATCGGACAAAAACTCAGGAAGTTATCGCCGATTCAAATTTGTGAAAAGTTTCAAAATTTTGAAATGTTTCAAAATTTTGAAAAGTTTCAAAATTTTGAAACTTTTCACAAATTTGAATCGGCGATAACTTCCTGAGTTTTTATCCGATTCTTATGTCCGGCATATCGTTGGATGCGTCTTGAGCTTGCGCAACTTTTTGCTGAACACCCCGACCGATCCGACCGCCCCCGCTGAGTTATTCCCGGAAACCAGTTTTTCCGGAATAACTCAGCGGGGGGCGGTCGGATCGGGTCGGGGTGTTCAGCAAAAAGTTTGCGCGAGCTCAAGACGCATCCAACGATATGCCGGACATAAGAATCGGACAAAAACTCAGGAAGTTATCGCCGATTTTCCACGGGAATAGCTGTCCCGCCAGCAGCATTCCAGCGAAAACTGGTTTTTCGGGAATAACTCAGCGGGGAGCGGTCGGATCGGGTCGGGGTGTTCAGCAAAAAGTTGCGCAAGCTCAAGACGCATCCAACGATATGCCGGGCATAAGAATCGGACAAAAACTCAGGAAGTTATCGCCGATTTTCCACGGGAATGCTGTCCCGCCAGCAGCATTCCCGTGGAAAATCGGCGATAACTTCCTGAGTTTTTGTTCGATTCTTATGCCCGGCATATCGTTGGATGCGTCTTGAGCTTGCGCAACTTTTTGCTGAACACCCCGACCCGATCCGACCGCTCCCCGCTGAGTTATTCCCGGAAAACCAGTTTTTCCGGAATAACTCAGCGGGGGGCGGTCGGATCGGGTCGGGGTGTTCAGCAAAAAGTTGCGCGAGCTCAAGACGCATCCAACGATATGCCGGACATAAGAATCGGACAAAAACTCAGGAAGTTATCGCCGATTCAAATTTGTGAAAAGTTTCAAAAATTTTGAAATGTTTCAAAATTTTGAAAGTTTCAAAATTTTGAAACTTTTCACAAATTTGAATCGGCGATAACTTCCTGAGTTTTTATCCGATTCTTATGTCCGGCATATCGTTGGATGCGTCTTGAGCTTGCGCAACTTTTTGCTGAACACCCCGACCCGATCCGACCGCCCCCCGCTGAGTTATTCCCGGAAAACCAGTTTTTCCGGAATAACTCAGCGGGGGGCGGTCGGATCGGGTCGGGGTGTTCAGCAAAAAGTTGCGCGAGCTCAAGACGCATCCAACGATATGCCGGACATAAGAATCGGACAAAAACTCAGGAAGTTATCGCCGATTTTCCACGGGAATGCTGTCCCGCCAGCAGCATTCCAGCGAAAACTGGTTTTTCGGGGAATAACTCAGCGGGGAGCGGTCGGATCGGGTCGGGGTGTTCAGCAAAAAGTTGCGCAAGCTCAAGACGCATCCAACGATATGCCGGGCATAAGAATCGGACAAAAACTCAGGAAGTTATCGCCGATTTTCCACGGGAATGCTGTCCCGCCAGCAGCATTCCCGTGGAAAATCGGCGATAACTTCCTGAGTTTTTGTCCGATTCTTATGCCCGGCATATCGTTGGATGCGTCTTGAGCTTGCGCAACTTTTTGCTGAACACCCCGACCCGATCCGACCGCTCCCCGCTGAGTTATTCCCGAAAAAACCAGTTTTTCCGGAATAACTCAGCGGGGGGCGGTCGGATCGGGTCGCGGTGTTCAGCAAAAAGTTGCGCAAGCTCAAGACGCATCCAACGATATGCCGGACATAAGAATCGGACAAAAACTCAGGAAGTTATCGCCGATTTTCCACGGGAATGCTGTCCCGCCAGCAGCATTCCAGCGAAAACTGGTTTTTCGGGAATAACTCAGCGGGGAGCGGTCGGATCGGGTCGGGGTGTTCAGCAAAAAGTTGCGCAAGCTCAAGACGCATCCAACGATATGCCGGGCATAAGAATCGGACAAAAACTCAGGAAGTTATCGCCGATTTTCCACGGGAATGCTGTCCCGCCAGCAGCATTCCCGTGGAAAATCGGCGATAACTTCCTGAGTTTTTGTCCGATTCTTATGCCCGGCATATCGTTGGATGCGTCTTGAGCTTGCGCAACTTTTTGCTGAACACCCCGACCCGATCCGACCGCTCCCCGCTGAGTTATTCCCGGAAAACCAGTTTTTCCGGAATAACTCAGCGGGGGGCGGTCGGATCGGGTCGGGGTGTTCAGCAAAAAGTTGCGCAAGCTCAAGACGCATCCAACGATATGCCGGACATAAGAATCGGACAAAAACTCAGGAAGTTATCGCCGATTCAAATTTGTGAAAAGTTTCAAAATTTTGAAATGTTTCAAAATTTTGAAAAGTTTCAAAATTTTGAAACTTTTCACAAATTTGAATCGGCGATAACTTCCTGAGTTTTTATCCGATTCTTATGCCCGGCATATCGTTGGATGCGTCTTGAGCTTGCGCAACTTTTTGCTGAACACCCCGACCCGATCCGACCGCCCCCCGCTGAGTTATTCCCGGAAAACCAGTTTTTCCGGAATAACTCAGCGGGGGGCGGTCGGATCGGGTCGGGGTGTTCAGCAAAAAGTTGCGCGAGCTCAAGACGCATCCAACGATATGCCGGACATAAGAATCGGACAAAAACTCAGGAAGTTATCGCCGATTTTCCACGGGAATGCTGTCCCGCCAGCAGCATTCCAGCGAAAACTGGTTTTTTCGGGAATAACTCAGCGGGGAGCGGTCGGATCGGGTCGGGGTGTTCAGCAAAAAGTTGCGCAAGCTCAAGACGCATCCAACGATATGCCGGGCATAAGAATCGGACAAAAACTCAGGAAGTTATCGCCGATTTTCCACGGGAATGCTGTCCCGCCAGCAGCATTCCCGTGGAAAATCGGCGATAACTTCCTGAGTTTTTGTCCGATTCTTATGCCCGGCATATCGTTGGATGCGTCTTGAGCTTGCGCAACTTTTTGCTGAACACCCCGACCCGATCCGACCGCCCCCCGCTGAGTTATTCCCGGAAAACCAGTTTTTCCGGAATAACTCAGCGGGGGGCGGTCGGATCGGGTCGGGGTGTTCAGCAAAAAGTTGCGCGAGCTCAAGACGCATCCAACGATATGCCGGACATAAGAATCGGACAAAAACTCAGGAAGTTATCGCCGATTCAAATTTGTGAAAAGTTTCAAAATTTTGAAATGTTTCAAAATTTTGAAAAGTTTCAAAATTTTGAAACTTTTCACAAATTTGAATCGGCGATAACTTCCTGAGTTTTTATCCGATTCTTATGTCCGGCATATCGTTGGATGCGTCTTGAGCTTGCGCAACTTTTTGCTGAACACCCCGACCCGATCCGACCGCCCCCCGCTGAGTTATTCCGGAAAAACTGGTTTTCCGGGAATAACTCAGCGGGGGGCGGTCGGATCGGGTCGGGGTGTTCAGCAAAAAGTTGCGCGAGCTCAAGACGCATCCAACGATATGCCGGACATAAGAATCGGACAAAAACTCAGGAAGTTATCGCCGATTTTCCACGGGAATGCTGTCCCGCCAGCAGCATTCCAGCGAAAACTGGTTTTTCGGAAATAACTCAGCGGGGAGCGGTCGGATCGGGTCGGGGTGTTCAGCAAAAAGTTGCGCAAGCTCAAGACGCATCCAACGATATGCCGGGCATAAGAATCGGACAAAAACTCAGGAAGTTATCGCCGATTTTCCACGGGAATGCTGTCCCGCCAGCAGCATTCCCGTGGAAAATCGGCGATAACTTCCTGAGTTTTTGTCCGATTCTTATGCCCGGCATATCGTTGGATGCGTCTTGAGCTTGCGCAACTTTTTGCTGAACACCCCGACCCGATCCGACCGCTCCCCGCTGAGTTATTCCCGGAAAACCAGTTTTTCCGGAATAACTCAGCGGGGGGCGGTCGGATCGGGTCGGGGTGTTCAGCAAAAAGTTGCGCGAGCTCAAGACGCATCCAACGATATGCCGGACATAAGAATCGGACAAAAACTCAGGAAGTTATCGCCGATTCAAATTTGTGAAAAGTTTCAAAATTTTGAAATGTTTCAAAATTTTGAAAAGTTTCAAAATTTTGAAACTTTTCACAAATTTGAATCGGCGATAACTTCCTGAGTTTTTATCCGATTCTTATGTCCGGCATATCGTTGGATGCGTCTTGAGCTTGCGCAACTTTTTGCTGAACACCCCGACCCGATCCGACCGCCCCCCGCTGAGTTATTCCCGGAAAACCAGTTTTTCCGGAATAACTCAGCGGGGGGCGGTCGGATCGGGTCGGGGTGTTCAGCAAAAAGTTGCGCGAGCTCAAGACGCATCCAACGATATGCCGGACATAAGAATCGGACAAAAACTCAGGAAGTTATCGCCGATTTTCCACGGGAATGCTGTCCCGCCAGCAGCATTCCAGCGAAAACTGGTTTTTCGGGAATAACTCAGCGGGGAGCGGTCGGATCGGGTCGGGGTGTTCAGCAAAAAGTTGCGCAAGCTCAAGACGCATCCAACGATATGCCGGGCATAAGAATCGGACAAAAACTCAGGAAGTTATCGCCGATTTTCCACGGGAATGCTGTCCCGCCAGCAGCATTCCCGTGGAAAATCGGCGATAACTTCCTGAGTTTTTGTCCGATTCTTATGCCCGGCATATCGTTGGATGCGTCTTGAGCTTGCGCAACTTTTTGCTGAACACCCCGACCCGATCCGACCGCTCCCCGCTGAGTTATTCCCGGAAAACCAGTTTTTCCGGAATAACTCAGCGGGGGGCGGTCGGATCGGGTCGCGGTGTTCAGCAAAAAGTTGCGCAAGCTCAAGACGCATCCAACGATATGCCGGACATAAGAATCGGACAAAAACTCAGGAAGTTATCGCCGATTTTCCACGGGAATGCTGTCCCGCCAGCAGCATTCCAGCGAAAACTGGTTTTTCGGGAATAACTCAGCGGGGAGCGGTCGGATCGGGTCGGGGTGTTCAGCAAAAAGTTGCGCAAGCTCAAGACGCATCCAACGATATGCCGGGCATAAGAATCGGACAAAAACTCAGGAAGTAATCGCCAATTTTCCACGGGAATGCTGTCCCGCCAGCAGCATTCCCGTGGAAAATCGGCGATAACTTCCTGAGTTTTTGTCCGATTCTTATGCCCGGCATATCGTTGGATGCGTCTTGAGCTTGCGCAACTTTTTGCTGAACACCCCGACCCGATCCGACCGCTCCCCGCTGAGTTATTCCCGGAAAACCAGTTTTTCCGGAATAACTCAGCGGGGGGCGGTCGGATCGGGTCGGGGTGTTCAGCAAAAAGTTGCGCAAGCTCAAGACGCATCCAACGATATGCCGGACATAAGAATCGGACAAAAACTCAGGAAGTTATCGCCGATTCAAATTTGTGAAAAGTTTCAAAATTTTGAAATGTTTCAAAATTTTGAAAAGTTTCAAAATTTTGAAACTTTTCACAAATTTGAATCGGCGATAACTTCCTGAGTTTTTATCCGATTCTTATGCCCGGCATATCGTTGGATGCGTCTTGAGCTTGCGCAACTTTTTGCTGAACACCCCGACCCGATCCGACCGCCCCCCGCTGAGTTATTCCCGGAAAACCAGTTTTTCCGGAATAACTCAGCGGGGGGCGGTCGGATCGGGTCGGGGTGTTCAGCAAAAAGTTGCGCGAGCTCAAGACGCATCCAACGATATGCCGGACATAAGAATCGGACAAAAACTCAGGAAGTTATCGCCGATTTTCCACGGGAATGCTGTCCCGCCAGCAGCATTCCAGCGAAAACTGGTTTTTTCGGGAATAACTCAGCGGGGAGCGGTCGGATCGGGTCGGGGTGTTCAGCAAAAAGTTGCGCAAGCTCAAGACGCATCCAACGATATGCCGGGCATAAGAATCGGACAAAAACTCAGGAAGTTATCGCCGATTTTCCACGGGAATGCTGTCCCGCCAGCAGCATTCCCGTGGAAAATCGGCGATAACTTCCTGAGTTTTTGTCCGATTCTTATGCCCGGCATATCGTTGGATGCGTCTTGAGCTTGCGCAACTTTTTGCTGAACACCCCGACCCGATCCGACCGCCCCCCGCTGAGTTATTCCCGGAAAACCAGTTTTTCCGGAATAACTCAGCGGGGGGCGGTCGGATCGGGTCGGGGTGTTCAGCAAAAAGTTGCGCGAGCTCAAGACGCATCCAACGATATGCCGGACATAAGAATCGGACAAAAACTCAGGAAGTTATCGCCGATTCAAATTTGTGAAAAGTTTCAAAATTTTGAAATGTTTCAAAATTTTGAAAAGTTTCAAAATTTTGAAACTTTTCACAAATTTGAATCGGCGATAACTTCCTGAGTTTTTATCCGATTCTTATGTCCGGCATATCGTTGGATGCGTCTTGAGCTTGCGCAACTTTTTGCTGAACACCCCGACCCGATCCGACCGCCCCCCGCTGAGTTATTCCCGGAAAACCAGTTTTTCCGGAATAACTCAGCGGGGGGCGGTCGGATCGGGTCGGGGTGTTCAGCAAAAAGTTGCGCGAGCTCAAGACGCATCCAACGATATGCCGGACATAAGAATCGGACAAAAACTCAGGAAGTTATCGCCGATTTTCCACGGGAATGCTGTCCCGCCAGCAGCATTCCAGCGAAAACTGGTTTTTCGGGAATAACTCAGCGGGGAGCGGTCGGATCGGGTCGGGGTGTTCAGCAAAAAGTTGCGCAAGCTCAAGACGCATCCAACGATATGCCGGGCATAAGAATCGGACAAAAACTCAGGAAGTTATCGCCGATTTTCCACGGGAATGCTGTCCCGCCAGCAGCATTCCCGTGGAAAATCGGCGATAACTTCCTGAGTTTTTGTCCGATTCTTATGCCCGGCATATCGTTGGATGCGTCTTGAGCTTGCGCAACTTTTTGCTGAACACCCCGACCCGATCCGACCGCTCCCCGCTGAGTTATTCCCGGAAAACCAGTTTTTCCGGAATAACTCAGCGGGGGGCGGTCGGATCGGGTCGGGGTGTTCAGCAAAAAGTTGCGCGAGCTCAAGACGCATCCAACGATATGCCGGACATAAGAATCGGACAAAAACTCAGGAAGTTATCGCCGATTCAAATTTGTGAAAAGTTTCAAAATTTTGAAATGTTTCAAAACTTTGAAAAGTTTCAAAATTTTGAAACTTTTCACAAATTTGAATCGGCGATAACTTCCTGAGTTTTTATCCGATTCTTATGTCCGGCATATCGTTGGATGCGTCTTGAGCTTGCGCAACTTTTTGCTGAACACCCCGACCCGATCCGACCGCCCCCCGCTGAGTTATTCCCGGAAAACCAGTTTTCGCTGGAATGCTGCTGGCGGGACAGCATTCCCGTGGAAAATCGGCGATAACTTCCTGAGTTTTTGTCCGATTCTTATGTCCGGCATATCGTTGGATGCGTCTTGAGCTCGCGCAACTTTTTGCTGAACACCCCGACCCGATCCGACCGCTCCCCGCTGAGTTATTCCGGAAAAACTGGTTCAAAATTTGCTGAACACCCCGACCCGATCCGACCGCTCCCCGCTGAGTTATTCCCGGAAAACCAGTTTTTCCGGAATAACTCAGCGGGGGGCGGTCGGATCGGGTCGGGGTGTTCAGCAAAAAGTTGCGCGAGCTCAAGACGCATCCAACGATATGCCGGACATAAGAATCGGACAAAAACTCAGGAAGTTATCGCCGATTCAAATTTGTGAAAAGTTTCAAAATTTTGAAATGTTTCAAAATTTTGAAAAGTTTCAAAATTTTGAAACTTTTCACAAATTTGAATCGGCGATAACTTCCTGAGTTTTTATCCGATTCTTATGTCCGGCATATCGTTGGATGCGTCTTGAGCTTGCGCAACTTTTTGCTGAACACCCCGACCCGATCCGACCGCCCCCCGCTGAGTTATTCCCGGAAAACCAGTTTTTCCGGAATAACTCAGCGGGGGGCGGTCGGATCGGGTCGGGGTGTTCAGCAAAAAGTTGCGCGAGCTCAAGACGCATCCAACGATATGCCGGACATAAGAATCGGACAAAAACTCAGGAAGTTATCGCCGATTTTCCACGGGAATGCTGTCCCGCCAGCAGCATTCCAGCGAAAACTGGTTTTTCGGGAATAACTCAGCGGGGAGCGGTCGGATCGGGTCGGGGTGTTCAGCAAAAAGTTGCGCAAGCTCAAGACGCATCCAACGATATGCCGGGCATAAGAATCGGACAAAAACTCAGGAAGTTATCGCCGATTTTCCACGGGAATGCTGTCCCGCCAGCAGCATTCCCGTGGAAAATCGGCGATAACTTCCTGAGTTTTTGTCCGATTCTTATGCCCGGCATATCGTTGGATGCGTCTTGAGCTTGCGCAACTTTTTGCTGAACACCCCGACCCGATCCGACCGCTCCCCGCTGAGTTATTCCCGGAAAACCAGTTTTTCCGGAATAACTCAGCGGGGGGCGGTCGGATCGGGTCGGGGTGTTCAGCAAAAAGTTGCGCAAGCTCAAGACGCATCCAACGATATGCCGGACATAAGAATCGGACAAAAACTCAGGAAGTTATCGCCGATTCAAATTTGTGAAAAGTTTCAAAATTTTGAAATGTTTCAAAATTTTGAAAAGTTTCAAAATTTTGAAACTTTTCACAAATTTGAATCGGCGATAACTTCCTGAGTTTTTATCCGATTCTTATGCCCGGCATATCGTTGGATGCGTCTTGAGCTTGCGCAACTTTTTGCTGAACACCCCGACCCGATCCGACCGCCCCCCGCTGAGTTATTCCCGGAAAACCAGTTTTTCCGGAATAACTCAGCGGGGGGCGGTCGGATCGGGTCGGGGTGTTCAGCAAAAAGTTGCGCGAGCTCAAGACGCATCCAACGATATGCCGGGCATAAGAATCGGACAAAAACTCAGGAAGTTATCGCCGATTTTCCACGGGAATGCTGTCCCGCCAGCAGCATTCCAGCGAAAACTGGTTTTTTCGGGAATAACTCAGCGGGGAGCGGTCGGATCGGGTCGGGGTGTTCAGCAAAAAGTTGCGCAAGCTCAAGACGCATCCAACGATATGCCGGGCATAAGAATCGGACAAAAACTCAGGAAGTTATCGCCGATTTTCCACGGGAATGCTGCTGGCGGGACAGCATTCCCGTGGAAAATCGGCGATAACTTCCTGAGTTTTTGTCCGATTCTTATGCCCGGCATATCGTTGGCCCGACCCGATCCGACCGCCCCCCGCTGAGTTATTCCGGAAAAACTGGTTTTTCGGGAATAACTCAGCGGGGAGCGGTCGGATCGGGTCAGGGTGTTCAGCAAAAAGTTGCGCGAGCTCAAGACGCATCCAACGATATGCCAAACATAAGAATCGGACAAAAACTCAGGAAGTTATCGCCGATTTTCCACGGGAATGCTGTCCCGCCAGCAGCATTCCAGCGAAAACTGGTTTTCCGGGAATAACTCAGCGGGGAGCGGTCGGATCGGGTCGGGGTGTTCAGCAAAAAGTTGCGCAAGCTCAAGACGCATCCAACGATATGCCGGGCATAAGAATCGGACAAAAACTCAGGAAGCTATCGCCGATTTTCCACGGGAATGCTGCTGGCGGGACAGCATTCCCGTGGAAAATCGGCGATAACTTCCTGAGTTTTAGTCCCCCTTATGCAGCGGAAAAACTGGTTTTTCGGGAATAACTCAGCGGGGGGCGGTCGGATCGGGTCGGGGTGTTCAGCAAAAAGTTGCGCGAGCTCAAGACGCATCCAACGATATGCCAAACATAAGAATCGGACAAAAACTCAGGAAGTTATCGCCGATTTTCCACGGGAATGCTGTCCCGCCAGCAGCATTCCAGCGAAAACTGGTTTTTTCGGGAATAACTCAGCGGGGAGCGGTCGGATCGGGTCGGCGTGTTCAGCAAAAAGTTGCGCAAGCTCAAGACGCATCCAACGATATGCCGGGCATAAGAATCGGACAAAAACTCAGGAAGTTATCGCCGATTTTCCACGGGAATGCTGTCCCGCCAGCAGCATTCCAGCGAAAACTGGTTTTCCGGGAATAACTCAGCGGGGAGCGGTCGGATCGGGTCGGGGTGTTCAGCAAAAAGTTGCGCAAGCTCAAGACGCATCCAACGATATGCCGGGCATAAGAATCGGACAAAAACTCAGGAAGTTATCGCCGATTTTCCACGGGAATGCTGTCCCGCCAGCAGCATTCCAGCGAAAACTGGTTTTCCGGGAATAACTCAGCGGGGAGCGGTCGGATCGGGTCGGGGTGTTCAGCAAAAAGTTGCGCAAGCTCAAGACGCATCCAACGATATGCCGGGCATAAGAATCGGACAAAAACTCAGGAAGCTATCGCCGATTTTCCACGGGAATGCTGCTGGCGGGACAGCATTCCCGTGGAAAATCGGCGATAACTTCCTGAGTTTTTGTCCCCCTTATGCAGCGGAAAAACTGGTTTTTCGGGAATAACTCAGCGGGGGGCGGTCGGATCGGGTCGGGGTGTTCAGCAAAAAGTTGCGCGAGCTCAAGACGCATCCAACGATATGCCAAACATAAGAATCGGACAAAAACTCAGGAAGTTATCGCCGATTTTCCACGGGAATGCTGTCCCGCCAGCAGCATTCCAGCGAAAACTGGTTTTTCGGGAATAACTCAGCGGGGAGCAGTCGGATCGGGTCGGGGTGTTCAGCAAAAAGTTGCGCAAGCTCAAGACGCATCCAACGATATGCCGGGCATAAGAATCGAACAAAAACTCAGGAAGTTATCGCCGATTTTCCACGGGAATGCTGCTGGCGGGACAGCATTCCCGTGGAAAATCGGCGATAACTTCCTGAGTTTTTGTCCGATTCTTATGCCCGGCATATCGTTGGATGCGTCTTGAGCTTGCGCAACTTTTTGCTGAACACCCCGACCCGATCCGACCGCTCCCCGCTGAGTTATTCCCGAAAAACCAGTTTTTGCTGGAATGCTGCTGGCGGGACAGCATTCCCGTGGAAAATTGGCGATAACTTCCTGAGTTTTTGTCCGATTCTTATGTCCGGCATATCGTTGGATGCGTCTTGAGCTCGCGCAACTTTTTGCTGAACACCCCGACACGATTCGACCGCTTCCCGCTGAGTTATTCCGGAAAAACTGGTTTTCCGGGAATAACTCAGCGAGGAGCGGTCGGATCGGGTCGGGGTGTTCAGCAAAAAGTTGCGCAAGCTCAAGACGCATCCAAAAATATAACGGACATAAGAATCGGATAAAAACTCAGGAAGTTATCGCCGATTCAAATTTGTGAAAAGTTTCAAAATTTTGAAACTTTTCAAAATTTTGAAACATTTCAAAATTTTGAAACTTTTCACAAATTTGAATCGGCGATAACTTCCTGAGTTTTTGTCCGATTCTTATGTCCGGCATATCGTTGGATGCGTCTTGAGCTCGCGCAACTTTTTGCTGAACACCCCGACCCGATCCGACCGCCCCCCGCTGAGTTATTCCGGAAAAACTGGTTTTCCCGGAAAAACTCAGCGGGGAGCGGTCGGATCGGGTCGGGGTGTTCAGCAAAAAGTTCCAACGATATGCCGGGCATAAGAATCGGACAAAAACTCAGGAAGTTATCGCCGATTTTCCACGGGAATGCTGCTGGCGGGACAGCATTCCCGTGGAAAATCGGCGATAACTTCCTGAGTTTTTGTCCGATTCTTATGCCCGGCATATCGTTGGATGCGTCTTGAGCTTGCGCAACTTTTTGCTGAACACCCCGACCCGATCCGACCGCTCCCCGCTGAGTTATTCCCGAAAAACCAGTTTTCGCTGGAATGCTGCTGGCGGGACAGCATTCCCGTGGAAAATCGGCGATAACTTCCTGAGTTTTTGTCCGATTCTTATGTCCGGCATATCGTTGGATGCGTCTTTTTTTGAAACTTTTCAAAATTTTGAAACATTTCAAAATTTTGAAACTTTTCACAAATTTGAATCGGCAATAACTTCCTGAGTTTTTTTCCGATTCTTATGTCCGGCATATCGTTGGATGCGTCTTGAGCTCGCGCAACTTTTTGCTGAACACCCCGACCCGATCCGACCGCTCCCCGCTGAGTTATTCCGGAAAAACTGGTTTTCCGGGAATAACTCAGCGGGGAGCGGTCGGATCGGGTCGGGGTGTTCAGCAAAAAGTTGCGCAAGCTCAAGACGCATCCAACGATATGCCGGACATAAGAATCGGACAAAAACTCAGGAAGTTATCGCCGATTTTCCACGGGAATGCTGCTGGCGGGACAGCATTCCCGTGGAAAATCGGCGATAACTTCCTGAGTCCCGGAAAAACTGGTTTTCCGGGAATAACTCAGCGGGGAGCGGTCGGATCGGGTCGGGGTGTTCAGCAAAAAGTTGCGCAAGCTCAAGACGCATCCAACGATATGCCGGACATAAGAATCGGACAAAAACTCAGGAAGTTATCGCCGATTCAAATTTGTGAAAAGTTTCAAAATTTTGAAACTTTTCAAAATTTTGAAACATTTCAAAATTTTGAAACTTTTCACAAATTTGAATCGGCAATAACTTCCTGAGTTTTTTTCCGATTCTTATGTCCGGCATATCGTTGGATGCGTCTTGAGCTCGCGCAACTTTTTGCTGAACACCCCGACCCGATCCGACCGCTCCCCGCTGAGTTATTCCGGAAAAACTGGTTTTCCGGGAATAACTCAGCGGGGAGCGGTCGGATCGGGTCGGGGTGTTCAGCAAAAAGTTGCGCAAGCTCAA
This sequence comes from Anopheles maculipalpis, assembly GCF_943734695.1. Classification (NCBI taxonomy): domain Eukaryota; kingdom Metazoa; phylum Arthropoda; class Insecta; order Diptera; family Culicidae; genus Anopheles; species Anopheles maculipalpis. The sequence goes on from NC_064871.1 coordinate 102,928, forward strand.
GACGCATCCAACGATATGCCGGGCATAAGAATCGGACAAAAACTCAGGAAGTTATCGCCGATTTTCCACGGGAATGCTGCTGGCGGGACAGCATTCCCGTGGAAAATCGGCGATAACTTCCTGAGTTTTTGTCCGATTCTAATGCCCGGCATATCGTTGGATGCGTCTTGAGCTCGCGCAACTTTTTGCTGAACACCCCGACCCGATCCGACCGCTCCCCGCTGAGTTATTCCCGAAAAACCAGTTTTCGCTGGAATGCTGCTGGCGGGACAGCATTCCCGTGGAAAATCGCCGATAACTTCCTGAGTTTTTGTCCGATTCTTATGTCCGGCATATCGTTGGATGCAACGCTGAGAATAACTCAGCGGGGAGCGGTCGGATCGGGTCGGGGTGTTCAGCAAAAAGTTGCGCAAGCTCAAGACGCATCCAACGATATGCCGGGCATAAGAATCGGACAAAAACTCAGGAAGTTATCGCCGATTTTCCACGGGAATGCTGCTGGCGGGACAGCATTCCCGTGGAAAATCGGCGATAACTTCCTGAGCCCGGAAAACCAGTTTTTCCGGAATAACTCAGCGGGGGGCGGTCGGATCGGGTCGGGGTGTTCAGCAAAAAGTTGCGCGAGCTCAAGACGCATCCAACGATATGCCGGACATAAGAAACGGACAAAAACTCAGGAAGTTATCGCCAATTTTCCACGGGAATGCTGCTGGCGGGACAGCATTCCCGTGGAAAATCGGCGATAACTTCCTGAGTTTTTGTCCGATTCTTATGCCCGGCATATCGTTGGAACTTTTTGCTGAACACCCCGACCCGATCCGACCGCTCCCCGCTGAGTTTTTCCGGAAAAAAAACTCAGGAAGTTATTGCCGATTCAAATTTGTGAAAAGTTTCAAAATTTTGAAATGTTTCAAAATTTTGAAAAGTTTCAAAATTGTAGTAATCTCAAAATCGATAATTAATAGACCTTGATTTCGAGGCTACCGCAGTCTTTATTTATCGTGGATGTCACAATAATGTCAGACGGGAAATGTCATGAAAATGTCAAAAATAAAAGATCAATCTGTTTCGACGATTCAAAGAGGAAACTCGTGTTTGACTTATGAAAATTACAACTCAGAAGTGGGATCAAATCCTGTGAATATTAGTGTAAAAATGCCGACAAGAGATGAGATGACTTGTGCCCTTTCGCACGCTGAAGTTACAGTGCCGGAAACAGCCACAATCACCCAAATTCGACAGCTTTACGCTAGCGTCTTTGGTGCTCCTGCCGACCCCATAAGTGAGGTTAAGAACGCGCTTGCTGAAACGCATGGTGAAGGTGTTTCGAACAAAATGGTGGCAGACCCGTCTGGAACATTTGAAGCAAATACCATTCCCGAAACTTTAGTTGTGATGAGTGCCGCAAAGGAAACATCGATGAAACCAGACGATGAAATAGTTTCGTTGCAAAAACAACTCGAAATATTGGAGCTTCGAGAAAAGATCAAGCAGCTAGAAGCTCGTAGCAATTCCAACGCGTCATCATCGGCGACAATAATAAAGTTCGAAGAATTCATAGACAAGTTCAGCGGCGACAACAACGTAAAAATTGAACAATGGCTCCGTGAGCTAGAGCGAGCATTTAACCCGTACAACATGGACGAGTCTGCCAAATTCTATAATACTCGTCGCCTGTTATCGGGTACAGCGGCATTGTTAGCAAAATCTATTGATGTGGTGACTTACGCCGAACTAAAGGAGCAGTTATTGAAGACCTTCGAGAAAACTCCATCCATCGAAAACATATTCAGACAGTTGAGAGCACGACGACTTGTCCGCAACGAATCGATTACCAGATACGTGCTAGAGATGCAGCAAATCGCCAGTGACCATATTGCAGAAGAGGATCTAATCAATATCATTATTGATGGTATCGGGGATCCAATAAACACGGCTGCTATCCGTTTTGCTGCCAAATCTGTAAATGAGCTCCAACAAATGTTGAAAAAATACGAGAAGATTCGCCCCCAATGCAGTTCAACAGACAATACTCCATCGAAGACATCTGTTCGTCCTGCTGTAGCTGTGCAGAAAAAGAACACCGTTGAGGAAATCCGATGCTACAACTGTTCTAAAATCGGACATTATCAGGGATCCTGCCCTTCCCCTCGCCGACCGGCTGGATCGTGTTTTCATTGTCATCAAATGGGACATACCTTCCAGAACTGCCCTGAGAGGCAAAAGAAGACATCTGCTGCTGTCAGTGAACATGATGGAGAGAGAGATATATTAGATGCTGAACAGGAGGTAAGTGTTGCATTTGATTTTGGAAATGAGCGTCAGGCCTGTTATTCACAAGTGTGTTCTCTTTTTGATTCGGGTAGCTCGAAGAGCTTCATCAGTAAGGCATTAGTGCCTTCTACTTTTCTTAGGCATGCGTGTAATTCTGGATTCCGAGGTCTTGGAAATCGTCAATTAACATCCTTCGGTGTAGTAAAATGCCGCATACGATTCCATAATACGATGGTAATACATAGCTTTATCATCCTACCGGAAGATGAAATATTTTGGCCCGTAATTGTGGGTAGAGACTTACTGCAGAAACTAAATGTTCACTTGTGTGTATTTTCTCGTAAATATTCTGCAAAAGCATTGTCAAAAATGAATAATAAAAATATAAGTTTTCTGGAACCACTTGTGATTTCGCGTTTGCGCTCATTTGGCATTTTCAAAGGTGTCTCAATGGAACAGGCTAAAGGTAGCATATTAACTAGTGACGACTTTCCCTCAAAAGTAGTAGAGAGCTTCATTCAGGCTGAAGTATGTGGCATAAGTAACTCTAACCTAAACAAAGTTAATAATGGCTATTTTAATGACAGTTACGAAGATCTCCGAAAAACGTTCGAAAAAATGTGCGCTATTGACATACAAGACACAACTTATAAACTAGACATTGGCACACACCTAAAACCAAACGAAATAGATGCCGTTAACTCAGTCGTAGTAGACAACTACTGTAATCTTCCTGATGATGTTTTCAATGAAACTGATAAAAGAAATCACGCAATGAGAATTAGTCTCATGCATGACACTCCGATCTTTAGCAAACCGAGACGCCTCTCTATTGTTGAGCGTAATCAAGTAAGGAAAATAGTAAATGATCTTCTTGAAAAGGGTATAATTCGTCCCAGCAGTTCCCCGTATGCTTCTCCGATTGTCTTAGTGCGCAAGAAAAATGGCGAAATCCGCAAGTGTGTGGATTACCGCCAAATTAATAAGATAACCATCCGAGATAATTATCCCCTCCCACTCATTGATACATGTCTTGAACATTTAGGAAGCAAACGATTTTTCACTTTGATGGATTTGAAGAGTGGATTTCATCAAATAGAAATGCACAAAGACTCAATTAAATACACTTCTTTTGTCACACCAGATGGTCAATTTGAATATGTGAAGATGCCATTCGGATTGAAGAATGCCCCGTCTCAATTTCAACGATTTATCAATAACGTTTTGCGAAAGTATATAGACAATGGACAGCTGGTAGTATATTTAGATGATATTATTATTGCATCTGTTGACTTCGAAGATCACTTGCGTACGCTAAGTGATGTATTAAGCACTCTTCGTCAAAATGGCCTTGAACTGCGGATGGACAAGTGTAAATTTGCTTATGAGGAATTAGATTACCTTGGCTATCGTGCAAGCTCAAAGGGAGTTCGCCCAAGTGATCACCACATTCAGGCCATACAGAATTATCCGGTTCCGAAAAACGCAAAGGAAGTGCAGCGATGTTTGGGCCTTTTCTCCTACTTCCGAAGATTTGTCTCTTCTTTTTCCACAATAGCCAAACCTCTCAGTAACCTGTTGAAGCAAAACACCTCATTTGTTTTTGACGACACTTGTCTAAACGCATTCAATTTTCTGAAAAATAAATTGGTCAATGCCCCCGTTTTGGCAATTTACAACCCATCTTGTGAGACGGAGCTCCATTGTGATGCTAGTGCAATTGGTTTTGGCTCAGTGCTTCTTCAGAAACAGGAAGATGGCAAGCTTCATCCAGTTGCATATTTTTCCAAGACCGCTTCCCCAGACGAAGCAAAACTTCATAGTTACGAGTTAGAAACACTCTCGATTATATATGCTTTGAAACGATTTCACACTTATGTACATGGCATTCCGTTTAAAATAGTCACTGACTGCAATTCTTTAGTTGAGACGCTAAAGAACCGCAACGTTTCTGCGAAAATAGCAAGATGGTCATTGTTTTTGGAGGACTATAACTATTCCATAGTGCATCGTCCTGGAAATTCTATGGAGCACGTGGATGCTTTAAGCCGAAAGCAAATTGTAGCTATTACAGACGATGTTGATATTGACCATCAACTACGAATCGCTCAATCACGGGATCCAATAATTGAGGATCTTAAAAGTAAATTAAAATCAGAGATGGTTGAAGGATTCACGATGGAAAATGGGGTTGTTTATAGAGTTTCTTCTTCACATAAAAGACAATTATTAGTACCTCGTGAAATGATAAACAATATCATTCGAAATACTCACGAAAAGTTAGGGCATTTAGGAGTGAGTAAGTGCTGCTCTGTTATAAGCAAACAGTACTGGTTTCCTTTGATGAAGACGCGCGTACAAAATTTCATACGTAATTGTTTGAAATGCATTATATATTCTGCACCTACGAGGAAAAATTTAAAGAATTTGCATAGCATACCAAAAGTTCCTCTTCCCTTTCATACTATACACATCGATCATTTAGGCCCTTTACCATCGATAAAATCACAGAAAAAGTACATTTTGGTAGTAATAGATTCATTTACTAAATTTACGAAACTCTATCCAGCCGCTACAACTAACACCCGAAGTGTATGTAATTCACTAGAACAATACTTTGCCTATTATAGTCGCCCAAAAAGAATTATCAGCGATAGAGGTACATGCTTCACATCCAATGAGTTTGAAGAATTTTTGTCGAATCGCGGAATCACTCACGTTCTTACAGCTACCTCATCGCCTCAGGCTAATGGGCAAGTAGAGAGAGTGAACCGAGTGTTGAGACCAATGTTAAGCAAGACAACCAATCCGCATGACCACTCAGATTGGAGTGCCAAACTTCTCTCCGTAGAATACGCTTTGAATAATAGCATACACTCTTCAACTTTGTTCACTCCTTCAATGCTATTATTTGGTGTGGATCAGCGAGGTGTTGCTGTGGACGAATTAACTGAATTTTTGGAAGACAAAGTCGATTTTGGTCAAAGAGATCTACACAGCATACGAAACCAGGCTTCTGAAAACATCATCAGGTCACAAAAGAAAAACGAAGAACAGTTTGCAAAAAGCCATCATCCAGCCATTGAATTTCAAGAAGGCGATGTCGTCGTCATTCGTAACGTAGATAATAGTCCAAATACGAATAAAAAACTAATAGCCAAATTTAGGGGCCCATACGTCGTCCATAGATGTTTACCAAACGATCGTTATATAATTCGCGATATTGAGGGATGTCAGCAAACCCAGATTCCTTACGATGGAGTTCTTGAGGCAGATAAATTAAAAAAATGGGTGGCACCTGACGCTGACCCCGTTCTAGAGACACCTGATGCAACACTTTCAGTTTGTAATGGATGAAATTAAATTGAGGACAATTTAAGGTCAGGAAAGCCGAGTTGTAGTAATCTCAAAATCGATAATTAATAGACCTTGATTTCGAGGCTACCGCAGTCTTTATTTATCGTGGATGTCACAATAATGTCAGACGGGAAATGTCATGAAAATGTCAAAAATAAAAGATCAATCTGTTTCGACGATTCAAAGAGGAAACTCGTGTTTGACTTATGAAAATTACAAAATTTTGAAACTTTTCACAAATTTGAATCGGCGATAACTTCCTGAGTTTTTGTCCGATTCTTATGCCCGGCATATCGTTGGATGCGTCTTGAGCTTGCGCAACTTTTTGCTGAACACCCCGACCCGATCCGACCGCTCCCCGCTGAGTTATTCCCGAAAAACCAGTTTTCGCTGGAATGCTGCTGGCGGGACAGCATTCCCGTGGAAAATCGGCGATAACTTCCTGAGTTTTTGTCCGATTCTTATGTCCGGCATATCGTTGGATGCGTCTTGAGCTCGCGCAACTTTTTGCTGAACACCCCGACCCGATCCGACCGCCCCCCGCTGAGTTATTCCGGAAAAACTGGTTTTCCGGGAATAACTCAGCGGGGGGCGGTCGGATCGGGTCGGGGTGTTCAGCAAAAAGTTGCGCAAGCTCAAGACGCATCCAACGATATGCCGGACATAAGAATCGGATAAAAACTCAGGAAGTTATCGCCGATTCAAATTTGTGAAAAGTTTCAAAATTTTGAAACTTTTCAAAATTTTGAAACATTTCAAAATTTTGAAACTTTTCACAAATTTGAATCGGCGATAACTTCCTGAGTTTTTGTCCGATTCTTATGTCCGGCATATCGTTGGATGCGTCTTGAGCTCGCGCAACTTTTTGCTGAACACCCCGACCCGATCCGACCGCCCCCCGCTGAGTTATTCCGGAAAAACTGGTTTTCCGGGAATAACTCAGCGGGGGGCGGTCGGATCGGGTCGGGGTGTTCAGCAAAAAGTTGCGCAAGCTCAAGACGCATCCAACGATATGCCGGGCATAAGAATCGGACAAAAACTCAGGAAGTTATCGCCGATTTTCCACGGGAATGCTGCTGGCGGGACAGCATTCCCGTGGAAAATCGGCGATAACTTCCTGAGTTTTTGTCCGATTCTTATGCCCGGCATATCGTTGGATGCGTCTTGAGCTTGCGCAACTTTTTGCTGAACACCCCGACCCGATCCGACCGCTCCCCGCTGAGTTATTCCCGAAAAACCAGTTTTCGCTGGAATGCTGCTGGCGGGACAGCATTCCCGTGGAAAATCGGCGATAACTTCCTGAGTTTTTGTCCGATTCTTATGTCCGGCATATCGTTGGATGCGTCTTGAGCTCGCGCAACTTTTTGCTGAACACCCCGACCCGATCCGACCGCCCCCCGCTGAGTTATTCCGGAAAAACTGGTTTTCCGGGAATAACTCAGCGGGGGGCGGTCGGATCGGGTCGGGGTGTTCAGCAAAAAGTTGCGCAAGCTCAAGACGCATCCAACGATATGCCGGGCATAAGAATCGGACAAAAACTCAGGAAGTTACCGCCGATTCAAATTTGTGAAAAGTTTCAAAATTTTGAAACTTTTCAAAATTTTGAAACATTTCAAAATTTTGAAACTTTTCACAAATTTGAATCGGCGATAACTTCCTGAGTTTTTGTCCGATTCTTATGTCCGGCATATCGTTGGATGCGTCTTGAGCTCGCGCAACTTTTTGCTGAACACCCCGACCCGATCCGACCGCCCCCCGCTGAGTTATTCCGGAAAAACTGGTTTTCCGGGAATAACTCAGCGGGGGGCGGTCGGATCGGGTCGGGGTGTTCAGCAAAAAGTTGCGCAAGCTCAAGACGCATCCAACGATATGCCGGGCATAAGAATCGGACAAAAACTCAGGAAGTTATCGCCGATTTTCCACGGGAATGCTGTCCCGCCAGCAGCATTCCCGTGGAAAATCGGCGATAACTTCCTGAGTTTTTGTCCGATTCTTATGCCCGGCATATCGTTGGATGCGTCTTGAGCTTGCGCAACTTTTTGCTGAACACCCCGACCCGATCCGACCGCTCCCCGCTGAGTTATTCCCGAAAAACCAGTTTTCGCTGGAATGCTGCTGGCGGGACAGCATTCCCGTGGAAAATCGGCGATAACTTCCTGAGTTTTTGTCCGATTCTTATGTCCGGCATATCGTTGGATGCGTCTTGAGCTCGCGCAACTTTTTGTTGAACACCCCGACCCGATCCGACCGCTCCCCGCTGAGTTATTCCGGAAAAACTGGTTTTCCGGGAATAACTCAGCGGGGAGCGGTCGGATCGGGTCGGGGTGTTCAGCAAAAAGTTGCGCAAGCTCAAGACGCATCCAACGATATGCCGGACATAAGAATCGGATAAAAACTCAGGAAGTTATCGCCGATTCAAATTTGTGAAAAGTTTCAAAATTTTGAAACTTTTCAAAATTTTGAAACATTTCAAAATTTTGAAACTTTTCACAAATTTGAATCGGCGATAACTTCCTGAGTTTTTGTCCGATTCTTATGCCCGGCATATCGTTGGATGCGTCTTGAGCTTGCGCAACTTTTTGCTGAACACCGCGACCCGATCCGACCGCCCCCCGCTGAGTTATTCCGGAAAAACTGGTTTTCCGGGAATAACTCAGCGGGGAGCGGTCGGATCGGGTCGGGGTGTTCAGCAAAAAGTTGCGCAAGCTCAAGACGCATCCAACGATATGCCGGGCATAAGAATCGGACAAAAACTCAGGAAGTTATCGCCGATTTTCCACGGGAATGCTGCTGGCGGGACAGCATTCCCGTGGAAAATCGGCGATAACTTCCTGAGTTTTTGTCCGATTCTTATGCCCGGCATATCGTTGGATGCGTCTTGAGCTTGCGCAACTTTTTGCTGAACACCCCGACCCGATCCGACCGCTCCCCGCTGAGTTATTCCCGAAAAACCAGTTTTCGCTGGAATGCTGCTGGCGGGACAGCATTCCCGTGGAAAATCGGCGATAACTTCCTGAGTTTTTGTCCGATTCTTATGTCCGGCATATCGTTGGATGCGTCTTGAGCTCGCGCAACTTTTTGCTGAACACCCCGACCCGATCCGACCGCCCCCCGCTGAGTTATTCCGGAAAAACTGGTTTTCCGGGAATAACTCAGCGGGGGGCGGTCGGATCGGGTCGGGGTGTTCAGCAAAAAGTTGCGCAAGCTCAAGACGCATCCAACGATATGCCGGACATAAGAATCGGATAAAAACTCAGGAAGTTATCGCCGATTCAAATTTGTGAAAAGTTTCAAAATTTTGAAACTTTTCAAAATTTTGAAACATTTCAAAATTTTGAAACTTTTCACAAATTTGAATCGGCGATAACTTCCTGAGTTTTTGTCCGATTCTTATGTCCGGCATATCGTTGGATGCGTCTTGAGCTCGCGCAACTTTTTGCTGAACACCCCGACCCGATCCGACCGCCCCCCGCTGAGTTATTCCGGAAAAACTGGTTTTCCGGGAATAACTCAGCGGGGAGCGGTCGGATCGGGTCGGGGTGTTCAGCAAAAAGTTGCGCAAGCTCAAGACGCATCCAACGATATGCCGGGCATAAGAATCGGACAAAAACTCAGGAAGTTATCGCCGATTTTCCACGGGAATGCTGCTGGCGGGACAGCATTCCCGTGGAAAATCGGCGATAACTTCCTGAGTTTTTGTCCGATTCTTATGCCCGGCATATCGTTGGATGCGTCTTGAGCTTGCGCAACTTTTTGCTGAACACCCCGACCCGATCCGACCGCTCCCCGCTGAGTTATTCCCGAAAAACCAGTTTTCGCTGGAATGCTGCTGGCGGGACAGCATTCCCGTGGAAAATCGGCGATAACTTCCTGAGTTTTTGTCCGATTCTTATGTCCGGCATATCGTTGGATGCGTCTTGAGCTCGCGCAACTTTTTGCTGAACACCCCGACCCGATCCGACCGCCCCCCGCTGAGTTATTCCGGAAAAACTGGTTTTCCGGGAATAACTCAGCGGGGGGCGGTCGGATCGGGTCGGGGTGTTCAGCAAAAAGTTGCGCAAGCTCAAGACGCATCCAACGATATGCCGGACATAAGAATCGGATAAAAACTCAGGAAGTTATCGCCGATTCAAATTTGTGAAAAGTTTCAAAATTTTGAAACTTTTCAAAATTTTGAAACATTTCAAAATTTTGAAACTTTTCACAAATTTGAATCGGCGATAACTTCCTGAGTTTTTGTCCGATTCTTATGTCCGGCATATCGTTGGATGCGTCTTGAGCTCGCGCAACTTTTTGCTGAACACCCCGACCCGATCCGACCGCCCCCCGCTGAGTTATTCCGGAAAAACTGGTTTTCCGGGAATAACTCAGCGGGGGGCGGTCGGATCGGGTCGGGGTGTTCAGCAAAAAGTTGCGCAAGCTCAAGACGCATCCAACGATATGCCGGGCATAAGAATCGGACAAAAACTCAGGAAGTTATCGCCGATTTTCCACGGGAATGCTGCTGGCGGGACAGCATTCCCGTGGAAAATCGGCGATAACTTCCTGAGTTTTTGTCCGATTCTTATGCCCGGCATATCGTTGGATGCGTCTTGAGCTTGCGCAACTTTTTGCTGAACACCCCGACCCGATCCGACCGCTCCCCGCTGAGTTATTCCCGAAAAAACCAGTTTTCGCTGGAATGCTGCTGGCGGGACAGCATTCCCGTGGAAAATCGGCGATAACTTCCTGAGTTTTTGTCCGATTCTTATGTCCGGCATATCGTTGGATGCGTCTTGAGCTCGCGCAACTTTTTGCTGAACACCCCGACCCGATCCGACCGCCCCCCGCTGAGTTATTCCGGAAAAACTGGTTTTCCGGGAATAACTCAGCGGGGGGCGGTCGGATCGGGTCGGGGTGTTCAGCAAAAAGTTGCGCAAGCTCAAGACGCATCCAACGATATGCCGGGCATAAGAATCGGATAAAAACTCAGGAAGTTATCGCCGATTCAAATTTGTGAAAAGTTTCAAAATTTTGAAACTTTTCAAAATTTTGAAACATTTCAAAATTTTGAAACTTTTCACAAATTTGAATCGGCGATAACTTCCTGAGTTTTTGTCCGATTCTTATGTCCGGCATATCGTTGGATGCGTCTTGAGCTTGCGCAACTTTTTGCTGAACACCCCGACCCGATCCGACCGCCCCCCGCTGAGTTATTCCGGAAAAACTGGTTTTCCGGGAATAACTCAGCGGGGAGCGGTCGGATCGGGTCGGGGTGTTCAGCAAAAAGTTGCGCAAGCTCAAGACGCATCCAACGATATGCCGGGCATAAGAATCGGACAAAAACTCAGGAAGTTATCGCTGCTGGCGGGACAGCATTCCCGTGGAAAATCGGCGATAACTTCCTGAGTTTTTGTCCGATTCTTATGCCCGGCATATCGTTGGATGCGTCTTGAGCTTGCGCAACTTTTTGCTGAACACCCCGACCCGATCCGACCGCTCCCCGCTGAGTTATTCCCGAAAAACCAGTTTTCGCTGGAATGCTGCTGGCGGGACAGCATTCCCGTGGAAAATCGGCGATAACTTCCTGAGTTTTTGTCCGATTCTTATGTTCGGCATATCGTTGGATGCGTCTTGAGCTCGCGCAACTTTTTGCTGAACACCCCGACCCGATCCAACCGCCCCCCGCTGAGTTATTCCGGAAAAACTGGTTTTCCGGGAATAACTCAGCGGGGAGCGGTCGGATCGGGTCGGGGTGTTCAGCAAAAAGTTGCGCAAGCTCAAGACGCATCCAACGATATGCCGGGCATAAGAATCGGACAAAAACTCAGGAAGTTATCGCCGATTTTCCACGGGAATGCTGCTGGCGGGACAGCTCCCCGCTCCCCGCTGAGTTATTCCCGAAAAACCAGTTTTCGCTGGAATGCTGCTGGCGGGACAGCATTCCCGTGGAAAATCGGCGATAACTTCCTGAGTTTTTGTCCGATTCTTATGTCCGGCATATCGTTGGATGCGTCTTGAGCTCGCGCAACTTTTTGCTGAACACCCCGACCCGATCCGACCGCCCCCCGCTGAGTTATTCCCGGAAAACCAGTTTTTCCGGAATAACTCAGCGGGGGGCGGTCGGATCGGGTCGGGGTGTTCAGCAAAAAGTTGCGCAAGCTCAAGACGCATCCAACGATATGCCGGACATAAGAATCGGATAAAAACTCAGGAAGTTATCGCCGATTCAAATTTGTGAAAAGTTTCAAAATTTTGAAACTTTTCAAAATTTTGAAACATTTCAAAATTTTGAAACTTTTCACAAATTTGAATCGGCGATAACTTCCTGAGTTTTTGTCCGATTCTTATGTCCGGCATATCGTTGGATGCGTCTTGAGCTCGCGCAACTTTTTGCTGAACACCCCGACCCGATCCGACCGCCCCCCGCTGAGTTATTCCGGAAAAACTGGTTTTCCGGGAATAACTCAGCGGGGGGCGGTCGGATCGGGTCGGGGTGTTCAGCAAAAAGTTGCGCAAGCTCAAGACGCATCCAACGATATGCCGGGCATAAGAATCGGACAAAAACTCAGGAAGTTATCGCCGATTTTCCACGGGAATGCTGCTGGCGGGACAGCATTCCCGTGGAAAATCGGCGATAACTTCCTGAGTTTTTGTCCGATTCTTATGCCCGGCATATCGTTGGATGCGTCTTGAGCTTGCGCAACTTTTTGCTGAACACCCCGACCCGATCCGACCGCTCCCCGCTGAGTTATTCCCGAAAAAACCAGTTTTCGCTGGAATGCTGCTGGCGGGACAGCATTCCCGTGGAAAATCGGCGATAACTTCCTGAGTTTTTGTCCGATTCTTATGTCCGGCATATCGTTGGATGCGTCTTGAGCTCGCGCAACTTTTTGCTGAACACCCCGACCCGATCCGACCGCCCCCCGCTGAGTTATTCCGGAAAAACTGGTTTTCCGGGAATAACTCAGCGGGGGGCGGTCGGATCGGGTCGGGGTGTTCAGCAAAAAGTTGCGCAAGCTCAAGACGCATCCAACGATATGCCGGGCATAAGAATCGGATAAAAACTCAGGAAGTTATCGCCGATTCAAATTTGTGAAAAGTTTCAAAATTTTGAAACTTTTCAAAATTTTGAAACATTTCAAAATTTTGAAACTTTTCACAAATTTGAATCGGCGATAACTTCCTGAGTTTTTGTCCGATTCTTATGTCCGGCATATCGTTGGATGCGTCTTGAGCTTGCGCAACTTTTTGCTGAACACCCCGACCCGATCCGACCGCCCCCCGCTGAGTTATTCCGGAAAAACTGGTTTTCCGGGAATAACTCAGCGGGGAGCGGTCGGATCGGGTCGGGGTGTTCAGCAAAAAGTTGCGCAAGCTCAAGACGCATCCAACGATATGCCGGGCATAAGAATCGGACAAAAACTCAGGAAGTTATCGCCGATTTTCCACGGGAATGCTGCTGGCGGGACAGCATTCCCGTGGAAAATCGGCGATAACTTCCTGAGTTTTTGTCCGATTCTTATGCCCGGCATATCGTTGGATGCGTCTTGAGCTTGCGCAACTTTTTGCTGAACACCCCGACCCGATCCGACCGCTCCCCGCTGAGTTATTCCCGAAAAACCAGTTTTCGCTGGAATGCTGCTGGCGGGACAGCATTCCCGTGGAAAATCGGCGATAACTTCCTGAGTTTTTGTCCGATTCTTATGTCCGGCATATCGTTGGATGCGTCTTGAGCTTGCGCAACTTTTTGCTGAACACCGCGACCCGATCCGACCGCCCCCCGCTGAGTTATTCCGGAAAAACTGGTTTTCCGGGAATAACTCAGCGGGGGGCGGTCGGATCGGGTCGGGGTGTTCAGCAAAAAGTTGCGCAAGCTCAAGACGCATCCAACGATATGCCGGACATAAGAATCGGATAAAAACTCAGGAAGTTATCGCCGATTCAAATTTGTGAAAAGATTCAAAATTTTGAAACTTTTCAAAATTTTGAAACATTTCAAAATTTTGAAACTTTTCACAAATTTGAATCGGCGATAACTTCCTGAGTTTTTGTCCGATTCTTATGTCCGGCATATCGTTGGATGCGTCTTGAGCTCGCGCAACTTTTTGCTGAACACCCCGACCCGATCCGACCGCCCCCCGCTGAGTTATTCCGGAAAAACTGGTTTTCCGGGAATAACTCAGCGGGGAGCGGTCGGATCGGGTCGGGGTGTTCAGCAAAAAGTTGCGCAAGCTCAAGACGCATCCAACGATATGCCGGGCATAAGAATCGAACAAAAACTCAGGAAGTTATCGCCGATTTTCCACGGGAATGCTGCTGGCGGGACAGCATTCCCGTGGAAAATCGGCGATAACTTCCTGAGTTTTTGTCCGATTCTTATGCCCGGCATATCGTTGGATGCGTCTTGAGCTTGCGCAACTTTTTGCTGAACACCCCGACCCGATCCGACCGCTCCCCGCTGAGTTATTCCCGAAAAACCAGTTTTCGCTGGAATGCTGCTGGCGGGACAGCATTCCCGTGGAAAATCGGCGATAACTTCCTGAGTTTTTGTCCGATTCTTATGTCCGGCATATCGTTGGATGCGTCTTGAGCTCGCGCAACTTTTTGCTGAACACCCCGACCCGATCCGACCGCCCCCCGCTGAGTTATTCCGGAAAAACTGGTTTTCCGGGAATAACTCAGCGGGGGGCGGTCGGATCGGGTCGGGGTGTTCAGCAAAAAGTTGCGCAAGCTCAAGACGCATCCAACGATATGCCGGACATAAGAATCGGATAAAAACTCAGGAAGTTATCGCCGATTCAAATTTGTGAAAAGTTTCAAAATTTTGAAACTTTTCAAAATTTTGAAACATTTCAAAATTTTGAAACTTTTCACAAATTTGAATCGGCGATAACTTCCTGAGTTTTTGTCCGATTCTTATGTCCGGCATATCGTTGGATGCGTCTTGAGCTCGCGCAACTTTTTGCTGAACACCCCGACCCGATCCGACCGCCCCCCGCTGAGTTATTCCGGAAAAACTGGTTTTCCGGGAATAACTCAGCGGGGAGCGGTCGGATCGGGTCGGGGTGTTCAGCAAAAAGTTGCGCAAGCTCAAGACGCATCCAACGATATGCCGGGCATAAGAATCGGACAAAAACTCAGGAAGTTATCGCCGATTTTCCACGGGAATGCTGCTGGCGGGACAGCATTCCCGTGGAAAATCGGCGATAACTTCCTGAGTTTTTGTCCGATTCTTATGTCCGGCATATCGTTGGATGCGTCTTGAGCTCGCGCAACTTTTTGCTGAACACCCCGACCCGATCCGACCGCCCCCCGCTGAGTTATTCCCGGAAAACCAGTTTTTCCGGAATAACTCAGCGGGGGGCGGTCGGATCGGGTCGGGGTGTTCAGCAAAAAGTTGCGCGAGCTCAAGACGCATCCAACGATATGCCGGACATAAGAATCGGACAAAAACTCAGGAAGTTATCGCCGATTTTCCACGGGAATGCTGCTGGCGGGACAGCATTCCCGTGGAAAATCGGCGATAACTTCCTGAGTTTTTGTCCGATTCTTATGTCCGGCATATCGTTGGATGCGTCTTGAGCTCGCGCAACTTTTTGCTGAACACCCCGACCCGATCCGACCGCCCCCCGCTGAGTTATTCCGGAAAAACTGGTTTTCCGGGAATAACTCAGCGGGGGGCGGTCGGATCGGGTCGGGGTGTTCAGCAAAAAGTTGCGCAAGCTCAAGACGCATCCAACGATATGCCGGACATAAGAATCGGATAAAAACTCAGGAAGTTATCGCCGATTCAAATTTGTGAAAAGTTTCAAAATTTTGAAACTTTTCAAAATTTTGAAACATTTCAAAATTTTGAAACTTTTCACAAATTTGAATCGGCGATAACTTCCTGAGTTTTTGTCCGATTCTTATGTCCGGCATATCGTTGGATGCGTCTTGAGCTCGCGCAACTTTTTGCTGAACACCCCGACCCGATCCGACCGCCCCCCGCTGAGTTATTCCGGAAAAACTGGTTTTCCGGGAATAACTCAGCGGGGAGCGGTCGGATCGGGTCGGGGTGTTCAGCAAAAAGTTGCGCAAGCTCAAGACGCATCCAACGATATGCCGGGCATAAGAATCGGACAAAAACTCAGGAAGTTATCGCCGATTTTCCACGGGAATGCTACTGGCGGGACAGCATTCCCGTGGAAAATCGGCGATAACTTCCTGAGTTTTTGTCCGATTCTTATGCCCGGCATATCGTTGGATGCGTCTTGAGCTTGCGCAACTTTTTGCTGAACACCCCGACCCGATCCGACCGCTCCCCGCTGAGTTATTCCCGAAAAACCAGTTTTCGCTGGAATGCTGCTGGCGGGACAGCATTCCCGTGGAAAATCGGCGATAACTTCCTGAGTTTTTGTCCGATTCTTATGTCCGGCATATCGTTGGATGCGTCTTGAGCTCGCGCAACTTTTTGCTGAACACCCCGACCCGATCCGACCGCCCCCCGCTGAGTTATTCCGGAAAAACTGGTTTTCCGGGAATAACTCAGCGGGGAGCGGTCGGATCGGGTCGGGGTGTTCAGCAAAAAGTTGCGCAAGCTCAAGACGCATCCAACGATATGCCGGACATAAGAATCGGATAAAAACTCAGGAAGTTATCGCCGATTCAAATTTGTGAAAAGTTTCAAAATTTTGAAACTTTTCAAAATTTTGAAACATTTCAAAATTTTGAAACTTTTCACAAATTTGAATCGGCGATAACTTCCTGAGTTTTTGTCCGATTCTTATGTCCGGCATATCGTTGGATGCGTCTTGAGCTCGCGCAACTTTTTGCTGAACACCCCGACCCGATCTGACCGCCCCCCGCTGAGTTATTCCGGAAAAACTGGTTTTCCGGGAATAACTCAGCGGGGGGCGGTCGGATCGGGTCGGGGTGTTCAGCAAAAAGTTGCGCAAGCTCAAGACGCATCCAACGATATGCCGGGCATAAGAATCGGACAAAAACTCAGGAAGTTATCGCCGATTTTCCACGGGAATGCTGCTGGCGGGACAGCATTCCCGTGGAAAATCGGCGATAACTTCCTGAGTTTTTGTCCGATTCTTATGCCCGGCATATCGTTGGATGCGTCTTGAGCTTGCGCAACTTTTTGCTGAACACCCCGACCCGATCCGACCGCTCCCCGCTGAGTTATTCCCGAAAAAACCAGTTTTCGCTGGAATGCTGCTGGCGGGACAGCATTCCCGTGGAAAATCGGCGATAACTTCCTGAGTTTTTGTCCGATTCTTATG
This sequence comes from Anopheles maculipalpis, assembly GCF_943734695.1. Taxonomy (NCBI): domain Eukaryota; kingdom Metazoa; phylum Arthropoda; class Insecta; order Diptera; family Culicidae; genus Anopheles; species Anopheles maculipalpis. Next base: position 119,811 of record NC_064871.1, read on the forward strand.
TCCGGCATATCGTTGGATGCGTCTTGAGCTCGCGCAACTTTTTGCTGAACACCCCGACCCGATCCGACCGCCCCCCGCTGAGTTATTCCGGAAAAACTGGTTTTCCGGGAATAACTCAGCGGCGGGCGGTCGGATCGGGTCGGGGTGTTCAGCAAAAAGTTGCGCAAGCTCAAGACGCATCCAACGATATGCCGGGCATAAGAATCGGATAAAAACTCAGGAAGTTATCGCCGATTCAAATTTGTGAAAAGTTTCAAAATTTTGAAACTTTTCAAAATTTTGAAACATTTCAAAATTTTGAAACTTTTCACAAATTTGAATCGGCGATAACTTCCTGAGTTTTTGTCCGATTCTTATGTCCGGCATATCGTTGGATGCGTCTTGAGCTTGCGCAACTTTTTGCTGAACACCCCGACCCGATCCGACCGCCCCCCGCTGAGTTATTCCGGAAAAACTGGTTTTCCGGGAATAACTCAGCGGGGAGCGGTCGGATCGGGTCGGGGTGTTCAGCAAAAAGTTGCGCAAGCTCAAGACGCATCCAACGATATGCCGGGCATAAGAATCGGACAAAAACTCAGGAAGTTATCGCCGATTTTCCACGGGAATGCTGCTGGCGGGACAGCATTCCCGTGGAAAATTGGCGATAACTTCCTGAGTTTTTGTCCGATTCTTATGCCCGGCATATCGTTGGATGCGTCTTGAGCTTGCGCAACTTTTTGCTGAACACCCCGACCCGATCCGACCGCTCCCCGCTGAGTTATTCCCGAAAAACCAGTTTTCGCTGGAATGCTGCTGGCGGGACAGCATTCCCGTGGAAAATCGGCGATAACTTCCTGAGTTTTTGTCCGATTCTTATGTCCGGCATATCGTTGGATGCGTCTTGAGCTTGCGCAACTTTTTGCTGAACACCGCGACCCGATCCGACCGCCCCCCGCTGAGTTATTCCGGAAAAACTGGTTTTCCGGGAATAACTCAGCGGGGAGCGGTCGGATCGGGTCGGGGTGTTCAGCAAAAAGTTGCGCAAGCTCAAGACGCATCCAACGATATGCCGGGCATAAGAATCGGACAAAAACTCAGGAAGTTATCGCCGATTTTCCACGGGAATGCTGCTGGCGGGACAGCATTCCCGTGGAAAATCGGCGATAACTTCCTGAGTTTTTGTCCGATTCTTATGTCCGGCATATCGTTGGATGCGTCTTGAGCTCGCGCAACTTTTTGCTGAACACCCCGACCCGATCCGACCGCCCCCCGCTGAGTTATTCTGGAAAAACTGGTTTTCCGGGCTCAGGAAGTTATCGCCGATTTTCCACGGGAATGCTGTCCCGCCAGCAGCATTCCCGTGGAAAATCGGCGATAACTTCCTGAGTTTTTGTCCGATTCTTATGTCCGGCATATCGTTGGATGCGTCTTGAGCTCGCGCAACTTTTTGCTGAACACCCCGACTCGATCCGACCGCCCCCCGCTGAGTTATTCCGGAAAAACTGATTTTCCGGGAATAACTCAGCGGGAAGCGGTCGGATCGGGTCGGGGTGTTCAGCAAAAAGTTGCGCGAGCTCAAGACGCATCCAACGATATGCCGGACATAAGAATCGGACAAAAACTCAGGAAGTTATCGCCGATTTTCCACGGGAATGCTGTCCCGCCAGCAGCATTCCCGTGGAAAATCGGCGATAACTTCCTGAGTTTTTGTCCGATTCTTATGCCCGGCATATCGTTGGATGCGTCTTGAGCTTGCGCAACTTTTTGCTGAACACCCCGACCCGATCCGACCGCTCCCCGCTGAGTTATTCCCGGAAAACCAGTTTTTCCGGAATAACTCAGCGGGGGGCGGTCGGATCGGGTCGCGGTGTTCAGCAAAAAGTTGCGCAAGCTCAAGACGCATCCAACGATATGCCGGACATAAGAATCGGACAAAAACTCAGGAAGTTATCGCCGATTTTCCACGGGAATGCTGCTGGCGGGACAGCATTCCCGTGGAAAATCGGCGATAACTTCCTGAGTTTTTGTCCGATTCTTATGCCCGGCATATCGTTGGATGCGTCTTGAGCTTGCGCAACTTTTTGCTGAACACCCCGACCCGATCCGACCGCTCCCCGCTGAGTTATTCCCGAAAAAACCAGTTTTCGCTGGAATGCTGCTGGCGGGACAGCATTCCCGTGGAAAATCGGCGATAACTTCCTGAGTTTTTGTCCGATTCTTATGTCCGGCATATCGTTGGATGCGTCTTGAGCTCGCGCAACTTTTTGCTGAACACCCCGACCCGATCCGACCGCCCCCCGCTGAGTTATTCCGGAAAAACTGGTTTTCCGGGAATAACTCAGCGGCGGGCGGTCGGATCGGGTCGGGGTGTTCAGCAAAAAGTTGCGCAAGCTCAAGACGCATCCAACGATATGCCGGGCATAAGAATCGGATAAAAACTCAGGAAGTTATCGCCGATTCAAATTTGTGAAAAGTTTCAAAATTTTGAAACTTTTCAAAATTTTGAAACATTTCAAAATTTTGAAACTTTTCACAAATTTGAATCGGCGATAACTTCCTGAGTTTTTGTCCGATTCTTATGTCCGGCATATCGTTGGATGCGTCTTGAGCTTGCGCAACTTTTTGCTGAACACCCCGACCCGATCCGACCGCCCCCCGCTGAGTTATTCCGGAAAAACTGGTTTTCCGGGAATAACTCAGCGGGGAGCGGTCGGATCGGGTCGGGGTGTTCAGCAAAAAGTTGCGCAAGCTCAAGACGCATCCAACGATATGCCGGGCATAAGAATCGGACAAAAACTCAGGAAGTTATCGCCGATTTTCCACGGGAATGCTGCTGGCGGGACAGCATTCCCGTGGAAAATTGGCGATAACTTCCTGAGTTTTTGTCCGATTCTTATGCCCGGCATATCGTTGGATGCGTCTTGAGCTTGCGCAACTTTTTGCTGAACACCCCGACCCGATCCGACCGCTCCCCGCTGAGTTATTCCCGAAAAACCAGTTTTCGCTGGAATGCTGCTGGCGGGACAGCATTCCCGTGGAAAATCGGCGATAACTTCCTGAGTTTTTGTCCGATTCTTATGTCCGGCATATCGTTGGATGCGTCTTGAGCTTGCGCAACTTTTTGCTGAACACCGCGACCCGATCCGACCGCCCCCCGCTGAGTTATTCCGGAAAAACTGGTTTTCCGGGAATAACTCAGCGGGGAGCGGTCGGATCGGGTCGGGGTGTTCAGCAAAAAGTTGCGCAAGCTCAAGACGCATCCAACGATATGCCGGGCATAAGAATCGGACAAAAACTCAGGAAGTTATCGCCGATTTTCCACGGGAATGCTGCTGGCGGGACAGCATTCCCGTGGAAAATCGGCGATAACTTCCTGAGTTTTTGTCCGATTCTTATGTCCGGCATATCGTTGGATGCGTCTTGAGCTCGCGCAACTTTTTGCTGAACACCCCGACCCGATCCGACCGCCCCCCGCTGAGTTATTCTGGAAAAACTGGTTTTCCGGGCTCAGGAAGTTATCGCCGATTTTCCACGGGAATGCTGTCCCGCCAGCAGCATTCCCGTGGAAAATCGGCGATAACTTCCTGAGTTTTTGTCCGATTCTTATGTCCGGCATATCGTTGGATGCGTCTTGAGCTCGCGCAACTTTTTGCTGAACACCCCGACTCGATCCGACCGCCCCCCGCTGAGTTATTCCGGAAAAACTGATTTTCCGGGAATAACTCAGCGGGAAGCGGTCGGATCGGGTCGGGGTGTTCAGCAAAAAGTTGCGCGAGCTCAAGACGCATCCAACGATATGCCGGACATAAGAATCGGATAAAAACTCAGGAAGTTATCGCCGATTCAAATTTGTGAAAAGTTTCAAAATTTTGAAACTTTTCAAAATTTTGAAACATTTCAAAATTTTGAAACTTTTCACAAATTTGAATCGGCGATAACTTCCTGAGTTTTTGTCCGATTCTTATGTCCGGCATATCGTTGGATGCGTCTTGAGCTCGCGCAACTTTTTGCTGAACACCCCGACCCGATCCGACCGCCCCCCGCTGAGTTATTCCGGAAAAACTGGTTTTCCGGGAATAACTTAGCGGGGAGCGGTCGGATCGGGTCGGGGTTTTCAGCAAAAAGTTGCGCAAGCTCAAGACGCATCCAACGATATGCCGGGCATAAGAATCGGACAAAAACTCAGGAAGTTATCGCCGATTTTCCACGGTAATGCTGCTGGCGGGACAGCATTCCCGTGGAAAATCGGCGATAACTTCCTGAGTTTTTGTCCGATTCTTATGCCCGGCATATCGTTGGCCCGACCCGATCCGACCGCCCCCCGCTGAGTTATTCCGGAAAAACTGGTTTTTCGGGAATAACTCAGCGGGGAGCGGTCGGATCGGGTCGGGGTGTTCAGCAAAAAGTTGCGCGAGCTCAAGACGCATCCAACGATATGCCAAACATAAGAATCGGACAAAAACTCAGGAAGTTATCGCCGATTTTCCACGGGAATGCTGTCCCGCCAGCAGCATTCCAGCGAAAACTGGTTTTCCGGGAATAACTCAGCGGGGAGCGGTCGGATCGGGTCGGGGTGTTCAGCAAAAAGTTGCGCAAGCTCAAGACGCATCCAACGATATGCCGGGCATAAGAATCGGACAAAAACTCAGGAAGCTATCGCCGATTTTCCACGGGAATGCTGCTGGCGGGACAGCATTCCCGTGGAAAATCGGCGATAACTTCCTGAGTTTTTGTCCCCCTTATGCAGCGGAAAAACTGGTTTTTCGGGAATAACTCAGCGGGGGGCGGTCGGATCGGGTCGGGGTGTTCAGCAAAAAGTTGCGCGAGCTCAAGACGCATCCAACGATATGCCAAACATAAGAATCGGACAAAAACTCAGGAAGTTATCGCCGATTTTCCACGGGAATGCTGTCCCGCCAGCAGCATTCCAGCGAAAACTGGTTTTTCGGGAATAACTCAGCGGGGAGCAGTCGGATCGGGTCGGGGTGTTCAGCAAAAAGTTGCGCAAGCTCAAGACGCATCCAACGATATGCCGGGCATAAGAATCGAACAAAAACTCAGGAAGTTATCGCCGATTTTCCACGGGAATGCTGCTGGCGGGACAGCATTCCCGTGGAAAATGCTGTCCCGCCAGCAGCATTCCCGTGGAAAATCGGCGATAACTTCCTGAGTTTTTGTCCGATTCTTATGCCCGGCATATCGTTGGATGCGTCTTGAGCTTGCGCAACTTTTTGCTGAACACCCCGACCCGATCCGACCGCTCCCCGCTGAGTTATTCCCGAAAAACCAGTTTTCGCTGGAATGCTGCTGGCGGGACAGCATTCCCGTGGAAAATCGGCGATAACTTCCTGAGTTTTTGTCCGATTCTTATGTCCGGCATATCGTTGGATGCGTCTTTTTTTGAAACTTTTCAAAATTTTGAAACATTTCAAAATTTTGAAACTTTTCACAAATTTGAATCGGCAATAACTTCCTGAGTTTTTTTCCGATTCTTATGTCCGGCATATCGTTGGATGCGTCTTGAGCTCGCGCAACTTTTTGCTGAACACCCCGACCCGATCCGACCGCTCCCCGCTGAGTTATTCCGGAAAAACTGGTTTTCCGGGAATAACTCAGCGGGGAGCGGTCGGATCGGGTCGGGGTGTTCAGCAAAAAGTTGCGCAAGCTCAAGACGCATCCAACGATATGCCGGGCATAAGAATCGGACAAAAACTCAGGAAGTTATCGCCGATTTTCCACGGGAATGCTGCTGGCGGGACAGCATTCCCGTGGAAAATCGGCGATAACTTCCTGAGCCCGGAAAAACTGGTTTTCCGGGAATAACTCAGCGGGGAGCGGTCGGATCGGGTCGGGGTGTTCAGCAAAAAGTTGCGCAAGCTCAAGACGCATCCAACGATATGCCGGACATAAGAATCGGACAAAAACTCAGGAAGTTATCGCCGATTCAAATTTGTGAAAAGTTTCAAAATTTTGAAACTTTTCAAAATTTTGAAACATTTCAAAATTTTGAAACTTTTCACAAATTTGAATCGGCAATAACTTCCTGAGTTTTTTTCCGATTCTTATGTCCGGCATATCGTTGGATGCGTCTTGAGCTCGCGCAACTTTTTGCTGAACACCCCGACCCGATCCGACCGCTCCCCGCTGAGTTATTCCGGAAAAACTGGTTTTCCGGGAATAACTCAGCGGGGAGCGGTCGGATCGGGTCGGGGTGTTCAGCAAAAAGTTGCGCAAGCTCAAGACGCATCCAACGATATGCCGGGCATAAGAATCGGACAAAAACTCAGGAAGTTATCGCCGATTTTCCACGGGAATGCTGCTGGCGGGACAGCATTCCCGTGGAAAATCGGCGATAACTTCCTGAGTTTTTGTCCGATTCTAATGCCCGGCATATCGTTGGATGCGTCTTGAGCTCGCGCAACTTTTTGCTGAACACCCCGACCCGATCCCTCCCCGCTGAGTTATTCCCGAAAAACCAGTTTTCGCTGGAATGCTGCTGGCGGGACAGCATTCCCGTGGAAAATCGCCGATAACTTCCTGAGTTTTTGTCCGATTCTTATGTCCGGCATATCGTTGGATGCAACGCTGAGAATAACTCAGCGGGGAGCGGTCGGATCGGGTCGGGGTGTTCAGCAAAAAGTTGCGCAAGCTCAAGACGCATCCAACGATATGCCGGGCATAAGAATCGGACAAAAACTCAGGAAGTTATCGCCGATTTTCCACGGGAATGCTGCTGGCGGGACAGCATTCCCGTGGAAAATCGGCGATAACTTCCTGAGCCCGGAAAACCAGTTTTTCCGGAATAACTTAGCGGGGGGCGGTCGGATCGGGTCGGGGTGTTCAGCAAAAAGTTGCGCGAGCTCAAGACGCATCCAACGATATGCCGGACATAAGAAACGGACAAAAACTCAGGAAGTTATCGCCAATTTTCCACGGGAATGCTGCTGGCGGGACAGCATTCCCGTGGAAAATTGGCGATAACTTCCTGAGTTTTTGTCCGATTCTTATGCCCGGCATATCGTTGGAACTTTTTGCTGAACACCCCGACCCGATCCGACCGCTCCCCGCTGAGTTTTTCCGGAAAAAAAACTCAGGAAGTTATTGCCGATTCAAATTTGTGAAAAGTTTTAAAATTTTGAAATGTTTCAAAATTTTGAAAAGTTTCAAAATTGTAGTAATCTCAAAATCGATAATTAATAGACCTTGATTTCGAGGCTACCGCAGTCTTTATTTATCGTGGATGTCACAATAATGTCAGACGGGAAATGTCATGAAAATGTCAAAAATAAAAGATCAATCTGTTTCGACGATTCAAAGAGGAAACTCGTGTTTGACTTATGAAAATTACAACTCAGAAGTGGGATCAAATCCTGTGAATATTAGTGTAAAAATGCCGACAAGAGATGAGATGACTTGTGCCCTTTCGCACGCTGAAGTTACAGTGCCGGAAACAGCCACAATCACCCAAATTCGACAGCTTTACGCTAGCGTCTTTGGTGCTCCTGCCGACCCCATAAGTGAGGTTAAGAACGCGCTTGCTGAAACGCATGGTGAAGGTGTTTCGAACAAAATGGTGGCAGACCCGTCTGGAACATTTGAAGCAAATACCATTCCCGAAACTTTAGTTGTGATGAGTGCCGCAAAGGAAACATCGATGAAACCAGACGATGAAATAGTTTCGTTGCAAAAACAACTCGAAATATTGGAGCTTCGAGAAAAGATCAAGCAGCTAGAAGCTCGTAGCAATTCCAACGCGTCATCATCGGCGACAATAATAAAGTTCGAAGAATTCATAGACAAGTTCAGCGGCGACAACAACGTAAAAATTGAACAATGGCTCCGTGAGCTAGAGCGAGCATTTAACCCGTACAACATGGACGAGTCTGCCAAATTCTATAATACTCGTCGCCTGTTAACGGGTACAGCGGCATTGTTAGCAAAATCTATTGATGTGGTGACTTACGCCGAACTAAAGGAGCAGTTATTGAAGACCTTCGAGAAAACTCCATCCATCGAAAACATATTCAGACAGTTGAGAGCACGACGACTTGTCCGCAACGAATCGATTACCAGATACGTGCTAGAGATGCAGCAAATCGCCAGTGACCATATTGCAGAAGAGGATCTAATCAATATCATTATTGATGGTATCGGGGATCCAATAAACACGGCTGCTATCCGTTTTGCTGCCAAATCTGTAAATGAGCTCCAACAAATGTTGAAAAAATACGAGAAGATTCGCCCCCAATGCAGTTCAACAGACAATACTCCATCGAAGACATCTGTTCGTCCTGCTGTAGCTGTGCAGAAAAAGAACACCGTTGAGGAAATCCGATGCTACAACTGTTCTAAAATCGGACATTATCAGGGATCCTGCCCTTCCCCTCGCCGACCGGCTGGATCGTGTTTTCATTGTCATCAAATGGGACATACCTTCCAGAACTGCCCTGAGAGGCAAAAGAAGACATCTGCTGCTGTCAGTGAACATGATGGAGAGAGAGATATATTAGATGCTGAACAGGAGGTAAGTGTTGCATTTGATTTTGGAAATGAGCGTCAGGCCTGTTATTCACAAGTGTGTTCTCTTTTTGATTCGGGTAGCTCGAAGAGCTTCATCAGTAAGGCATTAGTGCCTTCTACTTTTCTTAGGCATGCGTGTAATTCTGGATTCCGAGGTCTTGGAAATCGTCAATTAACATCCTTCGGTGTAGTAAAATGCCGCATACGATTCCATAATACGATGGTAATACATAGCTTTATCATCCTACCGGAAGATGAAATATTTTGGCCCGTAATTGTGGGTAGAGACTTACTGCAGAAACTAAATGTTCACTTGTGTGTATTTTCTCGTAAATATTCTGCAAAAGCATTGTCAAAAATGAATAATAAAAATATAAGTTTTCTGGAACCACTTGTGATTTCGCGTTTGCGCTCATTTGGCATTTTCAAAGGTGTCTCAATGGAACAGGCTAAAGGTAGCATATTAACTAGTGACGACTTTCCCTCAAAAGTAGTAGAGAGCTTCATTCAGGCTGAAGTATGTGGCATAAGTAACTCTAACCTAAACAAAGTTAATAATGGCTATTTTAATGACAGTTACGAAGATCTCCGAAAAACGTTCGAAAAAATGTGCGCTATTGACATACAAGACACAACTTATAAACTAGACATTGGCACACACCTAAAACCAAACGAAATAGATGCCGTTAACTCAGTCGTAGTAGACAACTACTGTAATCTTCCTGATGATGTTTTCAATGAAACTGATAAAAGAAATCACGCAATGAGAATTAGTCTCATGCATGACACTCCGATCTTTAGCAAACCGAGACGCCTCTCTATTGTTGAGCGTAATCAAGTAAGGAAAATAGTAAATGATCTTCTTGAAAAGGGTATAATTCGTCCCAGCAGTTCCCCGTATGCTTCTCCGATTGTCTTAGTGCGCAAGAAAAATGGCGAAATCCGCAAGTGTGTGGATTACCGCCAAATTAATAAGATAACCATCCGAGATAATTATCCCCTCCCACTCATTGATACATGTCTTGAACATTTAGGAAGCAAACGATTTTTCACTTTGATGGATTTGAAGAGTGGATTTCATCAAATAGAAATGCACAAAGACTCAATTAAATACACTTCTTTTGTCACACCAGATGGTCAATTTGAATATGTGAAGATGCCATTCGGATTGAAGAATGCCCCGTCTCAATTTCAACGATTTATCAATAACGTTTTGCGAAAGTATATAGACAATGGACAGCTGGTAGTATATTTAGATGATATTATTATTGCATCTGTTGACTTCGAAGATCACTTGCGTACGCTAAGTGATGTATTAAGCACTCTTCGTCAAAATGGCCTTGAACTGCGGATGGACAAGTGTAAATTTGCTTATGAGGAATTAGATTACCTTGGCTATCGTGCAAGCTCAAAGGGAGTTCGCCCAAGTGATCACCACATTCAGGCCATACAGAATTATCCGGTTCCGAAAAACGCAAAGGAAGTGCAGCGATGTTTGGGCCTTTTCTCCTACTTCCGAAGATTTGTCTCTTCTTTTTCCACAATAGCCAAACCTCTCAGTAACCTGTTGAAGCAAAACACCTCATTTGTTTTTGACGACACTTGTCTAAACGCATTCAATTTTCTGAAAAATAAATTGGTCAATGCCCCCGTTTTGGCAATTTACAACCCATCTTGTGAGACGGAGCTCCATTGTGATGCTAGTGCAATTGGTTTTGGCTCAGTGCTTCTTCAGAAACAGGAAGATGGCAAGCTTCATCCAGTTGCATATTTTTCCAAGACCGCTTCCCCAGACGAAGCAAAACTTCATAGTTACGAGTTAGAAACACTCTCGATTATATATGCTTTGAAACGATTTCACACTTATGTACATGGCATTCCGTTTAAAATAGTCACTGACTGCAATTCTTTAGTTGAGACGCTAAAGAACCGCAACGTTTCTGCGAAAATAGCAAGATGGTCATTGTTTTTGGAGGACTATAACTATTCCATAGTGCATCGTCCTGGAAATTCTATGGAGCACGTGGATGCTTTAAGCCGAAAGCAAATTGTAGCTATTACAGACGATGTTGATATTGACCATCAACTACGAATCGCTCAATCACGGGATCCAATAATTGAGGATCTTAAAAGTAAATTAAAATCAGAGATGGTTGAAGGATTCACGATGGAAAATGGGGTTGTTTATAGAGTTTCTTCTTCACATAAAAGACAATTATTAGTACCTCGTGAAATGATAAACAATATCATTCGAAATACTCACGAAAAGTTAGGGCATTTAGGAGTGAGTAAGTGCTGCTCTGTTATAAGCAAACAGTACTGGTTTCCTTTGATGAAGACGCGCGTACAAAATTTCATACGTAATTGTTTGAAATGCATTATATATTCTGCACCTACGAGGAAAAATTTAAAGAATTTGCATAGCATACCAAAAGTTCCTCTTCCCTTTCATACTATACACATCGATCATTTAGGCCCTTTACCATCGATAAAATCACAGAAAAAGTACATTTTGGTAGTAATAGATTCATTTACTAAATTTACGAAACTCTATCCAGCCGCTACAACTAACACCCGAAGTGTATGTAATTCACTAGAACAATACTTTGCCTATTATAGTCGCCCAAAAAGAATTATCAGCGATAGAGGTACATGCTTCACATCCAATGAGTTTGAAGAATTTTTGTCGAATCGCGGAATCACTCACGTTCTTACAGCTACCTCATCGCCTCAGGCTAATGGGCAAGTAGAGAGAGTGAACCGAGTGTTGAGACCAATGTTAAGCAAGACAACCAATCCGCATGACCACTCAGATTGGAGTGCCAAACTTCTCTCCGTAGAATACGCTTTGAATAATAGCATACACTCTTCAACTTTGTTCACTCCTTCAATGCTATTATTTGGTGTGGATCAGCGAGGTGTTGCTGTGGACGAATTAACTGAATTTTTGGAAGACAAAGTCGATTTTGGTCAAAGAGATCTACACAGCATACGAAACCAGGCTTCTGAAAACATCATCAGGTCACAAAAGAAAAACGAAGAACAGTTTGCAAAAAGCCATCATCCAGCCATTGAATTTCAAGAAGGCGATGTCGTCGTCATTCGTAACGTAGATAATAGTCCAAATACGAATAAAAAACTAATAGCCAAATTTAGGGGCCCATACGTCGTCCATAGATGTTTACCAAACGATCGTTATATAATTCGCGATATTGAGGGATGTCAGCAAACCCAGATTCCTTACGATGGAGTTCTTGAGGCAGATAAATTAAAAAAATGGGTGGCACCTGACGCTGACCCCGTTCTAGAGACACCTGATGCAACACTTTCAGTTTGTAATGGATGAAATTAAATTGAGGACAATTTAAGGTCAGGAAAGCCGAGTTGTAGTAATCTCAAAATCGATAATTAATAGACCTTGATTTCGAGGCTACCGCAGTCTTTATTTATCGTGGATGTCACAATAATGTCAGACGGGAAATGTCATGAAAATGTCAAAAATAAAAGATCAATCTGTTTCGACGATTCAAAGAGGAAACTCGTGTTTGACTTATGAAAATTACAAAATTTTGAAACTTTTCACAAATTTGAATCGGCGATAACTTCCTGAGTTTTTGTCCGATTCTTATGCCCGGCATATCGTTGGATGCGTCTTGAGCTTGCGCAACTTTTTGCTGAACACCCCGACCCGATCCGACCGCTCCCCGCTGAGTTATTCCCGAAAAACCAGTTTTCGCTGGAATGCTGCTGGCGGGACAGCATTCCCGTGGAAAATCGGCGATAACTTCCTGAGTTTTTGTCCGATTCTTATGTCCGGCATATCGTTGGATGCGTCTTGAGCTCGCGCAACTTTTTGCTGAACACCCCGACCCGATCCGACCGCCCCCCGCTGAGTTATTCCGGAAAAACTGGTTTTCCGGGCTCAGGAAGTTATCGCCGATTTTCCACGGGAATGCTGTCCCGCCAGCAGCATTCCCGTGGAAAATCGGCGATAACTTCCTGAGTTTTTGTCCGATTCTTATGTCCGGCATATCGTTGGATGCGTCTTGAGCTCGCGCAACTTTTTGCTGAACACCCCGACCCGATCCGACCGCCCCCCGCTGAGTTATTCCGGAAAAACTGATTTTCCGGGAATAACTCAGCGGGAAGCGGTCGGATCGGGTCGGGGTGTTCAGCAAAAAGTTGCGCGAGCTCAAGACGCATCCAACGATATGCCGGACATAAGAATCGGATAAAAACTCAGGAAGTTATCGCCGATTCAAATTTGTGAAAAGTTTCAAAATTTTGAAACTTTTCAAAATTTTGAAACATTTCAAAATTTTGAAACTTTTCACAAATTTGAATCGGCGATAACTTCCTGAGTTTTTGTCCGATTCTTATGTCCGGCATATCGTTGGATGCGTCTTGAGCTCGCGCAACTTTTTGCTGAACACCCCGACCCGATCCGACCGCCCCCCGCTGAGTTATTCCGGAAAAACTGGTTTTCCGGGAATAACTCAGCGGGGAGCGGTCGGATCGGGTCGGGGTTTTCAGCAAAAAGTTGCGCAAGCTCAAGACGCATCCAACGATATGCCGGGCATAAGAATCGGACAAAAACTCAGGAAGTTATCGCCGATTTTCCACGGGAATGCTGCTGGCGGGACAGCATTCCCGTGGAAAATCGGCGATAACTTCCTGAGTTTTTGTCCGATTCTTATGCCCGGCATATCGTTGGCCCGACCCGATCCGACCGCCCCCCGCTGAGTTATTCCGGAAAAACTGGTTTTTCGGGAATAACTCAGCGGGGAGCGGTCGGATCGGGTCGGGGTGTTCAGCAAAAAGTTGCGCGAGCTCAAGACGCATCCAACGATATGCCAAACATAAGAATCGGACAAAAACTCAGGAAGTTATCGCCGATTTTCCACGGGAATGCTGTCCCGCCAGCAGCATTCCAGCGAAAACTGGTTTTCCGGGAATAACTCAGCGGGGAGCGGTCGGATCGGGTCGGGGTGTTCAGCAAAAAGTTGCGCAAGCTCAAGACGCATCCAACGATATGCCGGGCATAAGAATCGGACAAAAACTCAGGAAGCTATCGCCGATTTTCCACGGGAATGCTGCTGGCGGGACAGCATTCCCGTGGAAAATCGGCGATAACTTCCTGAGTTTTTGTCCCCCTTATGCAGCGGAAAAACTGGTTTTTCGGGAATAACTCAGCGGGGGGCGGTCGGATCGGGTCGGGGTGTTCAGCAAAAAGTTGCGCGAGCTCAAGACGCATCCAACGATATGCCAAACATAAGAATCGGACAAAAACTCAGGAAGTTATCGCCGATTTTCCACGGGAATGCTGTCCCGCCAGCAGCATTCCAGCGAAAACTGGTTTTTCGGGAATAACTCAGCGGGGAGCAGTCGGATCGGGTCGGGGTGTTCAGCAAAAAGTTGCGCAAGCTCAAGACGCATCCAACGATATGCCGGGCATAAGAATCGAACAAAAACTCAGGAAGTTATCGCCGATTTTCCACGGGAATGCTGCTGGCGGGACAGCATTCCCGTGGAAAATCGGCGATAACTTCCTGAGTTTTTGTCCGATTCTTATGCCCGGCATATCGTTGGATGCGTCTTGAGCTTGCGCAACTTTTTGCTGAACACCCCGACCCGATCCGACCGCTCCCCGCTGAGTTATTCCCGAAAAACCAGTTTTTGCTGGAATGCTGCTGGCGGGACAGCATTCCCGTGGAAAATCGGCGATAACTTCCTGAGTTTTTGTCCGATTCTTATGTCCGGCATATCGTTGGATGCGTCTTGAGCTCGCGCAACTTTTTGCTGAACACCCCGACACGATTCGACCGCTTCCCGCTGAGTTATTCCGGAAAAACTGGTTTTCCGGGAATAACTCAGCGAGGAGCGGTCGGATCGGGTCGGGGTGTTCAGCAAAAAGTTGCGCAAGCTCAAGACGCATCCAAAAATATAACGGACATAAGAATCGGATAAAAACTCAGGAAGTTATCGCCGATTCAAATTTGTGAAAAGTTTCAAAATTTTGAAACTTTTCAAAATTTTGAAACATTTCAAAATTTTGAAACTTTTCACAAATTTGAATCGGCGATAACTTCCTGAGTTTTTGTCCGATTCTTATGTCCGGCATATCGTTGGATGCGTCTTGAGCTCGCGCAACTTTTTGCTGAACACCCCGACCCGATCCGACCGCCCCCCGCTGAGTTATTCCGGAAAAACTGGTTTTCCGGGAATAACTCAGCGGGGAGCGGTCGGATCGGGTCGGGGTGTTCAGCAAAAAGTTGCGCAAGCTCAAGACGCATCCAACGATATGCCGGGCATAAGAATCGGACAAAAACTCAGGAAGTTATCGCCGATTTTCCACGGGAATGCTGCTGGCGGGACAGCATTCCCGTGGAAAATCGGCGATAACTTCCTGAGTTTTTGTCCGATTCTTATGCCCGGCATATCGTTGGATGCGTCTTGAGCTTGCGCAACTTTTTGCTGAACACCCCGACCCGATCCGACCGCTCCCCGCTGAGTTATTCCCGAAAAACCAGTTTTCGCTGGAATGCTGCTGGCGGGACAGCATTCCCGTGGAAAATCGGCGATAACTTCCTGAGTTTTTGTCCGATTCTTATGTTCGGCATATCGTTGGATGCGTCTTGAGCTCGCGCAACTTTTTGCTGAACACCCCGACCCGATCCGACCGCTCCCCGCTGAGTTATTCCGGAAAAACTGGTTTTCCGGGAATAACTCAGCGGGGAGCGGTCGGATCGGGTCGGGGTGTTCAGCAAAAAGTTGCGCAAGCTCAAGACGCATCCAACGATATGCCGGGCATAAGAATCGGACAAAAACTCAGGAAGTTATCGCCGATTTTCCACGGGAATGCTGCTGGCGGGACAGCTCCCCGCTCCCCGCTGAGTTATTCCCGAAAAACCAGTTTTCGCTGGAATGCTGCTGGCGGGACAGCATTCCCGTGGAAAATCGGCGATAACTTCCTGAGTTTTTGTCCGATTCTTATGTCCGGCATATCGTTGGATGCGTCTTGAGCTCGCGCAACTTTTTGCTGAACACCCCGACCCGATCCGGCCGCCCTACGCTGAGTTATTCCGGAAAAACTGAGACACCCCGCTGAGTTATTCCGGCCGGGACAAAAACTTTTCAAAATTTTGAAACTTTTCAAAACTTTGAAACTTTTCACAAATTTGAATCGGCGATAACTTCCTGAATTTTTGTCCGATTCTTATGTCCGGTATATCGTTGGATGCGTCTTGAGCTCGCGCAACTTTTGCCGAATGCCAATTTTCCTATGCCGAAGGTACTGGCCTTGTATCCCTTTGAACACCCTTTGAACACCCTTTGAACACCCCTAAACGATATTGGGAAGGGGTGGGATGGCCTGGGAATGACCCCACGGACACATATGCCGAAGGTACTGGCCGTGTATCCCTTTGTCAACCCTTTGAACACCCCTAAACGATGCTGGGAGGGGGTGGAAAGAGGGTGAGAAGGCCTGGGAATGACCCCACGTACACATATGCCGAAGGTACTGGCCTTGTATCCCTTTGAATACCCTTTGAACACCCCTGAACGATGCTGGGAGAGGTGGGAATGGGGTGGGAAGGCCTTGGAATGACCCCACGGCCGCATATGCCGAAGGTACTGGCCGTGTATCCCTTTGAACACCCTTTGAACACCCCTGAATGATGCTGGGAGGAGTGGGAAGGGGTTATGAAGGCCTTGGAATGATCCCACGGACACATATACCGAAGGTACTGGCCTTGTATCCCTTTGAACGCCCTTTGAACACCCCTAAACGATGCTGGGAGGGGTTGGAAAGGGGGTGAAAAGGCCTTGGAATGACCCCACGGATACATACGCGGAAGTTACTGGCCTTGTATCCCTTTGAACACCCTTTGAACACCCCTAAACGATGCTGGAAGGGGGTGGGTATGAGTGAGAAGGCCTGGGATTGACCCCACGTACACATATGCCGAAGGTACTGGCCTTGTATCCCTTTGACTACCCTTTGAACACCCCTAAACGTAGGTGAGAGGGGATTTGAAGGGGGTGGGAACGCCTTGGAATGATCCCACGGGCACATATGCCGAAGGTACTGGCCTTGTATCCCTTTGAACACCCTTTGAACACCCCTAAACGAAGGTGGGAGGGGGTTGGAAAGGGGTGGGAAGGCCTTGGAATGACCCCACGTACACAAATGCCGAAGGTACTGGCCTGTATCCCTTTGAACACCCTTTGAACACCCCTAAACGAAGGTGGGAGGGGGTTGGAAAGGGGTGGGATGGCCTTGGAATGACCCCACGTACACATATGCCGAAGGTACTGGCCTTGTATCCCTTTGAACACCCTTTGAACACCCCTAAACGTAGGTGAGAGGGGGTTGGAAGGGGGTGGGAAGGGCTTGGAATGACCCCACGTACACATATCCCGAAGGTACTGGCCTTGTATCCCTTTGAACACCCTTTGAACACCCCTAAACGAAGGTGGGAGGGGGTTGGAAAGGGGTGGGAAGGCCTTGGAATGACCCCACGTACACAAATGCCGAAGGTACTGGCCTGTATCCCTTTGAACACCTTTTGAACACCCCTAAACGAAGGTGGGAGGGGGTTGGAAAGGGGTGGGATGGCCTTGGAATGACCCCACGTACACATATCCCGAAGGTACTGGCCTGTATCCCTTTGAACACCCTTTGAACACCCCTAAACGTAGGTGGGAGGGGGTTGGAAGGGGGTGGGAAGGGCTTGGAATGACCCCACGTACACATATGCCGAAGGTGCTGGCCTTGTATCCCTTTGAACACCCTTTGAACACCCCTAAACATAGGTGGGAGGGGGTTGGAAGGGGGTGGGAAGGGCTTGGAATGACCCCACGTACACATATCCCGAAGGTACTGGCCTTGTATCCCTTTGAACACCCTTTGAACACCCCTAAACGTAGGTGGGAGGGGGTTGGAAGGGGTTGGGAAGGCCTTGGAATGACCCCACGTACACATATGCCGAAGGTACTGGCCTTGTATCCCTTTGAATACCCTTTGAACACCCTTAAACATAGGTGGGAGGGGGTTGGAAAGGGGTGGGATGGCCTTGGAATGACCCTACGTACACATATGCCGAAGGTACTGGCCTTGTATCCCTTTGAACACCCTTTGAACACCCCTAAACGTAGGTGGGAGGGGGTGGGAAGGGGGTGGGAAGGCCTTGAAATGACCCCACGTACACAAATGCCGAAGGTACTGGCCTGTATCCCTTTGAACACCTTTTGAACACCCCTAAACGAAGGTGGGAGGGGGTTGGAAAGGGGTGGGATGGCCTTGGAATGACCCCACGTACACATATCCCGAAGGTACTGGCCTGTATCCCTTTGAACACCCTTTGAACACCCCTAAACGTAGGTGGGAGGGGGTTGGAAGGGGGTGGGAAGGGCTTGGAATGACCCCACGTACACATATGCCGAAGGTGCTGGCCTTGTATCCCTTTGAACACCCTTTGAACACCCCTAAACGTAGGTGGGAGGGGGTTGGAAGGGGGTGGGAAGGGCTTGGAATGACCCCACGTACACATATCCCGAAGGTACTGGCCTTGTATCCCTTTGAACACCCTTTGAACACCCCTAAACGTAGGTGGGAGGGGGTTGGAAGGGGTTGGGAAGGCCTTGGAATGACCCCACGTACACATATGCCGAAGGTACTGGCCTTGTATCCCTTTGAATACCCTTTGAACACCCTTAAACATAGGTGGGAGGGGGTTGGAAAGGGGTGGGATGGCCTTGGAATGACCCTACGTACACATATGCCGAAGGTACTGGCCTTGTATCCCTTTGAACACCCTTTGAACACCCCTAAACGTAGGTGGGAGGGGGTGGGAAGGGGGTGGGAAGGCCTTGAAATGACCCCACGTACACATATGCCGAAGGTACTGGCCTTGTATCCCTTTGAACACCCTTTGAACACGCTTAAACGTAGCTGGGAGGGGTTGGGAAGGCCTTGGAATGACCCCACGGACAAAAAAATAGTGAATATCCCAGACACTAAAGGAGATATCCTAGTAGAAACCATAGAACACGCGACACTTAACTCATCCAAGGCTATCATGAATAGCCCGACCGGCTTCGTCCGTACAATACGCAATGGACAGAAGACTAGAGGCCTGTCTGCTCTGCCGAGGAACAGGGAGCCTGTCATCAGAAAGGTCCTGAACACGCTCGCAACGGTAACTGACAACGCGACGCTTGACAAAGACGCTACGGCAACGACGAACATTCCCGAGTCACCGCCATGTACAGACGAACCTCGAGGCCCCACGGCCGAACCGGTTGAGCGGCAGCTTGCGGGTAGCGAGGGCGAAGTGGCAGGGTCTTCTCTCGTGGAGACCCAGCCATCCCCCCAATCTCCCGAGACGCAGCTGTCTCCCGGAACCACCGATGCGAAGGCTGAGGAACTGAAGCACATGACGGCACTGCTCTTGCAGGCCAACAAGCAGCTATTGCTGAAGTGAGAAGCCTACACTCCAAAGATCAAGGAAAACAAACAAGGACAGACACAGACGGAAATAGCGTTAGACAACCCAGAAATAATACAAACTACACTCACAAACAAACAAAAAAACACACAAGATACAGAAATAGACACTCTCTCGACTCTCGCAAACAAAATGACAAAGACACAAACAGAAACAAACACCAAAACACAAACAACTAAAAAGACCACAACGACATGTGACAGTCAAATGGACACCGCCACGATCACGGACACACCCTTGACCCTGCCCCCCATCAACAACGCGACCGACCAACACACAAACACACAGCCAAACAAAAAGACCAACAAACGCAAACGTCAACGTAAACAAAACAAACAGAAGACCACGGACAAACTACATTAACCGACATCTGAATGGACGAAGGTGGTCAGTAAGTCGGCAAAGCGACGGGCACGGAAAAAGCAGCGGAAACAGGAGGCAGCAGCACTTGACGCAAATCATCAGCAGCAGCAGCAGCCGAAGCAACCGCAGCCACCGAAACAGCCGAAACAACGCGCACATCGGGTCCAGAACGCGTTGCGCGTCCCAGCGCGCTAGGATGAACTTCCAGGGGAACCTCCTACTGGAACTCAACTGTGAGAGCCACACCGAGACGCTCGAGATGTGGAGAAAAGTGTCCGGTCTGCTTGAGGGCAAGGCAAAAGCCCGACCACGGACCCCCACAACTCGCCTCACATGCTCCAATATACCCCCAAGCTGCACCAGTGAAGAGATTGCGACGGACTTGAGCACAGCCCTGGGAGTAGCGATTGATGCCGACCAGATCACGACCGTGAAAACCAATTACGGCACGCTGGTCGCATTCTTCGGTTGCCCTGAGGTGGCCGTGACCGACGACGTACTGCTCAAGCAGCATGTAGTCGGTCTCAGCCAGTTGCAGGCTGAAGAAGGTGGAAGCCAAACGACAGTGCTACCGGTGCTACGAGTTTGGCCACATCGCTATCAAATGCCGCGGAAAGGATCGGTCCAGCAGGTGTCCTAGGTGTGCGGAACTGAAACACACAGGACCATGCACTGAGGAGCGGAAGTGCCTCGTCTGCAAGGGCCCGGAAGCAATCGGCCATTCGTTCGGACAGCGCACCTGTCAACAAGTAGTAGGGATGAGTATACGGCCTCCCCAAAAATAATATACTCCAACAGAACGTGAACCACTGCCGGTTGGCGCAGGACATGCTGCTGCAAACTGCCCGGCAGGAAGGCAGCAGGTGTCCTCGGTGTGCGGAACTGAAGCACACAGGACCATGGACTGAGGAGCGGAAGTGCCTCGTCTGCAAGGGCCCGGAAGCAATCGGCCATTCGTTCGGACAGCGCACCTGTCGGCAAGTAGTAGGGATGAGTATACGGCCTCCCCAAAAATAGTATACTCCAGCAGAACGTCAACCACTGCCGGTTGGCGCAGGACATGCTGCTGCAAACTGCCCGGCAGGAAGGATGCGACCTGGTGCTGATCTCCGATCCATATCGGATCCCGGAGAACAACGGCAACTGGGTCGCGGACCCGACGGGCAAAGTTGCGGCAGTATCGACAGTACGGTACCCCTTCCAGCGCATCATCGAGAATCGGCGGGATTGTTTCGTTGTGGTCGAGATGCGCGGGATTGTGTTCTGCTCCGTGTACTTACCTCCAGTGGGTCCCGATTCGACAGTGGAAGACTTCAGACGCAAATGGACCGAGATTGCGTCAGTTATCCCACGGAACCGGGACACCGTGATCGGCGGGGATGTCAACGCCTGGTCAGGAGCGTGGGGAATGGAACGCAGGCACAACGATGGAGAACGAGTGCATAGGGGAGCGGTGGTGATGGACGCTATGGCTTCGCTGGGGCTGGTCTTGTTGAACCGGGGTAACCGGCCAACCTGGTGCAGCAACAATGGCCGTAGTTCCATCGTCGACGTTTCCTTATGCAGCCCGTCGCTCCTGGGGGACAACAACTGGCGAGTTTGCGACGAAAATCCGAGCGACCACAACACCATCAAGTTTTCGGTCGGAAGGACGACGGCGCAGCGCAACCAGGGACAGAACGACAGACAACAGACAACGGAGAGTAGATGGGCGACCCGGTTTTTCAACAAAGAGCTGTTTGTTGAAATGTTCGGGTCGTTGGACATCCACAACCGCACCCTCTTGGCGGACGAGCTGACGCAGGCAATGGCCACTGCTTGCGACGCGACAATGCCGAGACTGCCCGCAGCACGAGGAGGACGGCGATCGGTATACTGGTCAAACAGCGAGATTTCCCAGCTACGCCGTACTTACATCGGGATGCGGAGAAGACTCAGGAGAGCGCGAACGGAGGAACAGCGACAAGATCGGCGGCCAGCGTACACAGCGGCGAGAGCAGCTCTGGAACAAGCGGTTAAGCGGAGCAAAAAGGAGCACGCCGAACAACTTCCGGAACAGCTGGGTCCGCACGGATTCGGACCAGGCTACAAAATTCGGAAGCAGACGTGGGAAGGTGACCGCGTACCGATGGAACGGGACCTAGCGAAGCTGCAGCACATCGTCGGGGAACTGTTTCCGGTGCAACCGCCCATGGAGTGGCCCGCAATAGCAGCAGAGACAGGACGGACGGACGAGGACACGGCTACGGATCCAGTCACCGAGGACGAGCTGTTGGGCATTGCAAAATCGCTCAACCCACAGCGTGCCCCTGGAGACGATAATATCCCGAACGTGGCCTTGATAGCAGCGATGACGGCATTTCCACGCGTCTTCTCGAGAACGTTCCAGCACTACATCAATTCCGGCCACTTCCCCGATGAATGGAAGAGGCAACGGTTGGTGCTGTTCTCGAAGGCTGGGAAACCACCGGGTGAAGCATCGTCGTACCGGTCGATCTGCCTGCTGAAAATCTGCCCGATCTGCGTTCTGGGTGTGTGTTGGAGCGTCTAATACAGCGCAGACTTACGGAGCATCTCGATGCGACGGGCGGTCTCGCTGATGCCCAATACGGATTCTGAAAGGGACGCTCTACTATGGACGCCATCAACAGGGTGATCGCCAACGGAAAGGTTGCGCTGGACAAAAAGCGCAAGGGCGATCGATTGTGTGCAATGGTGACAATCGAGGTGAAGAACGCCTTCAACACGGCCAACTGGACAGCGATTGGAGCAGCTCTGCAGCAAAGAAACACGCCATTGTACCTCCAGGCGTTGCTGCGGAACTATTTCATCAATCGCACGCTCCATTACGAGACGGACGAAGGAATGGTCTCGCTACCAGTGACGGCAGGTGTTCCACAGGGTTCGGTTCCAGGGCCAACACTGTGGAATGTCATGTACGACGACCTTCTACGTCTGGAGCTGTCCGGGAAGCGTGCGGACATTATTGGATTTGCGGATGATGTGGCGTTCACCCTTATCGGGAGGGACCCACAGGAAATCAGCAACCGGCAAAACTGAACAATGCGCCGGAGAGCTTTTTTCCGTAACGCTTCTCTGAACTTTCACGGTGAGATGACGACATGGTCACGCTCTCTCGGCCGTTAAATTCGGGAGAGTGAAATGTTGCATCGTATCTTTTCCGCAGCTGATACGATCGTTTGGAAGGTATGCAATGCAATGCGTAGATTGTTCGTTTCACGAGAGCGAATCGCGGACGTTCACCACCATGTCAGCCACTAATGGGTGAATGGGTGTTTTTAATTAATGAATGCATCAATTAGGATTAATTGTCGCATTAATGTAACACTTATTATGTTATTATCATTTATGATATATCAGCAATACGGCCAGGCAGTTCTAATTGAATAAAAAAAAAAATGATACGATGTCACGATAGCACGAAATCATCAACAAGATTAGCATGATTACATTTGGAAAAATCATATGGTACAGTTTGGTACTGTGATTTCACTTACAAACAATCATGCTTAAACTTTCTTCCCAAAGCTGATTGAAGCTGTTTTTAAACTACCGTATGTGTTTAGCATAAATGTAAGCTGGAGCCCCACGAGGAAGCATAATATCCCCGATATTATATAATATCCACACAGCAGATATTCCCGAAATAACCAGGTCCGTAGCGTGGGGTTGGCGTGGTTGACCATTGCCAAGGGCACCAGGACTAGGAGGGTGCCAATATAAGAAATTGTCCCTTGGTTGATGCTTCTTTCAGATCGCCCGAATAGTCATATCGAATGTTAATCCATAGAGTAAAACCTGTTAAACTCCAAAAGTACATAAATGTCTCTGCTAATTAAATAATATTTTCATTTTTAAAATCTCATATTTACATTTTTTTCGGAAAAACTATTTTAAATCTGTTTAAAAACATTCTCTAAGTAAGTTTTTCAAACACAAATAGGATGATTCAATCATTTATATCAACATTGAATGGTATGCGTCATGGTTGCAATGAGGATATTTTCTCCGTAGCAAAACAAACATACTGCGAATTGGGTATTGATGAAAAAAAATCAGTGTAAGAATACACGTTTGGCAAGTACTGCTGCCAGACTGTCGTTAATAATTTTAACAAAGCAATGGCAAAATATGCTGCCCACTGCAAGAAATGCAATCTTAAAATAAACCATGACCAATCTGAAGCCTTTCTCAAGATGCACTATTCTCGAGATACCATCTTTCTCAAGATGCACTAGTGCTATTTAGTCTAGATGCACATTTCAAATGAAACATTACAAATCATAAATTAGATATTTCTTGGATAAATTATGTAGAGTACCTACTGTTAGATAAAAAAAAGTACAGAGATATTTTTACTGCTGTGTAACTTGAAAATTTAAATTTAGCCCCCAAATTGTCATCTTTGTTTACAACCATTGCAGGCGAATTGTACGACGCACACATTAAAATTTTTTTAGAGCACGGTTGTCAAATCGTTAGGGATAAGCCAACCTGTATATTATACCCTATTTGGGTTTCACTGCGCAGAAGCAGGTGCTAAACCTGTGGCTTTGTTTATACCTAACTGCAACAAACTTTTGATATTCTCTTGCTCTGTATGGTATGATATCGGAGTATTTTCCTATTAGATTCAGCAGTAAGTAGTCAGCTGCCAGTCTTTTCAAATTAGTCTAGTCAATATCTGCGAAATCATTTTCAGGATAGTGCATCTGTTATCACATTTCACAATTGGAAGTTCATCGTTTCAGATACCCAGTGGGAAATGGTCGTCGGATGATAGAACGTTTGTTGTCATGCTAGGCCATGCCACGTTGAAATCACATGGGCAGCTTGAAAGGCGCCCTGGATACACAAACAGGATATAAAGAGTTCTGCTTACAGCAATCGGCGACTTCTAAAGGTGTGCAAACCACGCCTGGTTGAACGTGCCCTTCGGAGCACTGATTCTCTTCGTTGGATTGAAAGGAATCGTGATTATGCTAAGGTACTTATGGTACTCGCGTGTGAAGAGGTAAACAAAATAGTAAATATCAATGTATGCTGTCTATGGACTGCTTGTAGTCTATGGTTAGTATTTTTATAGCTAGTATTTTAGGTTACAAACTTGTAGCCGCGAACGTACTTGATGTAAGCGGCAAAGGAAAAAATACAATATACATCGTATCCTATCAAATAAAACACCAAACAGCTTGTTCTAGACCAGAGACGTTAAATTCAGTTTGGTTCGTGATAGTTCGCCCACAAAAAAAAAAACGTTTTTGGAAATCGCATCACCTCCGTTTTCTGGTCATGAAACTCTAAGATTAGAGTACATTAATTATCAAACGTTATTTATACATAAAAACCACAAGGAACATGTAATACAACGTGCAATATCAGGGATTACGAATACGTTCTCTCTTGGTATCTAGGAGATGCTGGGTATATGACCTAATTAGGCCAGTAATTTAATTACAGTTACTTAGTCTGGTGCATCATTTTGTGGAACCTGTAGATCTGATTGAACCTACGTATCAAATCATTGTAACTTTATAAAAGAAGAAGATCTTTGATGCGTAAAATGGAAACAATCGAAGGAATTGGCATTTAGCATTGACATAGTGCTTGGGAAATTAAAACTAAACTATTCATATTGATTATTCTTCAACAGGTATGAAAACATATACAGATGATAGGAATACGGAAATATACCGATTCTTTGTGTGTCTGTAACGCTTTCTGTAACGAAGCGATGGATGTTCTACTGTGTAGAAACTAATAAGTATGTGTGACGCAGTTTGTATAGTTGGTGCAAGGAAGAAAAGTATGATAATGCGCATGCTTTAATTAAGTTGAATGTAGTGGTATATCGTAATATTCTATTGGGAAAAACATGGGTTCGAACTAATTTTCGTATCCCAAATACATTACATGGAAGGATACAAACCGGCCAATATCCACGTGCTGTAAAAGAGAAAAATAAACTTAAACAATCTTTCCTGTATCTAGTGTTACTACATAAGACTGTATATGTGTGGCTTAGTTTTCTTTCACATGATATTGTGTTCATTAAAATAGTGATGTTTAACTTACTAAAAATTCGTACAGAATTATGTATTTGTCTTGCGACTGAATCTCTAAGATACGCACTGGAAAAAACACAGGATTAAGAACATACGAAGTGAATACAGTGCCGTATGCTTCCGCAACAAAAAAAGTTATTCTACCTTAACTTTCTGTTTTGTGAGTGTTAGGATTTTTTCAGTAGTATCTATTAATTAAGCTTCAAGGAAGGAAGGATATAGTTGCGCAATAATTACTTTGAAATACGATGTAGCTTGTGACTAGTGCTATGCTATAGTCTAGTCACAATATATATTTATATATATATATATATATATATATATATATATATATATATATATATATATATATATATATATATATATATATATATATATATATATATATATATATATATATATATATATATATATATATATATATATATTACAGGATTGTAATGAGTAAATATGTTTGGATAGGTTAACTGTGGATGATGAAAATTGTTTTACCTTGTTCTATCTTAAGACAAAATCGATTTTATGCAAAGAATATGGATTTGTTTTACCTAAAAAATCGAAAAAGTACAACACTATTGAAACATACAGTGATCGTTTGTTAGAGCTTGGTAAAACGCAAAGACAGAGCGTATTTCGGGAAAAACACCTTAACAAAAAGCCGTGTCACTCGTGGTGATAATTATTGGCATTGTATATTGTATTATTGTTGTTTTTTCAGACACACGATGTTCTTTGGTTTTTGCCAAACGCAGCTAATCACTCGGTTTTTTTTGTGCAAAGGAGCCTATAGCGCAAAAAATCAATATAATAAGCGGATTGTTTTCACCATGGTAGTGTATTTTCTTCTGTTCGGTGTAAGAATTATAAGGAAAAGCCCTCTATGCTTATAAGGTAGTCGGAAACTGCACCACGTATTCAATTTAGTTCAGTTTAGTACTAATATCAGTACTATACACCTTTTAATGCTCTCGGAATGGGTGTTTCTGACTATGTTACATTTTTTGGGGGTAAACGATATTTTTAATAATATTTAATTTAACGGATCTTTTTAATTTTTCTATTAGAAAAAATACCACGACGCAAAAAGGATGTGAACAGAAGCAGAGTTATTACAACAATAATCACGTTTTCTCGGAAGCCTTTCAACTGCACCAATTTTCCAGCATTTTTTTCCGGCATGTGACACAGACATAACAATAGAGATAGAAAAAGGTTTAAATACCCCTTTGATCAGTCACTGCAAATGCAAGTGAGCCATCAGAATATGTTGCACCGCACTAAAACAATCATTGGAAAAATATGTATGTAAATCGGCTTCATGACACGTGTGTAAGGCGAGAACTGCAATGGAACACCGGTTTACGTGGTCATGTATGTTGCAACGTGCCTGCTGATGTAGATGCCTGAATGCATTAGTTATAAGGTAATCGCGAACCAAATGTGGCTCTAGGGTTAAAATGGAAAAATCAGCAGGTCGTTCGTGAACTGCGCTCCAGGATTTCATAAGTGATTGACTGTGCAAACCGAACAGATGGGAAACAAGGTGAAATAAATGTTGTGTACACCGTGCTTCAAGATTCATTGGAATAATACCAATTTCAACCAGTGCCACATACACAAAGATCGACAGCAGCATATCAGCTTTAACATCGCTACCCCGGTGAGGGAATTCAAGTGTGAAAAATAAGTCGGATAGTATGAATACATTCTCCTTTGGGATACAAGAACAAGAAACTCTATACAAAATCAACGTCCTGCATGAACAGTATAAAAACATTAACCTGGAACCCAGTAAAGTACCAGAGACATCACAACAGGTTGCACCAACAATCATCCTCACAGACTGTTCATGTAACATCGTGGATGGCAAGAAAATCGGGACACAATACGCGCATCTCGTATTGTCAGAAGAGGCTCTTGAGACAAAAAACAACGAACTAAGTACAGAATGCAATTCCAATGCATTTTCAGTTAGTACTAGCGATGGAAAAAAAAGCAATGAAAAAACTCTAACAAACAGTAATGGTGACAGAAATCATTTACTTAAAATTCCTGAGGCAATTATCAATGAAAATAGTGCATTGAAACCTAATATTCGTGATTGCTTTCGCAGTGAAGCTCGGCCTCCGTGAAACGATAGAAAGTGCACCAGTTTCAGTGGTTTTAATAAACTCTACCAGTGATGACAAGTTTGTACTTATGACGGGTGTTTTTTCGGGGTGTTTGCTTTTCAAAGTGGTATACGTGTGTGATAAATAATGTGCATGTAAATATACTCTTTTGCTCAGGAGATCGTCTAGCATGGTTTCAATTATGGATGTAGAATCGGATAGACAGGTCTGTGATAATCGTGTAATAATATCGCAAAGTGCGGTTAGTCAAAAATCGATTGATCTAGATATCTCGCTCAGGCCAATCATCGCAACAACATCAGATCGAGATACGGTTAATTTGGAGTTGATCACAACAGGGACACCGGCAAACCAGTTGAATCAACCCTGTTCGTCTACAGCAACTTCTATAGTCGTAACCAATCCGTACAACAGTGATTCTGGGGATACTGACTTGGTGAAGAAAAGCATGAAGTTAAACCTGATCGACTCGTCCAGCATCAACAGCAACGCTCGGGAGGTTAGCATACCGGGTGATTTTATCAATGCAGCATCTTCAGGCAGCAGTGTCGGTGCTAGCTCTAGCACTGTTGTAACAACTACGGCAGCGATCATCATGAAACATCACAAACTAAGGGAACGAACATTTAGTGATGAGATTGGCTCGCCAAAATCACCAGCTGCCACCACAGGTATTCCATTTATTTGTAACGGTTATATACTTTACAAAATAGCTGCATTTTAATGGGTATACCATTTATGCAATCCAAACGTATTTTTTAACGCATTGTATATCAGGTGTTACGCTAAAATGAACGTTTTAGATCTTTGCTCACTCTCTAAGATCGCAAAATGAAACGGTAAAGTAATGATAAATGAAATATTACTGGATATTTCCGTGTCAGGGTGGCCGGGATCGAATGAGTTTTCATTAAAATAATCCGTCGTGTCTGTAACAAGATCTAACGATACATAACAAAACTATCTGATATATTTAGGTATTTTATAGGTCAATAAATGAATAAACTAACGCTTTCCTTTTTCTAAATTCTCATTCTTATATGCCCTACAGGTGAGGGCATCGTTCATTGTGCGTTAATGATTGCTCCAAAAAATTCTCCAACTATCCAAGTAGAAGTCGTCGATGACCGCAAGGCATTGAGAGATGCGCTCTACCAAGGAATTTTTCATCGTCACCGTCGAACTATCTTTGCGGTAGGAAGCTTTTTGCGCATGCTAAAAAGTCGAAATTCTTCATACAACACGATTCGTAGCTCGTCGGAAGGAGAAGATGACACAAAATAGTCGGGCTTTACGACTTTGCTAACGTTATCACATCATCAACGTTGTTTATTTTTCATTCCCTGAACGTGAGCCGAGAAATATGTAAGGAAATACACAGGATTTCAGTTTATCAATTGTATAAAATATGTAGCCAAACCAAAGGATTTACGCTGATCCCACCGAACCTTAAAGTTGTACTCTACTTCCCGTTGATCTTACTTTTCCGATAAACTATACGATTGAAAAGAAAACTAAACAATGCCTTAGGATTATTGTAAAATGGTATTTTAACAATACCATTCCCATTTATATGATCCAAACGGTGTGTAAATTATAAAGAAAACACGAAAAAAAAGAAATCCAGCACGATATAGAATAGTCTGTTTCGCAGAACTGTACTCGATTTTTTATATTGCTTGTTGATGGGCAGTTCAATGTAAATGAAAGTTCATCATGCAATCGACATCACACTGATGTCCCAGTTTGAATAAAATGACCAATTTGTAAAACAGTGATATATTGTAGTAGTAGTGCAATGTCAGCGAAAAATTCAAAAATTTAGATTTTATGTTCGTTTCTTAAGACTAATCATTACTTAGGAAACTTAAATATTAAACAAATAACCAAGTACTAACCCTTCGACGACGAATTAATATAATCCATTCTAGCATGAATAAATGTAACTCTAACATTTCTGCTAACATTTCATATAAGGGTGTTAACTATATTAATAATGAAAACTGCGTAGTTTTTAGTTCGATGTACATACTACACATGCACATACTACATCATTTTTTTGTTTTGTTTACTTATTTACCAATTCGATGAGTTTTCAAACATGCTATTTCGAATGTATTATATAATCAGCAATACATTCGGTTTTGTTCTGAAAAAAAATTGCTCAGTTAAAGTATCGTGAGCAAAGTAACACAATTATCTGTTTATTAAGCGATCATTTGATAACTGTTTCATAAAATGGTTGCCATAATATGGCCATATTGTGTGCAATTCATCATTCGGTCCATATAATTTTCAAAGTAATTTGTACATTAAATTACGTACGAGAGGATAAAATCCACTAATATGTTTGAATTATAAGCATTATTCATAATAAATAGTCACTGCTGTAAACGGTAAGATCAAATTAAAAGGTCATTAAGGCGTCATTAAAAGGTGTCAGATAATATCTTGAACAATGTGTATGATACAGTGATATCATACAAAAGATTTAATATACGCAAAGATTTATCAAAAAATTTACTGCCAATTGAAACAATCAAGTTGTAGCGAGCAAAGTTAACAAGATTAAGCGAAGAATAATGAAAAAATGGAAGAAAATAGCTTAAAAAAGTAATAAAAACTGATATTTTTTTGCAAGGTTTTGTATCTGCCAAATGATTAAATAATTTTTTTTATTTTTTTTATGTTAAGTATGAGGGCTTGGACCGTATTGTTAACACCGCATGTGTTGACTGCTTTTATAAACTAGATTAACGAGGCATTTGCTCCATATTTGTTTGCATTATCCCGGACATGCTCGGTTAAATGAGTAAATTATGTGTAGAGTAAAAAGAGTTCTTATAGCATATGTTTTAAAGCGCAAAATGTAGTACTTTCAAAATGAATTTACTTTACCAACATGCAACTAATGTAAATTAATTCTTTTTAAATTGAAGAAGATGAGTATTTTTTATGAAACCTAGTAAAATTAAAGTTTTATGAAACCTAGTTTTATGAAACCCTAGTAAATCTCACGAGAAAAGAGGGAATTTGATACGAAATAGAAAAAGTAAACTTAAACCATATTGATGAATTGATAACACTTAATGAATATCAAGATGGCGAATACTTCAGTCTGGTATGTTTTTATTTTATACCCAAGACTGTGTAATATCAGTGTGCAGGTGACGTGTTAATGTTAATATTGTGCAGTTTGTTAAAAAAAAATATATATATATTTTCTAAAAATCTCTAATGATCAAGAGAGGTACAGTTTTAAATCACCAATTAGTTATAAAATAAAATGTACCAGACGCTAAGAGTCTCCTAAAATTGAAGTAAAAATGAATAAAAAAAATAATATTCGCCATGCGGTTGAAAAGCACGATCAAAGAATATAATCATTATCACTCAACGTGAACATCATGAATTGTAATACAGCAGGAAAGCTTAGTTCGCGTGTGAAATAGTTTTGGAAATAAAAATATAAACTGTGCTGTACCGGATGATAACGTGCTTCTTCTCCTTGGCTTAACGACCTTTTAGGTTACGCCGGCCATCTAATGGCTTACTAGACACATTGATACCAACGTAGTTGGACAGTTACAGTCCTCACTACAGGAGAACGGTCCAGATTGGATTTGAACCGCGGTCCTGCCATGTGAAGACCGGCGCTGCAGTAGCCTTACCCCCGTTATGATGTATATATTGATTTCAAACTTGGTTTAGGCATTTTGCTTCGCAAACAACTGTGCCGATTCAAAGAACAAACAATGGAGGAAACAGCAATCAGAAGCTGAAAGTTCACTTAATCTCATTTGAAATAAAACCTCTCAATCGTAATTAAAACAGTTTTGTGCTAGAGCGGTCTGTTCGTACCTAAATTTGCGTATTTATTTAACCCATTAAGGTGATTTGCTTGCTCTTTCGTGATAACTAACAGTGGCTTTCGATTGATATTACTAGCAGCTAACTATCAAGAGTGCGCTGTATGTATTTGTACGTACCTATGGTTATTCAAATGTTACGGTATCGTATGGTAGGAAATGTGAGACCGGACATTCTGTAATGTATGCATTATATGCAGATGGTAGAAACAAAGACTTGTCAGTCGCACATGTTGTACAATCAACGAAAAGAGGTTCAGTTTGGTAAGTTTAGCATTTTGTTGGTCATTTTTGTGCTAGTAGTTGAAATCGGTGATTGACTGTATGTGGATTGGCGATTCATTCGTAATTGAGCGTTCGCTCAATCGTGATAAGATTGCCATTGCTAGTAGCTTGTAAATCAAACGCTTTTCAATCAGATGATTCGCAAAATATGTGTCGTATTAGATGAACTAAACAGATTCAATAGTATAAGTAGTGCAAGAAAATATGTTCTGAACTTGACTGAAAGCTTGTACTGTGTTAATGTGTTATAAATATATCATTGCAGAAGATTGATTTACCACACTACGTTACTAAACATAAGTTTTATCAGTTCACATTTATTTAACGGTGAAAACGTGTTAAGTTTCTCATAAGCATGGCATTAGTGTTGCGTAATATATACGAAACTTTTAATTACTTTTTCACTGAATACAAAGGTATGTAATGCAAATTGATGCACCCATTTTTCAAAGAAGCTTGTTCTAATTTTGTTTTATTCGATTTTTCCTTACAGATCCGCGAATCGAAAATTACCCTTTGCTTGGATCACCTTGGCCGATTGTAGCGATCATTGCAGTTTATCTAAAGTTTGTCTATGATTGGGGACGTCATTTGATGAAACACCAAAAACCATTTGACCTAACAACAGTTATGAATATATACAATTTGATACAAATTTTTTTGAATCTTTACATTGGTGTTGTTGGAGGTTTAAACTCCTACTTTACTGCAGACTATAGTTGGAGTTGTGAAACAATTAATCAAAAAGACAACCCATCGAGACGCAAGCTTATATTTATTACATATCTATATTTTATATCTAAAATTATAGATCTGTTAGACACGGTAAGATTTACTCGTTATTATCCCTGAGCTGCAATTTGTCTCACGTTATCTACTTTTTTCTTCAATCAAGGTCTTTTTCGTTTTGCGGAAAAAATACAATCAAATCACATTTCTTCATACCTATCATCACGCAGGAATGGTTTTAGCTACGTATGTATTTACAAAATTTTTGGCTGGTAAGTGATATATTGCTCATTAGGATAACGTTGTACGTAGTGCCATTCCGATACAATACCAAAACTTACAGGAAGCCATGCAACTCTATTAGGATTGATCAACAGTTTTGTACACGTTATCATGTATTTTTATTACTTCCTCACATCGTTCAAACCGGAGTTGAAGAATTCTTTATGGTGGAAACGACACATAACTCAAGTGCAGCTAGTATGATTGATGTGTTATGGTTGTTTTTTTTTTCATTGATTAAGTTTCAATAATTTATTTTCATGCTTTCACAGATCCAATTCACTATTCTAATGCTGCACTTTGGAGTTCCTTTAGTGGGTGAATACTGCGACTTTCCGAAAGTTTTACTATTTATTGGATTCACTCAAAATATGTTTATGTTTACGTTGTTTGCTGATTTTTATATCAAAACGTATATTAAAAAGAAATAAAATATTGTTTAGAAGTAAGAACCAAAATAATTTGCTAGTTAGTACATTTATTACTAAAACGGCCAACCAGACCGTTTCCAACGAATGAAAAAGTTACATTAATTGGAAAATTCACTTGCTTTAGATAGTAATAGTAGTAGAAAAAGAAGCAAAAAGCATTTCGGTCATAATGCAATGAGCTGTAAGGAATTTCCTTGATAACGAATAAATATGTTTTGGTACGCTGTGGATAATGTAATTGTGTATCATATATATTTATATATACTAGCATTATTAGTAAAATAACTTATTAGCAATGTTATAATTATTATAGTTATTAGCAATGATTATAATTATATAACTTCTCTCGTGCATAAAATAATATCCGCTTCAAAAAACAAACAAAATAATATGCGAAAATAGATGCATGTTTCCGTGAAATACGCACACTATTTTTGATTATTTAAATTATTTGTCTTTAATTGAATTTTTATTGCTACCGGAGAACGAGTGGTTGTGCTACATATTTGTTACACTTTCGTAAAAACATTTGCTTCAAAATACTGTTTAAAATAATCAATTTTACATTAATCTACATCTACATTAAAATAACAGAGGATTAGCGCCAACACATATAGAATTTCTTGTTTTATGCCTCAAAAACGTATAAATCACAGTTAAGGTATTACTGACCTGTTACTATTGAGTAGTCATGTTCGAGCTAATCGATATTTGAACCAAGACTGAGCGTGTTATTATTTCGCGCATTATTGAATCCATGCACATGCAAGCATGCAAAATTATCGAGAAAAAAGTATAAATTTTTCATTCAATTGAAAATTCATTTGATGCAAATGAAAGACATTTTTTGCAATGTTTGTGTTTAGTTTTGTAAGACAAAATTGCGCAAGCACTTCGAACAATTCCACGTTTACTACATGTGTTTTGTAAATTTTTAGCAAATGTACTGAAGAAGCGGTTCATTGCTTCACTGGGTTAACATTGACTCACTCGATGGCATTAACTTGATATCATTACAAAATAAGAGTTATGATTAACCTACACGAAATGTGTCAATGTAACTAATGATTTGCTTAAAAACTCGTGCTTTACTACCGTGATAGCACAGTGAGAAACTATTGGCGGACTTCCATTGACGGATCACACAACGAAAGTCGAAACCTCGTCCTATACAATGGTAACATTACTAGACTCTGTTGCAAATTACTACAATGATTTCTTCATAGAACGTAGAGGTAAACATTATATGATTTGAAGATGTTCGAAAATGTCATGAATTTTTGTGTGCTATTTTAGATAGACGCAGTGAACACCTTCCCTTGGCCGGTTCACCCGTACTCATCGTAGGCATTGTTTTTGTTTACTTGTACTTCGTACTTCGATATGGACCTCGGCGTATGGCAAACCGCAAACCGTATAATGTCCTACATATGATAAAATTTTATAATTTATTTCAAGTGACTGCAAACGTTATACTATTTTTACGTATTGTAAGTATGCAAGTACTTATTGTAATATCAAGAGTCGAATCTAATTGGCTTCGCTTTTTTTCTATTCCAGTGCTATAACGTTTTTCTACTGTATGAAAAATTTTCTTTCCGTTGTCAACCAATTGACTACTCCAAGTCCCGAGTAGGAATGGATGAAGTTTACTTCAGCTACGCTTATTTCTTGCTAAAGTTATTTGATCTGGCAGACACGGTATTTTTCGTGTTACGAAAGAAACAGTCCCATGTTTCGTTTTTGCACGTGTATCATCACTCTTTTATGGTATTAACGACATACTGTGCCTTAATATTCGTCCCGGGAGGCCACGTGCTACTGCTCGGTTTGTGGAACACGCTAGTGCATGCAATAATGTATTTTTACTATTTTCTCACCTCACTGGGTGCACAAAATAATAGCATCTGGTGGAAAAAGTATCTTACTCGGTTGCAGCTGATGCAGTTCGTGCACTTGGCATTTCATTTCGGTCGTCCTTTGTTTGGCGGAAATTGCAACTTTCCTATGTTTTGGTTGTGGTATGGATTTTTGCAAGCAATTATTGTGCTCGGTTTATTTTTAGACTTTTATATCAAGACGTACAAACACCAAGACAATAATAAACTTACGGAAAAGCAAGTATAAAGAGAAAAAGGTGACATGTAGGAAATATTTACCATCCAACGAGTGCGTTGAGTATTCAAAATATATTTTTTAAATTAAACTATAAAAAATTTATCAATGGTATGAAAAATGGTAATTTTACTACAACACTAAATAAAGTTTTATCAAATCAATAGCTTTCTTTGAGCAATACGGCTAGGGGGTCAAAGTCAAAGGGTAATTTTACTACAACACTAAATAAAGTTTTATCAAATCAATAGTTTTCTTTGAGCAATACGGCTAGGGGGTCAGAGCCAAGTGGTAATAAGGTGATAATACGGCAAAACAAACTTTTTTTTTTATTTAACACACATTTTAGTGTCTGCATGCATTTGGCCCAATTTCTGTTTCCTTTTATCATTTTCTTGTTCATCATCATTTTTTTAAGTTAAACATTCGATATTACAATCAAAAGAATAAAAATAATTGACATATGATTATGTTAAGGATTGTATTGTCAATCGTTCCGACTATTGAACGTGGCGTAATTATAGATTTGGTTCATATCATCAACACAGTCGAACAGATAGTAGTTATCACACGAACAGCTATTTCTTGTTATCATAGGAAAAGTAGAGTTTAGTCATTAGTCAGCTGATGTTTCGCAAGTGTAATTTTGATACAACTGTTCAACGCGCTCAATTCGAAAAGTTCTTGCTTTTCTTTTATTAGGCAGCAGAAAGGTGTACGAGCAAAATGAATTCAGAGCATTATCAATTTGTAATACTCGGTGGTGGAATAAATGGACTATCATGTGCAATGCGTTTGTCAAATGAATTTCCCTGTTCAAAGATACAAATTGTAAGTGATCATTTGAGTCCAAACACTACAAGTGACGTTGCAGCAGGTTTGTGGGGACCGTACGCTTTAGGTGGAACTCCGATAATTGAATGCCGGTAAGAAGTAACTATATACGATATGCTGAAATATGTGCGATTTAACCAATCTGAAATATATTTTTAGACGATGGGCTCAAGAAACACACGATTACTTCCTGCAACTGTGGCGCGATGGGTATGCTGATCGGTGTGGAATATGTTTGGTGCCAGTATTGGAGCTTTACGAAACGGATACAACTGTTCCTTGGTGGAATGATATTGTGTTTGGGTTTAACAAGACGAAGATATTGAAACAGGGCGAAACGAATGAACAGTACGACTGTTTTCACACCGCATTTACCTACATAACTTTCACATGCGAACCGTCAAAAATTATGAACCAATATCGCGAAACCCTATCCACTCGCAATGTAACGTTTCGCCGGCAACATTTAACCAGCATCCGTTGTTTGGAAAAAATGAGCATTCACCCACATGCAATCATTATCAATTGTCTTGGGCTAGGATCTAAGTCTGTTTCGAATGATGCAGAGTTATTTCCGATTCGAGGCCAAGTACAAAGAGTAAAGGCAGAGTTCGTATTTCATGCATACGCTGATGAATCATGCTACATAATTCCCAATACGGACACAGTAATTTTGGGTGGAACTAAGCAAAAAGATAACAATATACAAGTAAGCCCCGTTGATCGGTATAACATAAGAGCATATTGTCAAACCGTTCTGCCTGCACTAAGGGACGCAGTAATCGTGAAGGACAATGTTGGTTTACGTCCAGTTCGATCTTCTGGTGTACGTTTGGAAGCAGATCATGCTATTTTTGGAAATGGTAAGTGCACAGAAATGCATTTAAGTCACCTTTTTTAATTGAAGTATTATTTTAGGAGAGAATCATATAATAGTACACAACTATGGACACGGTGGAGCCGGAATAACACTCGCGTGGGGTTGTGCGGGTGAGGTGATGCGTATCGTTCAAGCATATAGTGTTAAAAGGTCTCAATGTGTGCATCACAAATTATAGCGAAAATAAAAGCTGATAACTATGTTGTGTTATGATACGAGCACCTGTTGTTTAATTAACAAGATGTAAACAATAAAAGGTTCACAAATTATCAAACCATTTCTCCTTTACACATGCTGTTACAGTTTGGGGCGGCTCGGTGATGTAGGCGTACAAATCCCATCCTTTCCGTCCTCCCGTAGTGAGGACTGACTAACCTCACTATGTGGTATTCATAAGTCAAGCAATACGGGTTGCAAATAGGTTTTGGCATCTCACTTCTATATTTTTGCTCTAAGCTCCGAGAAACTACTACCCTGAAACGTGGGTTATTTAGAAAACTAATAGTTAAATTTAAATTAATCAAATTGTGTCGAAATTAAAAACTTAACAAGATAAAAAAATGCTTCGTTGGCTTAATGACCAGGCCACGCCAGACATTGAGTGCCTTACTTAGACTTGCTGTTACCACATAGTTGTATAGAGAGGAATCTACTGGGGAGCGGTCCGGATGGGATTTGAAACCCCGGTGCATGTGATACACGACGCCAAATACCGGCACCACTCAAAAAAGCACTCGTTAAGTGACCATTTTAGATTTCTTCTTCTTCTTATTTGCCCCATTACCTTCTTTAGGAGAAACGCCCTGCCATTACTTCACTGCTTCTTCACTCATCTTAATTATACACCCGTGTATCTTTGCCTTTGGAAAATTTTACACCTCCCCCTCCCCCCCCCCCCCCCCACGAGACACACCCCACTCAGTCCAGCTCAACCGGAAAAAAGCAAGTAATACTCATCGAATTACTATGCACACAAAATGCTTGCTGGAATAGATGCAATTATATTAATTTTACTAGATATAAATATAAATTTTACATAAAATCGCTAAAATGTATTCCATTGAT
This sequence comes from Anopheles maculipalpis, assembly GCF_943734695.1. NCBI lineage: Eukaryota > Metazoa > Arthropoda > Insecta > Diptera > Culicidae > Anopheles > Anopheles maculipalpis. Next base: position 157,892 of record NC_064871.1, read on the forward strand.
TTTACATTAAGATACATGTATCTGCTACATAGCTAAAAATTATTAACATGATATAGATTCTTAATTCGTGAAATGGAGCATCTGCAAAATTATACTTGTCAAAAACGATCAAAATGAATAATTTCTCTCATCATGAAGTTCCGCAACTGCCATAACGCATCAACTACAGCATCAGAACGATCTTGAGCCCTTTTTCCTAGCCACTGCGATGGTAATCGGTTAACGTCCGTGTTAGGAACTGTCTCCCTTGTAGCTGTGAATGTTTTTTGCCATGGCGTAATATATGTTGATTTCTGCTGAAGCCGTTCTATATATTTTATATATGCTTCCGAATGTAGTACACGCTGCGGACGGGGAGGCACAGTAACAAACAATGGCTCCGCAGGTTGCGACGAAACATCTGAAATGACATTTAAAAGTTATGATTAATTTTCTTCGAAAATGTACAGTAAACGAGATCGATAATTCTTACAACTGATGTAAGGAGCAGCAGCAATCGAATTGCCAAGCTGTGGAGCATTCAATCCGGTTGCGGCGCACATTACGGATGGTTGAAGTGCATGCATTGATTGCATTTGATTAGTTGCAGCCATTCCACCCGAGTTTTGAGAGGACATTCCCATAATGTTGGAACTACCAATGTTCGTGGAAAGATTTCCCACATTTCCCATTGGTTGCAGCGTTATCGTTCCCATGTTGCTGGAATTTATGTTGGTCAGATTACCAACTGGTGCATTATTTCCGACAAGTATCCCCATTGCTGGACGCTTTGAATGTACGTAGTTTTTGCTACGGTCCTGAAGTTGGACTAATTTGCTTACGGCTTTGGTAAGATGCACCTCTTTAACGTGCTTTACCAGACGAGCAACGGTTGGAAACGGTGGCATATTACGACGAAGTCGTACACAGTTTCGCCAGATGCAAATAAATTCTTGATCTGCCGATGCAATGAACGTCTTGTACACACATCCCGTCCCTTCTGCAATACAGTGCTCCGAACATTCGGCCGGATCCTCAAACTGAAAGTCGCATTTATCCCAGCAGCATTCATAGGCCTATTGTTGAAGTTAAATGTTTGGAAATAAGAAGCAAAAACAGAAATGAAAATGAATGTTTACAAAATGCGAATACTATCATCCAAACGACATACGACTTCAAATGGTCAAAGAACTACAATTATCGTTTAAAAAAGGCAAAAAAGCTCACGGTGGGCAAAGTGCTGTACTCAGCTTAAGATGCCTATTCAACAATTGGGTAAAGTAATTTTTGTGCATCTGAAGATTCTAGAGCATGACTAGAGGATGGAAGTAAAAGTAGTAACAGAGAAACAAAAGCACCATACATGATTCGGCACGATGTCCTGTACGATTGGACTGTCGGTTTTGAAGTTTGCTGGGCTAGAACAATTTGGTTCCCCCATTTCGGCAGCGTGTTTAGCCGCACTTTCCTCATTGATTTTAATCGCACGCTGCTCCCAAACAGCCTTTTCCTGCTCGCTCAAGTTGCGCCATTCATTTCCTACTATGCGTGATACGTCACCGAACGTTGCTTCCGGATTGCTGGCACAGATAGTCTTCCGGTGTTCGCTAGAGTACAATATGTACCCAGTCACGAGCTTCTTGCCTGGTTTGGATGTTTTTTTGCTGCTCATCGATGGTGTGCTAGTGTTGATCGAATTTGTTGGATGTGGCGAAGCCGTCATGATTGTGTCCGACCCAATCGACGGTGGCCCATCGATCGAATCATCGATAATGCCAAAGTCTTCCTTCATGTCCTGTAAGATTCAGGTGGGCATAACAGCACAGTATGTGATGATTTGTAGCATCTTGTCAACACCAGCATTTTTATTATATAAACATTTGTGTCATAGTTATGTTATTTCCTTTTCCAAGAATATTCTTTTTATTAATTCAGACATTTTGCTTGTGCGTATTTTATCTTATAATTTGCTCTAATCTTTGTGTTATGAAATAATTTAGCGTTTGTTAGATAATTATTACATCGAAGTCGATTAGTATTGGTGCAAACGTATGAACATTTTCTATTTCAGATATGAAAAAAATGTTGTATGGAATTTTAATGAATTTAGTTTACTCAAACAAATTAATTGCAGAAATTCAAATGTAATACCCATTAGCATTGATTTTTTATATATGTTGTATATGTTAGACTGATTACTTTTTTGAACAGTTAGTAAGTAAAAGTTTACACTAAACAAATGTATTTAACTACTTAAGACCATCAAATTTTACAATTACAAAAAAACATCTAGATACATACCATGAAATCAGTCGAAGAGGATTTGTTTTCTTGCACGGCTGCAATTTCACCACAGGTAACCTTGAAGTATTCGTAAAAATTAGTATGCTTTATATTCCTTTACATTATCGCTTTTTTGCAAATACCTTAGGAGGATTTATTGGACGGCGAAAATGGTAAACTTCGTCCGTTGTAACCATTTGGCTGTGTGTAAATTTACGCAATCCCGAAGGTGCTACTATTTTTCGAATTTGTTTTTTAAACTCGTCAAATATCGATTCGCACATGTATACATCAGCTTCAGTTATTTCCGTCGGCCTCCCTGAAAACGGCACGGATAAAAAAGCCAATAATCAAGTTATTTAAATAAAACGACCTAGAGGAACAAGGCTAGATAGCTAACACACGATCTTAAATTGCTTCGATTTTATTACTAGTCATTCAGACTAGAGTTATGCGTACTGATTATGAGTGAATGAGTGAGTTTAATCCTGTATATGAAACTTGATTTCAAATCAGCATAAAGAGATTCACTCTCGTAAAACTGAAGTAATTTCTTTCGTTATTCACTTTTTAATTTTTATGACTCACTCTTTTCGGATTATTCTTATTTGTGCCAACTAAAGATTCACTCATCCATTCAGTCACCCTCTGTGCCAACGAATGACGTTTTTTTCTCTTTTCGTTTGATACTCTCTCAGTCACTCACTCATTCTGTGTAGTATCATGAGGTGATCCTTTGAGAGGGGGCATAGGGTCCAAGTAGTGTTTTTCATCTTATACTTCGCACACAGAGTAAGTGACTGAATGAATATAAAACGACAAGAATGAGTCATTAGTGGGCAAAGCGAGTGAGTGAGTATAAACCAAAAATCTTCAATCGTTCAAGAGTTTGTGAAGGATTTAAACCACTTTTCCGATTCTTCTTTTCTGATTCAAATCGTTAAAAGGATTGAATTTTCTCATCTCTAAGTCAGACCCAAGAATACCCAAGAAATTTTTCAAATTTAGAACAGATTTGAAAATGCATCGTATGTCGCACTCCTTTAGACGTAACTCTTACGATCGTGTTGAATCGAGATGTGCATAAATCGAATCAATATGCTAAGAGGCGCTTTTACTGCTCAAAACATAACCAGAGGTGACAACCTTGTATGGCCTAACACGGCCATCACAGCAGGTTTAAGTATAAATCACGCAAATACTTCATAGTTGCCTTAATATATACATCGATAGCTCTTTTCTATAACTCAGTTAATACCAATTAAACGATAGTTAGCCCAAACCCCATTTACTTACTGGTGATATATTCATTTTGATCAAGCACCGCGCATCGCCCAACAATTGCCACCGCTGAAGTGGTTTCTTGAATGGTTGAAAGCAGGACTTCTTGTCGATAAAATAATCTGCTAATAGTACCAGGTACTTCGGGCGGAGTTAAAAGCCAAGGTCCCCGGAACAAAACTTTTCCACTAAAATGGTTATTGAGAAAATCGAAATGAGCACACCGTTTGATAAAAAGGGCAATTAAATTAGAATATCAACTTACTCCTTAGTTTCCCAAATAGATGTTATTTGTGAAATCGATTGCTTTCCAGATTCTGTTGCAACATATACATAGTCGCCTGTTTTTACTACACCGCCACAAACAGTGTTGTACTGCTCATAATATACATTACCATCTTCTACCCCATTCATATAGATAACCACATTCGGCTTATCCTTTTCGAGCATTGCTTCCTGCAGCTGTAATTCCGAAAGTTCTTCCTTGTGCTTTTCCACGCGCTCTTTAAAAACGGACATAACACGCTTCACTTCGAGCGTCGCTTCTCGGGGTACTAATTTTACCGGATCATTGGCGCGTACTAGATTCCATGTTTTGAGCTTCTTAAACGATCTTGCTTTTGAACTGTACCGAGATTCGCACACAAACACATCTTTGCTGGCAAAATTTTCTGGCATTAATTTCACATAATCCCGAACGTGCATTACAAAGCATTTGTTTAGCACTTTAGATAAAGGGATTTGAATGTGTTGATCGCTCTTAAACAATTCCTGCTCCATAAACTTTCTTGTCTGCACGTGGAATGTTTCATGCGGCCGAAGGAGTAATAAACCGTTCATCATTTTAATATTATCAGCGGTTGTCCATAGACGCTCGATGTACATAATGCCAGGAACTGGAAAGCAGATAATGATTGTTTAGAAAATATAGATAATACAAGTAAACTGAAAATTTCTACAGTTATATAGAGAAAGAGATTGAAAATTGTCCTTTATATTTCCACACATACATACTTTTGTTTTCCGGCAAATCAATATATACAAAGTCCCCCGGAGAAAACACCTTTTGATCAATTGTCATACTCTCGCCTTGAGATGCTTGCTAATGAGTAAGTAAAATCGAAAAACGAAAGAAATGTAAGAGCCTGTTTCTATATTTAATCAATGCTAATAAAATTAAACGAATCGGTACCACTTACCACAGCATCATTATCAGTATCAGTTTCCTCTTCTTGCAGTAATTTCGATTGTCGTAGAGATTCTACCGCGGCACTCAAGTGCATTGTGTTATAGCTTAGTGCGGGGGATTCAAGCACGTTACCATTCTGACATAATTCGTCACGTTTTTTAATGAAAAATGATTGCAACTCAATTGAGTCTTCAAACACTTGTGAATCAGTGCGGCTGAGTCGCCGGGCACGCTCAAGGCAACTGAAAATGTCTTCTTGGAATGTGTCCAAACGCTTGTACAAACCCTTATCCAGGCGACGTTTGATAAGATCCAAAGAAATTGCTCGCACTCTGAAAAAGGGATCATATGGTTTACTGATTTTTTTTGAAAGTTTGTTTTAAGTCATCCTTACTTATTGCCGTCACATTCATCGTACTCGACTAATTCTGCCAAAGAGTCTGAATAACATCGACCTTCTTCATCTTGATAGTTATAAAATGTAGTAAAAAGTGACAGTAAAAGCTCTTGCACCGCTTGCTGAACATTCGGTACTGTTTCTTCACTTCGCAAAGCTTGTTTCGTCTGTATGAGCAATTGTTGGAGACAAAGAGCATCTTTGTAAATTTGAGAATCCGGTTCATTGTACTTGCAAGCGTTTTCAAACATCAGCATAAAGTCTGCTGCCATATCATCGACACTTTCATAAATCTGCTGTCGTAACTTTTTTTCGATCTTTTCAATATCGATCGGATCTTTGATGATATCGTAATAGTCTGGATATTCCTACAATGGCAAGAACATCAAAATTAAAACAAATGCCAGGTGCGAATACTTCAAGCTACAAAAGATATTCCTACGCTTTTTGAAGGTAATTTCATAAATATGTAAGATAATTGCCGACTTTGCTTCGGCTCTCTGTATTCCCTTATCGTGTCGTACATTTGTTTCAACTTTACTTCGAGTGGAGTGGTGTTATTTTTGCGAGGTGGTTTGGCACTGCAAAACAAAAATAAAACCGTAAAAAAAGGAACATATTTCATTCTTCAGTTACTTACATTTTTCCTGTCAGGTTATGTTTTTTGCTTATTCCGGAAAATTCCTTCAATTTTTCGTTTAATGCCTTTTCCAAGATGTTGGCATCCTCGTAGATCATAGATCCTTCTTCGTTATATTTACGGCAATTTGAAAACATCAAACGGTAATCACCCACAATATCATCGATGGTGCTATAACGATCGGCTTTTATGTTGTTTTCAATTGTTGTCATATCAATCGGATGTTGAATAACTTGATAGTAATCTGGATACAGTTTTTTTGACGGTTTTTCCATAAACAATGCCATAGGTTGATGATCGTCGTACGTAAAACCGACAAGGAATTCATGTAGCGATAACAGTTTCTTTTTCAACGACATTGCTGGCATTAAACGATTGGATTTTGAAGCAAGCGCATTATTTAACGTGTTGTTTTGTGAAGGAAAACCAATACTCTTGCCGTCTCTGACTACACGAGCCTTTTTCCTTGATGAAGTAAGCGTTGACGAGTCCGTATCCTCTTCATCCTCCTCTTCATCACTTTCTTCTAAGTCTCCCGAATCAATCAGCTTTTGGTTGAGAATTTTCTGCATTTTCATTGCATCCTAAAATAGGTAGGACAATATACTTTAGACCCAAATTGGCTAATAATTACATTTTACGATTCATCTTCATTTTGCAAAGACATTTACCTTATGAATTTTTGTACTCGGAGCGTTAGCTTTTTTCGCATTATCCAGCATCAAATACAAGTCAGCTGTCATATCGGTGATGTGAGTATAGATACCTTTCTTCAGTTTGTTTCTTATTTGAGCCATGGAAATTGGCTTCTTGATCAGGTTATAATATTCGGGATGGAAACGTTTATTGGGAAGCTTCCACAGAGACTCACCCAAAGGTGCACCTAAGGCATTGGGATCTATGTGAATTTATTCGACAAATGGTATATGGAAAGGAACAGACACGCAAAAAAGGACAAATCCAAGAGACAATGATTCAACAACATGAAATAAAACAAATACACGTGCAACAAGAAAAAGAAGTTGAGTTACAATCAAATAAAAATTAAAACTTTACCTAAAATAATTAAATCTGGAGATTTTACCAACATAAAATAGAGTTCGGTACATTTGGATCTTCGACTTACCATTAGAATTAGCTGTGTTGTACAGTTGGTCAAACAGTTGCCAAAGGGGACCATCACCTTCAGTTTCCATGGAATCATCAAAGTCATCGTCGGAGCTTTCTATTTCTTCCTTCAGAGCCGCTACCATCGCACTGGACGCAAGCCGCGGGCGTTTGGTGAGTGGTTTCCTATATCGTCCCGATTCTATTTCCACCTTGCGTGCCATAAATATCTTCTTTAGCATTTTTGCATCTTTGTAAATTTGCGATCCGGGCTCATTGAAGGTGCATGCGTTTTTCGTCATTTGCAACAAATCCTTTTCCATTTCATTAAGGTTCGAGTAAGCACTGGTTTGAATTTTCGTAGCAATCAATTTCAAATCGATCGGATGGTCTATAATATCATAGTAGCCCGGGTAGAGCTTTTTCGATGGCAACAGCTGAAACATGTGATGCAAATCATGGTTATCCGATGGATCTGTTGCCGTCATGATGGAGGCAAACAGTTCCTCGTACGGATCGAAATCTGAACCTTCGTCGAATTCATCTTCTTCGGTTGTGAGCGATTTTCGCGGACGCATAATTTTCCTGGGCCTCGTTTCCGAACAACCTTCTTCTAGTTGATTTTCCAAAACGCGTTTTTTGTTAGTATTAAAAACATCCAACAGCTGGCAAGCGTCTTGGTATTCGGTAGAATCAGGCTTATAAAATGCTTTCGCATTTTTCACTATCAGTTCTATATCGGCAGATAAATCTTCTACATCTTCATACGAATCTGTCTTCAGTTTTTGTTGAACTTTTAGCAAATCAATTGGATTCATTACAACTTCATAGTATGATGGTTCCTGGCGCCGCTTGGGTGCTCTAATAAATGTGTCACAGAGTGTTGTGCCATCTTCTTTCTTGAATGTTCGAATTGAATCGTAAATATGTTGACATAATTCCATCTACAAAACAAACAAAAACATGTTATTTTAATGTGCATTACAAATTACTCACCAATGCCGTAATGCTCATCACTTACCGGATCAAGCCTCTTTTTTTTCCTAGTTGTTGCAGGCAATGGGCTTTGCTCGGGTGAAGCATCTTCTTCACTGTTTTCATCATCTTGAAATGAACTCGTCCTACGTCTTTTACTCATTTTGTTACAGCAATGTTGCAATTGCAGTAAACAGCACGTTAATTAAAAAAGTTCTGGACCACTTTTTAGACTTTTCCACATCAAACAAACCAAGTAAAAGCTCCTCAACAACACTAAACCGCTTTGTCACCAAACTATACCAGGGGCTAGAATTTTCTTAAAAACTATTTTTAAAAGATATTACAAACAATATGTTAGTAATACAAGTCACATTAAAAAGATTCATTTAAATCTATTTTACTGACGCCATCGCTTTGTGAGGTGCTTAGGCAATTTTATACTGCCGCTTTAATGCTTACCTCAAACTGTAGATGTGTGCGTTTTGCCGTTTCAATAAGGTTCGAGTTTAACTATGTGTGTGTGTGTGTGTGTGTGCGTTTCGGAAAGTAAAGGGAGAGAGGGATAAAGAGAGAGAAGAGCGAATTTTTTCTCCTTTTCTTCTTCTTTTTCTTTGGCATACAGATTGTACACTCCTATGGAGCTGGGTTGGACCATACTCAGAGGCATACAGTACTGTGTTAAAAGAGAGGACTGTATGTCCATATCTCTTGTTTTCCTGTGTTCGTTATGTCTTTGTGTTTATGTCAAACGTCTTGGTTTCTATGTCGTTTTGTCCACTGCTTGGAGAGTTTCTGTTTAGGCAGAAGTGTATTCCTTTTATTTAACACAAGGCACTCCCAAACGTCATGAATCGATCGTTTACGTCAAATGTCGTTTTGTCCACTGCTTGGAGAGTTTCTGTTTAGGCAGAAGTGTATTCCTTTTATTTAACACAAGGCACACCCAAACGTCATGAATCGATCGTTTACGTCAAATATTTCAACCTAGTGAAAAAACTTAATGTAATTCAGTATTGAAATTAAACGAAATAATAAGATTTTTGTGATGTTTAAAAAACGAATCCTTACAGCTGGCGTTCTAACTGGCGAATAGTTGATAGAAAATATAGAATAAAGTTAAAGGTACCAGAACTGGCAAGCTTGAGATCAAAGAAAAACAAGAAAAAGTTGGCACCCGAATACTATATCATGGCATCACTTTGTTTCGGATGCTTTCCAAAAGCAATTAATTGTTTAAAATGTTTTAAAAAGATTTCAATTTTATTAAAATACTTCCTTTAAAGTTTCTCCAACTAAGCGAGTAAGTAGAAGTGTTCACAATTCACATCAGTTATGATTTCATATTTATACATGATTTATGTTTCATAATTTTCATTCAATTTTAATAAAGTATAATAAAGGGGTACATTTTATTAAAACAGCAAGCAAGTGGTAAAACTCTCCAAAAAGCAGAGTTTACTATTCACACTAATTAAGATTTTATTTTCTGCAAATTTAACCTATGTATGATTAAACATGCGTCTTTTTTCTTTAAAATACTGTACAAAGAGTATTTCATGTTTTGTATTTATGTATTTTCAAGTTTTATGTACACGTTTATGCTATTCTCTTTTGATGGATAAATGATAATGAAATGAAAATAATACTCTAGAGCTCTTGATTCGACTATAATGAATAATAATGTCATAAAACAATAATTACAATAATGTTTTAAAATGCGTTTTCAAAAAGCAATATTAAGTTTTAAATTAATGTCCAAGCTTTAGGGAACAAATCACAACAATATTATCTGATGATGTGACGTTTTATTACATCGATCTACCACAAACATATGCTTATCTTGAACCACTTTCTTAAAACTTTTTAAAAAGCTATGAAAGATGTCACCAATAAAAAGTTTAAATTATTAGACCACACATACTACTATTTTTTAGTTGATATTTTGGAATATTGAATAGGATGAGCATGAAAGATTTTTTAAAAGTTGGGTTTAAAATTAATTTAAAAAATTACATAGCTTTATTAATGGTACAATTTATGCTTTGTTTCCAAAGTATGCAAAAAATCCTATTTTTCACTGCAGCTAAATTGTGCTTCATGTACAGCGCAAGCCGTCATACTTAAAATAAATTAAAAAGGTGATAAAAGTAAATTTCATTTGATGATCAATCGATTATGGCTGTGTATGGTAAACTATGGTGAATGCTGTATGTGCTTTTTTTTGCTATTTTCTCGCTTTATTGTAAAGTTTTGTTTTCTGAACGATTTTCTTAGTTCCAATCACATTGACCCCAAAGCAAATGCTATTGTACGGGCAATATCAAATGTTTTGTAAAATATTTCAAAATATTATTGTACTGTGTTTATTATGCAAGTATCACAACAATTTGACTAAAAATATGATTGATGTTCGAACTATAATAGATCATGATGAAGTAACTACAAGGAATTCGGCCAAACCATGCTACTAGAACAACAAGAAAAAATAAGTTTCCCCTAAATATTAATTTGTTAATAATTTGGTTGATTAAATATTCAGCATAACGCTCAATTTTTTTTTAGAACTTGTGACAAAGAGATAATAAGGTTAGTAATGGAATTTGTCAAAAGAATGTGTGTTTAATCCCTCAAGAGGTTTGCTTACATTTTAGTCATTTTTATTGACACTTTTATTCACTATATTCATTCTTATATGTATATGCGTCTATGTGTAATATGCTTCAGATGTAATGTCAACCAATATTATAATTGATTACACTAATGTAACAAAACATGATGCACTACAACAAATTTGTAGGTCTCGATTGTAAGTTGATATTGTTGATGATTATCAAAGTACTACATGCGCATTCGACCTAGCAAGCTATTACGCATGACACAAAAAAAAGTAAAACAAATCGTAAACATAGTTTTTATTTGTTCTATTTAAATTTTACACGATAGACTTAAGTTTTTCCAAAGCAGCGTTCCACCATAAGTAACCAGTATTTATTCTGTTCGATAGTTAGTTTAATGCAAGTGATATCACTTTCAGATATGGTGGGTGAGAGTCGATTAAGTTAACAAATAGGAATGCATAACTTTGTATTCTGCTTAGAGTCCAGAGTCTAAACACCAGAGGTCTTTGCTTGCCATTCTAGCTTCCTTGACGGGAGACACATGGTTCTGCCATGTGAAGACCGGCTTTGCTATCACCTCCTCCATCGGAGTATATGTATAAAAAAATAATTTAATTTTGTTTTCAGGTTGGTGATAACGTATGTTACAGTACGGCTTGATCCATTTTCCCATTCCTGGGTTTTAGCTTGACTATGAAAATTTGTTGATTATGTTTGGACGGCGAGTTATTTGATATTCAATTAATTCCATGGTTTTGATATGGATAGGTTTATACCAATTGCGTATTGGATGTATTGAAGCGTTTATCCTTCCACTACCAGAATGCCTTATTCCACTGATAACTTATTGTCCTACCTAACAGACAGATTGGATCTGCATTATATGGTATTGTTTTAACATAAAATTTAACATTACATTTTATTCATCTACACTGAAATAGGTAGCGGAGTTTTCGATACCTCATCAATTGATAGTGCAGTAGATAGTTGACCATTAAAAGCGTGATCTAATGCAGCTGGTGTAGCAGAGGTATCCATGCGATCTACAAAGTAACCCTCCTTATAGGACATTTTGGTAAGGCTTGGTGAACTTTCCTGGGGTAGGCTACTGATGTGTACTATGTCCTCGTAATTAGGGTTGGATATGGAAAGGATTCCATACCTACCACCATCACCGTCCTTAAGATTGCGGTAAAGTCCACGACGCGATTTTTTAGTTTTAGGTGCTGAATAGAGCTTCAAAACTTTACAGTTGCAAGATACTAGTAATGCTACAACGAGACCCTGCAATAAGTTGATCAGTTTTAGCATTGTCATATTATGGTTTATATGTATATATATATACTTTCAAACAAGCAATTTTAAACTAATAAGCATAAAAATTTTTCGTTTACTATACACATTTCCGATCCATATTTATTCCATGTGCGCAGTAGCTCACCTGTATTCCCTGAGCAATGCTGTACACTGACCACAGTTCCATTACATTCCATATTGATGCAATAGCACCAAGAGCTACCACAGATGACAAAACGACCAAAATCTGGAAGGTTAATGAGATAACGTTGACATTAAATTTAGCATCACGAATATGCCGCAGAAAAAAGGAAGAATGTTCCAAGTGGTCTATACCTTGAAAAATAATCCTATTTGTAAACCACGTTTTTTGACTAATTTATTTTTCGCACGAGAATCAACTTGCAGTGCTGCCGCAATTCTGACAACTTCTTCGCCCTGGCAAGCAAGATAAAATCCAGAAAAGAGTAGTACAATCGCTGGCACCAAAAAACCCCAAACATATGCCGATCCTTCCATTAGCCTAGTAGAAAGAACAATAGGTATTTCATAAATTATTAATATTAACATTTATAGTATTGACGACAAAATTAATACTGATTTAAATTTGTTACTCACCAGCAATGGTTATCACCATTCAATTCTTGTACTATTTTTGTAATATCTTGTACATGTGTGTAACCGTGAATTTTTAACTCTCGTTCCTTATACTTAAAGGCAGCAGCAACACTGAGCATGGTTAGTGGATATCCCCAAGAAATAATGCTAAAAAACATGTAATTACGCCAATAAACGATTAATCGGGTAGCAACACAAAATTAAACGTTCAAAAAAGCATTTATTTCCTATCCTATTCTATCTCACCTATAGCTAACCAATGTTTTGCCCATGGTTGATTCGCGATACGAAGAAAGATTCGTACTTGAACGAAATAATACAAGCGCATGATGGCAACAGCAACACAGCCAACAGAGTGATGCCAGCTTCATGAACAATAGGGCCAATGATAGTGATAAACAAAGCTCAGAATCCTGTAGGAGAAGCGAAGTAGTGAATTGCTAGAGGGACATATAAATCAAAGTCATTGTGATACTTTTTGTAAGATGTAATATACTGAATCGAACTAGAAATATTGTATGAATAACTCAAATGATAATCTTTAACATTAGTTCATAATATAACTTTGGTTTCATACAGTTGATACTTCTGAGATTTGTTGATCACAATATTATTTTTAAATTCGCAAACTAAAATAAGTGTATCATGGATAACATACCTGCACACCTCCTACACCAATAACAAAGATCAATTGGCTCATGAACAGTGAGGCTAGAAGACTTAAAAGTGTTGTTCCTGCCAATGATTTCAAATCTGAAAATAAGCTAAGTACAGCAAAATGTTGACAACTTTTTTTTTGCAATAATGTAGTGATTACAACTTTTTTTTATAATTAAGCTTAAAGTAAAGCGGAAATGTAATGAATATGAAAACCAATAACTATAATGCTGACAGTAGAATATGAAATGAGTAATCTGACATATTATAAAATGATTTAATTCAGTGTACAGTATATGTAAAAAGAAGGAAATATTAAAACAATACTCGATACATCAAAGGAACCAATATTCTCACATGCAGTTAATTATATGATAAAAGAGCAATGGCACACAATTGACCGTTTAAGACTAAAACTCATTTCAATTTAATTGTACAAACTACCAGTAAAAATATTGCAGCTGGAGTGAAAGCTGTACAACAACCCATGTGTAAGTTTTCACCAACTATAGTATTTTTCGCTACTGGTTTTATATTGTCTAGCTAAACTCAAGACTCCTCTTGTAATAGAATATAGTTATTAATGAATGTTTTCTTATAATAAAAATAATTAATAATAACACTTACCTGTATGTAATGAATGCAAATGCTAACCCGACTAAGCTTACAGAGCTGCCTAGCACTACTCCCAGAGCAATAAGACCTCCCTGTGAACCCCATGCAGTGTTTAACGATCCATATGATATATTTGCTGATGGTGGAAATCCGTGAATGTGTCCAGTGTATAGAGTTTCCATTTCTTATGTCAGGAAAAAGTATTGTAAAACAATATAAATCTTATTGTAATATCACTTGCATAAGTATTCTAGTGCTGTGATGTGTTAACAAAGTTTTTTTTATTCCAATAGAACGGTCTAGCCGTATTGCTTGTGTTTACAATTTGGCAATAAAATATTCGTAAGTATTCTTTTAAATTATTTGATTATACCTATTTGATCGTTTTGCTAATCTGAGACATTCAAAAATTTTATGTCACTTTACACACACTCTGTTTTTATACAAAAATGCTAAAATGCTGTTTTACTCAATCGAAATCTTCGTTACGCATTTACATTAGGGTGAAGGTAAAAAATGGACTATTCAACTCATTCATGCCGATGGTTTCTTATAAGGTTATGTGAACTCTTTAAATTATGCTAAAACATCACAATTGCTGGCCTTCAATTGATCGCTTCCGTTGAATTGATTATAGTCGTAGCTGGATAATCAGTTTTTCTTACGGTCTGAACAATACACGATATCCGGTCCTGTGGCGTGAAGAACGGCGCCGCTACTACTTTTCCCACTGGACAGCCCCGTACTACGGAACTATAACAACAATAGGGAATTTTTTTGGCAATATATTGTATTTTAACGCCAAGCCATCGCAAACTTGAGGGAGTATTTGTTGTTGGTTATTGGTTTGATTATTGAAACATATCTTTGTAATAATATATTCATTAGTGTTGTCTACATAGTTTACCATGCGATGCAGAGTGCTGGATTGGCAATATTGTTATAGAACAGGTCGATTGGCTGATTATGTTTGTTCAATATTGCTTACATTGACAAACATGTCAATCTTGAAACGCTCAATACAGTATTTTTGTTTTTTTTATCATTAAACAACTTGTATCAATATAAAAAACGACATATTTCTTTTTTACAAGGTATTACAAAAACTTGTTCATCTTTATTGCTTCGATTGGCAAACAATAGAACTTTCTTTACCGATAAAATAATTTTGGGTGAAATATACAATTGAGATGCGTAATTCAAAAGATTTTTGTATTACATTTAAGTCAAAATTTTCATAAAACCCAAGAGAATACTTTATTCCCTGCAAAATCAATGAATCAATTGAATTTACTTTGTTTTTTTTTTTCTTCTCTTTTCCTGTCACTATAAATAAGATTTTGTTGCTCAGTAACAAAAATTTAAGAGGCAAAATGTTGGATTTAGTAAGAAAGTTGTTTGACTATGTGTTCAGACCAAGAACTGAATTGTGCTGTATTGTATTATAATTACATGGTTTCTATAACGTGTTCTTATTCCCATGTTACGAGCCTTTTCGTCATAAAAAACCCAACACACAAACACACGAAAGAGCACCGACCATTACGGCTTCTTAAACACGGTTTCATTGTATGCCTTCATCTTGGATTTGCAAGCAATGTAATTTGACAAACCAAATCAATTATACTCCACAGACACTAATTCTTAGCAGCAAATGCAGAAAATGTTGGTGTACCAGAACGAAAACGGATTGTTAGAACCATTTTTCGCACCACTTCATTAACTCACACACACACACACACACACACACACACACACACACACACAAATGCACTTACTTATACACGATATAATAAACACTGAATCACATTTGACCGAGCTAATTGTATAACGATCACCCGCTACTCGAATCTGAACGGTTTCTAATCGTGTGATTATTAGCTCAAAAAAGCCATATTTACCTTTGATTTCACTGCGCGTTTAGTACCAAATGTTAATGCCAGCAGGGCACTAACTATGCTGAATAAAGGTTTTATGTGACAGCAAAAGCATGTTTCAATACATCGTTGTCCGTATCTACAGGTGCAATGCGCATGTGCTTCCAAACCGTAACCGTTTCATGTTAATGCTGTTGGAGAAACAGGTGTTGTGCGCGATACAATATATGTGCACGATTTTGGATCAATCAAAAGATGATTGAAAAAATAATAATCTCAACATATAAGACGTTCGCGACAGAGCTGATATGATAGGATAATTTAATAAAAGTTCGTTGAAAAGAAAGTGCGCGAGATGCATTCTATCATCAGCACGAAAGGAGTCGCGCAAAGCTGCTTTCGAAAAGCAAGTAAATAAACATATGTTTGGCATTTCTTTGGGTTATTTCTAATCGTTTGTTCCTTCTGTCATGCTGCGTTTAACGTTACATCATTTAAAGTTACTTGTTTTATTTATTTATAACATCATTTAAAGTTATAGTTTTATGTTTTATTTATTTTTGTTTTTGTTTTTATTTTTTACTTATCAGGCGTGCCTTTTGCAATTGCTTTGCGGTATCGGCCTGCTGTAGAGTTTCTACAAACCGCTATCCACTCTTAACAACTATTTAAACCGTAGCGGTTGGGAGATTCAACAATGCCCACAACTCCGTCCAAATTGGGATCTAGCATGCCTCCCTTATTCGTATGTAATACGCATATAAAGATATTGGTCATCTGGTATCATTATCATGGCACGAAAATTTGCCCAATTATCTAGCCATCGTCGTCTTGAACTAAATAGCTTCCCTTTGTAGCGTATCTGCCAAACAGCTTACTGCAAAACCACTTAGAATTCGCATGTTAGATGTATAGTATTATTCTTCACAAAAATGGTAAAGGGTTAACATGAATTAAAAAGACACATTTGGTAAAAACTTAAGCAGGAAATAGCTAAACACATTTAACAAAAAGACGTAGAATTTAGCCAACACAGTAATCGATCGCATCTCGATCGATCGATGCACCAAAGGACACATATATTTGTGAAATGTAGCAATCAATCACAAAGACATAATTGTAATAATATCGACAAGTATAAGACAATATGGCACTGGACCGTAATAGTCAATTGTAAATTTAAAAAAATAAATCAACAAATATAAAAAAGAGTAACTTTAAACAACAACAATAATTAATTGAGGATATCGAAAAGCGCACGCAACCGGATACAATTACTTGTCTGTTTAAGAATACTAGTCACATAAGAATTTGTTATGGCTAGAGACCAAACCGACGATTAATCAATAATTGAAATATGAACCTATAAACGGACGAAATCAATAGATATTACACCGATAAACAAATTGTAATCATCTTGGCTATAGCACAATAAACATACAAACCTTTGTAAATAAGTTAAGCAATACTACAAAAAGTAACCACTAGAATTGTTATAAATATAGCCTGCTATCCCGTAGAAGTTTCCAACGTCCAACGTAGAAGTTTTTGAACTAAGATTTGATGCGTACCCTAAATTCTGATATCCAACTCTGTTCAAGAGCTTTAGTCCCCCCCTTCCCAAGTGAGTTGTGTTTCTCTAAATGTCTTCATCGTTTCAGTAAGGGAGATTTATTCCAAACACACAACGATTTAAAAGCGTCTAATGGTCGTTATCAAGTGCAAAAATTTTAAATAAATTAAGTGAAATGCAAGTTTAGTGTTAATACAAGTTATTTATATGCATGCCGAGGATGAATCCAACCAAATGTTTTCAATTTTGTCATTCAATATTCAACTAATACTTAGATTTGATGTTTTTTGGCATCATACTTTATTTTCTTTCATGATAAACGACGTGGGCATATTGTTTCATTACACATTTTATTTAATATACCGAATATGCCAGAAATACAAAGAATAATTAGGAAATGATTAATCAGTATTGTAATTTAACTAAGGCATCACAGGTGGAGTTGCCCATTCGGAGATGAATTGTCGTACTTAATAATATATGAAAAAAGACAAAATTTTAATGTAAAATTCACATGTAGACAAACAAATTCACAAATTTATTGTTATAGCTTCAGCCTTTATGAAGTTAATGCTTGTGCTTTTTGTAACATAACAACATCTAACATTTTGTCAAATACGCTTATATCGAGCAGTTGTCGACCTTTTATTTTCATATATAATTGCGATGGGAACTACCCAACTACGTGATATCGCAGAGTCGAGTAAGCCATTTGATGGCCGGCGTGACCTTAGAGGGGCCATTAAGCCAAGAAGAAGAAGAAGAAGAAAGTATTTATGATTGCACTTTATTCGACGTAAATCTTAAAAAAAAGTCTCGACTCGACAAATAAAAAGTCGAGTCAAAGTTCGTCCCGTGATTGATGAATTGGGTTCGCATCCGACAATATTGGTGTATTGTGTGCTTTAAGCTCGCGCCAAAATGTAGCTCGTTCTTCAAAAAGTCCTGTTTCTAGCGCTATAATTGGTTCCTTTGTGGAATCGATGCTACCTATTCGTAAATACTGGAGAGGAAACTGGTTGGTTGCAGGCCAGTGAGGAAGACTGCGGTCTGTGTTATCGGGTGGAGTTGGATGGCCGGTGCGAGCAAAGTTAACCCATAACTGTGTTATCAGACGTCGTATCTCAAGCTCCTCATCAGAAGGTACGGCTGTATGGAAATTTTGAAGCTCCTTTGCGATGGGAAAAATGTATTGTAGTTCCTCTGCATGGCACACACCTACCGGCGAATTATAGATCGATAGAAAAGGGTGGAATATCATAGAGCAACAAATTCAATCTTACCGTAGTACTTTTCATTCCCTCCTTTAAATATTTCTGTAAAACTGGCAGAAGCTTTTTGTGCAAAAAGATACACATATGTTGGTCCGACTTTAGGAGATTTAGAAGAACGTCGATCATGACCAAGTAACCGTATTCGCAGATATTCATCCATACCCGCTAAAAACCAAGCATCCGAGTACAGCTGTTGGAAGAAATATATAAGAACATAAGTTTGGGTAATTGTACATTTTATCAAATACTTGCATTTGTTAGGTTTTTTTCAGTTGCTTCGACCAGCTTTTGATTGTTGAAGTAGAAGTTGTTAATGTGCTGTGTAATTTGGCGCTGCTTATTCGGCTCATGATGATCGTAGTACAAAGAAACAGGTAACGCAAAGTCCCAATTATTATTCAAACTCTGGCGAAGTTCCGGTATGTTTATTAAGGCTGAAAAATAGATGAGTTAAAACATATAAAAACTTAAAAACAAACCGTAAAAACGGTACACCAACAACTCACCAGCACTTTTCAAAGCTCCCTCATCCAGTGTTAATCCAGTCATCCATGGAAGGCCAATAGCATGTGGTTCATACTCATCTCTTGGATGCTTCGTAATGAATGCTCCCGGTACGTCGGGTTCCACAACGGGTGGGAATGGGATCATAGGATCGGTATCCCACAGCTGAAAAATTCAAATAGATATCTATTCAAATAGTTTTGTTCGTGTCAAGTAAAAAAATATCATGTTTAAGGCGCTGTTTACATAAAAGTCGTAGAATTTCCTTGTTATTTCATCTCCAGGCACACGTCTTAGGCAGTTTAACATTTCTGAAAATCGTCCATCGATGCCCTGCGGACATGCCAGCATTTGTCCCAATTGCACAGATCGTGCCCGTGCTACTCCTGGATGTGCCGGTTGAGCCCAGGCATCTAGGTTGACTCCTGATTGTGAAATAACTCGGTGAAACAGTCCTTTGGACAAGGGTGACATCATATGATACGTTCCACTTGCACCACCAGCACTTTCTCCAAACACCGTAACTGAGTGGGGATCGCCACCGAACGATGCAACGTTATCGCGGATCCATTGGAGCACCAAATTTTGGTCTTTAAGTCCATTATTTCCCGGACAGTCGGCTTGTTCTGTGCTAAGAAATCCTAGTGGTCCCAGGCGAAAGTTAGCACCGATATAGACAACGTCATGCTCAAGCAAGTAATCTGGTCCATAAAACGAACGAGTTCCGGAGCCGCATTGCCATCCTCCACCATGGAAGAATACCATCACTGGTAATGATTTGTTTGTTTGGGCTAATAGCGTTCTTGAACGTTCCGGCACGTATAAGTTTAGGTGAAGGCAATCTTCGATACCAGAAATGGCTTCATCTCTACGATAAGGATCACGCTGAGTACATAGTGGAGTATCGAAAATTGCCAATCGATCACCTACCCACCCTCCGAATGGTTCTGGAGCCTGAAACAGGAGGTTAAAAATATTACTGAATATTTGAATTTAGAAAAATAATGGTAATTTATTAAGGGAAGAGTGTGTGAAAAATTAACATTTACTAGGAATTCATGTCTAATCGTAATATCGTGTTTCAATCGTATATCGTGTAATGTACATGGTGTATATCAATTTGTAATAGAAGTATTTGTTAGATTGTTATCGTAGGAAAGTATGAAAAAACTTATTACCTTAAACCGTAGCTCATTTATGGGAGGTTTCGCATATGGTATCCCAAGAAAGGCGAGAATGCCTTGGCCACTGTATGCATTCAAATATCTACCAATCAGCGTACCTCCATGGGGTAGAGTGATTTTTAATTTGTCTGAAGTTCTCGCTGTTATGACGACAGAACTCAAAATAACGCAGAGTACAGTTAGTTGGACGTTTATGAGCGCCCGATATCGTAACTGCAATATAGATTGCATTTCTTCTCAAAACTAAACTTGTTGTATCTACAGGTTTTTCGATCTAGCAAAATCACAATAATAACTTTAATTATGTTTTGTAAAATGCGTCGATTATTGCTTGGGTATGTTATTTAAACTTTTCATAATTCACTGGTAACACACGTTGTATTTATATTCTATGCACTTTCACTGCTAGTATTATAGCAATCAACAAAAAATACTCGATGATCAAACAAACCGTTACGCACGACAGTCGAAACAAACTGAAATGGTTAAAGGTAGGTTTCAAAGCTTTATACAAGTTTGCACCAGTCAAACATGTTCAGCAAACAGGTGTAGGCTTTGAAACTAGTTTTTGGTGGAAGATTTTACATGATGGGAAGCAATGATTAGGCTACGAACGACCTATTGCTTTTTATAACGATCTTCTTGATCGTCATGCAATTTAACGTCAATATGTCTGGAACATCCGATACAAATATACAGGCCTAGACCTTTTTTGCGATTTTTGTGTATGTGTGTTGCAAGTTTAAGCTAAATGCAATCGTTTGTAATAATTTGTTTTGTATTTATGGGTAAGAACCGGTTTCGGAGAACCAATTTACAGCGCCGTGACCTTGCAAAACTAGATTCTATCTTGCGTGTCTGTTATTTCAGCATCACCTGTATTAAAAAAAAAGTCGAGGTCATTTGTCATGATTTATCATATTCCTTCTTTTCCACGGAAGTATTGAAAAGTATGTTACATTCTAGTAACAACCTAATGTTTCATTGTGCGTTATTCTGTATTACAATTGATTACAAGACAAATAGTGACACAAGATGCAAACCTCCCCCTTTATTAAATGCATGATTCCATTTGAGTATCCCGTTTCTCTATTTGTCTTGCATTAATAAAAATCCAATGCAAGGCAGCCAGTGAAGATGTTTTACATTTTTTTTCGTAAGAATGGCCTGGCCGTATTGCTTGACTTATGAATACCACATTTACATTATGTGATCTGAATAGTTTGTAATAAGTGCGTTTAGTGCTGGTTAAGATGCATAAGTAATGCTTACAATATCATCATGAAGCATGTTGTTACCGGTACGTTGCGCCAATCGCGATTAACTAGGAACACGTGGAATTCTATTACCGAACTTTCTTGACGCAAAAAACCCTGGCATTCCAATAATTATGTCGTAGATGCAGAAAATGATACGAATATATTATTACACTATTCAAGTGGCTATCCAAGTGAATTTAACATGCTTCAATTGATCAACTAGAAAACATGCCGGCAAGCTGATAAAGCGGTAGTGTGGGAGAATAGGGAGCTTCTACCGGTAGGTTTTGGATTTTTAGGATTTTTTAGGTAGGTTAGGATTTTTTTCTTAAAATACAAACAACATAAAAATTTAAAAAAATCATAGAGGCATTGATATTTCAATCCATGATTTTTTGTTGTTGTATAATTTAAGACTTTATACAATTATATGAAAACTTTAGGAAACATCTTCACTTACAATATCTTCTTCTTATCGTACACAACATCTATCTTATCACCGAAGTTCTTTAGAAAATTGTTTAACGTACCATTAAGGCCATAAGTCGTTTTACGTAGGTGTGAATCGTGCGGAAAATTTGCCAAAGTTATTCTACAGTAGAAAAACGTAGTCATAAATGTAAAAATTGTGGTACTATTTGCCAATATGAAACTAATCCTAGCGCAAATTAAAACAAAAAACGTTCATGTGTCTTTGTGCTTGTTTCCAGATGTCGAACTTTTATGATGTAGTCGAGGTGAAGTGGTTTTTTGTTTTCACTGGGAGCTGTCTAATTGACGGGCTGGATATGTTCAATATCAAACTGTTTTCAGCAGTTGTTGAAATAGATCAAAGTTTATCACTATGGGAGCTCGATAAGTGGAAACACGACCTTAGAATATGTTTCACGTTGTTTTGACAATTTCATACGCATGTCAGACGTAAGACGTTTGTCAATGGTACTATCGTCTTGTGCTTCGTGTCGTGAAAATAACAAACACGAAACGATTAGTTACAAAAAGCTAGGTGAATTAAAATTACGATCGTAAACGGAAGGTTTCACAGTGATTAGCAAATTGTGAAGCTTCTCAGAAAAGACGTACATACAGTGGAACTGAGATTATTGCAAGGTTAAGCGGTGGTAAGAAGAGACAAACGCCACTTTATGTTATGTAGTGTGGTGCAAGGTGTGGCTGGGGGTGTACGATAGAGCAAAATAGTGCAGAAGTGCAGGTTCGTCATCGAATAGCTGTATATATTGCTCGAGGTGTGATAGTTTCACTGCAAATGGTAAATTTCTTTGTTTTTTTTACGAAATTCAAGGGGTAGCACCATTATTTAATTAGCACGACCATAAAAAGTCTGTATGGCGTCGACTGCCTAATGGTTTACATCTATGGAAGTAATCATTGGGTGATGTTGTTTAGTTTTTAAATGCTATGCCATTAGAAATTCGTAGGAATATTATCTTCCAATGTGTTCTCATTGGCATGTGCATATGGTACAGATGCATCGAAGTCAATTTTTCGGTTCATGTGTACGTGAGCGCGAGCGCTTGTTTGTACGAGTGTGCGTGTTTTCCATTTAGGAGGGTAGTGCCGTATTAAAAAGAAACGAGTGCTAAATCAAGGACGCCTGATTGAACGTATGTTCTGTGCACAGTTAAAGTAATGCAATTTTCTCCGATATTGATGTAAATTTTTTTAGTTCTTGCCAATACGTTGTTTTTTTTTTCTTTTTGCATATTTCACTTACGTACTTTGACTTAGGTGACTTAGGGACTTAGATCATAGAAGATCGTAAGCAATATTTCATAGCAACAGACAAACAAAAACAATCTTTCGTTATGTGAAAACGATTGAACCAGCTATGCGTTGAAAAATGTACATCAAATATCATAGCTCCTGAATGTTGTTGAAATAATAATTTCTTTTACACAATTTCTGTTTCTTTTATAGCGTTAGAAATATTATTCTACATCAACAATGGAAGAAAGACGGGTGGCCGACTATTTTGTGGTTGCTGGAATGCCCGATGTACCGAAGTTGCTAAAGGAAAACATATTTAATGACTCGTCACATTTAAGATCCACGAACAGCATAGATCCTATCACTGACATAGGCGTATATTTTCCTTCTCTGGGCGAGAAAATTCCCGCTGACTATGAAATACTCGAGAACACTCCTTCGGGACTGCTGGCGGACCTGAACTATGGTTCTGTTCGAACTACCGGGTGCTTTATATATTATCGACGTGGCAAGGATAAACCGCCTTTGGTCGATATCGGCGTAATGTACGAAGGGGCTGAACGAATAATGGCCGATGCAGAAATTGTTATAAGCACGCCCGGCGATCGTTTGGCAAATGTGAATAATTCATCCGCCAAAACGTTTCTAACGTTTAGACGTGCGACCACCGATATGCCGTGCAACGAACTGGTGGTAACTGATCTGTGTGTCGTTATACCTTCAAAGGGCGAAAAACCTCCGCATGCGTTTTGTATGATCCACAAAACGCTCAACAAAGGTCTCATGGGAAGTGATGTGTACTTGTGCTACAAAAAATCAATGAACCGTCCGAAGTTAATCAGTTACGAACCAGAAATTTTGCACCGATATCCTACATATGATCATAATGATTTTCCACTAACATTGTGTCCCAGTGTTCCACTGTTTTGCCTACCGATGGGCACAACGTTGGAGACTTGGCCGCATGTACCGGGCGGTGATGGGAAGGTATTTTTATGGTGTATGTTTATCATCAGCGCACAAAACTACTTCATGCATTACATTACAGATAAAAAGAAAACCAATTCAACCAATCTTTAGTACGTTCGTGCTGACTGTCAACGATGGTACATACAAAGTATACGGATCGGCTTTAACATTCTACGAAGATTTTTCGTAAGAACAAATGACTAATACATAATACATTTGAGTCTGATATTAATTTTTCCTTTTTTTTTCGTAGTGAAAATAAATTGAATGCACAACAACGTGAGTTGTTGGATTGGACAGACAATTCACATAAAACTCATTCCCTGCATGTAAACAAATCAATCTGCATTTTGTCCAGGTGGCCATTTGGAGATACGTTTGAGAAATGGCTACAATTCTTGCACGTAAGTTCGCAAGTATTGTTACTGGTAAATAAAATATTAATACTATATTTTCAATTTCATTTTAGCAATTATCAATTCTCAACGATAAACTTCCGGTACCGATTGAACGATACATAACCCATCTGCTCGATGAAGTACCGTTTCCATCGCCAAGCATTTTGTTACAACTTTCAACGCTCAGTAATAATAGAATTTTGCTAACGTTGCCAGAAGATTCGCCCTTACCTCGTAGTGGTGCCGGTTTTCGTCAGTTGCTCTCCAATCTTGGTCCAGAAAACTGTTTGCATGTACTGTTGCTGGTTTTAACGGAACAAAAGTTGCTTATACATTCTTTAAGACCGGCTATATTGACTGCAGTAGCGGAAGCCGTCTCATCATTTCTGTTTCCATTCAAATGGCAATGTCCTTACATACCACTTTGTCCGCTTGGTTTGGCTGAAGTACTGCACGCTCCACTTCCGTATCTTATAGGGGTGGATTCTCGTTTTTTCGATCTGTACGAACCACCCAGCGATGTGACGTGCGTAGATCTGGATACAAACAACATAAGTTTATGTGAATCACAAAAACATCTAACTACCAAACTTTTGCCCAAACGAGCCGCACGCATTTTACGACAAACTCTGCGTAATTTAGAGGAATTGAGCCAAAACCAAGGGTGTGATTCGAGTAACAGTTTGGATCGAGATATAAAGAAACGAAAGCGTGAACAAAATCTAGAGCAACGAATTCAAGAAGCATTTTTACAGTTCATGGCATGCATTTTGAAAGGCTACCGGGATTATCTGGTGCCGATTTCGAAGGCACCTACAATTGGAGCTACGGACCCAAGCGCGCTGTTTCGCATGGATGCTTTTTTACGATCCCGTGACAAGGCACATCACAAATTTTTTACGCTGCTTATGAAAACGCAAATGTTTATCCGGTTTATTGAAGAACGTTCGTTCGTATCGGACAGTGATCATAATTTGGCATTTTTTGATGAATGTGCCGAGAAGGTGAGTGCGTACGAAGATACGCCAACGGAAATTAAACTAATCGAATGGGATTCGGGACAAAGCAGCGAGCGCACTAAATTTATTCTGCCGCCCGAATGTCAACCTGGCTTACCGGATCAGCTGTACGCTTACAGTTCATTCTCTCTCGATTCAATGCTTCTAAAAGAAACACGCAGGAGTGCGCTGGATAATGTGTTGCAGCATCACAACAGTCTTGCTCCCGGGTCTCCAATGGCCCGTCGTACAAAACATGAGATTAAAACAGCGCAAAAATTAGCCCGTAAGCATCAAGGGAATCCAGAGTTGTGGGCAAAACATTTACTTGCTACGTGCTACTCAATATACTTCATCGTCTTACCTAGTTTAATATCGGAACACATTGGTCGGGAACATGCAGTGCTAAAGGCGGCATACGATTTGCTTAGCAAAGCATGCAAGCTGAAAGTCCCTTGCGATGAAGTTTGTTATCGCATTATGATGCAGCTGTGCGGGTTGCATAATCTTCCCGTGTTGGCCGTTCGTTTACACTACCTGATGAAACGATCTGGCATTCAACCGAACGCGCTCACGTATGGTGTTTACAATCGGTGCGTACTCGAAGCACAATGGCCATCGGATTCTATCCTGTCGTCACAGATGCGTTGGCACCGTTTACGGAATATTGTGATTGGCGCGGCACATTTTAAACGTGCCGGTAAAAAGTTTGCCGATCGTCGCCGGCGTTCCCTATCCAACGAAGGCAGTTCCATCGGCGGTGCATTGGAACTAGTGGACGGTACATCACGAACAAGCCTTGACTCCGGATATTCGCAAGCAGAACAGCAACAACAACCGACTACGAACGTATTGCTGGACTTTAGTGCCTTCGACAAACTGCGCGGAAGAGTTGGTGCAATTGTAAGACAAACTACAACTCCTGGTCACCAGGAATCTACCGACGTGCTGTCGAGCGCTGGGCTGTTGATTAGCGGCGAGGCGAGTCATCATCTCAAACAATTGCAGTCTCATGCTGGTACCGTTAGTGGAAAAGAAGCAAAAACCGGTTACAAAAAATCGCCACCCACCAATGCTTGCGATATCAGTCCGCGCGTTCTAGCAAGAGCCGACAGCTTTGCAGGAGATTCGAAATTTATTGACAAATTGAAACGACAAACACGAGCCGATGGGATCAAATCGAAACGTGCGCTAGAATTTCAACAGGAGACGGGCAGCATTGCTTCCGAGTCAGAAGATACCAAGGACGCAAATGCAAAGGGCAGTCCTACGAAGTAAGTAGCCAATGGTTATGTAAAGGTTATGGTCGTAAAGGTTATATCGATGGAATCACCATAGAATGAATTTAATTCTTCATTTACAGAATTTCACCTCGCACATTGGTTACGCAGGACGATCCGTTGGGAGCGCTGAATGATATGACAGAAGAATTGGAAGTACAGCGCGAATCTGTAGAGAAAAACACGGAAAAATATCGAAAGAGCAACAATAATACCATCTACACCGATCAACCTATTTTATTTAAAGGCCAACGATCGGCAACATTTGACGATTCGACACAGCTTAACAAAAGCATGCAAAGGTCCGAAACTATGCCGATGACCAGTACAGCTACGTCGGGATTTGGAAGTTTGGGGTCAACATTAAAGTTTAACTTCGGGTGAGTATTTCGCCTGTTAGTTGGATGATCCATTATCTCTTTGGAAAACTTTGTTTTGATCAAGTGTTTGTTAGCATGAATATGCATTCATTATTTGCTACACCTGCAACCTGCAACAGTAGTTTATTGAACGTTTGCACATGCATAACTGTAGAGCGTTTTGTTTTGTTTTGTGTCTGTTATTTTCCCCTTTTGGATTGTTTTTGTTCTATTGTAGACGTTACTCACCTGCACGCATGTCCATGAAAAAAGATTTGAAATCGTTGTCCACAAACATGATAGAGAATATTTCTAACATGAGGTAAGTGTAGCTGGGGATAAGGTATTTTTGTTATCTACCCGAAAAAAAACGCACGTTCGTTCGATTTCAAGGGGTCAAAAATGAAACCATTTAAAAGCAATGATGATACTTTTCATTACAGTCCGAGCCTTACTGGTAAAAAATCGAACGAGATTCTACAGAGTGGATTAAGCAGCATCAAGAATGCTGCCAATTCTGTAGCAAAAAAGTTGGACGATATAAAAGAAGCCATTTCAGCAAATACTACCCCTGTTAAGACTGGCAGCGGATTGAACGGTGGGAGCGGATTAGAAAGAGACGGCCATGGGTCTGAAAATGATCTACTTCATCACGACGATTCAATGCAGACAATGAATGGCAACCGGTCCCGCCGTGTGTCCAGTGAATTCGACTTATGGGGTCGTTTCAGTGAATCGCGTAAGTCTAGTTACAATAATTTGGTTCCTTTAGGTGAAAATGCTACATCGACCAGCAGCTTGAATGCATATCCAACGTTGCCAGACAATATATATCCCACATTTGCAGAGGTATGTATGCAAGCAAGGGTGAGAAGTAAACAGGAGACTAATGGTTTGCCAATGTTTTACCCAGATATCAGAGACTGGTATTGCCGATTTCTTAATCCAAATCACGTCTTGCTCGCAATGCCACAACTGTTCTGTGCTTCTGTACGATGAAGAAGTAATGGCCGGATGGTCAGCGGAAGATTCCAATCTGAACACCACGTGCAATGCATGCGGGAAGGTGACGGTGCCATTTTTAAATGTGCAAATTATATCCGAGGGACAAAATCTTCAGCGAGATATGTCTTCTCAGCAGCAACATGACATGATAAGTGTGCCATATTTAAATCCACTAGTGCTACGCAAAGAACTAGAAAATATTCTCAGCGAGGAAGGTGATCTGGCGCTCACTAACGCCAAGTTTGTGGAGGAACATCCTATTATTTACTGGAATTTAGTATGGTTTATGGAACGGATAGATGTCAACACACATCTTCCTAGCCTTGCTTTACCGAAGCAGGTAATTACTCTAGACCAAAAGTATTTGTTTGTAAAGTATTTGTTTAACGTGGTTTTCCATTTTCGTCAGGAGGATGACAACCCGGATCCGTTGAGCAATGTAAAAACAGTGCATGTACATTGTTTGTGGGACAATCCACGGCTGCATGCGGAAGCGGGCCCAGCGATGTATATGTTATGGCGGCAAAATCAACCAGACAGTACATTACTGAAAGCTTTGCTTACTGATCAAACATCGATCAATCGAACGTAAGTGTTGAGTCTATTGCTTGCAACCTTTCTCCCTAATCTAACAGGATTTATCTTGTTTATTTTTTTTTTATTTTTTGTTAACGCGCATTAGTGTGATGCAACAAATTATTGCTTCGATACGATGCAACGATTTACTAACACCCGTCAAACGGTTAGCTAACGAGCGACAAAAGTTAAAGCATCGAGGAGTCGATCGGACGCACTCGATCTACCGCGACATGTTGTTTCTAGCGTTTATTGAAATTGGCCGTTCGGATATCGATCTTATTTCGTTTCATCGTGAGTATGCGGCCGTTTTTCAAAAGCTAACGGAGAAGGAATGTAACACCTTTTACCGGAGTCAGGACCTTCCGCCATCGCCTACGGCCATATTTTGTCGTGCATATTTTAAACCACTCCTCCTACCCTGACCTTTCGTAAGCCAACGCTGGTTACTGTCCGTGTCGTGATTGGTTGTGGGTTCCGTACAACTGAACGTTGAGAAAGCAAACAACAAAACAGGATTTTTGTAGGAGATAAAAGTTTATCGATCGCTGTGTAACGTAGCGTTTAAGTTTTGAGCTAGGCGTGCAATTTCACATATTATTAGTACGTAGCTGCGCACCGAACATAACAAAGTTGTAGAACATATTGCAAAATTTATAAACGAAACGTAAAAATTTTCTTTTTGAGAGAATCGTACATGAATAAATATTCGTTGATACAAGTATTTTCCGGGGATAAGTTGCATCAATGTTTTTATTTGTGACAATTTTTGTTTGCAATTCAGTGCATAAGATAGAATCTATGTAAGCGCAGAAAAGTCCACGTTAGAATTATTATTAAAAGATGCGGGTGCCGTATTTGTATGTTTTTTGATAAGTAACGATCTTACCATACGCAAGCGATCCAGCCTATAGAAAAGATCCCAAAAATAAGGTCCCTCGAGTTCTACATTATAGAAGTGATTCTGTACTTACAATCATCCGTTCAAATAGGTTGATCATGTTTGTTGTATCATAAAATATTTTTTTATATTGCTCAGAATTTTTTATTTCCGTCGCACCTATGCATCATATATTTTTTTTTAATTTAAAAATGTTAATGTAGATAAGAGAAAGTTTGCTTTGCAACCCAATACCATCACAGAACAGTATTTGACTCATAACAAAATTAAAATTTAGCTTACCGTTGGTAAAAATAATAAACAGTACTTTTTAAAAGGAATTATTAATAGAAATAGACATAACAAAACAAAAATTGTGTGCCTTCAATTAAACTACATATATACCCAAATGATATGAGCGATGTTAATTTGTTTTTTTTTCTTGTTTGGCTGAAAGGAGTCGAAATTACACGTTATTTCGAAATCCACGAATGTTTTATTTCAGTTCCCGCGAGAGCGGTAACTCTGAACCCTTTACAAAGATAAAAAATAATGAATAATTGTATATACAGGTTTTTGCTTGCAACTTTTGTCCTTCTATGTACTCGCTTTATTTAATATACTTTTTTCTTTTTCGTGAATAAGCATTAATAATTGTAGATGCATGTATTTTTTGTTTTCTTTGTATTATTGCGACAATGAATGTTTCTTAAACATACACACACATATACTATATCTTTTTCTTCCGAATATAGTAAACTTAATTGTTAGTAGTAATAAGTGCGACGAATAAAGAAAAGACTTGTCATAAAATACTGTTCTATAAATTTTACATTATCGTAGTGTTCAAATGCCTTCAGAGGAATTTTCAATTATTCCACGCCATCCAATGCAATGTTATAATTCCAAAGTTTATGGAGAGAGAAAGAGAGAGGAAGAGAGAGAGAGCGTTAATTTTTTTGGTTTATTTTCTTTGCATTGAATACTGCTTCATAATCTGCACCCGTTATTTTAATTGCGTCAGTTTATTTAAAAAAAACCGCAATCCAACGTTTTGTACACAACATAAAACCATACATCGATGATAAAATTGAACGAAGCAATTAAAAATATTCATTACCAATATGATTCGTGTATATGGAAAAGAACCAAAAAAAAAAAATAATGCATATACACGGTAATAACTAGTAAGATTTTTGAGGCTGAATAAAATCACAAGAAGGTAGTGATACTTAGATTTTTCGTTCCGCGTGAGCGTTTCGTTTCGTTAAAATACAATAATGTAACGCTCTTAAAAACTCAAAAGTATAAAATATTCTTACTTCTTTCTAAAGAATGCATATAAATGACAGTTAGCGCACTACATTTTAATTAGCAAATGGCGACGCATTTCTCTTCGGTGTCGACGGTGCCAAATCCATGGTTTTGCACACCCATCCAGCAATATCGACGTCTTCCGTTTCGATGTTCTTGATCCATTCATGGTTCTTAAACGATAGTAACAATCAATATCGAATATCATACGAATTCTAACAATCTTTTAGTATCGACTTACCATTAATGTCTTTAAATCGGCACGCTCCTCGGGGTTTTTCTTTAGGCAAAGGTCGACAAAGTTCTTAAATCGATCGGTGAATGAATTATGTTCCAATTTAGGCGGCGGCTCATTTACGATGTAATCGAGCAGTTCAAAAATGGCCATTGGTTTGGGCTCGATGATACTCTGTCCGGGAGAGCTATCGTCACCCCGTTCCTGGAATATTAAGTCTAATGTTTTGGCATCTGGTGGCGGAATAGGATACATTCCGATGGCCATTTCTACCAACGATAGCCCTAACGACCATATATCGGATTGGACAGAATAGTGCGTACCTTGTAGACGTTCGGGCTGAAAGGTGGAATATGTGTATGCTGTTTATGTCCAACAACGACGACTTAAATCGGATTAAAACTCAGCTTACCGACATATAGCTTCGAGTTCCTACGAACGAATTGGCCATTGAATCGATTAGCTGACCGGAAACGCCGAAATCACAAATCTTAATCTCTCCGCTACTGTTTACCAAAATGTTGCTCGGCTTAACGTCTCTATGCATAATGGCGTGCTTATCTCGCAAGTAGCTCAATCCCTTAAGAACGGCGGATGTTATTTTCGCTAAAATGGCTTCTGGTATTCTTCCTGCTCGTTTAAGGATTAAATCTAACGAACCACCGTCCATGTACTCCATGCAAATACTTATTTCTCCATCACTGTAGAAAGCACCGTAGAATCCAACGATGTGTGGAAAATTGCATTCATGCAAAACCTTCAGTTCTCGTATGATCTGTTTTTTGATCGCTGGTTTTACCTCCAAATGGATAAGCTTTCGAGCCATTATAAGTTGCGTGGGAATGTGGCGTACTTTCATCACTACACCACCGTTGCCAGAACCAAGTTCGCCTAGCTTCTCCAAGTCCTCATCGCTCAACTCACCGATTTTTTCTTTTTGGCTGAGGAATACTTTAATGCGTTTGCGTGCACTTTCCTCCATTTCAAGTTCTTCCAAAGTTTCCGTAAGCGCATCAATACTGTTTTTTGCCTTTCCCAATAGATTATGCTTGCCAATTACGTACTCGGTACCGGATGGCGTTTTGAAGGAGGGTGTTGGCGTTGTTTGCTGTCCAGCGGGTACATCCACAGAACCAGGCGGCAACGTCAAATTGAGTTTGTTTTTAGTCATTTTACTCATTGACGCGTTGTTGGGAAGCAATGCTGAGAAAAAAGTGAACACATGATTTTACTGATAGCTAATGTGTGCGATAATTCTGTACCTTGTTGTGTGCCGAACGTAAAACAGAACAGTATCAAAATTATGGAATGAGGGAAAAGGACACACCACAAGACAAATAATCAGGCCACTGATCAATATTATTCCCGAAACTAAATAAGCTGCAGAATGGACAAATAAACACCACTTTTGAAAAGGCTTTCAAGGTACACCTGTAACCTGGTACACCTGTAATTGTAAAATGACTTCGTGGAAAGTGTGGAAAACGGTGAACGAATAAATCTGAAAAAACTCCCGATATTTTATGAAGTTTGTATTTTACAATTCCGATGTAGGCACAAGCAGAAACTTTGAACAGTGTTGCCAGTCTAAATGTCAATAAAAAGAAATACAGTGGTCGTACACAGTCAACAATGGAAATAAGTGTTCGATTTTTCGCATAAATGTTCAATAGGAAGTAAAGGCGCAATCATAAATAAATTTGAAAACCACATTATATTTATTCAAATGTATCATACAAGAACAAAAAGCACATGATAGGGGACAAATGAACCGAAATCGTTGCTGGTGAATAATGACAACCGGTTTTGAATGTAACTGGTGGAAAGGAGAGGAAAGGCAACCTGCAACTGAGGAATTTAATTTTTTTACGGTATTCGTATTATTTCTTTAGTTTGTGTTTGTGTTTGTGCCTTTCCCTTCAAATCAAGTAGAAGTCGCTGGAGTTTACGCTTCGTGTACCGGGAATGTATAATTATACATAGAAACGAATTCCATTCTGTTTCTAGTCCATTGCTGTCATTCCCTGACACTCAATTCACCTTGAGTGATTTATAAACAAGACGCCTTTAAACACCTTGGTCAATGGGAATGAAAACATATTTGACCGCGCTTTTACATGTCATGGACTGGCCATACACTGGGTGCGAAGTGATATTGTGCTCTTACAACTCTGAGGTGGAAATACTGCAAAGTTTTATATTATCGTAGAATTGGTGAATGGACTAGGGTAAACAAAACAATTCATAAATCATTGTGTGTATCCAGAAGTTTTAGTACAGTACGAGTTAATGTCGTGTGAAAAATCGTCTGTTTGTCGCACTGTTTTATTTTCTTCCTGATCAACCAAACCGCAGGTTTTAGCAAGTCAGATTGAAGCTCCTTTTGTCGTAGAACTTAAATTGGACCAGCATGGAAGATAAAGTCCCTGCAATGCCACTTGATGGCTCGAAACATTCGCCAGGACCAAACATTCGTAAAATGAAACAAAGCCGATTGCCTTTTCAATTTTTGTCCACATCAGCTGCCAAATCTTCGGAGGAGCTGAGCGAAGCACGGAAGAGAAAACCGTCCACGGAAGCTGTCGATGTTGGACGTGTCGCAAAAGCTGGGCGTATTTCGGAAATGAAAGAGAATGGTATGACGTTGGCAGTAGAAGGCAAGAGTAAACCGGCACCCGATATTGTCAAAGTGACCATGAATGACGAAGATGACCCATCCGAAGCAGCAATGAGCAGTAGCGGTAAATCCGTATCCGCAGGAAAAACGAAGAGAAAAGTGAACAGACTCAATACTGATATAATTGATTCAACAAAAATTTTGATAAAACTTCCGATAGGAAAACGGAAACGTAATTTCGTTGATAAAATGAAGCCGAAGAAGAAAAAAGCAATTGCTGAAAGCAGCTTGGATTTCAGAAGTGACAATGATGAGGTCATAACTTTAGATGACTCCGACCTATCAGAAGATGGTACGGATGCTTTGGGAAATGATAGTTTGGTAAGTTCGAAAAACGAACAATCTAGAGTCGAAAGCAAGCAACTGCACGGTTCGGAGCAGGAAAATAACAAAATATCGGTTTCAATCTCGGTGGAAGAAGATGAAGAAATAGAAGATGAATTAAACAAAAGCAAAACACAAACTAGTTCCTCATCAAAATGTGTGGATGATCGAGAAAGTAGCACAGGAATGAGTTTACCATCAGACGGGATCGCTGGAAAGGAAACCAGTACAAACGTAGTTGATCAATCTGGTAATCTTACCGAGCTGGACACATCTTCCAACATTGATTCGAGCGAAGAGGACATTTATTTGCTCTGCACTCCGGATTCAAAAATTGTTCCGAATGAAGAGGAAAATAAGATGCGTAAACTAACTCCTAAACAGTTAGCTCGTCGTCAGGATTACGAAAAGCGCCGTGCGCAGAAGCAACTAGAGAAGCAAGAAAGGCGTCGTAAATTGCAAGAGGAACGGGAGGAAAAGGCTCGCGAAAAAGAGAAACAAGAGGAACAGCGTAAAAAGGAACGTATCGAAAAGGAAGATCAAAAGCGCAGAGAACGAGAGGAAAAGGAAGAGATGAGGCGCAAAGATCGTGAAGAACGCGAGGAACAGAAACGCAAAGAGCGCGAGGAAAAAGAGGAATATAAACGTAAAGAACGTGAAGAAAAAGATAAAAGGAGACAAATTGAAATTGAACAGAAAAATGAAGAAAAGCGCTTAAAAGAAGAAGAACGTCGCAAGAAAGAGGAGCAAAAAGAGGAGGAAAGAAAGCGCAAGGAAGAGGAGAAGGAAGCAGAGGAAAAGCGGAAGCAAAAGGTGGCTCAAGCTTTTACTAGTTTTTTCGTCAAGAAGTCGATTATTGGCGGTGGTGGCGTGAAAGCTTCGGACGATGAAAATTCCGTGGAGTCATCGTCGGGAGGTGGGACGATGGTGAATGCAGGAGTAAACTCGGGGCAGTTGCGATTTATGCCGTTTTGTGTTAAAGGAGACATGCGACTGGCGCCAACGGTGCGAAGAGTTCTTCATTCTGTCCAGAGAGATCATTTAGATAAGATGGTACACAGTATAGAGGGACAACAAATGTTCGACCGGGCTCAACTTTATCTTGAGCAGTTAAAGCGAAAATTGCACAAACCATTAAAAACCGATCGTACATGGAATGTAGAGGATGACGACGAGAACGATGACATTATGGTTGTTGGTTAGTTCTGCATTTTTTTACCGAATGTTTGATAAGGAAAGGTTGATTGTTATTTTTTTTTGTTTTCAGATGAAAATGTGTGCCATCAGATTGAGGTGGATCCGGTAAAAATGAAACAAAAGTTTAAAACTAAATTCTTTCTTTTTGAGGAGAATCGCCGTCCACCGTACAGGGGAACGTGGCGCAAACGAAGTGCGTGTATTAAAGCACGTCGTCCCTTTGTTCAGGACAATGTAAGCATACATCTAACGTATGTGATTTTACAAAAAAAAAAAAAAACGTTAATATTGGGTTTGTTTTTTTTTAGAAATATTTCGATTACGAGGTCGATTCTGACGACGAATGGGAGGAGGAAGAGCCGGGAGAATCACTTCATGGCAGTGACGACGAAAAAGATGTAGATCCCGAAGAAGAATACGAGGTCGACAATGAATTTTTCGTACCTCACGGACATTTAAGCGACGAAGAACTACATGAAGAAGAGGAAGGTGAAATCGGCGATGATAACTGTCCAGAGTCACAGAAATTTAAACTAAAAATTATGCAACAAGAGTTTGTGGCGGAAATGAAGAAAAAGACGGAAAAAATTAAACCCCGTTTGATAGGTTGCATTTGGGAGAAAAGTTTATATTGTGAAGACCTAGAGCATGCTAATCGTTTCATGGAATGTTCAGTAATAATACGGAAAATGTTAGACGATCGCGCAATGCTTTACGACCCGGACGAACCGATCTCATTTACAAAGTCCTTTTCCAAGTTAGCTAATGGGTGTGGTGGTACGATGAATGAACTGGATATGACAGCTACAATACCACCGAGCAAAGAGCTTGAAAAACCAAATTCTAAGAAGATTAAAATAACGGATGATGCTGTCCGCGATTTGGCTCGATTGATGCATGGCAATGTCAACAATCGCAAGTTTTTAGTACGCGAATTTCATGCTTTTTGGGCCAGTCGTAATGGTTCGGTTGATTTTAGCTTGGAAAGTATAAGAAGCAAGATTAAAGACATTGCTCAATGGGGTACGTGTCGTGCGGAAGGACCGATGGAAGGAAAGCTATGCTGGACCGTTGAGAAAAAAGTGCTCCAGCAGTATGACCTGATGGATATAACTTTGCCAAATGATTGGAAGTATCATTTGCAGAAACGTCCGTCTACTGTAAAACAAGAAAAGAAATCGAATTTGATGCAAGAACGTAGCACCAACACTGAGAAGCACAATAGCTGTGCAAGTAAAATCGATTCATACGAAGAAGAAGGTTGTGATAAGTCAGTAAATGACCTCACAAATGATGAAATTTCTAAAATTGATTATAGCTCGAAGACTCTATCGGGGATAGGACAGAAGGATAATGCAAAAACTAAGCCGTCGGTAGTGCATGATAGCGTTGATAGTAGCGACAAAGATGGAGGTGGTGATAACAAATGTTCGACCGTGACTAACCTAAAAAATCGTGTACCACTTTTGATGTCTGTCCCGCGCGGTCAAAACATAAATCAGTCCGCCAAAAACAGTCTTATCAGCCAGTTCTTGCGTAGAGAAAATAGTATTAAATCAAAACCTATAATACCGGATCGGGAAAAAATCGATGGTGCAGTTATTGAAATAGATTAAGCATTGTTTTTGACATTCGGATCAAGGCACATGAAATATGCTTTCATAAGTTACTTTTAATTTGTAAATCTCTTTAGTGCGCTAGGGCAATTATGGATGAAAAGCTAGTATCTTAAATATATAGCTTACAGAGTTCAACGGCAAACACGATTAATAAGCAGCATATAAACCCGAAAGAAGAAAAATGACAAGACTACTTTCTATGAAGAACAAACAATGGAAACACTCTTATTTAGTGTAGACATTTCAAAGTTCTGTCTTGACAACAAGCTATAACCTCAATATCACTTTACTATAATACTACTAATGTCGTATAAAAACAAACTTATGGAAGATGAATTAAGAACGATACCGTAGGTTTGGCGTTACTTCCGCGGAAGAAGCGAATCTTCCTGTAAAAGAATTGAGAGATCGCGTGGGGCCTCCGACTCAAAAGGGACCCAGGCCACAGGGTATACAAGGTGTTGCCAATTACTTTCCAATATATATTTTTTTGCATTTACCAAAATGTTTTCGTTTTAGGAATATTTACAAACAAAAATCTTTACGTTTCGCAATATCGATCGTCCAAAAAGGCCGGGCGCACAAGATCGTTGTGGATTGTTAAGCTCATCGTACGTAGTTATGGAAGAGCTTGCACCTGAATGGAATCTCTGAGAAGTTAGTACAATTGTCACATTGTGCGTTAAGGTCAATTTTGACGCCCCTTGCTGTTAACCTCCAAGGTGCTGATTTGAAGGTCTGACCGTGTGCGTAAGGAACAAGTGTGGTGGTGGAGAACGAAGCACGAGCTGGTCGAGCTATTTGCAGAAGTAGATACCCTGACCAAAGCCGGTCCCGATCGTAAAGGAGCGTCACAGAGAGAGAGAGAGAGAGAGAGAGAGAGAGAGAGAGAGAGAGAGAGAGAGCTTAACCCTTGAGATATCAGTTGCAACCATAGGTTGAGGAATGCAGCGCTGAAACGATTTACTGTAAAAGTACTTGCCCTTGTTTTATTCACTTTATATGCAGATCAGTCTCTATTCCGTAAAAATGCACAAATGTTTTCATGTGGCTGTAATATATTGTAACTATCAGAGCGGAACATGTTTGTCGCGATGGAGGTACAGTTTATATGTACAGTGACATCTATTGTTGTTATCGAGATCATGTGGATAAACGATACAACCGCACGTTTTAAACGTTAGCAATGTTGCACAGCTTGAGATTCAGTTTTTGTGGTGTAGTTGGTGGAGCGGCAGAAAATTGTAAACTAAGTACTTAGCTTGCAAATCGACTTCACATTGTTTCATAACGGTCTCTATAATCGTTTATGTGCCTGTTCTGCTCATTCTCCGTAGTGGTAAAGTGTATTGGTGCGCAATTATAGTACATGGTACACGATGTTTTCTGCAATACGTTACACACTGATTCTAATAAGATGAGTATGTGATTTGTGATGAATCGCACGGTTGATGAGTTTCTATACCATTCTGAAGCCACAGCACGATTGTGGTTGAGCCATGAGGACGAATACTACGATTTACGTATGTTCACCTGTTTTTTGTTGTTGTTTTTTTTTTGTCATGCTTGTCTTGTTCTAGCTTGGCAAGGCAGACAGGTGAGTTTATGTTTACGACCTAATGCTGCACCCTATGAGTGTAGTGGGATGGGTGGTTTCACTCAGTTTTCATCACTAGCGAGTTAATTGAAAATTCCGGTACGACGCATCCATTGTGTTGCCATGAGGGAAAAGAGATTGAGTTTAGTTGGGTTATTCTGGTTCTGGATTGTATGTGATTTCGAGCGTTGAATTTCGTACAGCATTGTAGTTGTACTTCCAACTCAAAGCAGCATATAGACACGCAACGCTTTTTAAAATTAAAAAAGCTACATTTCAGTCGTGTCGTAACATTAAACACATTCGGACGTGTTCTTGGTGCACTTGCATCCCAGCATATAACCTATGGAAGTCAAATAGTGAAAGTAAGTATTTTATGGGATCAACTGAAAATGTGATTACAGTGTTGTGCCACGTTTATAGAAGTTAACGTAAGAACGTAAGAAAAATATGTGAATAAATAGTTAATTCACGAATGTTATTTGAGATGTGTTCCAATCTAAATAGATGTCCATCATATAGATGAATGTATACATCAAGAGAAAACCAATGAATCGTGTGAGGAGTTTTTAATTTTAAACGATAGCACACACGGATGCCTGGTGTATTTATTTGAAAAATAAAACACAGACCAAAAACTGTAGAACTGCGGTGGAAGGAAATTTTATAAATATATTGCTTGTTGTAATTAACTTGAACTAATTATTTTTTTGCGTATTTTAGCACAACATAGAAAAATGGCTGACCTAAATGGGGCAAAATGGAAATGTATCATCTTAGTAGGAGTGGCGTTGATTTGTTCTTGTGAAGGAAAGATCCCTCCAGAGAATATTGAAGCATTTGGTGAATACAAACTTGAGTCTGTGACAACCGATGTTGTTGAAGAGAAAAGAGGAGAGTTGGAACATCCCTACCACCTGCAGGCATTCACTTCTCATCCAATTGGGGACCATCGAGATGTTCGGCTATTCGATGTTACCTCACGTTCGCTCAGTGATTTACGAACAAATGCATGGAAAGATAATCTACCTACCAAAGCGAGATTTGTGAAACGTCACGCAGATGTAGATGCACCCACAGAACAGCCGAACGCTCAGGAAGATCCGATTGTAGCGGAAAAACAAATCATGCATCTGCCGCATAAAAGCTCAGAATTTCAAGCAAAGGTTATGCGTGAAGAGCACGATTCTGATGGCGAAGAATCAATTCAGATGATTCAGGAGGGTATAAAGTCACGCGCCCCCAGAGTAAACTTCGTCACACAGCAAACGAAAAAAATACTGCCTTCGTCAGAATCTCGTGACACATCGAACGACAAACTGATACTAGAGTTGTATCGCAAGCCGGTGAGAAACCTGAACTATGAACATTCCTTACCTCGAACATATGATTCCTTGATGGCAACATCTCAATCACCAATGTACCCTCGAGTGTACAACAGATATGATTCGTTCCATTACGACATGATGAATCGAATGCATCCTCCAGCACCTCATCGATACGATCACTATTACGAGCGTCGACACGATGTGGAAAATGACTCGTATTTCCCTCGGTACAAATTTCCGTACTATTATTATTATCCCGACAGGCGTTATGATGTTCCGTTGTACTATAGGGATCGTAACTATCTGTACATGAACGGCGTCGACCAATCTCCGCACGGATTCCCCATGTATAATACGGTACCCTTACCAACTACTATGATTCGATCTTCCGTACCTGCTATGCGTAATCGCCGAATAATATATTTTGCCACATTACCGGAAATAGTTCGGCCACGCACGAAGGACAACTTGAACCATAGACTAGTGCAAGGAAATCAATACGAACATTATAACGCCCAAGTACCTCAGACTGGAATAACGTATAAAGATGCTCGACCTGCGAAATATGACGGTAAAGGTGATAAGTATGTGAGTTCCAAGCCCATTAAAATTGTTCGTGAAGCAAATGAAGCGCAAACTAGAACGACTTTACTTCGAGATTCTCAGAACAAGCGGGAAGGGCTAGAACAGCGATACGAACACCGTTCACCGTTTGTTGAGCAAAAATCATACCTTGAGAAGAGGAGATTATTTTTACACAAATAAATATAATTTTTAAACAGCTCGTTTCATTTAAAAAGAGTGTCCACTCACTATTGCTTTTATATGATAAGCGACTTATGAAGCCTTTTGTTTTTAATAGTTTAAAAGGTGTTCTTGTAGAATTATTTGGTTTGTGAATAAATCTCAATATTTGTTTACGTTCTTGATAACTTGATAACTTGGGAGGAACTTAGCGATGTGGGTCAGCCCGATGAATAGGTGGAACAATGCTTGCCTTTCATTCGACAGGACCGGTATCAAATCCTATTTGGGCCACTGGTGGACACGCAAGCCGCTTGGGAGTAAATTTGTTCAATGGAAGCCAAAAACCAGATGAATAACATCCAAAGCGATGTTAGTATGACGTCAGGTGGTGGCACAGCCAACGTACTTCGGTTATTAATTATGTCAATTGTTCAAATCACGACATAGATCGGGAGTTTTTGTGATAATTATCAACAACGTATAAACGAACTT
The DNA here is from genome assembly GCF_943734695.1 of Anopheles maculipalpis. Classification (NCBI taxonomy): domain Eukaryota; kingdom Metazoa; phylum Arthropoda; class Insecta; order Diptera; family Culicidae; genus Anopheles; species Anopheles maculipalpis. Next base: position 198,944 of record NC_064871.1, read on the forward strand.
TTCACCAATTAAAACCCACGCCTTCGTCGTAGTTGATGTGCTCACATTAAAGATGAAAGGGGCAGCCTAATTTGATAACTTTGGAACATAGCTTAACAAACAAAACGAAAAACTATCGTGAAATCTTGTGCTTTGCTTGTTATTAATTGCAATTTTGTGTTCTGTTTTCCAATGTTTTACTTGATATGCGATTTGTTGCAATTGTCCTTTGCGGTTGCGTGTGGTTTGCGCTTCTGTTAGTTAATTACTTGTCTCATATAGTGTATAATTGGCGATTTTTCGGTGTTAATGGTAGACTCTACACCCAGGATACTGGTGAACGGTTCTGTGGTTGTGTTCTTTGGTAACTCGTGGTCAGATGATATCAATTCTGTTAAATGTCGAATGTTGGATGGTCAGCGCAATCGGAATGTTTGTTGCACGTAACACCAATTAATTAACACTCGCAAATGTTGTTCCACCTGTTTCAGAGATAAAATGAAAACAAATATAAACCAGAGCATTGTTTCTTTAACATTCTTTTTACGCAAACATATTACCACCTTAATTATGTAGAAAGGAAAAAATACAGTGACAAATGTAGGACAAACTATAGTAATTGACATTTAAAACACGTTAAACGTTATATCACTCAAATTTGTACTGATGTTGAGTAAAGTTGAGAGATGCCAATTATTATGAACGAGTTGAACGGGCTAAGCAAACATATTCAAACCGATGAATTGATGATGATTGCGAAGTGATAATTTGTGTTCAATATTTACTTGTATTAATTAGTTGCAATATAAACAGTAGTTTATGGTTATTGTGAGCAATACATACACAACACATGATTACGTGTAGTTTGATCATGCTTTGGAGGGACTATATAAAATGAATAAAAAAGTTGAATGTAAAAAATGAATGAAAAAAAAAATTGAAGAGGCAAAGCTTACTTCTTTCAAACAAATTTTAAGTAATTATGCTTTTGTTGCTTTTATTAATTTTTATCATGCTTTTATAAATACCACTCTTGATCATAACCAGACGTTTTAGTGAATAGATGATATACTTTGCTGTAAATATCGTAAAGTTAGCACACTCAATGCTGTTCGAAATGGCCTCTAAAACCAATTTCGCACTGTTTCGTGCTAGTGGAATTGGTGGGACTGGTTGTAGCTAGCGGAACTGGCATTAGATTTAAAATATTAAAATTTAATCAAAAAATCTCGAGTTTCCCAGACTGCTTTTCATCCATGTCAAACCTAACGCTGCACGACATTACACTGTAGCAGCAAGAAAGGGGGCCGATTACTGCCTTCTATCGGGATAACGTCGTCGAATTCTGATATCATACGATGTCATTACCTGTGCTGTACTTTATGTTTTTATATACGCAATTGAAAAGCAACATTTGTGCTTGATATCATCACCACATGTAGTGCAGAAATTGAGAATTGAACATAAACTTCAGTTATTTCCGTAAGAATTTCCGTTTAAAATACATAGGAGGGACTAAGAAGCATGCTACAGGTAAATCTTATTTTTATAGTTGTTTGGCACAGAACCAGAAAAGACTCTTTTTAAAGGGCGATTCAGTTACCGAGCATGGACATCTTCCAGATACGGTGACGTATGCATTGGAGATACCATGACGTACCTGAATAATACAATAGTTACGCCAACGCAGCAATGTATTTTTTTACTCGAATTCAAACATATATCTTTTTATTTTTTCGCAAAGCATAGCAGAATAATTTCGAATGCCTGCTTGATTTATGAAAGTGATGTTACAATTGTAATTTTCATAAGTCAAACACGAGTTTCCTCTTTGAATCGTCGAAACAGATTGATCTTTTATTTTTGACATTTTCATGACATTTCCCGTCTGACATTATTGTGACATCCACGATAAATAAAGACTGCGGTAGCCTCGAAATCAAGGTCTATTAATTATCGATTTTGAGATTACTACAACTCGGCTTTCCTGACCTTAAATTGTCCTCAATTTAATTTCATCCATTACAAACTGAAAGTGTTGCATCAGGTGTCTCTAGAACGGGGTCAGCGTCAGGTGCCACCCATTTTTTTAATTTATCTGCCTCAAGAACTCCATCGTAAGGAATCTGGGTTTGCTGACATCCCTCAATATCGCGAATTATATAACGATCGTTTGGTAAACATCTATGGACGACGTATGGGCCCCTAAATTTGGCTATTAGTTTTTTATTCGTATTTGGACTATTATCTACGTTACGAATGACGACGACATCGCCTTCTTGAAATTCAATGGCTGGATGATGGCTTTTTGCAAACTGTTCTTCGTTTTTCTTTTGTGACCTGATGATGTTTTCAGAAGCCTGGTTTCGTATGCTGTGTAGATCTCTTTGACCAAAATCGACTTTGTCTTCCAAAAATTCAGTTAATTCGTCCACAGCAACACCTCGCTGATCCACACCAAATAATAGCATTGAAGGAGTGAACAAAGTTGAAGAGTGTATGCTATTATTCAAAGCGTATTCTACGGAGAGAAGTTTGGCACTCCAATCTGAGTGGTCATGCGGATTGGTTGTCTTGCTTAACATTGGTCTCAACACTCGGTTCACTCTCTCTACTTGCCCATTAGCCTGAGGCGATGAGGTAGCTGTAAGAACGTGAGTGATTCCGCGATTCGACAAAAATTCTTCAAACTCATTGGATGTGAAGCATGTACCTCTATCGCTGATAATTCTTTTAGGGCGACTATAATAGGCAAAGTATTGTTCTAGTGAATTACATACACTTCGGGTGTTAGTTGTAGCGGCTGGATAGAGTTTCGTAAATTTAGTAAATGAATCTATTACTACCAAAATGTACTTTTTCTGTGATTTTATCGATGGTAAAGGGCCTAAATGATCGATGTGTATAGTATGAAAGGGAAGAGGAACTTTTGGTATGCTATGCAAATTCTTTAAATTTTTCCTCGTAGGTGCAGAATATATAATGCATTTCAAACAATTACGTATGAAATTTTGTACGCGCGTCTTCATCAAAGGAAACCAGTACTGTTTGCTTATAACAGAGCAGCACTTACTCACTCCTAAATGCCCTAACTTTTCGTGAGTATTTCGAATGATATTGTTTATCATTTCACGAGGTACTAATAATTGTCTTTTATGTGAAGAAGAAACTCTATAAACAACCCCATTTTCCATCGTGAATCCTTCAACCATCTCTGATTTTAATTTACTTTTAAGATCCTCAATTATTGGATCCCGTGATTGAGCGATTCGTAGTTGATGGTCAACATCAACATCGTCTGTAATAGCTACAATTTGCTTTCGGCTTAAAGCATCCACGTGCTCCATAGAATTTCCAGGACGATGCACTATGGAATAGTTATAGTCCTCCAAAAACAATGACCATCTTGCTATTTTCGCAGAAACGTTGCGGTTCTTTAGCGTCTCAACTAAAGAATTGCAGTCAGTGACTATTTTAAACGGAATGCCATGTACATAAGTGTGAAATCGTTTCAAAGCATATATAATCGAGAGTGTTTCTAACTCGTAACTATGAAGTTTTGCTTCGTCTGGGGAAGCGGTCTTGGAAAAATATGCAACTGGATGAAGCTTGCCATCTTCCTGTTTCTGAAGAAGCACTGAGCCAAAACCAATTGCACTAGCATCACAATGGAGCTCCGTCTCACAAGATGGGTTGTAAATTGCCAAAACGGGGGCATTGACCAATTTATTTTTCAGAAAATTGAATGCGTTTAGACAAGTGTCGTCAAAAACAAATGAGGTGTTTTGCTTCAACAGGTTACTGAGAGGTTTGGCTATTGTGGAAAAAGAAGAGACAAATCTTCGGAAGTAGGAGAAAAGGCCCAAACATCGCTGCACTTCCTTTGCGTTTTTCGGAACCGGATAATTCTGTATGGCCTGAATGTGGTGATCACTTGGGCGAACTCCCTTTGAGCTTGCACGATAGCCAAGGTAATCTAATTCCTCATAAGCAAATTTACACTTGTCCATCCGCAGTTCAAGGCCATTTTGACGAAGAGTGCTTAATACATCACTTAGCGTACGCAAGTGATCTTCGAAGTCAACAGATGCAATAATAATATCATCTAAATATACTACCAGCTGTCCATTGTCTATATACTTTCGCAAAACGTTATTGATAAATCGTTGAAATTGAGACGGGGCATTCTTCAATCCGAATGGCATCTTCACATATTCAAATTGACCATCTGGTGTGACAAAAGAAGTGTATTTAATTGAGTCTTTGTGCATTTCTATTTGATGAAATCCACTCTTCAAATCCATCAAAGTGAAAAATCGTTTGCTTCCTAAATGTTCAAGACATGTATCAATGAGTGGGAGGGGATAATTATCTCGGATGGTTATCTTATTAATTTGGCGGTAATCCACACACTTGCGGATTTCGCCATTTTTCTTGCGCACTAAGACAATCGGAGAAGCATACGGGGAACTGCTGGGACGAATTATACCCTTTTCAAGAAGATCATTTACTATTTTCCTTACTTGATTACGCTCAACAATAGAGAGGCGTCTCGGTTTGCTAAAGATCGGAGTGTCATGCATGAGACTAATTCTCATTGCGTGATTTCTTTTATCAGTTTCATTGAAAACATCATCAGGAAGATTACAGTAGTTGTCTACTACGACTGAGTTAACGGCATCTATTTCGTTTGGTTTTAGGTGTGTGCCAATGTCTAGTTTATAAGTTGTGTCTTGTATGTCAATAGCGCACATTTTTTCATACGTTTTTCGGAGATCTTCGTAACTGTCATTAAAATAGCCATTATTAACTTTGTTTAGGTTAGAGTTACTTATGCCACATACTTCAGCCTGAATGAAGCTCTCTACTACTTTTGAGGGAAAGTCGTCACTAGTTAATATGCTACCTTTAGCCTGTTCCATTGAGACACCTTTGAAAATGCCAAATGAGCGCAAACGCGAAATCACAAGTGGTTCCAGAAAACTTATATTTTTATTATTCATTTTTGACAATGCTTTTGCAGAATATTTACGAGAAAATACACACAAGTGAACATTTAGTTTCTGCAGTAAGTCTCTACCCACAATTACGGGCCAAAATATTTCATCTTCCGGTAGGATGATAAAGCTATGTATTACCATCGTATTATGGAATCGTATGCGGCATTTTACTACACCGAAGGATGTTAATTGACGATTTCCAAGACCTCGGAATCCAGAATTACACGCATGCCTAAGAAAATTAGAAGGCACTAATGCCTTACTGATGAAGCTCTTCGAGCTACCCGAATCAAAAAGAGAACACACTTGTGAATAACAGGCCTGACGCTCATTTCCAAAATCAAATGCAACACTTACCTCCTGTTCAGCATCTAATATATCTCTCTCTCCATCATGTTCACTGACAGCAGCAGATGTCTTCTTTTGCCTCTCAGGGCAGTTCTGGAAGGTATGTCCCATTTGATGACAATGAAAACACGATCCAGCCGGTCGGCGAGGTGAAGGGCAGGATCCCTGGTAATGTCCGATTTTAGAACAGTTGTAGCATCGGATTTCCTCAACGGTGTTCTTTTTCTGCACAGCTACAACAGGACGAACAGATGTCTTCGATGGAGTATTGTCTGTTGAACTGCATTGGGGGCGAATCTTCTCGTATTTTTTCAACATTTGTTGGAGCTCATTTACAGATTTGGCAGCAAAACGGATAGCAGCCGTGTTTATTGGATCCCCGATACCATCAATAATGATATTGATTAGATCCTCTTCTGCAATATGGTCACTGGCAATTTGCTGCATCTCTAGCACGTATCTGGTAATCGATTCGTTGCGGACAAGTCGTCGTGCTCTCAACTGTCTGAATATGTTTTCGATGGATGGAGTTTTCTCGAAGGTCTTCAATAACTGCTCCTTTAGTTCGGCGTAAGTCACCACATCAATAGATTTTGCTAACAATGCCGCTGTACCCGTTAACAGGCGACGAGTATTATAGAATTTGGCAGACTCGTCCATGTTGTACGGGTTAAATGCTCGCTCCAGCTCACGGAGCCATTGTTCAATTTTTACGTTGTTGTCGCCGCTGAACTTGTCTATGAATTCCTCGAACTTTACTATTGTCACCGATGATGACGCGTTGGAATTGCTACGAGCCTCTAGCTGCTTGATCTTTTCTCGAAGCTCCAATATTTCGAGTTGTTTTTGCAACGAAACTATTTCATCGTCTGGTTTCATCGATGTTTCCTTTGCGGCACTCATCACAACTAAAGTTTCGGGAATGGTATTTGCTTCAAATGTTCCAGACGGGTCTGCCACCATTTTGTTCGAAACACCTTCACCATGCGTTTCAGCAAGCGCGTTCTTAACCTCACTTATGGGGTCGGCAGGAGCACCAAAGACGCTAGCGTAAAGCTGTCGAATTTGGGTGATTGTGGCTGTTTCCGGCACTGTAACTTCAGCGTGCGAAAGGGCACAAGTCATCTCATCTCTTGTCGGCATTTTTACACTAATATTCACAGGATTTGATCCCACTTCTGAGTTGTAATTTTCATAAGTCAAACACGAGTTTCCTCTTTGAATCGTCGAAACAGATTGATCTTTTATTTTTGACATTTTCATGACATTTCCCGTCTGACATTATTGTGACATCCACGATAAATAAAGACTGCGGTAGCCTCGAAATCAAGGTCTATTAATTATCGATTTTGAGATTACTACACAATGTTGATTGTAAGAGAGTGTTAAAATGATCAAGCGTTTCCTCTCTTTTCTTGGCCAACGACCGTCTATATAACTAGGTCACGCCGACTATCGCTTGGCCTGCCGATAGATTATATATAAACACGTAAGTTTGGATAGTAAGTCTTCACTACGGGATGGGATTTGAACCCCGGTCTTGCCGATTGAAGACCTGCGTCGATGTCGCCTATACCACCGGGGCCGCGGTCGCTTTTCAAGTGTATTATGTATTTAAGTAGTTGTTTCGTCCGACATAATTTGCGGACGGGACTCGATACTCTGTCCTACCATGTGAAAACCGACGCCGATATTACCTCGGTCACTGGATCGGCCTTTATCAACACAGCGAAATGGGTGAAATCAACACCCGAAATAGACCATCGCAATCGATAAAAGCAATTATTGTGACCATCTGTGGGCGAGTAAAGGTACTTTAATGTGGTTTTCATTCTTCATCGTTCTGTATCCGAAAGTGTATCATCGAATCACAAAACAAACGGCCTTGCTAATTTCGCTTGAAATACAACACTTGAGCGTTCCCAAGGCTAAGAACTTGATAATGTGCATGCTTTTACGGTTAGCGTTAGCTGTGTGAGCAGGTTGTTCTTATTTGTTGTACCGGCATGATTCCAAGCAAAGGGTTTCCAGTTTTGTTGTTGCTGTTTTTTTTTATATGCTGTTACAGTTGTTCTGCACCTTTTTATCCTTTAACGCAAAGGAGACACGGGATAAAGGAGTGATCGTTTACGCACTTTACTTTACTCATATGGAATAGATTATTTTGTTTCTAATGCTAAGCAAAGGTTGATGGTAAAGTTTGATTATTATTAAATTTAAAAAAAAATTTTTTTTGTATTTCAATAAAATGCACAAGCATAAAATTAAAAAAAAACTTAACACAAATGGTCTATTTAAATGCACTTTAATCTATCGTTATTGTTCCATAAAGTTTCTCTTCAGAAGAATTATGACACGCTGCAGTTCTTACCTCGTGAAGCTTCTGTTGTTACAGCTCAGAAAACAGTTCCCATTCTACACTGCATTGAGATTTTATCGTAGGTTATCGAATTTCTTGCACAGTCTTCAGTTTCCCTTTTGACCAAAATCCGACCCAAACGAACCGGAACGTTGATGTCCTCAAGACTCCAAGTTAGATTATCGCGATTTGCCAACTGTCTGTCTGCAGAACCAGATTCTCGGTCGGTATGCTTACACCGTGGCCTTTGATAAGTTTAAAATCAAGCGGAAAAAAAACCAGCCATCCGTTCCGAAAGCCGTCATTTTTCATCCTTCACATGTCAACGGTGACAAAACGAGCCGGACAAAATGCTTCCCTCGGCGAACCGCCCGCCGGACCCGGACGGATCATTTAAATCCATTTAAGATGGTTGTCGTTTGCGTTTTGCGGGATGTTTCGCGTACCAAATCTGAATAAATCGCATTATTTCTGCAACCCGACTGAATGCAACATCATCAGAAGAAAAGAAAAACAAAAACGCAAGTAAAAACGAAGTGATGTCAAAAGCATCCGGCTGATCTCGACGATGAAATGTATACGACTCTCAAAAATGCCGCATCGGTTCGAAACCGTGGTCAAAGAACTGTAATGTCAAACTTTTGATAGGACGATACATCTTCACGATGAAGATGCACGCGTGCACGACTTGATAATCAAATCTGTTACGAAAGCGACAATAAGCCTCTTTGTACCATTTATAAGTATGTCCTGTATGTGATAAAAGAACAAAGACATAATTTCGCTACACATAACAAAATAAAAACCTCCAACATTAAGAATCCTCCGCTTGCTACTCGGTTCTTAGGTTCAAAGGTACTTATAACAGTGACATTTAATTTATTCCGATTCATTAATTACAACCATCTATAGGGGTTTTGTTTTCCACTTGTCTTTCATCGTCAACGGTCAAAGGACAAACATCTTCACTACCATTACCACCGCAGAAGAACGGTACACAAAGAATACAAATTAACCCCAGTGGCAGCAGAGTAGAGTAGAATGCGGCACCGAATGGGAATGTGGGGCTCGGAAATGTTGTAATGGGGGATTGTGTCGTTAGTGCTACAGTGTCAAAAGTATGTTGCTTTGCTTTTATTTATGCTATGGTGTACTGAGATACATGGGAAGCTGGTAGGCAGCGTACATACGGAAAACCAATAAACTGCGAAGGTTTGAAACCTACCGACATTTCCTATGATCGGCATCAACTGTTAGGCATATGCAAGTGTTCACACATTTTTGGTTCATTAGTGACAATAATCACACGTTCGAAAGACGATAACGATAAGGAAACTGTGCAACTCGTACAACGGTTTGTAGCTCGAAACAAATTATAATGATTGTTGAAACATGACTGAGAAAGTTTAGTGAGTTACAAGTATATATATATTCTATTTTGTGAAAGAAAAGTGCATCGATGTTGTACAGAAAATATTATTATATAATTTTTTTAAACAAACATTTTCTAGTTTTGATAAAAATGTTTAGCCAAACTATTGGCTAAATATTAAACGAACAAGCTAAAAGAGATATAGACAAACAAGCAACGAGAACTGGTCAATGTCCGGGCCCATATCAATGCTATGGGTCAACTACTATTTGCTGCAAAAGTCAAACAAAATTAGATAATATTTGCCTGCTATATGAGCAAATCAAGGCATATTGACTGGTGCTTGAATTCTTCTTCTGTTCTCCTTTTTATTGTTATGCTTTTACGCATGCTTTTATTTCAATTTTCCATGCCTTTTAAACATCTGTAGTTGTTTTTTTTTGCGATGCTGCTTTTTTGGCGATTTATCGTGAGCCTTGTTGATTGTCCTTTTTTTTCTTTCTTTTGTATATATTTTTCTTCTTCGTTGTTTTTTCTTCCCTAAGCTATTCCATAAGAAGATTACGTCCGTAACTGCCACCACCGCTACCATGGAACGGAGGTTGTACTCAATCACTGTAGTGTCCCTAATTTAATGCTAAATTATTAAACATCTGCGGTTGTCTTAATAACTTGTTTAGGTGTGGATAGCGTGTTAATAAAATAATAAGTGATCAGATATCATTTCCACAACAACAGGATTAATTTTCACAAAGAATAACAAATACATATTTGTACAAAATTTATACGTCTGAGTTCTTTATTAATAACGAAAAGCTTTTAAGTAACTCATTTGACAAATACAAAGCCAAAAATCAGGTTTCATGATTCAAAAAAGGGACGCTTAATTGGTTACTGTTGCATTGAAACTGAATGTGTGTGTTAAAAATCAGCTTCCTACGGTGCTTGTTGCAGTGAATAGGCAAGTTATATGTTTTTGCTTCATCATAAATCACCTTCCAATTATTATCAGCAGCATAGAAGGATCCGGAAAACTGAAATGTCTACGCTAGCTTTCCTTTCACGATTTAATCTTCTATAGTAAAGAAGACCACGTAAAGTAGGGGTGTTCTGCTTTTCAGAGAATTCTGTGCAAGTGTCAACGGTTCAGATGATTAAGTGGCCAACAAAGTTGTTTGTTCGCATACTTGAAGTCTCCGTAACTGTTGAGAGTTGCTATCACCATGGTAAGGGTTCATCTTTGGGTAACCTTCTGATAGCATAATATATCTAGCTATATTTTAACAGCTTTAATGAATAAAACCTGCTTGTGATGATAATGTGATATGTTGATAATGTTATAAGTAAAAGAAGACCTAAGGTTGAGCAAAGGGTACATGGTGAAGCATACTTGCATGAAGTAAACATAGCGTTTCATGAAAACAAATATATTTTATTACAAATCAAAGGTGTTCATCGTCAAGAAGGAAACATAGTAAAAGAAAGTATAAAATAAAAGAAGAGCAACGAACTAAGGCGGATCATGGAAAAAAGAAAAATAATTTGGTTGCAAAGAAAAAAGCCGCATATGCTTGGTTGTTCCAATAAAAAATACAGCCACAAAAAATTAGGTAAGAACAAACATTAATACAAGTCAGGATAACAAATTTCCTTGAACATATTACGTTAAAAAATATGTATTTCCGTAATATGTGTGTCCGATTTGACTACAGCGCTCACAATAATCACTTGATGTCACTTCAAACTAAAGCAAATTTTGATTTGGCAAATGTTTTGTTGTTCATTTCCTGCTGCAGTCGTTCTGAGTTCTGAAATGAATACTATTTCATTCAACATTGTTTTCAACAAGCAGAAATGCTGCCAGATCATCCTTTTATAACAAAAAAAAAAAAGATGTATTCAACAACATAAAATCACCAGAAAAGAGCAACCCCCTTTCTTTGAAGCATAAAAGGATCCCTTGTTTCTTTAGTCAAATATGAAAGGGAAAAGGTCAATCAGGTGGATTAAAGGCTAATGAATTATGTTAAGTGCGCTGTTGTCCCTGCAGTATGGTTGAAGGTGTATGGTTTGGCGGTTTGACGTTGAGGTAGTTTGATTTGTCGAGCATCAGCCACACACGTGGGTCGTAAAATTTTATGAAAACAGCCGCTATGTTCTTGTGCCTGCTTTTTTTCTTTTGGCAACAATAAAAAGCACTTCAAATTGAATACGTCAGTCGTACGTGATCTGAGAGTGCGATGGGCACTTTCCCTTCATTTGAATGATATCTACGAGTGTTGGTGAAGAAACGAGAACTTCTGTTTTCCATCCAGTGGTTCTGGAGTGGATGTATGTGTGTGTATTTATGTCGTTTGGCGAAGGGTGGAGCAAGGAAAATGTGTTTTCAAATAGTCCTTTGAATTGATTCTGTTCTTGTGGTATATGCGGTGATCGAACGAGAGTCAGTTTAACATGACAAGAGTAATGGTCATTATTTTCGCACATTCCGTCATCAAAAATGTATAATGTCGTTTGTTTAAACGATTATTTGTTGAAGGTGCGCGATATTTGATACGTGTAAATGTTGGTTTGTCATAAACTGGTATGCTTTACTCAACTCTTCGTTTGCCTATTACCATTGCAAATGATTTGTTGTAATGATGTATAATTTTTATATATATTTTGTATTGCATTCTCTATGATTGCAATGGGTAGTAAGATTTTTGTTCCTGAAGATTGTCACTTGGTTGGATTAATTTATACTTAGCAATTAAGTATTGCTACAATGCATGATTGATAGGGTAAGCATTCGAGATAAAAATTTTTGTTTCTATGTCCAGAATTTCATTTCTGTGTTCTAGGTTTTGAAGAGGGTATCGTGATGGAGGATATCGTTTTGCTCTTATCTAACAGCAACATGCGGAGAAAAAAAACATTGCAAGAAGCATCTGTTAACACCAGCTACTGTACTAGTCAGGGCTGGGTAAAGTGTGTGAGTGCTAATAAATTGAATGACATAAATTAAGAGCCATCTGAGACAAAGCATGATCGATTGGCGCTCTCCTGACCAAAACCAGACTAACGCCACCAACTATCGTCAATCGGCCCTCATGGGGATTGGCGTACAGCGTCAACAGTGAAGGTATTAGAACGCTGTCAACATCACAACGGGTGGAAAAGAACTTCCTGGCGAGATCGACACAATGGTCGAAAATCACGTACAAACTTTTTCTATTTGCAGTCTATTAATTCCCTTGTTTTTCTTTCCGTACTAGTTTTTCCGGCTCCAACTTTTGCTTCCGACCTTTATCTATTGCGGTCAACGGTTTTTGTTTCCGTTACAGAAGACTCCTGCCGATATCGGACAGCACCGCAATGACAATAGCATCTTTGCGTGTCACAGATTCATTACAACTTAAGGTTATGGTGTGCGCATGTTTTCGCAAAGAAAGTACCACGTTGTCATTTGTGATATTTTTTTTTGATTCATAAAGGACGGCCTGGCCGTATTGCTGTCATTTGTGATATAAAAGTATACAAAATTTGCAAAGAAATCCCAAAACTAAATATATAATCAATTATCCTGAAATCTTTTAAAAATACTTCAGTCCATTATCTTTCTACTGTTTTGTACAATTCTTGGACGAGTGTTTTCAATGCTGTTTGAAACAATGTAGCAAGCATAACGTTAGAAATAAAACCTTACGAGTCTTACATGAATAAAGAAATACAACCATAACAGAAAATGTTGTAAACAGTGAAGCGTTTAGCCTTAGTACTAAAATGTATATAAATAAATAAATAAATGAATAAAAAAATAAAAAAATAAATAAATAAATAAATAAATGAATAAATTAATACATAAATAAATAAATAAATGAATAAATTAATTAAATCATAAATAAATAATTAAATGTTTAAATAAATAAATAAATAATTATTTAAAGCATTATAACCATGTATGTTATCCTTCGTTTTTTTCTGAGGTAATTAGATGAACAGTTAACAAGTATAGCAACGTAGTATTTTGTTCGTTTGTTAGTAGTTGAAGTATGCGTGGTTTTTTTAAAATATTTGAGTTTGACGACTCTCCACCTGTGAATGTCTTGTGAATTTTTATATTGGTTTGGAATTCGAATTTTTTTACGTTGGTTCATTTGCTTTAATTTTCCAAACTTTCACTTTCAACAATAAACGATAGATTTGTTTGTTAATGCTATTTGTCTAATATTATTTTCTGACGAAAAAACTCCAATAAAAGAGTTCTATTTATTTTTCCATTCAGCAACAACGGAATAGAACGAAAACGTTAACACCTCTCGATTCGTATAGCGCTAGTGCTGTAGTGTCAGCCATCTATTTACTGCCAATGGGATCAAGGGACACAACTAATTAGTGTTGGCCATTCATCCCAATCTTATTTATTGCGCTACCTAGAAGTTCATTACCGTTAACAGTGCCGAGGTGGTAGTGTCCAACAAGGTTGAAAATGCGCCACCAAACTAAAGATGGATGGACCTGATGCAACCGTAACGACTTCACTTTCCGGAAACACGTTTTCTGTCGAAAATTACAACAAAGGGAAGGATCATTACGATGTGTGTGGGTATGTGTTGTCGCCGAAACACGTCGTTGGATGGTTGAACGACACTAACGCGACTACAACCGGTCAACGTTTTCGCAACGACGAACTTCTTCACATTTCCAAGTGCAAAAGAAGTCTTTTCCGTGCAATAAACGTGGTAGGTGCGAGTATTTATGGTGCGGCCAGGAAAAATACATTAAATTTATTTCCTTCATCCTCAATGAGAGATGAGGTTAATGAACACTACTTCATAAGATCGCTCTTAGCGCCCAAGACTGATTGGAAAGGGAATGATGGGAAAGGCTCAAGACTGGTCTTGAATGCATCTTCAAGATGCAGAGAATGCTTGGGTATTGTCCTTGGTAAGGACAACCATCAGATAGGAGGATGGACTGTGGCAGCCCTTTCAATTATAAAACGTTCTATGTTCACCTTATCCTTCCGACAAAAACAATCATGTTGCTTTTCGACTGATGGGATGGCCCGCAAAAATTAGGAACTAAGCATAGTTTTGGGTTAGTCTGTATGTTAGTGCGTATTTACAACACGACTGTCATGTTTTTCAACAAAGTAAAGGTAAAACCGCATCAAAAAGTATAACTGCAAAACATTTAATTTCTGTGGTTATAAATGTTTCGGTGTGAGACAATCACTATCATATCGCAGATTTTCCCTCAAAATCTAAGCAACTAAACTGATAACCGTTTCCCTTTCTGTGGTTAATGAGCTACATCTGTAAACGGTTTACCCTTGTAGAGAAAAACACATCCGCCGTTAGCGAAAATCTGTTTCATCCCAAAAATTTTGGTGTTAAGTGGTCGGAAGTGGTTCAGCTGGGTAGGTGTAGAAAAGAGCTCTTTCTCGATATTTTTTTTTTTTTCTAGGATCCGTTTGGCCGCTGTCTATGGCCTGTTCAGTTGCGTTTCAACGTGCTAGGGAGTGCCAACTTCTATTCCTTTTCAAGCCTCCAAGAGGTTTAATCCGCCGCTGTACATCAAAGATAAGCAAAATGTAAAGAAAAAGCGAAAGTGGACCAAGTGTAAAATTGTATTTTGTACCCATGCATGTACTACGCATCTAAAAAAATTAAGCAAAAATGACTGCTACTATTGTATACTAGCAACTAAAATAAAAAGTACCTTATAAAACAGAAACAGGACAATGAAGAGTAATCAGAAGAAGGAAGATTAGAAATCTTACCTTGGTCCCTATTAACCCAGTTATGATTGTCGGTCTTGGTCTGTTTTGATGACGGGTAACAAAATATAAATTACCATTACCTAGAGGGTAGGGTATTCGAATATGGTCTTAAATTCTCAAAGCCTCTATGAATAACAACAAATTACTATCGAAATTAAAAAATGAAAACTAGAACGTCTAAAATTTGAGACAATTTGCAAAATCCTAAAGTAAATGGTTCTTTTCCATTTCCCATCAAAGCGTTCAGGAATGCTTTGAAAAGAAACTATTTAACTGCAACTGGAATGATCAATACAGGGCCCTGTATTAGTTTTTTTTCTTTTCCTGTCCTCGAGCAATCGTTTCGAGCGATTCCTTTCAAGTTGTGGCTATCGTTGCCCACTAGTCGCCTTGCCGTGTGTCTTGCGCTATTTGTTTTGAGATGCTATGATCGCCTGTGGAATTTAATTTAAATTATTCAAAACTACCCCTAGATTGGCCTCAGCCCGGTTAGCGGTAATTTGTCTGCTACTTGCCGTCACCCTCGCCGAAGTCGACTCTACTTAGTTCCAGCTGACGTCGGGTCCAGGAGGCTGCGGATGATTTATTTCAAAACATGATTCAGCGGTGGAGAACCAGCAGCGCAGGCAGTCAGTCAGGATCAAGATTTAAATCAATTATGTAGCGGAAAACGAGCCGGAGGCTGGTTGGCTGACGTGGAAGCGAACTCCCGTTCCGTGGCCGGAAATCGACTAAACTGTTACAGTTTACAAATTGAATCCGCTCGCCTGTAGCGGTTCGAAACACCCGAACCTTCTGCAAACAAGATTACACTTAAAATTAGGGTTGACATTCGTCCATGACGTTTGGGGTCGGTGTGGCATGCAAATGTTTGTTCATCATTTCAACCAAAAACCATGTCCTTCTGCTCGTTCCTGCTTAGCTCTGTCTGGTTGGAATTTAGCTTAGTGCAACAGGACGTTGGTTCTTGTAAGATTTTAGTTTAACATCATGCCAACAATACTGCCACTAGCCATATACATCGTGTGATCAAATGAGTGGCAAACGAAATCAAAACAGAAAATGTTTTCTCCCGTTTTCATTTTTTACGTTAGATTGCCAAAGCAAAGATATATTCGAGGTTTCCTGAATCCTGAAAAGGTTAAAAAATGATGTCGCTCCTATGAACTTTTCTCTGCTGGCACATGCCTTTTTTATGGTTTGATGACTTTTGGGAAGCCACCTTTGAATCACAGGGTGGGGTTTCGCGGACCCGAAAGTTATTTTCGAAATGAATTTTTTCTTTGATCTAAGCTTTATGGAACTCTCCGTTGACAAAGAAAATGAGAACGAGATTAAAGTGAATCGTGTTTGAATAGTTAACAGTTCGGCTAGCAAGAGAACGGAGTTAGGAACGCTTCGCGGTGTATCGTCTTTGAAATCATTTTCCGTCCATGGTTCTCGATTTCGCCAAGTTGTATTTTGCATAAAGCAGATTTTAGTGGATGATTAACGTTAGATTATGAAACGATTAGATGAAAATTAACGTAACGTCATCGTTCAGTTTGTAAACAAGCAAAATTACGGCATTTCTTGGATTCCAGCTCAATGCTAAATTATTCACTAAGTACATTGTTTTAATCTCTGTCCCACGCCCACAGTACTCAAACTTGTAAACAATCCATACAACTCAATAGGAAATAACTTGGTAGAATCCTTTCAAGAGTTAAAAAAGTTGATAGAGGTAGAGAAGTTTGTTTTTAATGTATAAATAATTGCAGGAGTTTCAGATTTTTTGAGCAGCTTGTCGGTTGAAATAGTTACCGGAAATAGATTTTAGGTGGTGTTTGTCGTAATTCCAAAAGTGCGTCGCCATGAATATTTTATCCTGTTTTTATCTCCTTACTGATTGCCACTCAAGCACGTAGCACTCATAGGCAACGCATAGTAATCTCATCGAACCTTATTGATTACTTGATGAATAAAAGTACCGTCATGTTGACTTTGAATTTTAAACGTCAACCATATTGCTCACGAAGCCATATATGGGTCCGTTATGTTGTATGTTATTCCTACGGTGAAAATAACCGTTGTCATTTCATTTGTCGTTTTGTTAGAAATGTCCCGAGTACAAAAAAACTAAATGTAATTAAACAGCTTTGGAAATAGTCATTTATCTTCTTTAGCTTGTCTCTAGTTTTAGCATAGAATTTGATGCCATGCATGTTCTGGGTTTCATTTTTTATAAGCTCCACAGTTAATGCGTTGATGATGAAAAGGGCAATGACAAAAAATGGTATTATCTTTGTATCGTACTTATTAGTGCTCGTGGTATACAGTAATAGTATTTGTTTGTCTTATTCAGTTTTACAATGGACGCTGATGTTGCCCAGCTACATTGAGATTTCATCTCCTACCGGATGCATAATATTAGTTTATTTTTATTCTTTACCTTTACTGGCTTTACTAACATTCTTTGGCTTTGTTTTACTCTTTGCTGAATAATCAGTCCAACGTATGTTGTTAACATGCAACATGCTTTGTGAATTGGGAATGCTTTTGCATTGGATGTAAATATTGAATACTTCGTTCTCTTGTTCGTATTCCTAATGCATCGTAGTTTTTCCTAATTATGGGCGATCCGATGGCAGAAGCTGTAGCAGCGACGGCCTTTATACCGACAAGACCGTGTATAGAATTCGATTTGAACCGTTTCCCCATTGTGAAGACCATAGGCCGACAATCGAGTATATGCAGACGATAACACAATTTAAAATCTAGCAACCGCAGTCATCGGAGCAATGTGACACTGTTTTTGGTGTGTGTAGGGTTAGTTTAGAATTCGATAATGTTTTTTTCCGTGAATTGGTCGTAGAAAGTATTGAATTTTACAGTATTATGTCGATAAGTACGTTACAAAGTTCTGTTAACATGTTGTCTTTTTTTCTCTTTAGAAGCCCTTAAGAGAATCTCATTATACCCTTAGATCTACAAGGTCCACTCAAAGAGCAATTCTTTACATGTTCTATTAAACGTTGCGTTCTACTTTGTACAACATTGCCTTGTGGAAGTGTTAATTGCTGCTTGTTTTGTAGCGCAGTTGTCGCTGTCAAGGCACTGGTGTTCTTGTGGTTGAGTTAGTTTTGTTAACATGATAATTGTATTTTGTATGCGTTGCAGTAAGCATTGTGTACATTTCTTCAAGCATTTGTTTAGCCTCTTTATAATGTGCCTTCTTTAAGTTAAACATATCACTTTCGCAATATTCTCAGAACATATGTCATAGAGGAAATCGGCAGAAGATGTTAATTTGCTAAATAAGCGTCACTTACTCTTCAAGATAGACATAAATCAAGCCAAACTCACAACGAGCAAGTAAGTCCACGTCTGTTGAATTATATTGTAAATGAGTAAGACTAAAATAATACCAAGAAGTTTGTTCAATTATCATCCCAGTGTCAGGATGCAAACATAAAGTAAAAATATTAAGATGTATGCGCTTGTCAAAAATGAAATAGCGATATGGAAACAAGTCGTTAATTATTTTGATACACACATGTCTTAAACATTTCAGATTTAACAGGAATCACTGTAATGGAACTTGTCATCATATGTACTGATGTTCCTCGGACTTAGGCGGGTTTTTGTATTTTCGCTTATTACAACTTTATTTTTCCACTTTCGTTTTATTGACACAGTTGGTAAAGGACCAACTGTGTCAATTGATATTATGTTAAATGATTTTGCTGGAGTTGATGTAATTATTTATTTTATTTATTTATTTACATTTGATTATTACGGTCCAGTGCCGTATTGTGAAAACCGCTTCTGTTGAATAGATTTTCAAATATTGATAAGGCATTTCCTCCTTATTGTTTGCCTTATTGAGTTGATGTAATTATTGACTTTTCTTTTGTGTGCCTATTTACTGACTTTACATATGTTGCATTTCTATACGTAACTTTTTGTATCTTCATATTATTCCATTTGAATTTTTCACGAATTTTCAAATATAATCTGTATTGCCCTATATGACCTCCGGTGGATGTGGCATGATATTCTTCCATTATTTTTAACTTTTCTTTCTCACTTGTTATCCATCTAGGTGGATCAAACTAAATTATCTCGTAACCGAAAATTGCTGTGTCTGCTATTTCCTTTATTGTTGTTTGAGAGTAATATTCGAATAATTTGTCTACAACTGAAATCGCTACATTGTCTCGATTAAATTCCGTAGCAATTTGGGATATATCTAGAAGAGCAAGTTCTATTTCTTGACTTCCATTTTGGCCTTTAGAATTGTTAAGAGGAATAACCCTTTTCCAAGTTTCTTATTATAGTTGTGACTACATACTTTGATTTCTATTCCATTTCTTTTAACTTCTGATTTAATTTTCAAAATCTTATTAACTTCTGACGGTCTATCAGTCTTCCAAAATACTTGAATAGTTACTTTTTCTTTATTTCTTCCAGCTGTTGGTGTATCCTTTACTTTCTTTTGCGCATTTATCATTGATCTTGTGTTGACTGCTAAAATTGAATTTTCTTTAATACTTTTAGTATCTTCATCTTTAGTTTTTGGTATTAATTCTTTCAATTCGTCTGAGTTGTACACGATTCGTGATAATGCGTCTGCTGCAACATTACTTTTTCCTGCTACAAATTGTATTGTGAAATCAAATTCTTCCAGATCTAGTCTAATTCTAGTTAATTTTGATGTTGGATTTTTCATTCCAAAAAGATAAACTAGTGGTCTATTATCTGTTCTGATGGTAAACTTTCTTCCATAAACATATGGTTTAAAATGATTTACTGCCCAGTATATAGCTGCTAGTTCCTTTTCTATTATACTCTTATTCCTTTCGCCTTTAGTAAAAGTTTTACTTGCGAAGGCAATTGGAAAATTTTGCCCATTTGTTATTTGGGAGAGAATTGATCCGCACTCAAAATTTGATGCGGCTGTAGTTATAATAAAATCTTTGCTTAAGTCTGGGTATTTAAGAATGTTTGGAGAAAGCAGATGCTCCTTTAATGAATCGAATTCTGTTTGTTGCTCCTCTTTCCTTTCGAAAGGTGTGCCTTTCTTTAACAAATCACTAAGTGGCTTTGCAATTTTTGCAAAGTTTTGTATAAATTTTCTGTAATAATTACAGGAAGCTTCGAATCTTCTAACTTCGTCTGCGTTAGTTGGTATTTGAAACTTTCTTATTGTTTCGAATTTGGTTTCACCAGGGTATAATCCCTGGTCCGTTATTTTGTGTCCTAGATATGTAACATCTGATTTAAAGAATTTACACTTCTTTGGGTTCAATTTAAGATTGTAGTGTCGTAATCTAATAAATACTTGTGTAAGATTTTCTATATGCTTTTTCATTGAGCTTTCTATTACTATAATATCATCGATATAAATGAATGCTATTTCAGGTGTCAGGTCAGTCATCGCTATTGCCATCATGCATTGAAAACTGTTAGGACTTATGTTTAGTCCAAAAGGCAGTTTTGTGAATTGATAATGTCCTTTTGGTGTAGAAAATGCTGTATATTTGCGCGAATTTTTTTCCAAAGGGATCTGATGGAATCCTGACATCAAATATAGAGTACTGAAATATTTTGCTTTTCCTAATTGATCTAATATTGTGTCTATTCTCGTAAGCGAAAACTTATCTGGTAGTATCTTTTTGTTCAATTGCCTAAAATCGACTACTAATCTCCATTTCTTATCGTTTCCTGTCCTCTTGGGGACAAGAAGAATTGGTGAATTGTAAGGGGAAACGGAGTTTTCTATTATATTATTTTCTAACATCTTATTTACTTGCTTATCTATTTCTTCGCTTTGAGAATGTATTTGTTTATAGTTGGGTGTATACGTAGGAATATTGTCTTTAGGAATAATTGTTTGCCTATAAAAATTATTAGTTGTAATTGGGTCTTCATTTAAACAAAATAAATCTGAATATTTATTTACTAGTTTACTTATTTCTTGGCTAATAACATCTGGATAATTTTTTTTATTGATTTTACTTAATATTTCTTTAACTCTATGTATATTCATTTTAGTTTCTGCTACTTTATAAGTTTCAAAGTTATTAATTGGTTCTATTGTAGCGTTGAAAATTTTCGTATTTATGGTAGTATCTTTTTCAGTAGTATTAATAAATTTAATATATGGATTATTCTTGGAAACTATCGTATTAGCGCAAAATATTCCGTTTGTTATTTCCTGTGCGTGAACTACTGAATCTTCTTTTAAATTCTTTAAATCTATTCTATGAATAATTTCACTTCTTGCTGGAATTAAGAGTGAACTTTCTTCTATAGGATGAGATATAGAGATTTCATTGATATTAAAATTTAACAAAAAATATTCGTAATCTATGTTATATTAATATTTTGTAGAGAAATCCCTTCCTAAAATTCCATCGGCTTCTATTTCTATGGTATCTGGAATCAAGTGAAATTTATGACTAACTATTGCGATGTTAAATATTAAATCTGAACTAATTGTGCCATAAGTAATTAAAGCGTTTTTTTTTGTAATTTCTGTAAGTCTAACTTTGTTATTGCTATCGATTTCATGCTAAGATCTGATTTTTCCTATTTTAAATAATAATACTGCTGCTCCTGTGTCTATAAATAGTGTGCTATACTTATTTGCAGCTTTGTCTACTTTGATCGTAGTTGAATTATTGGCAGATGAATTCAATCTCATTACCGGCAGCTGTTTTATTCCTGCCGGACTTGGTCTAAAAAATTATTCTCTTCCTCTTCTTCTTCAGCTTCAGTAGTAAATATTCTACGAGCTTGATGATTTGAGAAGTTGTTGGGCTGTGTATCTTGTCTTCTAAATTGATTATGTTGTCTAGGGTTCCTGTAGAAATTGCTATTTTTGTTTCTCTTTGAGGAATATGCATTCGAATTCATTCTATTTGGATTTGGACTTTCAAAATACCTCCTGTTAGTTCTGTTTTGGAAGTTTGGGTTCGAGTTCGAGTTCGAGTATTTATTATAATTATTTGTTTTACTGTTAGGAAATCTATTGAAATTATTTGTTGAAAAATTTTGGCTTCTATTAAAGGCTAAAACTTGATTTAAATTATTGTTTTCGATTTCGTTTTATAATACCTTTTGTGTAGCTGCTGTAATTGATGGGTATTGTCCGACTTTAAGTAGAATTTTTGTTTCGCGATTGGTAATTTTCTCTTTAAGCGTGTCAACTCCGACTTTAACAGCCATTTTGTTTGCAATATATATTTTGTTTGCAGGAAATATCCTCAGGAATTTTTTGTTCTAGGTAAAGTCCTTTTAATTTGTTAGTTAAAATTTCGACCTCTTCACAAATTTTAGTGGTTTGTCTTGCCTGGATAGTTTTTAATTGATTGATGACCTTTTCGAGATTTGTTTTTTCTTCACATCTTACTTTTATATTTTCTAGGATTTCATCGATTTTGTCAAGATCTCGTGGTAATCCTATTCCGGCTTTCCCTGTTATTCGTGTTTTAATAAATTTAACCAGCGTTACCTTTTGATCATTTGGAGAAATCTCTTTAAGTAAGTTTACAGAATTTATAAAAATGTCGAGATTCTCTTTTGATCCATCATAAGTTTGAACAAGGGATGTTGCAATTTTAATATCGAAATGCGCCATTTTCAATGTTTGGGAATCGTTCAGTTTTGTCATTTGATAACTATTTATGTGAAATTCAATTACAGTAAAGTATTCGTTGCATACTCTTCGCTTATGGAAAAGCATACTCTTCGCTTATGGTCTCTTCGCTCACGGTAGAATTCTTTGGTAAATACTTAAATTTCTGTGCTAATAATCTTAACTGGAATAATTTATTTTTTAACTTGCTCATTAAATTTGATCCATTTTATAATAACGACAATCATAATAAATAACAAAAATAATTGACATTAACGTTTAAGTCCAATCAAATTATTTCGCAAAGATTATAATTTTTTTTGCACTATAATTGTTCCTTTTTTTGACTGAATATTCATATACATATATCCCATAGTGTAATTCTGCAACACCTGGCTTAACGACACTTATAGTTTGCGTTTCCTACGGCATGCACGTTGTGTAATTTGACAGCTGCTCGATGTGTATACCGCGATGGCGTCTATTGTTGGCTGTTTTCTCGCGTGTTGCTCGCGTTCTATCGTTCTTAACGCTTTCCTCGTTTTGTGTAGTGTTCGTTGTGGAAATGCTGCTGCTGTTGTGATTACACCGGATTTTTCAGTTTAGTTTGGTTTCACTTAGTGCACTTAGTTTCACTTTTATAAAAATGTTTCTTGTGCACTATTCTGATTGGTATTCCGGTTCGGTACTTATGTGTCACTGTATGTGTAAAGTTGTTGCTTTTTTATTCACATATGATTTCATTTTTAGCACTCCGCCGGTGATGTTCCGGGATATTTTGCATGTGATTCTTTTATTTTGAGGTGAGTTTTTCACAGTTGTTGTATTACGGAAATATTTTGTGTTGCTGTCACTGCACATTATTGCATCTCAATTTACGATGCGTATCGGCTTTTGTGTGTATTAATGTAATGTGTTGTGATCTAAACGTACATCACTGACGAATATTTTAGTTTTTTGTGAGCTTAGTGTATATGCAATGTGCATAATAGTGTTTACGACGGATCTGCACTCACGATTGATTGCGATACCTTTTACACATACTTTCGTCCACTTTGTATACTATGGTATTTATGTTTTCGAAATCTAAATTTTAGCATAGTGTTTACATACGTTGTCCAACGGGATTTTTTTAACATGCAGTCTTTCGTTATGCTGAAGCATTTTGTTCGTATTTTGTTGCTTTGGATCTGTGTCACGGTCGCCATGTAGTGGAACTTGTCATCATATGTACTGATGTTCCTCGGACTTAGGCGGGTTTTTGTATTTTCACTTATTACAACTTTATTTTTCCACTTTCGTTTTGTAGTTGGAATGCTTTCCTCAACCTGTTTTGAGTTGGAGAAAAAATTTCGCATACAAAATTTTGCTTCGTCGTGGATCTTACAAACTTCCCAGATAGTAATCACGGCTGTTTTGATATCTGGATAACTATCTAAGTAGTCGTCTACGTAGTGATTTTCAACAATCGCCTTTACTGCCTGGGGATAGATATTTTTAAAACGGAGTACATTCTCGTTCTTAACAAACTGAGCGCAAGTTGGCGAGCAAGTTGCTTCGAACGTCATCACTTGCATAACGTAAACTTGTGGCACATCAGAAGGCGACTCTAGAAATAGGAATCTTTGAGCGTGTTGATCTTCCCGTCTCACCTTTACCTGGTGATACATCTCCTTTATATCTCCTGAACAGGCTATTTGGTGCTCCCTGAAACGGACTAGCACGCCGAATAGGGATGCAGTGAGATCTGGACCTGAAAGAAGCTGAGAATTCAGGGAGATATTTTGATTTTTTGCTGCCGCGTCGAATACTAAGCGCGGTTTAGGATTGAGCTTATTATGGTTAATCACGGAAAAGTGGGGAATATAGTTTATTTTCCCGTTTAGTTGCAACAGTTCCATTGGTGTCGCTTTACGTGCATATCCCTTTTCTAGTTATGCATTTATCTCTTTATGGTACCATGACTTTAAATTAGGATCCTTTTCCATTGATTTTTCTTGACTTTTTAAACGAGTAAGCGCTTGTCCGTGGCTATCTGGCAATTTGGGATGGTCAGTTTTCCATATTAAACCGATTTCGTATCCATCGCCAGTGTTTTTAAGCGTGTCTTTCATAATTTTCAACGCTCTTTTGTCCTCTTCGGTCGCACGGGTGGAAGTAATTTTAACTCCAAATTCCTCGGTGCAAATCATGCGTGGTTTCTACCACGCATGATTTGCATCATATTTTTGTTTTCTTCTTCGTACGTATCTGTTATCACAAACGAGTTCTCTGTAATATTTGGCGCATCTGTGCCCCCAAAAACAACCCAGCCAAGCCTTGTTTCATGATCAATTGGTTCATTTGGTCTACCTTCTCTATATTATACACCATGGTAAAGATACGAATGCGGAAGACCTAGTAGCACGGTTGGTCTTGCATCTGCATAGCTAGAGATGCTAATACATTTCAAATGCTTAAATTTTCTTTTCAAGCAGGAAACGTCCATAGTTTGGACTGGGAGGTTAAGTTCGCTCACACTCCTGAGTCCCTTAACTTGGAATTTTCTCTTGTTAATTCCTTCTACAGTTAAAGGATTATTCTACTTTCTTTCTCTTCTTGAACGATGCCGTCCGCCCAGGAAAGAGTTAGCGGTTTTTTCGGTCCATAAACGTTTAATTCTTTTCGGACATTTTCCAATATGAGGCTAGTTGAAGAGCCGGGGTCCATGAATGCGTACGTTTCAAATCTTCTACTATTGTGGTGCAAAGTGATAGGTATGATCTGATAGAAAAGATTATGCTTTTCCTGATGACAATTTATTTTGTTCGTGGGTTGCCTTTCTATGTCGATTCTTTTGTGAACCATGCTGTTGTGGTTTTTACTGCAACCGTACACGTTGCATTGTGGTGGTAGACGGCAGTTTTGGGCGTTACGGTTGCTGAACTTACAGCAATTCGTGCAAATTTTATGCCGAATAAAAATGTTCAGCTTGTCGTCAGGTGTGTTACCGTTCAATTGTCTGCAACGAATGGTCTCGTGAGGAAATCCACAAATAAGACAAATTGTCCCTTTTTCTTGCTCTTTATAACGATAAGGTATGTTTTGACGGTTCGACCTGTCTTATTTAGATACCCCTTCGTTTGCGGCCAATCTTCTTCTTCTTTGGCCTGCTCAAGATTGAGCACGTCGTGTCGACATGGCCAGGTCTCCAATCAGTTTCCAGAAAACTCGATCTAGGGCTGCAGTCCTCCATCCACGGCTGCATCCGATCTCCGACAGATTAGACTCCGCTTGGTCTGGCCAACGAGCTCGCTATGCTCCTCTATGCCTCGTGCCGAACGGGTCGCTGACGAGCACCTTCTTGGTGGGGCATGTGTCCGGCATCCTCATCACGTGCCCCAGCCAACGTATCCTTCCGGCTTTGACTACCGTCAGGATATCAGCACCGCCAAACAGCTCAGCTAGCTCGTGGTTCATTTTCCTTCGCCACACGCCCTGCTTGCACACACCGCCAAAGATAGTCCTTAGCACCCGTCGTTCGAAAATGGCGAGTGCATTGGCGTCCTCCGTCAGCATAGTCCAAGACTCGTCCCCGTAGAGGACCACCGGACGTATCAAGGTGCGGTAAATCGTGCATTTCGTGTGTTGTTGGAGTCTTCTGGATCGCAGGAGTTTGTTGAGTCTGTAGTAGGCACGATTCCCCTGAACAATGTGCCTTCGGATTTCGCTGCTTACGTTGTTGTCCGAAGTTACGATCGTACCAAGGTAGCAGAACTCCTCTACCACCTCGAGATCGTCGCCGTCAACTGATACTCTGCTTCCGAGTTGGGCTCTATCATGTCAGAACCTCCGGCAAGCAGGTATTTTGTCTTCGTCGCATTGATACTCAATCCAATTCTATTGGCCTCGCGTTTCAGTCGGGTGTACGCCTCGCACACTGCCGCAGTTGTCCGTCCGATGATGTCGATCTCATCCGCGAAG
This sequence comes from Anopheles maculipalpis, assembly GCF_943734695.1. Taxonomy (NCBI): domain Eukaryota; kingdom Metazoa; phylum Arthropoda; class Insecta; order Diptera; family Culicidae; genus Anopheles; species Anopheles maculipalpis. Next base: position 225,353 of record NC_064871.1, read on the forward strand.
CCAAGGAATTGGAGAGATCGGGTGAAAATCGTGCCCCGGATGTCGAAACCCGCGTTTCGCATGACACCCTCCAGCGCAATGTTGAACAACAAACAGGAGAGTCCGTCTCCTTGCCTCAGACCCCGGTGAGATTCGAACGATTCCGACAGCATGCTCGAAACTCTCACCTTGCACTGCACCCCTTCCATAGTGGCCTTTAGCAGCCGTACCAGCTTCCCAGGGAACCCGTACTGCTGCATGGTGTTTCATAGTTCGGTCCGATCTATGGTATCGTAGGCCGCCTTGAGTTCAATGAACAGGTGGTGCCTAGGGATCTGGTGCTCCCGGCATTTTTGGAGGATCTGGCGCAGAGTGAAGATTTGGTCGGTTGTCGATTTGCCTCCAACAAATCCAGCTTGGTAGCTTCCGACGAAATCTGTAGCTAGGGGCTCCAGTCTGCAGAAGAGTATTCGGGATAGGATCTTATAGGCAGCATTCAGGACTGTGATGGCCCGGAAGTTAGCACAGTCTATCCTGTCCTTTTTGTACACCGGGTGTATGACACCCAGTTTCCATTCGTCCGGTAGTTCTTCCTGATCCCATATCTTAACAATCATCCGATGCATGATGGCGGAAAACCTCTCCGGACCCATCTTGAACAGTTCGGCCACCAGTCCATCGCTGCCAGCTGATTTGTTGCATTTCAGCTGCTTGATGGCAATGATGACTTCGTCCAGGGATGGCGGGGGTACCTCGTCATCGTCATGCTGGCTGTCGTAGTTCTGCACTCCTGTGCTTCCTGCGCCTAGTTCGGTGCCTCATGCATCTGCTCCGTTAAGGTGTCTGTCGAAGTAGTACTTCCACCTGTTGATCACCTCTCGCTCGTCCGACAGGATATCTCCTTGCTCGCTGCGGCACATAGCGATCATGGGAGTAAAACCACCCCGTGTCGCATTCAACATCCTGTAGAACTTGCGAGTTTCCCCCGACTGGGATAATTGCTGCATCAGTTGCTCGTCCGACTCTTCGAAACTCCGCTTCTTATCCTGGAAGATCCAGATCTGCTTCCGCCTCAGTCGTCTGTAGTGTTCCACGTTCTGCCGGGTCTCGCGCTGGAGCATGCGGGTACGCGCTGCGTTCTTCTCGGATGGTGCTCGACTGCACTCATCATCAAACCATTCCTTCCTCTGGTTACGTGTCACGCGGCCAATTGTTCGCTCGGCTGTGTTGTTAGATGGCTTGCTCCACCATATGCCAGTGGTCATTGAGGGACATCGCATCGGTGGTGGTGTCCTCCAGCAGCGCTTCCCCAAGCGCATTTGCGAAGTCCATTGCCACATCAGCTTGCCTCAGCCGATCTATGTTGAGCCTTGGGGTAGGCTCAAAGCGCAGCTTATTGGCGACGCAGAGTTTTTGGCGCAACTTAACCATAACCTTGAAATGATCTGAGTCGACGTTTGCTCCTCTATAGGTCCTCACGTCGATAATATCCGACAAGTGCCTTCCATCGATAAGAACGTGCTCAATCTGGGAATATGTCTGCTGTGGTGATCTTCAGGTGTAACTGAAACGAGGTGCGTGCTGGAAGAAAGTGCTGCGAATGGTCATGTGCTTGGAGGAGGTGAAGTTCACGAGCCGAAGCCCGTTGTCATTCGTCAACTGGTGGACACTGAAACTTCCTATCGTGGGTTTAAATACCTCCTCCCGTCCGACCTGAGCGTTAAAATCTCCGATGACAATCTTGACGTCGTGTTGTGGGCAGCGGTCGTACTCCCTCTCCAACTGCGTATAAAAACTGTCTTTATTCGTCATCGGTGCTTCCAAGGTGCGGACTGTGCACATTGGTAATGCTCAGATTGAAGAACCTTCCGCGGATCCTCAACTTGCACATCCGTTCATTGATCGACCACCACCCGATCACTCGCTTTCGCATCTCACCTATGACCAGGAACGCCGTACCGAGTCTATGCTTTTCTCCACCACCTTGGAAGATCATGCAATCAATGCGGTAGGGACGCTCCGTTACTCCTTTTCAGTGCACCTCCTGAAGTGCTACTACTCCGAAGCTGCGGGTCCTTACTTCGTCCGAAAGAATGCGGGTACTTCCGGGTGATGTGGGGGATCTGCAGTTCCATGTCCCAAATTTCCAATCGTAGTCCTTATTCCGTGGCGTGGGTCTGTATCTTTTGATCCGATTCGAAATTTCTTGGATTCCTTTCGTTGCAAAGGTGTTGGTGGTGGCTTGCAAGGCCTCTCCCCCAAACCCCTGTCTCATCGGAGGGCCTACGCATCTTAGCTGATTAAAGTCCCGTAGGATGCCAGGACAGAAGGACAACCAGCCGCCCCTAACATGGAGAACAGACGCTAGTTATCCCCCCCGCTCAATTTAGCCATATAACCCATTTTCCCAAGGGGTTGGGTTTCCCCGTTCCCCAAGCTCAGATATTTGGAGAGATATGTTACCATTCTATACGCCGCGGACGTATTGAGTCGGAGTAGGGTATGGGGATCCCACATTAACCTTCAAGAGGTCTCGGACAATTTGAAGGTTATCAGTGCGGTATTGCTACATACACTGACAACAGAACTTTGTGGCCAATATAATGGCCAGTTCTTCAGAGGGTTTCAACCATTCTGCCAGATCTTGTAGCGTGAAATTATTATTTTCTTATTTCCTAGTTATGGTGTATTTCAATCATTCGTTTCTTAGTTCGGAGGAAAATCTTGCGACTAAATAGTTTAGCAGTCTCTAATCATTTAAAAATCCTTCTTGCTTTAGCAAAATCATGTTGTCAATGAGATTGCGTAAGGCATTGGTAAACTCTAAAAAGGATGTGGGGTAATCTATACTTACATGTTTTACCGCTAGTAATTCTAGCAGCAAAGACTTATAAATGCTCTCAGGGTTCCCGAACATTTTATCGAGCCTAGTTAAAATGAGCGGAACATTTGCTGGGATAAGCATTAACCCGCTAACTGCACGAAGTGCTTCGCCTTTCAAATGATTTTGCTACCTGTTCATGTTTTCTTTGTCCGAGAAATTACCGGCTCGAGCAGTTTCTTCGTATGCCTGTTTAAATCGAGGCCAGGTTTTATAGTTTCCATCGAAATCTGGAAGTTTTAAAAGTGTTGCTTTTGAGTCCTTAGAACACAAAGATTGAAACATTTTTTTCCGGGCTTTGAGTTAACAGTTTTACTTCTGAACTCGTGGATGGTTTTTCGATATCTATTGATTTTTGTTCTTCTAACTCTTGCTGTGTAGCCTTTTGGTGGCTTTTCGATATCTATTGATTTTTGTTCTTCTAACTCTTGCTGTGTAGCCTTTTCAGTTCTTCTTCAATTTTTTTCGTTTTCTTTTCTTTTTCTTCTTTTTTCGTCATCTTGTCTTTCAGCAGTCTTTGCGTCTGCATTAGCGCTGATCTGTACTCTTGCCTTGCAGTTTCTACATCGATGCATTTTTTGCATCGAAAATCTTTTGGTGTTGATTTCAAATCCAAACATGATAGGTGAAACCTTCTGTCACAATCAACACAACTTGTTAATTTCTCTATTTCATCTGGGTTTGTGCACAATTTGCTGTGCCCATTCGGATTGCTTTTAAAATTATATTCCATTTTGACTCACCGAATACTTCAAACAACAGCAAAGGGTCGACTCCTATTCGGCTGGACAGGTCACGGCTGGATCGGGAGCGATGTCTTCCCTGTTGCTTGATCTTCTCAGGAATAAGCGACTTCTTCTCTGCTAGACGACGGTCTTCTAAGGAACAACCGACGTCTTCTCTGCTTCTTGAGAACAAGCGGCGTCTTATCTGCTAATTGCTGGTTACCGTTGGACCAGGAACGATGTTACATCCGATCGGGAAAATGATGTCTTCTCTGCGGTGGCGTTTCTCGAGGCAGCTGGTGCGTGGCCCTTCTTTTGGGATTGGCTTTTGTTGTGAGTCGGCTAAGCTGGATCGTTGTCGCTGTTGTTTCCCGGTCTCAACCTGGCTCGGGTTAATGTGGGGTAATGTGGCGCAGAGACGAGCATTTGTCCGTCTCTGCGGACTCGAGAAAAAATTTTCAGTTTGTTTCCCAATCGATTCGTCTACTTGACGATCGGTAGCACTCGATAATTGTTATCGAAGCTATCTACTATGCGTGGAAACACACGAAGCACATCTTCGGAGTTATCCGCTACATTGGTTGCTTGCTTCGTTCCGTTGGTTGGTGTGTCCTCTCAGGAGCCACCATTTGTCGCGCACACGAAAGTATCTTTCGGAGCTGCAGCTTGAGACAAGCGGTACACGCCGACTTAAGCACAATAAGACGCACCAACTGGTCCTTAGCAAATAACACCTTTATTGAACTGTAGAATTTAATTTATTCTCTAAATTTGCTGACCATTTTCGGTCAGCATGTTTCTTCTTAGCCTATGTTGTTTTCTTAAAACTTTATGCAACCGTACCAGCGCACACCGCTGATACGTTACGTAATTAGCTGGTCAGCATTTATCGACCTAGCAACGATGCATTTAACAATTATTGTCGTCATCGATACAGGGAGTGGAACAACTTACGCCTTCTATTTTGATTCGAACCGTTACGAAATGTTTGCTACTATCAATTTGTTTTTTGCTACTGATAACGGGTGTCGAACCTATGATACATAACTATTTTATTTATCCCTAGTATTAGTATTAGTAAGCCATTTCGATGGCCCGGCATGATCTTAGAGGTCGTTGAGCCAAGAAGAAGAAGTATCACGGTCAACTTCGTCATGGTCAGAAATACATAACAACTTTGTATTTTTTGCGTTGTATGAAATACATTAAAAGAATGCATTACATTAAGAAAAAAAAAAAAAAATTTATTTTGGATAATGATACAACTGAAATATTCCTTTCATCTAATAAATTAATTTCAATTGACTGGTTTGATTCATTAAAACACGTCAAAAGGTTTGGAATGGTCCGTTTAGCTAAATACTAAACACAATTATAACGATTTCCCTCGTTTTACCGGATAGTTGTACATGACTTTCTCAAACCAAGAATCCTACCTACAAACCGGTACCACATTGGCAATGCGTTAGGCACGTTTGCACAGTGACGTTAGCAGTTTTATATGGCTTGGACTGGTTTGTCCAAATTTTATCAGCAGTGCTACACCAGAACGTAAGGGAGTGTTAACACTGAGCTTCGTTTTGAGTTTATCAATCGTAAGAAAAAGGAAAACACGTTTAATTACCTGTCAATCACACATTAAACACATCACAAACATTGACGACAATGGCTACACAAAGGGCCACCACACCACATCACCGCCTGAACCATTCTATTGAATGGAGGATGAGAAAGCGCTGTGGAGTGCCGGAAGTGATTTTCGATGAAAGTCACAAACATATAGTGAGACAAGGCAGGACTGTTTGAGTTGATGGCAAATATCGACACGCTGAAAATACCATAGTCAGCTGAGCAATGTGTTGACAAGGGATTCGTTATGCCGGTGATTGTTCTGTAGTTTTCCAGCTGAATTATTCGCTGAGTGAAAGGCTTTGTGTAGGAGACACTGATTGCCGTTTCACTTGCATTCGGAAGACATTTCCGAAGGATAGATACAAGAATTATCTTGGTATTTTGAAAATTGATGCGTACCGGTCATTTTAATAGGCTCAAAAACACACGGCAGAAGCCGAAAACACGCTTTGTACCAATGTACATACAGATATACTTTACCAGTTGCAAATGAATTTAATGTCGATATAAACTCGCATAAAACCTACTTATACACATATAGCTTTAACAAAACAATGATGATTTTTTGAGGGTTTAATATACCTGTGGAAAGTGTGTTTTTTTTTCTAATGCACATTACGATCTCAACGGTCAACTAGAACTCAACGGTCACCGAGAGGTCAGCATACGCGCGCAAAATCTACGGAGAGAGAGCGAAAACGGACCGAAGTTGATGCAATAAAGGATTCTGTAATATGTGTTGTAAAAGGTCGCGCGTAAGTATTTCGCTGTGTCGTACCGAAACATAAAAGATACATCTAGGAACATTATGAAATCCATCGATCCATCCAAATCCATCCAATACATGTAATGTACAGTACATGTAACAATACCATGTAATGCTGAATGCACTGTAACAACTAGTCAAAGGACATTTGAAGCTCCACAATATAATGCAATGTGCTAAGTAACAGGTTGGCTGATAAGTCCCCGGTCTGACACATAGAATGCGCCGCTAGTATTAAATGCATATTATTTTTATATAGCACGAACCTTCAAATGATTCGTGTCAAAATTTGACGTCTGTATGTCATTTAGTTTATGAGACAGAGCGTCTTTTGTCAAGCAACTTTTGGTTGCTTGACGAACGAAAAAAGAACGAAGAAGAAAAAAGTGTTGTTCCACCAAGACAACGCACCGTGCCACAAGTCATTGAGAACGATGGCAAAAATTCATGAATTGGGCTTCGAATTGCTTCCCCACCCACCGTATTCTCCAGATCTGGCCCCCAGCGACTTTTTCTTGTTCTCAGACCTCAAAAGGATGCTCGCAGGGAAAAAATTTGGCTGCAATGAAGAGATGGTCGCCGAAACTGAGGCCTATTTTGAGGCAAAACCGAAGGAGTACTACCAAATGGTATCAAAAAATTTAAAGGTCGTTATAATCGTTGTATCGCTCTTGACGGGAACTATGTTGAATAATAAAAACGAATTTTGACAAAAAAATGTGTTTTTCTTTGTTAGACCGGGGACTTATCAGCCAACCTGTTACTATAACGATTACCCTGAAGCCATTTTAATTCAGGTTCGAAAGATAACCTAGGGAGGTGCTAGTAGTGTTAAGTAGTGTAGTAGTGTTTGCAGGATGGTTATTCCTACATATGATCCAGTAACTTGGTGATATTTGATATCGATTCTTTGGTACTTAAACCTATCTATAGTAATAAAACAACAATAAATTAAGTAATTTACCCTTTTTACAATCTTTGTAACACGTCTCTCCGCTGCAAGCATGTATTTTTCTAAGTGCATTTGTTAGCAGGCTACTGTTTAAAAAAATATTTGTACATAGTTTTGACAACGATTTCATTTTTTTTAGAATTCACGTTTCGTCTTAGACGAGACAGCAAGACGATTTGACGTCTCAATCAAGTAGTCTCACTTGAAAAAGACGCACGTGTGAAACCCGCTATGAATAAGCTAAATTAAATACAAGTAGACACTTGCTATAAAAATATGGTAAAGCAAACGTTCTAATAATCAACCAGTAAAACTTAGATAGTGCATATAAGAATGTCGCAAGAGGGAGCTCCAAAAAAAATTTATCGGCACGTTCTTAAAGGCTTACAATTTTTCCACACTGTGGACGGAATTGGTATGGAATTTAAGTTCGCTTTATAGGCATTGAAACATACGATTAGTATGTTTTATTTATTTTTTTACTTTCAGGATGTAATAAGAATGAGCTAGTTTCATTTGTTTTCTTGAAGAATGAAAGCGCATTTCCTCCGATGGTTGTAAAAAAATGGGTTCAAGAAGTTTTGGACGCGTTTCAACGGTGCAGACTGTTGCAGAATGATCCATTTGGGAACTATTGTCTCCACAACGCTCTCATATGTAGTACTTTTCAAAATGAAGAAAATTTTCTACTTGATCCTAACCGGCATCAAAATTATAGTGAAAACCGTTCGAGTCAGGAGAGTTTATCAACGGTACCTCATTATCACCGAGTATTAAACCGCAAAGGAACACATTATACACTGCCCAGACATAAAATACACGGCGAACGTAATTCATAGCAATAAAAGGTGAGAAATGAAATACCAATAAAGTAAAAATTTAAAAAAAAATAACATCGCGATTTTGAAATAATGTTCGATGTGGCTTTTACAAACGCCGCAACATCTTCTTAAACCTAAGTACTCTTACTAGTACGTCGGAAGAAGATTAGCTGAGTCTTTCTTTACATGCGATTGATGTGTGCCCCCGTAAGTTTTACTTAAAATTTGGCCGAGCAGATGTGGTGAAAATGCTAGGAAGCGAGCATTAGACGTCGAGTAACTTGACTAAGAATGGAAATCAAGAAGCCTGCGGCGAAAATTGTCTCCAACATAAAAGACGCTGTTTGTTCGACAGTACAACTTGTGTAAATTTCCTTTAATAAGCTTGCAAAGAGCAGCTAAGCCGGAGGCCAATTGAATCAGGAGAAGGAGAGGGAGAGACAACTTGTAACTTGTATATTTGAACCGAAGAATCTTTATATGTTTTTCCAAAGCGGCAACCATGAACGCGTTTGTTTAAATATTTATGCTTACAGATTACTTATCTGCCTCTACAAAGTGAGCCCGTGACGCTCTAGCCCTGTTTGCTTTGTCGATTAAGCGCAAATATAATTTAGGAAGACATTCGACAAAATTGGCCTTTTAGAATTGGCTTATGATCAAGCTGGTGTTATATTTAGTATCAATTGAATGTTTAGAATTATGTACACGTCTGTAATGTTCTGAGAGACTCCATATAAAAAATAACTGTGACTTTTGTTGCAAATATTAATGAATCATATTTTTAGTACGCTACTTTTGCGTTTGATCTTTAGGCCATAGGCTTTGCTAAATGATGGTCGTTTGTCCAGAAAGTCGACACATCTACTCAAAAGAACCGTGAGGGCCCCTGAATCGTCCTTTCCACGTAGTTTAACCGCAATCAGGCAAGCAGCACATCTGCATGTAGCAGCTGAAAATGATGACGGTTTTCGTTTCTGGTGTGTTATGTTTACCGGTTCTTTTTCTTCCTCGAAAGCTACTTACGCGATGAGCGACAGCTTACCCTGGAATATGTTTTTAATAAGACATTCTTAATTGAATTAACAATGGTGGGGAAAGTTTCCCTTACGGCTTACCGGCTGTACTACATAATGTTTCGGTCGATTGAAACTTTTTCACTGTTGCGCATTTTCCGGACTTTTCGTACTCTGTATTTACCCGTATTACAGTAAGAGTAAAAGTTTGTTTAGAACAATATTAAATCATCTTTGTGTAGGGAATGTTTTGCAGTTTAAAAAAAAATGTTATAGTATACTTTTAAGCTAAATTTAAATAAGAGAGGCAATAACTATGCTTATTAATGAAAGAAGAATGAAACTGCAAGTGCTTAGAAAGTCATCTTAATTTTATTTAAAGAATTTTAAACCAAAGGTGCACACTGCTACGCGAATGTGGTTAAGTTATCACGCATTAAGTAGCTCTATATTTACAGCAATAATATTGCTGAACACAAACGCTTGATGTGTTGAATTGAATTACAAAAGATCAGTTTGAGTAACAATAAAAAACCAGCTACGTTCTCACCCTTGCTGCAAGGATAAGAATTACATGATTAGCAAAGTGGCACCCCAGGAATCTGTTGTTAAAAAGGAAAACAAACCAAATAATAGGTGGGTGAGTTTCAAGAAAAAATAGGAAAACACCCATCGCGCCCCTTGATAAGCTGGGAAAAATGTCTAAGGTAAATAAACTTAGGGGAGACGTTTAGTCTCTTCGAGGAGTCGGTACGATTTGTGGATGTGAGTTGAATGTTCAAGGATGCTAGGGATGTGGAGCAACATATAAAAAAACGGCTGCAATTCCCATACTGAGTGACGAATGACGTAGATTGGGTCAAAGACGAAACAGGTCGAATAAAGACACCGACCCCGAACGTAAAATAAGCAGCTAAAGTGGTGGAATTCCGCTGGTTTCTGCATAGAGATAGCAAGGATAGCAAGCAGGAAGAAAAAAAGATCAAAAGCTAATTTGCCTCTGGCCGTTTCTGGTCGTGGCTGATTTTGACGATTTGCTGGCTTCTTTGTGAGCTAGCGGAAGTGTTGTTTATTGTGTTTAAAATACTTGCTAGATTTGGGAAGCATGCGAAGATTTCCGAAAGATTAAATCGTTTAAATGACGGATCATTTTCTGCCTAAGACTTTTGGTTACTTGTCAACGATAATAATTGGACATTGATTGGTGTATTACATGATCCCAAGCGCATGCTGTGGAAAAGAGGAATAAAAAAGATATGCAACACAATGTCGGTAGCTTTTTTCATCTTGACAAGTTGTTTTACTTTTCGGTATTTGTTTAATCAGCTCTGGTTAAGGTTGATTTATGATTTTCAACCCTATTTCCCACTTCTCAACAGGGCTGATCCTCCTGTCGTTCAATGAGTCCAAACTGAAACTTTTTAGAACCACAACGAATAGTCTCGAATCTATAGTGGTGCAAGTGACTGGAACCAATAAGCATTTATGTCTTTTATGGGACCATAGGGAGCACTGTTCGCCTGACCAAATGGAAGGACTTGCACCTAACCTCCTGGTCATCTGTGGGGGCGAAAGCGATGGTGAATAAGCCATCCGGCAACGGCATACATCCTTAGTTTGGGCAGTGAACCGAAGCGTACAGGACGCAAGAACCAGCACGACCAATGACTTATGGTTTCGAAATGGGTTGAATCTTCTTGGACAATACCACTTTATGTCTAAACCGCACCGTCTTCTTCGAATTTTTGTTTCTTTTTATTGCCGAAAAGGGGATGTTTAGGATTGCTCAAGGAATCGTTTACTCGATGCTAGATTGTTACCATGTGGAGAGGCTAGAGCAAAAGAAGTCAGAGTGGGATAGGAGTGAAATTTTGGTTAACCTAAATTTTGATTTACTTTATACATTTCCGGTGTTATGTTGGCCAACTAAGAACGTCTCAGGAAATTGTTATCGTCCTGAGGAAGTGATTGTTTACGGTCAATTAAGAATTTCATAGAAACTGCTGGCGTTACAAACTCGAAACTTTTTACCGAAGGGTATCTTATAGTTGTGTGCAAGAATATAAAAGGACGTTTATCATTATTTTAAAGTCATGTCTGAATTCCTAAAATTGTCAATAGCTAAACGGAACTTTTATTCATTTAACTTCCTCACTAGGCGCAGATTTGTCTCGTGAGAAGATTTTTCTTGCATGAAAAATTTCTATTTTTTTAATGCTGCGCTTTAGTGTCCTTTTCTTAATAATGCCCATTCCTCAATTCCTCCACAACGCCAGGAATGTCGTGAATCTGTCACCTCAAGCACATTACTTCCGAGGTTTTTCTATGGGATTTGCAGAACTCAACAGCTTCTTTTTAGGTTCCCCCAAGCGCTGTAACTTTCTGTTTTTAAATATGGCTTGCCCAAACTTCAAGAGTTCTTCTTTGCGCTACGTCAAAGAATTTTGCATAAATTCGCAAGTTTGCACGAGGTTTCATTCTTCGAGCGACGGTCTGTCGAAGGACGAGATTCGCAAATATGCGAATAGAAGCGTTTTCCCATCTATCATTGAAAATAATATGGGTTCAGATTCATCCCTCAATGAGCAACCAGGAAACAGCTTTCCCCCTAGAAGTAACCGAACACAACATCGCAAAGGAGAAAATTTGGCGAATCTGACTCTTACAGGGCTGTTTCGCTGAAGTGGTTTATAACGCGCTAAACCGACAGTTTTGTGATGGTAAAAACACTCAGTTGCAGGTTGCACACATTTTGGCTTTTGCAATTCTATATGTTTCGGCGAAGATGGCGGGATGTACGGCTTTCTATAAGCCTGTTTATGTGTCGCGTACTTCCGTACGTTCGTATTAGACCGAGCAAAGAAAACAGGAAACATTATTGATGCTTCCGTAGCAACACCATCATGATGGTCCTGTTGATAGCCAAACAAAGTGCGTGGAAGTGGAAGGATGAGAATAAAAGAGCATTAAGAAAGCTATGTTTTAAATGGAAAATGTCTTTAATTAGAAATAAATTAGACTGTAGCCATGAAGTGTGACATTTAATATTACGCATAAATTATTCTTTTTCCAAGGTGGAGGAGGACGTTTTCAAAGAAGTACACGAATAAACCATTATGTGTTTTGCGTTTGCATCACGGCTATCGAGTGGAGCTAGAGCTCTTCTATGCGTAGACTAAATGAATAATCGTGGTAGCCGTGCAATAGTAATTTTCCAGTCACGTTGCAGGGTTGATGTTTGTTTGAATACAAGTTCGTTGGTCGTTTCGACCAACATTCCTGCGATGGCTTTTGGGGAAGGTTAATAATCGAACCCAGTGTTTGCGAACGATACATCCTGAGATTACTCGAGAGATTCGGGATCAGTTACGTTTGGCGCAAACAGGAATCAATTTATTGGCTATAAATTTTAAACGATAGGACTTTTCCGATCGAACGGCAAAAAGTAACTATATACATTTTCCCAACCGTTTTTTCCTAGTATAGATTTATGAGGGTGAGAGGAAATTTGGCCTATATCATTGTGCCTGGTTTTCCACTGGGATTGTAAAGGAATAATACAGATGACGACTTACATGAATGACCTGAATTTCGTCTGAGTGTCTCCGAGGTTCACGTAGTCGTAGTTGATATGTATGTTTGGCACTTTCAACTCATGTGGACATGACGAGGGACTTGCATTCCCGTGGGACATGAGCAAACGGATACAGGGGTAGCATACTTTCAAATGTTTTAAATTTTACAAGTGTATGGGAAAAAAACGAATAAGTATGTTGGTCACGTCTGGGGACACTTTTCTGAATAGATGAACAAACTAGGATGTAATAAAAAAGAAAACAATTTAGTGTTGTCGTTTCCAAAATTATTGTTTGAAATGTGTATGAAACTGGTTTTGTGAATTTATTGTAAAGTGGTGACGTTAAACCCATCGATTATATGTAGATCTCCGGTAATGTATATGTGCTTATTGTGCAGAACAGTGCGGATAGGCCTTGAACCGCGGTCCTGTCGTGTAAAGACTGGCGATGTTGTTGTTTCTTCCACCTCATAATTATTACTACAATGTTTTATCAATAAAAAAAAATCGATTTAGGCAGTCTATTCATTGTAGGAAAAGTTTCAAAAAGGGTGTATCGTATTTCTACTTTCTTTCCAGTTGAATAACCTAATTTTTTTAAAGCTTTTTCGCTTGTAGAAATTATGTTTATCATCAGAGTATGATAAAACACACACATTGAAACTTTTCTACTACCTCATTCTTTGATGATTTTTATTTCAAGAAAAATTACCAAATGTCTACCATTAACATTATCCTTTACTTTGCCCAAAGATTCCTTCTTTAGCACTCTAAAGACTCTTAACCCTACCTTTTGCTCAGTTATAAATGTAAATCATTTCATGCTGCTGAAGTGTAAACAAAAAAAAAGGACTCTGCTGTATCCTTGTTCTGGGTGGACACTGCATTCATTGCAACGTAAAACTTTCATAATCGTAAAACTAAGGTTTTCTTTTTTTTTCTCTGTGTGCACAATTTATCCGTGGGCGACAAGACATTGCGACATTGCGCTCATAAGACCATGCGATGTTGCGGGAATATTCCCATCGGGACAATATTCTGTGAAACTCATTTGCATATTTCCGTTGTTTTTTTCCATTCTTCATGACTAGCCTAAGCGACACATTGATCACGATGGCAAGGGTAAAAGATCCCACCCGCTGACAGAGTGCTAATTCACCCTTATTTTTGGATATTTTTTCCGCCTCGTTACGGGATGTGCTTCGTATCTGCACGGAGGTATCATATTTACCACGCGGGGGTCAGAAATATTAAAATTGTAATTGAATAAAATTAAATTCTCAAAAATTATGTAGTCACTCCTTCCCTCTCCTAATTACGTTTTTCTTTTATTAATGTTTGATGCTTTTTCGCTCGATTGAGGTATACTTCTATGGGTTAATACTACCAAGAACAAATATTGTAAGTTTAGCATTTATAAGCCAGGTTTATTTGTTCTATTGTAAGTGAGCTTTAACAAACAATGGAAATAATGCTGAACTTAGAGTCAGTGTTTTCAATTTACAAAATAATACAAACAAAATACAAGTGATTGCTACATTCAAAAGAGACAACAGAAAAAAAAAACATTAAAAAGAGAATTGCAAGATTTCTTGCAAGAGGTGTCGGTGAAAATAGCAAAGTCATAAAACTACTATAAATAAGTAAGACAAAACGAGACCTTAATAAATGTTTTGCTTTTTTCATTAAGTACGACCTAACCGTATTGCTAAGTATTATGCTTTATTATGCTACGTACCGCGTATTTTGCCCTAGCAAAATGTTCCGAAACAACGAATCTATTGGATGTTCATCGTTTAGTATCAATTGTTCATTAGTTTTATTCCATCAGCTCAAAGTGGACAGCATGGCTGACATTTCAGTGAGAATCAAGGAAAAGATTGCTATTAAGAAACGACATTCAGAAGCAAAATAATTATCTGTCCATCATTGTAACCCGAATGAAGCCCGAAGAAGTGGAAATGGAATGTGTCAAGGATCAACGTTATCATACTGAGGTGAAAGAACACTTTGAAAATGCTGCATTCCGTATTTACGTCACGTGAAAGTGATTTTCCCTCTTTTGGTGTGCTGCCGGGAAGAACTGGCCAGAAAGGGGAGCAGAAACATAAATACTCTTTTAATTGTCGAGGGTGTCAAACGTGCCTGAACGAGTGATAAATGGGAAGTTTGTCACCTCACCCCTATCGCTGCTGTGATAGTAGTAGCATGCTTCTAAATGGAATCGATTAGAAAGGATAGCTAAAGTCACCACCATTTTTCGTAAGGCCGTGTTTATTTGCAGGCAACACCGATACTAGGTCCATTGGTGAGAAGATTGATTGGATGCTAGTGCTTTTGCAACAAGTGAACGAGTTAGACCGATCCTTTACTGCTATATACAAACGTGTTCATTTGATGCAAAGATGTGCCACTAGTTAATGTATAGATATTCTAATATACGCTTTGAAACAATGACCATTGGTCATATCTAACTTATAACACAGGAAATTTACTTGACAACTGTGTAAGAAAACGTTTAATGATACAACAATTAATTCTTCGTCATTCCCCACCGTCACGGCATATTGTCCTCGTCAGCTCAGAAAAAAAGCGAATGCACACAATAATCTTTTCCGTAACCGTAACAGCGTATCCTAAGACAAATTACCACTTCTAATGGGGGCGATTATGTTAATTTATCCTTAATTAATTCTTATCTACGATCTACAAAAAGCGTCGTTTTTGGATCCATTAGAGAAGAAAATTTGGTTTTGTTTTGAATTGCGATGAGACACTGGTTGGTTTGTTGTTGTTCAAATTAAGGAACACAATATCTTGGGACTAAAATGAGTGATGAGATTCATTAAAAACCGTAAATCTGTGGCAAAAAGAACGCGGCTGGCGTAGCTTTTTTCTATTATTTTTTAATTCATATTTGATCCTTTTCTAAAAAATCATAAGGACCGGTAGATGAGTTTTAGCTGAGCTAAGATATGGAAAGCACTTGTATCTTTGTGTTTTTGTTAATTTGTGCCTCCACAAAAAGTTTTTTCATACAATTTTATTTTGTTTTATATGAAACCCTTTTACCAAAAATTAAAAAAATGTAAGAGTGTTGTAAAAATTAAAGGAAGCTGAATGTCACCATGTGTTCTTCTTGTAATATTATTGTATGTAACATATAATTGACAATCAATTGAACTTTGGTATGATTGATTGCTGAAATCGGTAGAACCACGGATCAAATCCCAACTAGATCGTCCTCCTGTATCGATTATTGATTTTTCAACTACGTGGTATCTAGGAAAGTCTTTTACGCCACAGTATGACCAGCTGGGACTCGAAGGCCATTAAACTAAGAAGTATAGCCTATTATTGCTTTTTCTCCAAACGTGTGTAAAATATTTTGCTTAGATAATATGCTGGACACTGGATTTATTTAATCAATACTGCTTTCAGTATGGTATTGACTGTATTTGGGCTCAACATTGACTGTAAGAGATTTCTATCAACCGTGATGCTTTTCGGTGACAGTACGTGGAACAGATCATTGTTTCCGGATCTGCTTATTTTCAGTTAAAAATATAACACGTATTTCATTCTCCATTCCTGTGTTAGAACTGTCTTGATCCAGTCAAGTGTTACACTGTCATCTCAGGTTCCCTAACAATGAGACAAAAAAAATCGTCCACTTCTGCATGTCATGAACCGTGGTAGCATTGGTTAAGGGATACGGGATGGCTTTATGTCAATCACCTTTTGCAATGCGCTTCTTTCTCTGGATTATTCATTGATGTCAATCCTGCTGCTGCCAACGGATAAAGTTACACTGTTGGTGCGGAATTGTATTGATATCAATTTGAACAACGTAAACGGTTGCTTTACAATTCCCCTTCAATGTTGACGGATGCTGGGTTTTATAGTGCCAAGTAGAAGTGATGTTTGATATTAAATTATACTTTTGCACAAAACACTTTTATTCTAACTAAACATATTTGGACAAGTAAAGCTTAAATTTTTTTTAAGAAGATGTAAAGTCTCTGCGGCCAGCGACAGCGACAATAAAAAACACACAAACGCGCGCGCGCACTCATGCACGCACGCAATATGAGAGCACATATGGCTATGCGACATTCCAAAGGTGCGTAGCAAGAGGGGCAAAGATACTCGGGTTTGGGATGCATAGGAGAAGAAAAGATAAACAAAAGTATTAATAACTTCATCATCTGTTTTCGATATTTTCAGTTGCGCGTAAAGTTACGTCCTCGCGATTCGACGCGACGCCAGATTGCGATGCACGTCTTGTCGCTGTACACTTTGCTACTGGAAAACACGAGCACCATCACTGCCACAGGCATGACCTGGCTGTTGTTTACAAGAGACATATGGCTCTCAAATCCGTCAAAAGGTTCGATAATCTTTTGGTGTTATTGTTATGGACCCTTTTGCTCTATGTTTCCGTACTCTCTTGCACTTACTGCAGTGAACACACTGGAGCCGATGCGATTTTATGCGATCACTGCTCGAAGACGGACTGTAATTTGTTTGCACGAGGTATAATGTAAGATGAATCGTATATTCAACCAAGGTGTCCGTGAAACAATCGTAAAAGAATAATGTGCATGAATGCTTCAAATAAAAACCTGTGGGGTTAATTCTATAAATTCAACCCTAACCGGAATAAAGATGTAAGATTGATATTTAGTAAATTTGGTAGAGTTATCAAATCAACAACAAATTAAGCATATGTTTTTAAAAGAGGCATGTATGTACAAAAAACATTTTCTTATAAGCGTCTCGATGCTCGACCGTACTCTATATCTTACTGGTAGTACTGGTATAAGGGTTTTTTTTTTAATTTTTTCCCAACATGAATGTCTAATCTTCTTTAAAACTACATTCAAAATGCCTCAGGCCAGAACAATCCTACATATCGAGTAAAGGAAGCAGCCGGCGCCGATTAAAAAAAAACAATACTGTAACTTACAAAACACATTACAACTAACAAATACAACGAATGATTGCATGAATGAACTGGTAGTACTGGCAACAACAATCTAAGCCTTACTCTTGCACCATTTTTGCCATAATGCCATAATGAACTATATTTTCTTTTATTTTAATCGTTTTACTATCAAAAGTAAAGCATTCACATTCTTCACACTGTGTTTAGAGAGTTCCCTATTTCATTAAAGCAATTTATTGTTGAGAGCACAAACGAGTTCAATCAACTACCCGTGTGCGAAGTGCAGCAACTTACCTTCAAGTGTTGTATTTGGCACCGCTTATCAATTTTGTCCTCACAACAAATCATTGTTGCGCTTGAGCATGGTCACCACCGTTCTCAGCTGTGCGCCTTGTTTGCCGTTGTACCTTCGTAAAACCTGGAGACCGTCGTAAGGTTAAAGCTGTCGGGTGTGAGGGTTGACTGTGTCGTCTGTTGGTCTGGCCGGGTTTGCGGGAGCAGATCGTGCAGTGCAGAAACATGTTGGTGGTTGGGAAAAATTTGCCTCACTCTGTGGACTCAGCGCTTCAGACAACGTTGTTTATCAGATGAACACTTCGCGTCCAAATGAGGAACATAGTTTCTGCATTAAAATAATTTGATAAGAAAAACGGCTTGATCTTAGCACTTCCTCGGTACTGCTGGTTTATGTGAAGAGATTTAGTTTCACTGCATCTGACCTGCGATGGGTCAGCTCTTCGGTGTTGGGCTGGCACCTTCTCTTACTGTGCCATCTTTACCGGCTTTTTGCATCACTTGCACCATCGTTATCCTCGGTATGTTGTGCTCTGTTTCGATGCATTTGAAGTAGATGAATGGGGGGAAAACAGTAAATTAACCCGTGGCTTTCTAGAAACCGATCTCAGTGGATGCAAACATTTCCAAACGCGTACGGAAGCACATTTGAAAAAAGGATGGCGAACAAAAACAAAACAAGAGAAAGACCGAAACGACGACAAGCATGAACCATGGTAGAGTCTCGTCGAACGAACCCAGTGAACAAGTCATGGCATTACAAAACAGATTAGCAACCGCGCGACAGAAGATAGCGGACAGAACTTGACTTCAAACGAGCGGTTCCGTTTTATACGGACGCACTAATTTATGGACCTCTTTTGGGTCTGTCATATGTCCAGTGCTATCAGGCTGCCCGCACTGTTTTATAATAACACTGAGGTATTACTTTTAAAGATAAATAGAAAGTATTTTTTCCAACAGCAAGAACATTCAGTCGTTTCGATTCGTTGTTGAGATTCAGAAAATGAAGATACGAATTGGAATTTGAATATAAGCCTAAACCTATTCTTGGACGAAAAATCCAAGTTTGACCATGTCACAAGTCGAAAGACGAGATTGAAGCGAAGCGTTATATTTTGTAGTACCTTAATAATAAGCAGAAAAATATAGCTCCCCAAGGATCAGGGGGCTAATAGAGCAAGAGGCTTAATGTATTTCTCTATGTAAACAAGGCAAGAATGTAACGTGGAGCTTCAACACAAAAACCTCTGCGCTCCTTATACAACCGTTACCAGAAACGAAAAGGTATGGTTGGGAGGCGTTGGGTTTTGTGTATTTATGATTATTATTGCATATTATTGGCGTATGATTTTTACGAGAGACTTCACACGCATAAATACAATTATTTTCCCCTTTTGTGTTGCTTCATCCTAGGTATATATACACACACACACATACACACACACACACACACACACACACACACACACACACAGAGAGAGACTAACATCGTAATTGGTTCACAATTGATCGTTCGTTGTCGTTTGCCATGCTCTATCTTCTAGGTTTTTTTTTTGTCGAAAAATGTTTGCAACCACAACCCGAAAAACGCCGTTACATTTGTTTGAAAAAGTAACGAAAAATGTGTATTCTGTTCATGGTTAAAGCACTTCAAACGCGTGGCAGTAGCAGCCTAGAAGCGAGTTAGGAAAGTAAGTGGAAAGGTGGGAAAAATCCCTGGCAGCATCAACGTTATCCAATCGTTTATCTGTTTATCTGGGGATGGCAAACCAGTTGCTCCTTTATGATACACGAGGGAGATGTGTTTTTTCCCGCGTATTGAATGATACCAAATGACAGTTGGCACCGTGTATCGCTGGAATGTTGCTTATTGATTTCGTATTGCCGAATTCACCCCACATATACACAGCTCTAATATAGTTGAAATTGTTTATTTAGATGTAAGATATTGAATGCTTAGGCGTGTTTAGTGTGTAGATACTTAGTACATATGTATTATTGAAGCCTTTTTTCTGATTTTGTTATGTTAAATACACTGAGAATATTTACTTTTTTGTTATTTGTTTCCGAAATATTGTTTGTCGGTAACAGTAACGTTAAGAACTGAGTTCTGAGTGTCAGCCATCGAATTCCAGGCTTGACATCGATGCATATGGAAATTGTTTGACATATTTGTGCATTTCAGCAGCGGAAGATCGTAATCGTCTCGTTCGTTTTATCGTTTTCGCGCTTGAATCACCAAGCCAGAGTGACGTGACAGAAAATATGAAATGTGGAACCTTGGTCGCCCACGAGGCGCACTTCCTTTCACCCTCAGTAAGTGGTTCGGCGAAGAACGATGTGTTAATTCGGGTGTGACGATTAATTTCGATGTCACTTAATTATTCCGGCAAGAAGGTGATGGAGGTTTGGGTGAACGCTAAGCCAGCAGTAACTTAAACTGTTGAAAAGGGTGAGCCATAACTAGTTGATTATAAATTTGGTTTTATGTATTCGCCTTAGGTTTGTCAATCGTAAACCGGACAGAAATAAGATCAAATGAATTTATTATTTTATACAACAACATTAAAGTAGTCATACTTTATCATAACATATGCATTACAAAAGTGAATTTTTCCTATGTTACTATGACTTTTTCAATTGCAGTGTTTTCTATGATAAATTAATGATTTCATTAAAACATTATATAAGGAAGTGTGGCATATTAGCCATAGGTGACAAAAAAATAATGTCATAGCCATAAGTGACAAAAAATAATGTTTATGGCTGGCTTTCGCCATGAAATTATTTATATGTTACTAGTGTAAAAAAATTTGCGATCGGGTGGAAATGAGGCACAATTAGATTGGCATGCTTGAGTTCTACCAGAATCTTCCAACACTCCCCGAATCCCCTAATCGCTGGTCAGTCTGTCAGTCTTCAAAAAATTAAAACATGCTTTTCACTAATTGCAAATCACAATCTCTGTTGAATGCTTCAGTCGTTTACAAACGAATAAATAAACTGACGAAGCTTTCAAAAATTGGTAGTATGTAGTTAACTTTTATACATTGATCACTGACCAATCACTGTCCTTCCACTAGGTGAGAGTGATTAAACCCCTTTTTCTTTTATGAATAATTAAAACATTGACACAGTTTGAGTACCTTCATATCTTTAGGTATAATACGCTTAACACCTATCAAAACCCTTCTTCTGTTATGGATAAACTCTGTGAATGATTATAAAAATTGTAAAAAACGATACACACAAAGTATGTTTAAAAAACAATTTTTGAAGTCTAGTAGATCGATACAACCATGCTGTTAAAGAAAGGTGATAATTTTTATTTGTTCACTATTTTCAAAACAGTTTTTATTACATATTAAGCGCTAAGGATTTTACAGGTCATATAGTCTACTAACATTATTAGTTAAATATCATTTGTTTTAAATGATATTTATCAACAGAATTCCAATTCTTAACTTCATTATATTTAATTATCATAATATAGTTTATGAATGCAGACATGATAGTCGTTCTATTCTTCTTATTTATATTCTCGCGTGACGGATGACGGTAGAACCATTTGTTTTTCCATAATTATTTCCAAATCTTTCCTAACGCTTTACAGTCTTTGAACTTATGTTCCATTTATTCAGTCGTTCCGCATTCCTGGCAGTTCGCATTTACACTCATACCAAATTTATGCTTAAGCTCCTGGGTGAATATTTTTCCGTTTACTATAAGGTAATAGAGACTTCTTTGTTTCGAGTACATTGAGTTACTATTAATATTCTTCCATATATTTTTCCATTTCAAATGTGTGTTATGTGTTTGTACATTTGGTGGCGCAAGTGAATCCAGCACCATTTTGTGTATTGCTTTTGCAGATGACTGTTCAATCGTCTTTTTGTCTAGATAAGCCAGTTCAATTAATAGAGTTCTCAAGCATGGGAAAAGCTATGGAATGTTTGAAGCATTGGGCGGATTGTCATATTTTATATGGCTATTTGTATGTGGCATAACTTGTTTTTCTTTTAATGCACGATTAATAAACAATGACTTTAGTTTTAGTTCAGGAACTAGAAGGTTTAGCCCTCCTTTTGATTTAGGTAAAGCGAGTTGATTCATTTTTACGCGAGGTCCTCCCTGATTCCATATAAATGAACCTAGCAGTAGTGTTATACGTCCTAAGAAGTATTTGCTGATGGTCAATATTGATCCTACATACTATAATTTCGACGTGAGATATGTGTTTGCTAAAATAACTTTTGTTGCCTTATTAATTGCGCAAATTTATGGGTTGTTGCTTCCCAGTTTAATTTTATGGTGAGTCTTAGGCAATTAGTGAATATTATACCAAGGATTTTGATTTTATACTTATTTTCAAGCCAATCAATAACAATTTTGTTCGTATCCGATACTGTCCCTATGTCAATAGATGAGCTCTTAGAGATGTTTAATTTTGCTCCAGATGTGACACTATAGTCATGGAAGGCGTTTTTAATAAGTTCTATTCTTTCCTTCTTCGTTTTAATTATCGAAATACCATCGGCATAGGCGTTAACCAAGTCATCTTCATAATAACTCAATAGACATTACAAAAATGTAAGCATAGTCAGTGTTATGTGATGTATGTTCATGCGTTTCGGATCGTATTTCAACACGGCCATCGATTTAAAATTGCGAAAAGCAAGAAGAAATCGCATGCTCTTTTGCTATTCTATAGTGAAAATCCACATCAGCCTGTCTCCTTACCATAACTAGCGTGTGAATGTAATACATATTCTTTTAATAGTTTTATTGTTTTCACGTGACTTTTCGCCTGCTCGGGCTTCATCCAGCCGATGGCGACGACGTGTCGGATGAATGTTTTTCTTTCTTACTTTATGCTAAGAAAATAGCCTGCGGGTGGTCATCACCTTCTTTCGGGTTGTCGGCATGACGGCTGTTGATAGAATCATGTTGCTGTACGATCCAAAACAGTCGCGCCAGCCGTCACCGTAGTCGTCGCCATCGTCATCATTATGTGCGTGTGTATGTAGTAAGCCTGGCAAGAGGGCAAGATGCACCACAAATATAGTCTATGTTTACAATGCACTGGCTGTGATCGAGAGTAGGAAGTACTGACAAATCGGTCAAAACTTTAAACTGTTTACTTTCTGCTGCTTCGTAATTCCTACGCAACCAAAGAGCTCGAAATATTTCATAGGGCCGGGAAGTATTGAAAACAAGAATATCGATGGAATTGATTCGTGCTGTGAAAGGCCGTAAAATAATTTCAGATTTCATTTTCAAATTTTTGTTTAGCACACATAAACGAAAAATACAGTAAGTAAAAACGTATTGTTCTATAGTTTTGATATTAACACACACGGTTACAGTTAAAATAGAAGGTTTTTTACTAGAACAATTACGTGCTTCACTAAATGAACCGCCGAAACAATACTTTAAAGCAAGTGAGTTCAGGACGAGAATGTTTGTCTATTGAAATACCGCTTTAACAAGAATTTCAGCCAAATTAGCAAGCAACAGATAACAAACTTATAGGGCCCATTTTCAATTTTCCTTTTCATCGCTGGTATGTTAACACCCCTGCTTCGAGTCATTGTCAAGTAATTTAACAGAGCTCCCTTTATGCTTATTTTACCACGGTTCCTCTTGTTGACAGTGATATTTATCAGCCACCATCGACTATCTTGCTTGGTGGTTGAGGCTCATGACGTTGAATTCGTCCTGAACAATGCAAAACTGTAAATTTGTGTGTCACTAGTGACTAAACATTTACCTACCTTTCGTAGGCGCACCTCCCTTACGCTTCCTATTGATTTCTTATTGGGGAAGAGTAGGAGTCAGCGAGAGAAGAAAATAGAAATTGTATAATTTTATTCATATTTATCATCCAGGGGTTGCCCGAGCGTTTACATCCCTGTTTCGCTTGTCTATCCTGGCTGGGGGAAGCGTGCTAAATGAATGTCGTACGCCTCGTATCAGAGAGAATCTATCGTGAAAATGCTTGTAGGGAGTTGAGCAGGAAGGGTCACAGACTATCACCCAACGGCGATTTATCTTTTGCTAGAATTTTTTGCGTTTAGCTTCGTTTCGGCTTAGATTGTCATAACTTCTGTTTGATGTTTGACTTCCCGCAAGGCGTTGTCATAAGCTTTGTTGCGTCATGGTTATCAAAGGTTTTTGTCTTTTTGTGTTACACAGAATCGCTCGGGGAATACCGTTTTGAGACAATTTAGGAGCGCTGCAATCCCTTGAGGATGAAGGAGATGTAGAGTATTTAAATTAGAATACGAAAAGTATTTGGGCGCCATTGTTGTCACAAGTGTTGGTTATTCATTTCCTATCGAATACACACAAATATCGTAAAATTTTGTTCAGTGGTAATTAGATCAACTTTCAGAAGGACAGCCAATGTATTACCTATTTTTCAAGGAGGTGTTTTACATCTTGTTCTCTACAAAAACCTGGAAGTCCTTATTTTATGTGTGTACTCTAATCTCTCTTTATAGGCTGTTTTTATTCAATAGCTGTATTTGATAGCTATATTTATTAGCTGCAATTGTTGTTTTGATACCGTTCACACTAGAATAAAATTGCTGCAGGATGAAAATCAATATTCAGATAATATTTGTTGAAAACCCTACCATTGTTAAAAAGTTAACGACACTACGCTCTATTGAAAATCTACTTGATTTTCAATCAAAACTTTATTGACAGTTAACCTGTAACACTGTAAGAGATATTTAAATAATTCTTCCAGCTGTAAAGTGGTACTTGACGTAATACACGACTGTTAAGACGACTCGCATTGCAGCTAATCGCATGAATTAATAAAAAAATAAAATAAAAATAAAACATTACTTTGTAAGCTTTAAATGACATGAAATAGTTTCACGTAAACCATCTATTCTTGTAAAATATATTTGTGCCAGTCGAGGACGGATTGATAACATTTAGAAACGAATGTGCTTCTCATGCAAGGCGTACGTCTGAAGTGCTGTAAGGTATCATTTTCTTGGATACCAAGAAATAACATAATACCAGTAGACACCAATAAACAACAACTGTTCATTTCGGAAGATTCAGTCGATCGAGTAAAAGGTTTGATCTCGGAAATGGCTGCAGGAACAGTAACCGTTACGCTGTTTTAAATTCTTCTACACTTGGCTCCATGGCCAGTCGTTGTCTCTATCTCGCACCACCGCAGTCTGGGACTGTACAAGAAACATCAAGCGACCTTTGACAATAAATCAATATTTTGCTAGAAATTGCACGATTCATCCGCCTCCCTTTCGTAAGCACAGCATCACCATATGATGTTGCTTGAAATGGATGAAAGAAGTTTGAATGTACGGTGTAGCTGCACTTCGTAGCGACCCCATAGCCACAGATTAACAGTCAGGCTGACAGACTGATGGGCTCGATTTGCAACTGTGACAACGATGTATACCTAATAGGTGAGAAACTTAATCTGACCAATTTTCACACGAATCCCATAATTGCCTGAATCGTGTCGCTGTCGTGATGCAGATACCTATTGCTAAAACGGAGCATTGCTGGTGGGAACTGGTGACTGTAAATGGACGACAAAAGAGAACGATGATAATGTTCTTCGCATTTTGCATTCGAATGTAACAAACTGGCTGCTTAAGACATTTTTTTTTTTTGCTAAACGTATGAAGGAAGCGAATTATAAGGTTATTACCGTGGATACGGCCTTGGACAGTCTGACTCTTTTATTTTTTTTTTTCAATCCTTCACTGTTCAAATATAAGCTTAAAAATAAATCAATCATTTCACAGATAAAACCAACCAATGCATCAAAAAGAAACGTTAAATTGATTTGAAGTACGAAGAAGTAATCAATTTTTTTAACTGATGTAGAATTTCTTTTAGAAACACCCACCTTTGTTTCCAAACAGAAAAAAAGGATCGGAATATAACCACTTCGAGGCATAAAATTTTACTGTTCTTAAACATGATGTCAGCCTTTTTGCTGTTAACAAAAATAAAATCGCACATAACTATATAAATCACGAGCAAGAAGGGCTGTTGGTTGCATGAACGCATTGAGAAAACATTTTAATTACAAATTTCCATTAGGCATATTCTTTGCCTGCAGTCGAGTTCTCTCTGTACATCAGTGTCTTTTTTGCTTTGTCATATATTTAGTTTTACCATCGCCACTCCCCTGGCCAAAGTGTGTGTTTGCTATTCATTTGATTACGGTCGGGGTCGTTCGTATTTTTGCATCAGCATGTAAAAACGTCTCATATATTCGTCTATCTGTACCATCGCTATCCTTTGAATGAGCTTCTTGTGTCTATATTATCGTTTTCCTTTGAAATTCGCTGTTACATTAGTTTGTCTCGATTTTCATTTGATGTTTAATCCACGGTCTGTACATACTGTGGATTTTGTTCCGTTACAAAATCAAGTATATTTTCCTGGGAATCCTGGGGAGTTCAAATGCTATGCTAAAATCGGCGAAAATTTAGTTTGAAGCTTTAGTTCAGATATCAATCCGGACCTGGGGTACTTTTGAGTGTGACTTACTTCCCAATTTATTATCTATTTTTATATTGACTATTGAAAATAGATTGTTTAATGAAAACGTTGACTTGTTTTCATTTGACTGTTGATCAATTCTAATTCCGGTGATCTTTTGAGCCGAAAAAGTGATTGGAAACCATAGTTCAACTAGTTAATGTTGTGTATGAACCGAGCATGCCCGGGATAAGGCAAAAAATAGGGAGAAAATGCCCCTCTAATTTAGTCTATATGGACAGTCATCACATGCGGTGTTCACAATACGGTGTAAGCCATCATACCTTACAGCAATAAATTTAAAAATGTTTTGTATGTCTAATATAACATGATGATTTTATCATGACACAAAATGATTTTCTGCAATATAAACGAAAACTACGTATATATTTTCTTTTCTGTTAATTGTACGGGTATGATTTTATCATTCTTAATTATAAAATGTTAATTGTTCAAATACATGAAATATGAAGCTGTATACACAAATAAGAATCTCCATGGACAAGAATAAGTTTTATTTATTTATTTATACATTACTTCTATTGTAACATTAAACGGCCAAGCGCTGTAGAACGGTACATTGTGAAAGAAGCTTCGCAATAAGTTTCAACCATGTGCGATTGCCATTGCTCCAAAAGTAAGTGTAGGGAAACTATTATCGATCGAAAGGCTGGTTGATCGAAAAATTGATAATTTAACTCGTATCTGAAGTGTGGTTCCATTCCTCCCCAGTTCCTTGGCAGGATGAAGTTATCCTCTACAAGTGAGTGAGGGATGATAATTTGACACTTAAATAGGTGCCAAACCTTCCGTACCTGACCGTGACCGTTAGAAGCGCACATGAACAACAAACCACGGCACCTTCTACTTTCGTTACCTCCCATTTTGAGTATAATTGGAGTTAGAAATAAAAATGAGAAAGTCAAATATCTAACCTGGAATGGATCATCGATCGTACAGGATAGCGGACAGGGTATGTTCATGACGCTAATAGTTTAAACTGGCGATCTAACGCATCACCGATTGTTCCCTATGGAAGGGCTACGAGATTCGTAGACATGACCGAAAAAAAAACTTGTCTGTTGTTCACTTTCATGTGGCAAGCGGCCCGCCTTGATGGATTAACAATAAGCTACCTGGTGTGTTCCAAAATCATTTGTTTACGATAATTGCTAGGTTTTTAGTTCTTCAATCTTGCAACCAAGAAACTTTGATGTGCTCAGAGAATACTCAATTGAATACCGATGCTGCAAAGCAAGATAAGATAAAATGATAGGAGACGCTTAGGTAGAATTTTTTGAATAAATATTCATCAGTTTTCTGATATATATTAAGATGAACGTTATAATACTCTCAATTTTAAATCAAATAAATACTTCAATGGAAGAACGGTAGTCAACCCTTCTCTCCTCAATTTTTCCAAGCAACCAACTGTTGTCAACTACATGTTACAGTGGCATCCTTTTGTTTGATTGCCTGTTTTGCATTTTCATGTTACACTGTCATGGAGCTTACTGAAAGGATTATGTTACAAAGTCGTAGTAAATCTAATCTCAACTCTCCCTTCGAGTGTGTCATACCGGTAGATGACGAAGGTTCTTGATTGATGAACGTGGCAAATCCTGGAGGTAACAAGTGGTTTCTTCGTTACATACCGATTAAACCGTGAGGGCGTCACAACAACCCTCATTTTCGTATTAGCAGCAGTGAACAGTGAGCACCGTTGTGATTTATCATTCGAGAGTGTTGATTGAATTCGTGTATTTGATAAATAATTCTGGCATACTTGATGTCAAGGAGTGTAGCTGACTGTGTGAAATTCTATTAACTTGAACAAGGCCATTTAAATTTGTACTGGGAGGGAATGGTTAATATAATACAACGCAATTCAGATTGATGAGCTAGTAAATATGTGTTATCAATCATATCTGGGATTGAATTGAAGCGCATAAATACTTTCAAAATCAATTGTTTCAAGTTGTACCACGTATATACTGGCCAGATCTATATTCGGTAACATAATTCACGTCAGAAAGCAACTCAACCCGTTTCCAAGGGTTTCGATGGTAATCAGATGGTAAATCAGGGATATTTGGAATGGCATTGCATACATTTAGGCGTTTTTCGCATAGTGACGCATAGGTTGAGAAGGTTAATCTAGTCATTTGCCATTTTTTAAATTACGCTCTATTATCTTTCAAATTATACTAAATGTAGTACTAAGACTCATCCCAAATTGATTGAAATAAGCAAAATTTTGACCAATTAATATGATTCCCTGAAAGTATGCAAGTGGTGTGACAATCATAAACTGCATTTTGTTGATCTATATACTCATTTTTATGCAAGATTAAAGAATAATTTACCAGGTAAAACTATTTTTGATAAGATAAAACATAATAATATGACCCAAATGAATCATGCGATTCTTTTTATTCTTGTTTTAATGACCCTCTTATATCTCTTATATCTTTCTTATTCTTCTTATTCTTATTCTTCTCTTTCTTAATAGCTCTTATATCTTTCAAAATATACTAAGTATAATACTAAGACGCATCCCAAATTGATTGAAATAAGGAATATTTTGCCCAATTAATATGATTCCCTGAAAGTATGCAAGTGGTGTGACAATCGTTAACTGCATTTTGTTGATCTGTATACTCATTTTTATGCAAGATTAAAGAATAATTTACCAGGTAAAACTATTTTTGATAAGATAAAACATAATAATATGACCCAAATGAATCATGCGATTCTTTTTATTCTTGTTTTAATGACCCGTAGGTCTTACCGGCTTTACGATACGGCTTACCACACCGATTGACACTACGTATTTGGATTGTCAGTTCTCCCACTAAGAGGGAGCGGCTCGGATAGATGCTTGGGTTGGCCTGTTGGCCATTTTTTTCTTGGCCAGCTCAATACCCTCATCTCACATGATCACGGACTTATTAACTCAGAAAAACAATAGTCTGCGCCGAAAGCTAAAACTATTTTAGAGTGGAATCCAATTGGAAACAACGGTTTACAGTAAACAAAAACTTATCAAAGTTTTTGAAATTAAAACATTGCTCATCAATACGCTCATTCGTAGGATAAATCCTTAAAACTTGTTGTAAAATATCTTTTAAGTAATTTTTACGTAACTAAATGTGTGAATTTTTGTTTCCTTAACTTTTTCCTTACCAATTGTTTGCTTATAACTTTACTTTAAATTTTTAATAAAAATGTGTCTGATAATGGAGATAAAACTAAATAAATTTTGATTTTTGGGATCCAAAATTGAATACATACATAAAAAACAGCTACTCATATCGAAGAAACGACGACGAAAGGCGACGATTATGTAAACAATAATCCAATCTTTTTCGGTGAATTCTAATGACAGCCGATCCCGAATGTTTAACACCTTCTCGCACTCAAAACTATTTTCCTTCAGCATTCACTGTTTACATTACGCTCAGCAGTTTTCCCGGACCGTCTGTCGCACCTTACCGGACGGTATTCTGTTTCTGTTTCTGGTTCAGTTCTCGTCGTTTGTCTATTGGATTGTCGATGTGTGCCGTGCAGCATGGAATGTGGACGGAAGGAAATTTTATTTTGAATTATGACACTTTCTTTTTAAAGCATTCTACAGTTACTGGGCATGGGTATTTCGTGCACGACGATGCGGAAGCAAGCAGCATCTGACAAATGGCAAAACGAATAAACAATGGATGTTTTGGTTTAGGTTCGAACAAATGTTGAACGGAAAAAGTACCATCAGAGCAGGCTCCATTTTTTTTATTTTTCTTTCGAAAGAAGCGTCTACCCATTCCAATGACATTCTATTAGCTAGCTTCTGTTAGGCCACGGTGTTAGAAATAAATTTCATAACTTGTGTTCAACGGTGTGCGGTTCATTTTCATATTCAATTTTGTATATTTTGCTTGTCATGGCGTAGTATAAAATATTGCTAGTTTACAGCTATTCGTCGCTTCCAACATAGCCCCGGTAGCGGTAATATCTAGGGTGGAGCAATATTCAGGATCCAAATGGATTTTTGTGGAGCAGCAAAAATCTGAGAGTCAAAGCTTAATGAATTTTCGAAGAAATCGTTGTTGTTACCAGAAAACAAAGTGTTTCAGATTTGAAATTTGCTGCATTGCTGTTTTAATTGAAATGTGTTGAGTTATTTGTTTAAAAAAAATCGTTAAACAGCTAAAATGAATTATTTTAAGAGAAAACTATGCAATTCCCAAAGTCATGCACTGCTTATACATGTGCTTATTTATATTGGAAAGAATTATGGTTACACAAGCATCTCCCAATAAATCGATTGAATGGAAACTCCAAAGAGGCAGAATGTATCTTTTCCTTTCCTTTAGCATGACTACAAAAACATCCGTTCCAAAGACGAGTTCACATTGGCCCACCACAGTATTCAATTGGTAGCTTCCACAGCAGCAAAACGCGATTAACCACCGCGTCACCGTTAGCACCACTTGGCAAACAGGGCTTCGGGTACAAAATATGTAATAATAACGATAAAGTGTAAACCTTGGAAGGCCAGCGAAATGGTCTTGTAGGTTAGGTGAAGCAGAGGGAGAGTGAGAGTATCACTTCGTGATCGAAAGTCACGTTTTTCGAGCACAGCGCTACGTTGTGCTATAACATCAACTACTTGACTGTCCACTGATTTTGCCAGCAAGATGCCTCCGTCTGTCATTATACACAGGGCTCAGAACCAGAGAGGCCCTACGATCAGACTTTTCTTAAGATTCTCAACTGGTAAGGGAATTTGCTCGATTACAAGTCTTTGGCAGTAGATTGCACGAGTGGGCGTTTCACTGCTAAATTCTTCAACTCGTGTTTCAAATTCATACTGGTCATAATCATGTCGGAATCCTTTCTGCATAAAGGCAACAACATCAGCTACAATAGCAACAGTGTCAAGAGGTGTGATAAATGTAAAAAAAAGTTTCGGGGTATTTTTTGTTGTCACATTACATTTTGTTTATATTGAATTAGAGACGGCCTGGCATGGTTAGTTTTCTTTTTAAATTGATTGATAAGTAACAAACATTTAGTAAAATATACAAACCTTACGTATTGCACAAAAAAGGAAAGTCAAAAACATCATTATTCCGAGACTTAGTAATATGTCTGGAATGAAAAAATGTATAAAAATCTAAACTATTTTCGTACGTAATTTCGTCCGATGATTTCGTTGAATCGGGCAGCTCTGTTCGTAGTAACATATCAACAATACAACGGAAACAAAACAAAAACGGTCGAAACAAAACAGCAGGTGCAAAACGGCGCAATCAAAATAAATACCAGGACCAACTTCACGATTATCGTCAAACTTCCTTCCTTCGTACTCGTGGTCGTTCCTCGCAAGAAAAGTACGTGACAGACAGCATAAACATTTTGGCCTTAGTATCCTAAGCTTTAATTTATAAACCATGATTGAAGATGGTTGTATACTTGAGCACATACACATGCTGACCAACTAAACGTACGATCGTCCGTTTTTGTATATGTGTATTTATATGAGGCTTGAGGGGGAGTAAGAGAGTGACGGGAGGATGTAAATTTAAACTCTATCGATAGAAGAATAAAAGGCGGTAGGCGTTCCAGTGCTGAGGTGACAGTGCGCCAGTTTTCACAAGGCAGGACCTAGGCAGGATTGCTATTCGAACCGTTCAGTCCTCCGTAGGGAGAACTGACTATCCAACTACATGGTATTGATAAGTCTAGTGAGCCATTCGATGGCCGGCGATTCCTATTAGGTCGTTAAGTAAACCAATAAGAATAAGACTATCAGTAATATGATTTGTGCAGAGGTCTAATCCTCATGCTGGCTACCGTCTAATTGGGATTCATACATAAAGTATGCGTGATTATTTGTTTTTAAATATGGAATACAATATTTGACTTCACTAGTTAGTTGGGCAGTTTAACTCCATATTTCAATCAGTAACTAATAATTAGTTATTCCAGTAAATATTTTCTGACAGCGTTGATTTGCATGCTCCTCCGTCTTTATTTCTAATATTCTTGGACAAATCATGCGAACATTAAATCGAAATGATGCAAAACAACAGTAACAGCGTTCTGCAAAGTTTCGAACCACGCCCTGCAAAAAACGTGATCGTACTAAGCGGTATCTGCCGCCTCATCTGCTTTTACCATACTAGCAGTACTGTTTTTGACTAACCATGCCATAGTCTTGTGCCAAAGAGCAAGTGTCAGCTTGTCCGATACAAGAAATAACGTTGCCTCTCGACGGTACATGACGCCGATATAGCAAAGACTGATGGTGTTGGCGATGGCATTGGACACTGCAATTGCAATCGATCTTTCCACTCCTCCAAACCCCACTCCCTTCCTCTCTTCTTCCTTCCCTTTCTCTCTTTCACTCACCTTCTCCAATGTTCCCGGTTCACATTCGAGAGTTCGAAGATCGAAGAAGAGAAAGACTCTAATTTTACCTTTCACTGGTCGGTGTAAAAAAAAAAAAACTCTGTTCCAGGAGCACGTTAGACCTGGCGAAACTACTGATAGCCATGGCGAGGGCATTCTACTCTCGTAACGATTTTCTGCCATCCAAACCGTCTATCAACGGACACGAAGTCACGGAATCCTACTACCGGATGACGGCTTGATACGACAATTACTTCCCCCTGTTCTGCGCCTGCCCGTCCAGCAAAGGACAGAGGTGGGATTGGCGGGAGTTCGCTTCTGCTGAAGTTCTTGCACTAGCCGCCGTTACGACTGGTGTACGATTAAACTGCTCAAGCTCAAGTTTCCATGCGAGTTATGCGGGTGTATGTGTGTGTATATGGTTGCTCAGGTGCCCTGCAGCAAACCGCCCGAAGAAATCCAAAACGATTGGTGCTTAAAATCGTGCCGGCTGCACTGTTCCGAAGGACTTGATAAACTGCAACAGCAGCTAGCTAGCTGGTGGCCAGATGGTTTGCGATTTCGATTGTGATTAAGCTTACAACGGGAATAAGTGCCGACTTTTGCCATACTGTCTGTCGTTTCTATCAGGCGACTGTATATTCGCTGGTGAACGTGGGGACTGATGGACCCGTTTTAGTCTGGTGAGAGAAAGGAATTGGAGCCGAATCGTGTGTTCGATGAAATGTGCAACATTGCAGCCATCGCAGGATTGAAGCAGCAAAAAAAAAAAACAAGAGAAAAACTTTGCATGTGTTCGAATAACCTTGCTTCACGGTCTTGGCGAAGCATTTTCATTGTAAATCAGAAATTTATAAATGATTTTTACATTCCATACAGAAATTTTTTAAAAAAATTAAACTAATGTAAAGTCTCTTAAACTCATGCACTATTACATTACCATACTTTTTTAATTGTAAAGCAACGATGATACACGCCAATAAAAACGTGCTCGAAGCTTCGTGTCACGTTTTGAACATTACCATTGATGATTCCAAGAATATGTTGGGCCGTTGATAAACTATCTTTCATCACTATAAAGCGTAGGTCTTTCTTATTGAATCTTAAAGCGTGCGTTTCTCCTAGTGCCAATTTGCGGCATTGCTGGCTGGCCAAGCTAGTACTTTGCCCATTCTCACATAACGCTCAGAACACACGTTCCGTGACACAGAAGAATCGAAACGCAAGAGTACGCAGCGAGTAAAGAAGAGGAAAATGATGCCACGCTCCACCACAAGGAAGAGTAAACATAAGATAAAGGAGTGCAAACAACGTGAAATGCCGCATCGTTGTTCACTTCTGAAGTGGCTGCTCGAACTGCTGGGTAGCGGCGTTGGCGCGTAGATGGAGTCACAAGGAGGATGTGGTAGTGAAATGTTATAAATTGTGTTGTTTTCATTTCGCTGCTCTCGTACCAGAATCATGAGGATGGAGGGTCCAGCTTTCGTATCTTGGTGCTAAGATGATTCATGTTTTAATAATTTATTTCATTATTATTTGTTTCCTAATAGTAATGAATATTTTTGTAGCAACAGAAAAACAAAATTTTTGAGATACATTACTTAAAATTAAATAATAATAAATATCTTAAAAAGTTCCAATTTCAGGAAATTTTTCTGACTGCGATACGTTTACTTGTTTCTTTAACAAGTTATTTGTTTTTGTTTTCAGTTATTCATAACTCACAATACCTGGCCTGGTACTGTTGTTACACTTTCTCATTAAAGCGCGTGTATCGCGTCTAATCCACGCTTTGTCCGTGCTGTAGAGGGAAAAAGAAAACCAGCTGCTTCGGTGGCGTACCTCACACGCATACATCTTTGGCAATGTTGTCTGACGCTTGTTGCAGCGTCACTTCCCCTTTATTGGAAAATGTTGCACGGTGAATGATAGTATTGGTGCAGAAGTACAAAGTTGTCGCATTTGAAACACGCGGTATTTTAAAGAATTCCAAGGTAAAGAGCATAGTTAGGTGGAGATGTAATGTTATTACAGCTAACTTGTTTTGTTTATTAAGTAAACGAGGCTTTTTCGAAGGCTCTTGGTTAAGGGGATAATAGGAGCGATGTACTATTTTATTGATTATCCCTGCACAACTTGCGTGCGAATCTAAAGCGTTCGAGATGGTAAATAACATTTAAAAAATTTGAGCTCTACATACAAAAAAGAGATAAATCCATGAGCGAAAGATAAACTTCACAAATCCATGTCTGGAGATTCCAAAAATATGGAATATCTATATTATTATCTAAGCATAGCATATATTAGCGTTTAAGCAAAGATTGTTAAAACAATTCAATTATTTGGTAGATCCTATCCCATAATGCACGTGGATCAAAGGAAGGCGGCATCAAACACGAAAGCGAACGCGCGTACGGCCACGACACTACCTCCGCTTGTTGGCTGGTCACCGATCTGCGGCTCGTTCTGATTGGTCGGTTACGCATGGCTTCTTCCTACTGGGTGATTGTCACATTGGATCGTGTCGTCAAAGCGGTAGGTCGCGTAATTATTATATATAAGCGCAGCGTGCTGAGCGTGTGTAAGTGAGTGTGTGTTTGTGCGGTCAGTTGGAGGAGTAAGAAAAAGTCCTTTGTCACCGAGCGTCCATGTACGAGGACGAGCGACGCGTGCGACAAAACGTACCAAGTATATACATCCTTGCCCAGTTTGAGAGAGCGCACGAGAGGATTGTCACTCCTTGATACATTGTTTTCTTCCATGGTCTCCATTTACGATATGTCACCAGTGTTGCAGTTTGCAGAGAATATCCAACCATCTACTTTGGGCTTTTGCTGTGTGAGTACTGTAAACATAGTTCAAATCAAAAACCGTCTTATCCTTGACACACAGCAAGCGTCAGCGCTCTCAGCCATGCACACGATGGATTAGATAGTTGTTTTCCCGTTTACTCTTCCCATTTGTGATGCGGTGAATGCCACAACTGAGAACAAAAACATAAACCAATATATGGGAATCGTGTGGGAAAATATCTCCCCGATCGGATATTCCACCTTCTGACACACCAACACAAACAAACCTATCTTGGCGGTCGTGTATATAGGCGTTGTCCGAACTGTTTAATTCTGTAGCAGCAGCAGCAGCAGCTGAAGCGGTTTTACGTGTCTGGTAGCGGTTATGCGTGTTTCTCAGCGTCCAGGCAGCTTTGCGATATTTTTGACACAAACACTTCACACCTTTACATGAATTGAATTTGAGAATTTTCGTATGGTTTCGTATTCGCGATGTTTTACTTTATACACAGTTTAGGAAGTAAATGTTCACAATTTCTAAAGCATGACGACCAGGAATAAATTGATGATAAATACAGCACTTCAATGCTTTTCCTTCTCATTTCGGTGATTTTGGTGTAGTCCTTAACACAATTGTCAATGTCGGAGTAAGCGTAATCGAGCTGTCGATGGAATATATCTTTCGCTGTCGAGTGCAAACATCGACTATGTACGGAAAGAATCCAGTACATAACCAATACAAGCAGCGCATTAAATAGTGTCTTTTACAGAAAATTACACCAAAGACAGATTTGAATAAATAAGAAAACACGGCGACAATTTCACAAAACGTCGCGTTTGTTTTCTTTGCTATTGTGGTGACGCCTACTTTTTAAATTTTAGAGATGCTGTGGTTTTGCTGCTGCTCCAAAATGTCACAGCATTCTCTGAGCGTAGTGTTATTTTTACTCAGATTTTTGCTCCTTGGGGAAATGACATTCCTTTTTCTCTCAGGTGCATTTTGTTGTCGTTAACTTACAGCGACTCCTGCCAATTGAATCTCGGCTATTTGGCAATCATCCATCCTTTCGACTTGGTTGCAGAACTGTCCTCAACCACTAACACATGCTAGCATTATGGGAAGGAATGCAGAACGAAAATAGAGTGTGACTGATATTAGAAAATACGTTCATACAAATGGGCGTCAGTTATGTGTGTTGGAAAATCTATTTAAAAAAAATGAACCCAAGAGTGGATGTGTTTTTTTTTTCTTCTCTCTATAATACTAAAGTCTTACAAGCACACATACGCATACCAGCACATACGATGCGAAAACGATAGGTCGATAGTAGCTTTTGGCCAACCAGCAGCATCGTTTTTATTATAAATATCTTTCTTTACGGGGAATTTACGGTACCAAGCTTATGTAAGAGCATTTTTATTTGGTCATTGGTTCTTGTCTATCACTGGTGGGTTCGGATGATTGGGTACATGTCATCTTATGGTATAGAGCTTCCAAATAGCTCCAAAATTTGCTTGGTATCGAAATATGTACATAGTTTGCTGCTATATATAAGGAAAAGAACTGAACTGTGACTAGAAGTCACAGGAGAAAGCTTTCTGCCAAGCTTAGGAGTCTTCCAAAAAATTAGTATATTGTGATATTTTATTTGAGCGTTATATTATTTATAGGGTATTTTGGTTGCTAAGGCACCACACCAAAGAGACATGGGTATCGAATCCTATCTGTGTGTCCGGCTCCCTTAACGCAGGACTGATTTGTGATTGGTATTGGAAGGCCAAGACCTCCCGAGACTGTGCCGAAAAAGAAGAAAGTGTTGTATTATGTATTGTAATTTAAATGACAGAATATTATTCGATAAGTGAAGAGTGTCTTTACACAATTCTTTCGCAATTTTTGGGTACCATTCAAACGTCAATTAATAATAAAAATCAATAAAGCAAAACATTTGTTCATATAGGTTAAAAGCGTCTAGCTTTTGCAAACAGCGATTTTGGGCATTATTTCAGCAACCATATTTAAGCAGATTTTTATCAAGTATTGATCACTTTTAATCCTTTTTTGTCCCCGCGCAAATTGTGTCTAAAGCCCGTTGAACTTCTACCAAAATAGCTCAACCCAAACTTCACGGAAAAGCATCAGTAGGCCTTCCTAAAGTGGCGAAACCATGATAAAGCAAGAAATCTTTTGCAACAGTAAGACCGGGAATGAAACCCAAAGTGTAGTACTGCGAGAAAAATTCTTCCCATTTTTCCGACTAACGAACCAAACACACCCTACACCACTCATCAACAACTGTGCTTATTTTCATGACCGACTCCTTTCGACACTGGAAAGGCGGTTTATGGTGCGAGAAAAATCGATAATTTCATCGCATCCTGCCAGACTGCCGCTCGGGCGAAGGAAACAATCAATAGACGGGCAAATATCGTTTGAAGCGTACGAAACTTGTTAGACGAGCTCGGTGCGAAAGGCTGCGGACACACGGAAATAAGCGCACTGTGTGAGCAAAAGAGGAGCTTCCGGTTTGTGTGAACATGTACCGGGGTGTGTTAGTTGCGTGTATAATAAATTCTAGAAGTATTTACGAATACTAGATGAGATTTTAGCACGTTTGAAGGAATCTTAACGTTAAGCAATAATATGCTGAGTTTAATGATAATGCTTTCTCTTGGTAATCAATAATCTTACTCTGAATCAGGTCATATTTGTTTAGTCAACTGGTCAAGGTCGTATGAAGCAATATTAATTTAAATGCGTCGTATATCTCTTGGTCAAGCAAATGGTTTCATTTAATTTGTTACATTGATAGCATTTGGGTTTGCATTTAGGGAGTTAATTATTGGAACGATTGAATATTTCATTTCTTTATTCATATAGAACGGCCTGACCATATAAATACTAAATAAATACCGGCAAGGTGGAAGAAAAATACTCAAATTCAAAGTGATGACGCCGTTGTCTGGTGCGAGGAGATCTGGTGAACGGGAAGCCAGAAATGGCAAGACTCTGTGGAAGATTCCTTCTACAGAGTAAAACAATGAAGTAAAGACAACGTAAGAAGGTTTGTACAAAAGCTGGGTCGAATATCTTAATTTTTAAAGTCACCAAACAAAAAAAAGGGTCAAGCTTCATTTATAATAAGTCTTACATAGTGAAATAAGAACAGTAAAAATTGTAATTTGGCGCATTTTGTAATAAAAAAGAGTTGTCTTTATACACAGTAATCAGTAAAATTTTCACAAAAAAGTAGACAGCAGCGCAGTCATAGTTCTAAAACAGGGTCATATAAATACTTCTCAATTTACTCTGTTAAATGCTTATTATGTTTCAAATAAAATAATTCGTAAGGTAAGTAGTAAAGTCACGAAATGTTAAGCATTATACAAAATTAAAAATTCGAAAAACAAACCGCACAAAGGCGACTTTCAAAAATTAACTGTTAATTTGAAAATTAGTTGATTGCGGTTTTTGTGGCTTATTTGATATTTTGGGTAAAAAGTAAAAACAGAAAACAAGAGGGATTAGACTTCTGTTCGAGGTAGTACGTAAGGGTCAGGGTTTGAATGAGTTCGAGTGTGGCGCCACTGAAGTCAAGGGAGCCTCGAATTGGCTGAGCAAAAGACGCAATCTTCGAATTATCTTTATCTGTGTAGAAAAAGAAAAATAAATGATTCGTTCAATCTAATCTAATATATCTCATTGTCCCAAAACTTTGACAACATCATCGCCATTTTGATTCTAAAAAAAATCGGGCTGTACATTACGAATTTAGCAATAGGTTTGTTAAATGGAGAGAATTCAATAATTACAGTGTACGTAGCCTTTTCCACTACAGGAACTAAACCAGTGTGTGTAAGTATCTTTGCATAAATTATGTACTACGTGCACACATTTTTTTAATGAATCATGTAGGCCGGCCAGGCCTTATTGCTTTACGTGCACACATTATGGAGTGTAAATAAACTGTTACCCTTGTCTATGTTAAGGTAAATTAAACAAGATTTACTTCACTTCATTTCGTACAAAGTTTCTAAGGGTTATTCAGGTGTATGATCAAATTCTTTGATGCATCGGTGAGGTTGTATTGCACTGAATGGAGTTTTTTTTTATCGAGTAAATTTATTTATTTATAATTGATTATTACGGTCCAGTGCCGTTTTGTCATATCGAGTAAATTTATTGAAACAATTTCTTATATCGCTGGTTGG
Source organism: Anopheles maculipalpis (assembly GCF_943734695.1). NCBI lineage: Eukaryota > Metazoa > Arthropoda > Insecta > Diptera > Culicidae > Anopheles > Anopheles maculipalpis. The sequence goes on from NC_064871.1 coordinate 264,900, forward strand.
CAGCGTTTATATTTGAATAAAACATAACCATATAATAATTATATATTAAACAAATATTCTGCATCGGTTTCCTGCTTCCAATCATCTTTCCTGGATTGTATCGAAGGCAAATGAAGTGGAAATGCTAACAGCCAGTCTGGAACTAACAAATATAATTGGAAACAATCGATATACAAGAATGATTGCCATAGGAAATTTGAATCAATTATACAATCATCTTATCATAATATAATCGAAACAAAATTTGCTTCGCATAACGAATGGTATAAAAAAGCGTTTTTGCGGTTATTTTTTTCCAAGTGTTAATGTTTTTTAAGGCTTCCCGGTCGCTCGAATATAGTTCTTATGACAGAGATAGGAATATCAAAATAGCAAGCGGTTAATTAAAAAAATGTAAAAAAATAAAGGAAGACTTGTAAATTAAATGGTAACCGCTTAATTAACACAAATATTATGCGTAAGGCTTCTGTGTGCGGATGCGATCTCTTGACTTGTTTATCTACGGTAAAGATTAATTGAAGATTCTGGCTGGAAGCTGGCAGTCAGCAGATTGATTGAATTTGGTTATCAATTCAGTGATGATTGAACGATTGCTCAATCACAGAACGTGAAACGTACTTTTGTCTAATGGGAAAGAACAATAACTAAAATTTGGTGCATCATTTAGATTCCGAAAAATCCATCACACGATCGCGAATGACCAAGGTGTAAATAGTGTCCAAATTCAATCCCTGCAACATATATTTACAATCATTTAATTAGGACTGTAAGAACGGAATTCAAATCACTTGCTTTTGAGCTAATTCGCTTCATACCATGCGTCTTTTCCTTATCCGCAAGCATCGAAGCACGGGTAAACGGGCCTTAGAAATGATTAATAATCGTCCGAACGATCGACGGATGCGATGGTTGCCACATGCGGTCAACAGCAGCCCCTTAAGATCCAAACTTCGGTCAGATGTTTGGTCCGTGGAAAATATTATCAACCGCAGTTATAATTCGTGGGTCATTAGAAGTATTCAAGCGTCACAGATGCGATAGGTTCGTGGCCAGTCGCTACGGTGCCTTCCTTCACTGCCATCTGTTGTACATCACAACGCATAAACGGTTAGCGTCCGCGGCTGTTCTGCGGGAAGCGTGTCTTGTGCTAGATTGAGGTGAGACCAATCGAAGATTGACGACGGACCGAGAGCAAGGGGTGGTGCATCCATCGGTATCCTCTCGGGAAAGCAAACGCGTCCACAAATTCATCTGGTCATCTGGTTTTTATCGCTTCCACTGCCTCTTCGATCGAAAGACGTTAATTTTAGAACTCGATCAAAAATTGGCTGCCATAATGACCCCCACCGCTAGATTTTTGCTCTGTCTCACTTTTCCCTTAGCTCCTTGCGTCGTTCACTTTTTCCGTGTATGTTACAGAATATCTTGGCAGTTTATTTTTAAACTATGAACAATCGGCTGGGGCCCTAATTGTGGAGTGGTATTAAGCTATCGTCGTCCCGTCGTTCCGTGCTGTTCAATGGCTGCACTTGTAGCCATGTCTAGATGCGATCGAATGCCGTCATGGATGCGTGCTCTCAAGTGGCCACGATTGTGTTCCAAACCACCAGGCGTGTTGTGTCGCTAAGTCGTCGCGGTTGGTGTCGCTCTGGAAATAGTCAGTTGACCTCATTGCAAAACGTAACGATCGAGTCAAGAAAGTCTGGTCGCCTTAATGCGATGCTACTTGACGGTGGATTTTATAAAAGCCATTGATATTTGTGTTCTAGTTGGTCACTTTGTATGATTTCTGAAATGACTAAGTCGTTAGATAAAACAATATATGATTTAAAACAAAATGATGGTAAGTTATTAGCTTTTCAGCTATTTAATAGCTTAAAAAATGATTCCATTCCCTTGTAGTTTGAAAACCGATTAAAGACAAGTGTTGTTGAAGTACTCAATGGATCTAATATACTTACACCAACAGGAAATGCTCCAGATCTAATATTAGTACCGTGTGTCGGTAAATGTGAAGATCATCACACAATCCTTTGAAAAAAAAACTTACAATTTGTCTATAATTTGAAGACAATAAAAACGTTAATTTAGAAGCGAACTGTTATGTTATTAGCCTGACTGTTAATCCATCGATCCATTACATAAAAAAAGAGGAAATCAGTGAAAAAGGTGCGTGATGTCTTACAAAAACATATCACCGACTGCCAGCATCTTTCTGCAGCGCATGGCTTTGTGATAAACAAAAACAAACACAAGAAAACCACGAACGAGCGTCATTGGCAAGACAAGGTGCGGCACGTTCCGTAGTTCAAAGCATCAGAGAAAAAATTAGTGTAGCAAACGGCAGAAAATTAACTCGTTCACACCCCGTTGCTGCAGTCGCTCTCTTTGGTCCTCTAGGCTGTTTGAATGAAGCAGTTTCAAGTTGACGATGAGATCACACAATTAGGCATTTGGCGTATCGTAGGTACTTTGAGGTACCTGCAAAATGTACTAAAGCACTATCATAATTCGTTATGGTGATTGTACATAAATCATAGGTAGAATAGCATTCTTGATTTCTCCTTTGCTTCTGTTACATGCAAAATTGTTGTTCTACATGTGCGGTATGACAATTTCTGATCAGTTTCATTATTTCCTAATAAAACATGTATGACACTGTTGGCAACGGTTAGTGAACGGTTGAATGAATTAATTATTGTGTAAGGTTTGTCGATACTAGCTTGTTCTAATCGGTATTATTTGTATCAAGTTATCATTCGATTGATTGATTGAATCCGATGTTACAGAAAATTTCAACTCTTGAATACAAGTCTTTAACATAAATGGATGTCTAAGATGTAAAGCCTGGTAAATAAGGGAATTCCAATCAAACGAATAGTTGAAATTAGTAATCCTCCTACCGATGTAAGTAAGATATTTTTGAAACATCTTCATTGGTATGTTGGCACATTACTATCGAATCAGCATTCGACCAGTCCAGTTTGCCATGCCATGCCAGTTTTGCTGACCATGTAGAGCAACTATCTACACATCAAATGTATGTCTATTTTATTTGAACCACCTTTGGCAAAGGAATGTGCACTTAAAGATGCATTTAAATTCCGGAATTGATTTAACGTTTTTCCGTTCCCTTGCGGGACTGAGATAAGTATTTCCTCCAAAATGCTTTATCGAACTCGACTAGGAAGCGAACGAATTCCAAGGATTCAAACAATTTCTTCTTCTTCCGTACATTGCTCCTTACACAGGCGCCAGTAACAGGATTGCTTTTGTCATCAGAGTTGTTGTGAGGGATAACACAATTGTTTTGGTTGCTCGTTGGGTGTAGATTGCGTGATAGTGGTGGGGAGGAAGTGAGAAAGAAAAAATAATAATATGCTTGCAACGACGAAAATCAGCGGGTGTCCGCTGCACGACTTTCGACACCCTCGGGGCTGACAGTCGTTTATCAGGAAATTAATCTTTGTTCACGTTTTATTCACTGTTGGTTGGGAGTGTTTTATGAACTAGTGACGATTTGATTTCACCCACTTTTTTCCCATTCACGAGAATATTCTGATTTCTACAGCGGTTTGAAAAAAAAAAAAAGATTGTCTAAGGGTTCGGCTTTCGGTTAAGTCTACATAGGCAAGCGACCAAATAAGCCACCGTCCGCTGTACGGCGGCGGGAAAGATTTTATCGCTATCAATTTGTTTATTATGAGGCGATGAAATGTAATCAAAATATCACTAGATTAAATTCAGAACACGAAAAATATGTTTAATGCCGCACAAAGCAGCTTGAATAGTGGCGGACAATGTTTGTAATTGGACTTAGGTGTACGCTTTTAAAATATCCGTTGAGATAATAAATTTATGCAATAAACATTTCATATATATTGAAAAAATTAACTACATGCTGTTTAATTCGTTCATTTCATACTTTTACTAGACTTAAATACATTTTTATGTTTTATTCTGAATAATGTAATATTGGAATATTGTTTGCGCTCCATTTAGATCGGTTAGCAACCATTGTTGTCTTGCTTACCGTAATAATTTGTGCATCTGAATTAGATCATTAAAATTCCACACCGAAAACCGCGAAATACTTAAGTGGCCGCTTTATGGCATTTATCCTTTCATGACTAAAGTATCAGATGTGTGCCAAAACGTGTCAAAGCGGTAAGCGCATAAATAATGCGAAGTTATCTCATGTGGTATTTGAAGCGTGTGCATGAACGATGCATTTTAACAAGTTGAAAAGAAACTGAAATATGCATGATTCCACTGAAGGTGCACCAACTGACGTCATCCTAGATAGTTCTAGTTCAATATGTGTTCAATAACTGTAAATATTGCAGAAGCTGCCGCATTTTATCCAATTCGGATGATTGAGATTCTTCACCATAAAAATAATAACGATGTTATTTATCAGCATTTTTTTTTCAATTATATGAAGAATTACAGGTTGTAATAAAACCAGTGTTTATGAAAAGTTGAATCGACTTGCAATTCAGACTTCAATTCTTGATCACGCCTATCCACAGGGACATAATAATTCAAACAGGGTGTAAAACAGGCTAATGATTTTCCACATAAGCAGTTTCAATGTTGGGCATCAACGATGGCCTCGAGGATTTGTTGGAAAAAAATATTTAGTAAACGTAATGCTCAACTTCTTGATTGTATAAATTATTCTAAGAAGATTAAACCCCTTAGCGCTGCACCCTTTCGGACCACGTTCGATCGATCGGGAAATTCCCGCGAGGCACAGAATGGTTGTATTTGTTTTGTTCGTCTTGTGTCTACTTTGCCTCCCATCATTTCTAATTGCCATCGATGATGAACTACTCCCCAGAGATCCGTTCTGTAGGTATTTGTGTTCAGTTGCCGGTAGCGGCCAGGGGTAGGTTAGACGATGAGCGTTAAATATGTTCTACCGGATGTAACATGGGAGACCAGCGACAAAAAGGCGACGCAATTTTGGGATTATAAAAATTGCCGTCTCTTCTGTGTTTCCAATCGTCTTACTTTCAGCGCTGGCACTTTACTTTCTGCGCAAGAATCCATAATTAACGACTACCAAAACTGGTACGGTGCTTGCATTTTTATCGCTTCATTTGCTGACAATTTGTTTTCATTAGAAAACAAAAAGGGATGGCTTGTGTACCGTCAGCAATGAACCAACAGAAAAGAGTCATCGGGTTATTTTAGATGCTTCTGACTGGTTGGGTCGCAACGCTATGCTTCCGGATATCATCCGTTGCCGGAGGTAAAAATTTTGGTCCCTCGTTTGCTATGTTCGGCAAAGGCTGTTAGCGAGATATTCTAAGTAGAAAGTTAAACAGCTGTAAAAATGGTGGCAAAAATGGGTAAAAGGTAAAGGTTGATTAAATTTTTCGTTACAGCTTAATTAAAAATAATTAGAAGCTGAGAGAAGTAGGACCAAGGTATATTAAGTATTTTCAATCGGTTTCAACGGGGCCCCAAATGCCCCAAATGGTAAATAAAGACAGGCATTAGAACTGTTATTATGTACATTATGGGGAGGACTGATTCAAGCAACATAGTCGGTTGACCATGATGTGACAAGATATTCGGTGTATGTTAAAATCTTTGGACCTGACCTGAAAAAACTACCAGTCTGAGGTCATGTATGTAAGTTATTGTTGTTGAAAATATTCAGACCAAACAATTACTTAAGTAAACAGAGACTAAACAACAATTTAAGGCTACAGATAGAGTAATACAAATTACATTCTCACCGGATCTGTTGTACACATTTAGCTGCAACAAATGACAAAATATCGGTGGTCATTTTTGATAGAACCATTTTTCAGTACCGTGTTTTAGACTGTACAACAGCCTCGACTAACGTAATTAATTTGGAAACTAGGTCATTCTTTAAAGAGTTCTTAAACAAATGTATATACAAACACAAAGATTTTAAAGCCTCATTAAGGCTCGAATGAATATTAGTGGAATCGTCACTCTGTTCAACATTGTAGTCAGAGCAAACCTACTTTAGGGAAGATGTTGTCGAAAATCAAAAGCGTTAATATAACTGTTAGCAGACCCAGTTTTATCAACGTCAAATAAACGTAACATTAGTCGAAACTACAGTTGGCCACCTGAATCACGGTCCGCCTTGCCTAGCAGCCTCTCCGTTAGAAGATGTTTCTTTAGTTTCCCCTGACGGGCTCACTTTAAGAGGGCTGCCCGCTGCTCTAACACCGAACCTCTGCCCTCTAAACATATGGCTCAACGACGACCTAGTGTGAGTCCATTACAGATAAAAGGTGTTTGTTGGAGAAGGTAATAGTCAAAATGATGTTCATCGACATTCGAAAAGCCTGATCTTGTCACGGATGGTCATCATCACTTCAATGAGGCGAAACCATTGGCGCATTAGAGAGGCTAGCTCCTCCGACCCGGCCTGGTTGCGTTCCGAAGAGTCTGACACCAAAAAGGTTGCAATTAATAGTGAGTAGCAATTCATCAGCCCCAGAGATAACTGTTTCGAGCAAACAAAAAAGCAAAGTAGCCGCGAAAGAGCTCGGAACGGTACCGTTTCTCTAAACCCCGGTCACCGTTTACTTTTCGGCATGTGTGTGAGTGATCCTAGGTAGCTAAACAGAAAAATACGGAGAGTAAATGAACCTGTCGAGAAAATATATGTATGTCGTCGCATAAAAGTGGATTCCAACATGTTTCGAACTACTGATATTGTAGACCCATCTGCTAGATAGTGTTTTATTAACAGGTGGTATGGACATTCAATTGTTCTGTTTTCAATAAAGCCACTCGGTATGAAATAAAATGAAGTTTTCTACTAAAATGATGTGCATCTTCCCTGGTTTCTTTTGCAAAACATGTTATTGATCGCTCATTCAATTGAATTAAATCAATACTCATATTTCATTTTACAATAAAATAAATGTATTTCATGCTCATATATGTACAAACTTTTTTACCATTCTTTCAATACCCAGATTGATAAAACCGCGTTTATGATTCTATTTGTGGTTTTTTGGAATGTATAATTTGCTATGAGTAAATTAGTGATGGTCATTAATCTGATAACCAGCATTCACAAGATTATTTAGTTTACTATTTAATTACACACACAGACAGTAGAAACGTGTAAAATCCCTCAGCAACAATCAGGCAAAACTAAGATGAACCCTACAAGTGTTCTCCGGAGGGGATCATAACGTACACATTAACAATAGGCGATTCCAAAACGATGTGTGTACATACTGCCCCTTTCTCCTCAGTAGGTGAACCCTTTTTACATTTGGCCGGGATTTGAGAATGCCGGTAACGTTACACTTAAGGTCGGAACCCCGTTCTTCAAATATGTTTATCATTCTTTAATGATGACGATAATACTAAATGGCATTCTATGGGTGAGGGATGAGTCCTGCCTGATGAGTCGCTGCCTTGACGACTGCACGGTCTCTTTTGGAATGGGTTGTAGTGTATGTTTTATGTGTCGCGGTGTATCTGTGTGCATTAGGAGGTGGGAGAGGGGAACACAAAGTATGAAAGATCCACTACACTGCAGCCATTGTACGATGGAACGAAAAATTATAAAACGATAAACTCCTCTGTACAAACACTACTGAATGAGTAAATGTATTGCTGGTAATATTTATTACAGCAGAAACTGTAAAATATATGTTGGGGTTTTCATTGGTCATAATGAATGCATCTTAAGGATGCTTGTTGTTAGTCTTATGGTTCTAATTAATTCAAAAATAAATATAGTTGTAATAATAATGAAAATAGTTGAATTAATGTTTTGATTTGAATATATTATATGCATTGAATATTTTTTAAAGTTGAGCTGTTTTCTTCCTGAATTAAATCATCTTTCTTGTTATAATCTTCTCCTGGAATTACTGTCTCGACGATTCTTTAGTTTATCAATTTTGGCTTCTTTTACTTTTGGAAGCTAATAGCGGTATAGTCATTCCTGGTAGTTTTGTTTTCAAGTTAGTTGAGAATAGGGTATGTGATTCAGCCGACCTATCCCTGTTTAGAATCCAGACCTTCTAAAAGTTCTATACCATTACCTTAATTAGAAACCAATGGAAAATAAATCAATTCGTTGGCACTCCCAACCAGTGTCGTGCCAGTGTAATGTGTAACTTGGTGCATTGTTTTATTCAAAGTTGTGAAAGTTGTGAAAGTGGATCGAAACATGCAAGAGTATGATTAGCGAAAAATGGACGAAGGCGTCGATAGTCGATACTGTTGATGAAGCATTCGAAGACAAATGTTTTTGTGTTTTCCCGTTTTTGTTTTATTCAAAATATGCAGCATATACAATAAAAGTAGTAATAAAAGAGGTATTAAACACCCATTACATGAAAGGGTTCAAAAGTATCTCCTAGAAAAAGGTATACGATTTAGTGATGTGTCATAAAAACATGTCAAAAACATATCGTTTTTCAAAGTATTAAACATGCAACATGTATGTCGTATGTAAAGGACGGCTTTATAAAAAGGATGATGGCGGTACATCCTAATCAGCAAAAGATATGTTCGTTTACAGGTCTCTCACTAGTACATAATGGGCAAAATGAATCGAATAATACACCTTTGACGAATCTTTCTCTCTCTCTCTCTCTCTCTCTCTCTCTCTCTCTCTCTCTCTCTATTCCAGCACAAAAGATGTAACGCAGCAAAAATGAAATTCCCACCTTTGATTTTACATCCGAGTAATTTTCAAAATTTTACAAATTCTCTAAACACAGCCTAATGTAGCGTGTGCTGGCGTTGGGTTTTGCGGTCGTTGGATGTTAATTTAGTATTTATGCTGTTTGATTCGCCACGCTGTTTGATTGTGGGTTTGGTTTTTAGGATAGGGTTCAGAGCGAGTTCGGACCTATTCGTAAGTCAAAGTGTGCTTACCCGACATGTGCTTTGATTTTTGTTCATTCTCTTACGGCCCGGACCTGTATGTATGTGCATGTATATTAAGAGCCTGATACCTATCAAAAACAGCACAAGTAGAATAACCTAACCGACTACACCGGTTTACCACCGCTAGCCTTACAGGCAGTCAGCGTGTGTATGGAGCGCTTTTCGCTTGAGTTTGAGTTTTTTTTTTGTTTTTACTACATGAAACTAACCTGATCGGACTTCGATTGCAACGCGAAGGTTAGACCAATGTTACGATCTATGTAAAAGCCAAAACTTGCTCAGGTTTTGCTATTGAAAATATAATCGCTGCTTTCTGTTGGGTTTGCCAATTGCAATGTGTTTGGAAACATCCCATGGCGGAACTTTTGTGCAGCTGGTCACGCTACCTCGAAGCATCATGTTCTGACAACAACAGCAACAAATAGCGGTTCTGCATCGTGAAATCTTTTAAAAAACCTGCTGAACTTTTGAATCATTAAATTATTGATAGTGCAAACAGATAAAGATAAGTTTGATTATTCATTTATATTTCTTTTTTACCAATACGACCAACGTTCAATGCTTCTGTGAATATGATTGAATTGTTTTCCATATTTAGTTTTTTTATTCCTTTAACTTAAATGCAGTAATTTATTTAGCTGTATTAAATAGATAGTCATTTTTAAAAGTTCCCTTTATACTGATCGCGTAGAATGAGCATTTCAGCAAATACGATGCGATTGTTATTTATGTCCATTTCTTACCTTATCAATAAACACCGAACCCAAAGCCAATGAATCATGGCCTGATAATTATGTGACATGATGGAGGTGTTCACTCATTTCATGCATGGTGTTTGATTATACTCTATGATACGTTGCTTCGATACTTGCGTTGTTTGCGTATTTCGTGCTCAAATACTGCCACCCGAAACACTGTCTTCCCGTTGTTGACGATAAATCAAACGCCCGTAGTCCATGCACGTACGTGCTCCGGTGTGGCCAGGATGTGAAAAGTGCCATTTGTTGTGAATTGTTTTTTTTTGTGGAGTGTGGTGCGTACGTGTCGCTGTGCGAGTGTTTGCACTCTTTCTCGTATTCACCTGCCTTCCAATTTATTGTCACTTAGGCATGCAGATGTCAGAAGGTGGTACTACTACTACTTACCAGGTAGTAGCAACGTGAATAAATTCTCACGCAGAAATGAGTTTTTCGTTAGCCCACGCCCGCGCCCCATGGCCTAGGAGGGGCAAATAGAACCTACTGTTAGTGGAACTATTTTTTTATCAAACGCAAAGCGATACGTGACAATGAAAGAAGCTATGAGGGTGAGACGTATCGTGCATGGATGTTTATTGCTGAATGACAAACAATTCGAAGGAATATGCATGACACATGTGCTTCTGGTAAATTTTCCCAAATGATGGCGACGTTTTTCACTAAAAGGACAATCAGAAACATTCTTCATCAAAACTTACAATAATGTGTTATGCTCGATGGCAACTATAATCCGTTAATTTGTTTACCAGTATTGAAGAAATCAGGTCGAAACATTATTGCACGATGCTTTGACATTTAGTAAGCAACATTATGTTTTTATTTTAAATTAAACAAAAAACACACTGCTGCTTCCTGCTTCTTCAAATCAAATGATGCGTGAAGTTGTAGTAGTAGTAGTAGTAGTTGCAGCAGCAAACACTACGCCTGCGTTATGTATGACACCCCAGGGATCACTTTCTGGTAGCATTCATCATCGCAAATTTACCGCATAAATGTGATTTGATTTCAACTGGTCGTTTATGTCACTCATAACTTTTGGTATTCCTCCTGCTGGCATAAATCATCGTGACGGACTTGTACAGGCCTCAAAAACCCCAATCGATCCTTTCATCGTTTATTTATGAAAAAGTAAAAAAAAGGACTTCAAAGATGTACCAAGTTTTCCCTGGGTTGGCTCTAACAAGCAATGTATGTACATGCATAGCCAAATGCCAATCGAGTATATGAAAGCATTTTTCAAACCTCGTTGACCAGAGGGTTTGTTCAACCCCTTTTTTGCTGGAGGGCAATATTAGCGATACGCTCGTTTGTAATAGAAGGGAGGATAGAAATGTATTATCTCTTTAGCTTACCGCCCAGTTTGTAACTTTTGCGCTTAAAGAGTTATGCTGAAGTAAAACTGTTATGTCATATGACGACATTTTACCCAACTTGTTTTAAACGTCTCTATCACTCTATCCGAAACTAAAATTTATGACACTTTGTTTACCTAACGCACATGCTGAGACATGAAAAAAGCCAGGATTATCCATTTCAATTTATAAGTCATTTGACGGTTGACTTAATTTATTCGACTAAGCAACGAAAAGCAATTATACGACATGAACATACAGATTTGTAACTAAGTGTTGAAAATTATGTTATTTGATCTATTGGATTCCAATACTGCTTCTGGTATTGAGCATTAAAAAAATAGAATATATTTTGCTTTATTCAAGAGAAATGATTATAAATGCAGGACGTGAACTGTTTAAAATGTCGATCATACTTTTTGAGTTGAGAAAATATTGTTTTTATATTTATTATCCCATTGCCTTAAACTCTTCACAAGGTCCGATGCAAATATTAGTAAAAAAAAAAATTGCGATGTTATGCTAAAAGGCGAACGAAAAAAGGATCTTCCTTGTTGATTAAACCCCCATTGCTGATGAGACTATCGAGCGCATCCAATTTCCAGCAATAATCCTATTATTTTAATTGCACACTTTGCCAGCCGACAAAAGCCCTATCATGCGTGTTTGATTGCGTGGATGCAGTGTTCGTGAAATATATAGCGAAAATATAAATAATACGAATGAACTGATTAAACATTGCAAGTATCAGTGGCAATCATTGACACTCGCCAGAAAAGCAACAAAAAATTCTTACTGGAAAAAGAGTAATGTTGAATAGAAGCTCTTTAAACATCCGATAATGATAACTTCATATATTTTATCGGTATTGAAGGTTTATGCAAATGTGAGCAGTTTATAACAGTTATAAGACCCGTCTCAACAGTTGCTAAGTGAGAAAAACTGATTATCCGGCAGACCCATTCAAGTTAAAAAATAACCAAAAAGGGAAACCACGAAAGCCATATTGAAAAAAAAAAACAGTTTGTAGATTAATACTGAAAATCATCTGAATTTTGGTGCTTTAACGAACGGTACTTCTACGAAGAACTTTTGGCTACCCATTTCTTCCAGAACGCCTCGGCGGGTTGATAGGCTGATTGCACGACGGCACAATGAGGTGTAGTCGCCGGATTGCACTACGTTCCGTACCGGAAATCCAAACTTGACCACGGTCTCTAATCGATCAGCTTTCCAACAGCGGCAGATACAGCAAAGGACTCGAGATGAAGGGCGGCCACTGATGCGGGGATACCGAAAAGGTAGGTAAATCTATCCCGTTGTGTAACAAGCACTTCCTTCCAAGATACTCCTTCGAGGTCATTATGTGATAAGGTTACTGTCCGGCTGTCGTCTAAGGTTTCTGTCCGACGGTTGTGCGTTCGTTGAGCTTTATGCTCCATCGTTGGCGCTTCCAGACCCTACCGGTTGTGTATGACGATGTTGTGCATACGCTAGTGTTTAGTTAGGGAATGTCTCCGGGTGTCTCCGGGCTATCTCCGGGTGTCTCCGGGCTATCTCCGGGTGTCACTTTTCCTCTGCCGAATTTTTTTATTTGGCCGTAAAATATTCCCACTTGCTCGCCCCGGTGACTTGTGTTCCTTTTCCCCCAGAACTGATCCCCCCTCTGAGGGGCTCAGTTCTGACGATCTGTAGATGAATCCGTTAAAAAGATATTTAGATGCAGAAAAATGAGTTCACGTAAGGGTATGTATAAGTTGGTTGTTGCATTGTATAAATAATATTGATAAACATTTGCAACAATATGCTCATCGTTCGCTTAGCACTACTATCAAGTCGACAGAGCAATCAATAATACGATGACTATGGCAAAAAGTAAAGCTAAGTACCAATGTCAGAAAATTCTTCGTCAAGAAACCGCCTACGTCTTAAGTCCACATTTTTTGCTGCTTGCAATGCACATGATGGTTTACGATTTTTACAGCAATTTGATTTTCATCACCGGAACCACTTCATGGTTAATCCTTTCCTCCAGCGGTTCGGTGATTGGTTTCGGTTTGGTTAGCTTTTCTATTTTAGGATGGCTATTTTCCTTTTCCGCCATAATGAAAGGTTCTACTTCCATTTCCTAAAACACCATCAACAATATTGATAATTGGCATTATTTTAAGGTGCGCGCTCTTATAATAATTGGACTCGCACGCAATTTCCAGCTTCTGTGCGTTGTATCGTTTTTTCTTCTTTACTTTGTGGTGGCGGACATGAAGTGGCGGACAGGAAAAGGAAGGATAGAGCCTCTTGACGGTGGTCACTCATTGCACCCCCATCTTAGAAGTCCCACCTCCAGACCAGCATGATGAGAGTAGGAAAATGGACTTGTAGAACGATGTGAGGCAGAGTGGGAGACAAGCTGCCGATGCCATCGATCGGCACTGATTCTCGAACGCGATGATTACAGGCCGCTACGTTAAAGTGAATGAAACCTATCGATCCAAAACCAACGCCTGATCGATCATCATTTCGTATGAATGGAATGGGAATGACAGACGGCAATGATCGGGATGCTGATGGTATGGCAGCTCTTCCACATCAAGAACCACCGCAATTTAGTTACCCGGAAAACGGTGGCAGGCAAATGGCCTGAATCTACCCGCCGGACAAACCTTTCCTCTACTCGCGGCTCCTTCTCTGCTCCGGTGACTTCGCCCCTTGCCAGGGAGTGAAGATGATTTCTTCCGGCATATAGTATTTTATTCTCAAACCTGGCAACCTCGAATCTTAAGCAACCCTCTTCCTGTGCGCTACCGGAGCTAGACAAGTTCTTTTTTTTATTTTTGTGTGCATTATTCCGGCGCTGGTTTTCACATTTCGCTTTTAAACAACGGAAACAGATTCTTTTGGTATATTCTCTCTCTCTCTCTCATTTTCTCACTTTATCTCTATTTTTGTTTGATTCACACTCACTTTCAACATGTTTTCTATCGTGCCATTAAAAAGGTATTTGCATTGATGAGCCTCTATTCAGCTGGTTTCGTTTTATTACTTGGGTTGAATAAAACAACTTTTTCGTTAATTTAAAATACATGCATTACATTTGTATAACGAAAATGACATCCATAGCAAGCATTGATTCAGTCATTTTCTAGTCACCCTGTTTTGTAACATCATGTCACGTTTTTCGACAACTTATTCAGCTATTTATGTGCCTCCGTGTTTGGATTGTAAAGAATCAAATCAATCTTTAAGGAAACGTAAAGAAATCGAAGCAAATGTTTGCAAAAAGTGTACAAAATCATTGGAAGTGAATCGAAATCAGAGGAGAAAATGTGGTGGAGCCGAGATCGCTATAGTCGATTCGTTGGAATGCATTGATTGTAAAAAGATTGCTTCTCGTGTGATGTACAAATGTCATTGTGCTGAGCATTATTGTCACCAATGTAATTGTGGAAACGTCCCACCAATACGCAAATCTGTTAAAAATTGTTGTAAATGTTTCACTAAAGCTAATACAGACTGTTCTGTGAAACGTAACAACCCTTGCTGCTCAAAAGACTACTCCTGTGAAACACTCAATCAAGTGAGGGATTCGAGATTTAAGGAAATTGTGCGCACTACATGTCGCTGTCGTGAAATTAAGCCACATTCGAAAACAAGTCGAACTGAAGAACCCGTTTTTTGTGATCGAAAAGCGCAATTAGAAAAACTTCGTGACTCGTCTATGCGAATTAGTAGGCTCTGCTGCAGCTGTAATTGCAACCGTTGAAAACAGCTGTCAAGGCATTAGAATTTTTCAAGCGATAAGAAACGAACGTAAATTTGCTGGCTTAGAAGATGTATACCAAAAAGTTGTGCAAGCAACCGCTGTGGAACTCCACCTACCGAACATCGTACACTGGCCAAAATCCCTTAAGACCATTAGTTCCGCCGCAAAAAACGGTAAATTATTTTTTTCATTTAACTCCAAACTCAATTGTCATAAGTGTGTTTTTATTTTAGAGAAGGTACATTCCTGAGCATCGTCTACGATATTTAGAACACATGGGAACAAAATCTCCAATAGAACTAGAGCAGTTCATGCCTTCGAATAACCCATATACCTCCTGCAATGAATATTGTGAATGGTGAAAGATAACGAACTAAAAACAACATTTAGCACTTTTTTTTCTCGACGCAAAATTATTCCAATAGGCTAGATCAAGAGAAATGCCAGAAAAGGAACCAACAAAAAGGCTATTAAAAAAATTGAGTAAAAAAATGAGTAAATAAAATTGCATTTCCTGGTGTAGTGTGGTTATCCAATAATGAGTTTGATAGTTGTGGCAAGTAGGTTAGCATGGCAAGTCGGCAAACTGTTGCAAGTAGGCAAACATTCGGTGTTTCGGTGTAACGTCCTGTTGTTTCGTTGGTGTAGATATCTAACAGTTATAGAGGAATAAGATTCATTAACGTTTGTATACTTATATTTCTAATACATTATGAAGCATGAGCGCCCCTGGTTTCATTCTTAGTATTGGTTCGCGACAGCTCCCAGTGCACGTTCGTGTTTCGGGTGCTCAAACAGCTACATTTTTGTCATTCAATCCGGCGATATAACGATAGACGCACCATTATTCCTCACGACAAAATCAGTTATCGATTCTCATGCGTTCCCTATGCTGAGTACTTACTTACTTAATTAAGCTTACTGTACTGTTCGTTAGTGCGTTCAACGCTGCAGTACACCTCGGCGATTGTGTCTCCAACTAATGATACAGCCGGGGCACGAATAAGACGGGTTTAGTGCACCTTCACACGGTTTACTATGCGCAAAGTGTAAGTGTAGTTCTACCCCCGTATATGTCACGTAGTCAGCTGCTGGGTCTATGGCTCCTTGTAGGGGGCTTTTTGCTGGGAAAACTTTGTCGCTGCACTAATGCTCCTACATGTTTTTTAGCTTACCGTCTCCTCCCTACGTAGATGATCGGTGGTCCTTTACTTCGTTCCTATATCAAATTGTATGTCCTTGTTTATTGTCTTCTCCCACGTCCTCTTCTCGCTATTGCAACATAGCGTGGCCAACAATTGTTTTTCATGGGTTTTCATCTAATTATGGAGACGCCTGGTGATGACATTTTGTCATTTATGATAAAGTGTAATAAAGTATTGTCATTTAGAACATTTAGCAACTGTGAAAATCAGACGTTGCCAATGTTTTTTTTTCTACGTGCTAATACGACCGGAGGAATCAACGAACCGAGACCTTATAAACAAAGCTGTTTACAGGCTAGGAATCGATATTCAGGTACATAAAAATCGAAAGTATTGACATGGGAAAAGGGGAAAGGATGGATGGTGGGGGGGGGGGGGGGTGTTTTCTAAGACTGAAGAAGTTCTCTGGCCAGCGAGGACTACAGGTTAATTCAACACTGTAGCCCGAAGATATTGTGTAAGCCACGGTACATGAATTCATCCAGGCCAACATCGACCAAGTTATTGCTTTACAATTAACTTATAAGTTTAACGCCTTTTATCTTGGTTGGTAGACATATCCTTCTCTAAGAAGAGAAAGGGCACCTTATCTCGGGTGTGCTCGGTTGAATACCCTTAGCAATTAATTGCTGTAACTAAAGCTTGACGTATAACTGCCGTAAATACTAAACTAAAGAAGAAAAATAAATAACCACATTTTGACTTGGAGCATGTTGGCTTACAGGTGACCACGAATAGTTCAGCTCTTACAAACCAAACTTCATAAAGTAAAATTGTTCAAGTTCTGTTACATGTTATCTGTTGACATTAGCCAAAGCATGAACGTAATCATTTGTTGTGTATGGCTGTCCCTTGTAGAGCAGGAATATTCTTAAATGTTGCCCAATAAACTAGTTTTTGCATATCACTGAAATCTTCTGCGGTCCAATAACGCTTTAAAATCAAATTTACCGGTGTTGAGTACAGCTGAGAAAAGGCCAACATTGGGCTCGAATCACTTTTTAATCAGCTAGATAAACAAATATGCTATTAACCACGTCGTTCGTAGTAGAGCTACATCGTCGAATAGATCCATGGGAATCATTCAAGAGTTGAAAAGTGCAGTTCTATGTGTTTGATGTTTTGGCGTCTTGGACAAACAGAGAGTAAAGATTCTAAATTTCATCCCAACTCATTTCACGGCCTTTAGACCGATATAAACGGTCCAATCCTGACGGGAAATCTCTTTCAGTATGAACCATTAGTTAGATCTTTAAATCCCATGTCAAATTGCATCATAAATAAGGCTTCAGGAATAAGCGATGAGAAAAGTAAGCAACAGCAGCAAGTGAGCCAGCGAGCGAACGATCAAAACAAACATTTGTTCAGCACTTGGCGTTTGCTACGCTCAGCTACGCAACTTATCATTTCGATCAATTTGATCAACCGAATGACGAAGCGTGCCAGTGGACAGCGTTTCTGGATATGCTGAAGTGGATGGGAAAAAAGTTCCACACTCCTAGTGGCATCGCTCACCCATGGACATCTCAGAACACCGAATAAAATTGGAAAACGTTAATTCAGCATGATTATTTTTGGTTCTAATTTAACCGCGCTGCCGTCCTTTATTCAACTAGATTGATTAGAGGATTATAGCTTATCCATATAACCCACGGACCTATCACTAAACTCCTCTTATTTTTTTATTTGTGCAGCCTAACTCAGACTCTTTGGCAAGCCTTAATTTTCTGCAGCTACGCAGTCCGGATTTTAACTTATACCGGTCTAATAGCATGAAGATTTTGGTTAAGATATAACCAGTTGTCTTGAATCTTGTCACTTGGATGTATGGTTTTTATTTTCCATTTTATAGCCACAATAGTTGAGAATAGATATTAATTGCTGTTTTATTTGTTGTATTCACACAGGTTATGTATCTGAGAAAGATAAAAACATGAGTAAAAACAGAGATTTGTTATCAAAGCTGGAGAGCACTCCCCATTTCAGACATTCTTTAGAGTATAAACTGTACATAGTGATCAGTAATTTAAAAATCATTATAAGATGTTTGCCTTTAATATTCATGCTTAAAAGAAAAGATGTGGCAAGTTGAGAATTTGTCATGATGTGAAATAGACCAGAATGTTCTAGATTAAATACGATGACACGCAATTTTAAATGAGCTATCGAACAATATCTCCTCGTCAAATATCTTCGGCACGATGACAAAAAATGTAGCATGAATGTAAAGTGCCACACCACCCCATAGAAGGTTACGCTACTAAACTGGTTGCCAACCGTAACAAAATTGAACACCGAAGCTCAAGAGGCACCTCGAATCTACGACTATCGTTTGTGCAACTCGAAGGAGTGAAAAAGATGAAAGCGTAAAACAACGTAAACAGCATCGAACTGACAGCAAAAACAAGGCGGAGATGGGGAGACGGAAAACGTGAAAATAACACCCAAATCATAGATACGAAGGTGCACAGAGCGCAACCACCAGGCTTCAAGAGGATCTGGCTCTGTGCCACGAAGTGACTTTAAAAGCAAAAGATGATGGCAGGATCGAAAAAGCCCAACTCATCAAATGCCTCTTAATAACTGTTCAAAATGAACCGAAACCATTCTTGAGCTAGGCCGAGTATTTGATCTCAGGTCCTCAGAAATAGAAACTGACTGGTGGACATGTACGGACCGGACCGAACGAAAAATGTATTAAAAATATTCCAAAAAATCTTCCCCTTTAGCATCTAACGTCCTCGTGACCGTGACCGTGAAGATCGGGCATCATTTTCCTTTTGTTCTCTTGTTCAGCATCCGTCATGCCGTATTCATAGGATAGCGTCGTCGTCGTCGTCGTCGTCGTCGATCTTTAGTCGATTGGTTGTGATTGCTCCTCACCTAATGTTGCCGCACCTCCTCAACAATCGGTATCCTTTGCATAGCTCCCTAAGAAGCCGTCGTGATCGTTGTCGTCGTCATTAAGTCACTTGTTTCGTCGCGCACTTGATTGTCGTTAAGGCCGCTATGCCGATGGCCATTGTCGGGGTGTTGTCTTTTCTCTGTTCTTAGCATCGATGCCTATTTTTTCTCTCGCTTATCCTCTTTTAGTGTAATTCTACGTCTACAGCCCGTAGCTTGAAAAACCAAACCGAAAATAGGCTTCCCGAATAAACCAATCAAGTGGCCTGAAGACAATGCAACCGAAGTGTTAATGATTTCTGTTCGGATTGAGGTATTCTCGAAAACGAAAATTTGTCTATTAAATGGCATGAAGAATGACTTTTTGCTTCCTTTTAGGATGTGACGCATCATCCCAAGACCTTGGGAGTTACGTCTGAGAAGAATGGACTTCACAATAGATCGATCGATCGCTTCCTGCTTCGCGATCGATGCCTTACTGCTGGCTAGTATTTTTTTCTTTCACTTTGTTACCTACGCTCTCACTCTCTCTCTCTCTTTCTTTTCACACACACACATACATTCGATCTTTCTCTCTCACTTTACGCGTCCATAATCATGTCCTAACAAAATTCACTGCGGGCAACGATTGCAATTTGGCCGGTTTATGGGATTTGGGATCTTCAAAGTACTTCAAAGGAGCAAATTGAAAATCAAAAACACCTTGTCCGTTTTTATGGGATGTAATGAGATTCATCCTTTCGGATTCAAAGTACCTTTTTCCTTCAATTTTCCTCTCTTGTTCATCGCTTTATATGGCTACATTTGCTTGATTCCCGTCATTGGGCCTTGTGTTAATGTTATGCACACTTTTCTTTCAATCTCATCTCATATCTTTCCGTCATGGTGTTCGTTTTCTAAGAGGATAGCTAAAAATTAGGCACATCAAATATTGACTTCATCAAATATAGACTTTTATATTATTAGACAATTTTCAGATCAATAAATGCATTTATTTGAAAATGCTTAAGATAGAATAGGATAGAAGAAAAAGTTAAAATGAAGAAGATCAGATGGAATTAAGATAGAATATATGGAACAACATCTAAATGCTGGCAACGAAGAGCATTATCTTGTGTGCCAAGTCTCCACGGTACGGTGCTCCAAAGAGGTTGTATAGTTTGCATTTCAACAAATTGTTAAAAATATCTGACGAAAATATGTTAAACAAATTAAGTACACAAAAGTTTACCCCAAAAAGGCTTTAAAAATATATTTGACAACAGCTTAAAAGCTCTGCACTCAAGAAAATCATAACTAAAAATTTTGTATTTTTCACACATTTAGAATTGGTTCAAGCAATTCAGCCTGGCCGTCCCTAATGAATAAAAAAAATCTAAATTCATGTATAAGCCAAGTATGATGGTTAAAATGGCTCATGCATGAAAATATGCAAATCTGTCTGTCGCTGAAAAACAACTTTGCTAAAATCTTAAAGACCTTTTCTTCGCCTGTATGGTATTTAAAACCACCAAAGTTAGTCCAACGTTGTTAGTGGGAGGTACATTAAAGTACGAATCAATCACACCCATTTCCATATCGAGCCATTCGTGTCCCAGATTTAGTTCCGCCCTAGTCGTGGGAATTTGTGGAAAGTATCTCTTAAAAGTGGTTTTACAGGGTAACTCGTTTCCTACACTGGTTGACCGCGTGGAAATCCATTATATCTGCTTCCTTTTTTTCTCTGTTTTCTCAATCTCTAGTTATTCGTTAACCGATCGGCACTCGCAGTTCGATTCGGAATTCGTTACCAATCCATAATTCTCGAAAGCAGTATCTCCAGCGTATGATGTTTTGGGCAAAGTTATGAATGACATTTAAACAAATAAGATGCAATTATTAGTTGCTCATATCAGTATCAACCGTTCGATCCCTTGACGATTAGTTCGTTACGCGAATGCTACAAATAAAACGAACGCTCAAATTAAACTATTTATTTATTTATAATTAATTATGACGGTCCAGTGCCGTCAAACGGTCACTGGACGGTCAAATCAAATTAAACTATTATTTAAGAAATTGTTTAAGGCTGCGTTACAGGCTACATATCAATTGATATCTATAGTTGTAAACTCTCGCCTAGAGTTTAGTCTTTTTTGCACGCTACCAGAAAGTGTCCGTATTTGAGATCGGTTTGTGGCGACACTAACGGAAAATGTACAACAACCTATAGGCTAGAGGTCTCTTAACTAAAGGTTTAAATGCTTGTGTGTGTCCTTGCTTCGCTCCGCTGTTCTCACATTTCATTAGCATCTGATCAGTTGGTTCGATGCACTTGACAGATCACAACACCCTTGGAAGACATTAAATTAATTGACCGGCATTGCGACATTGGTGTCATCCATGCAGTACGCTACGAAATTGCTACTGGAAGAGGATATTAGTTTAGCATAAAAACGGCCAAACAACTCGGGGCTAGTGAGTAAACGAGACAATTGAAGTTTTTCATGTGAAAGAATCTACAACAAGTGAACGGATGAAATTCAGATGTTTTTTTTTGTTTTTGTAGGACAAATAACTTAATGATTGTGTGTGCCAGGTGCAGCTTTAAAGGTTGTGTATAACCTACATGCTTATCGCTTTTCCTTTTTTGAGAAATTCACGGTACGTTGAGCATTAATGGTCATAAGTGGTGTCTCGTTTGCTCATAAATAAGTCCTTTTATAGATGATCGTTGACAAAAAGTCGTACTGTTCCAAGAGCTTCTCCACAAGAGACTGATAATATATATTTTTTAAATTATTTGAGGAAAGAAACACTGTGTTACAATTTCATAAGATATTCATTTCGTTCCGCTGTTGGTAATTATTAAATTTATTAAAATTCATGATCCTCTCCTGATCGGCAACCGGAGTTTTACGGGTTGATGATGTTGATGAGCACGAGAGAGAATTGCAGACGTTTCAAGGTTGCTACGATTCCGTGACTGTCCTCAAAACATTATGCTTATCCAACTGCCCTGAACGAGGAAGAAAGGGAAGCATAAAAAGAAAAAAGACTATTTACTATTTATTCTCCGGCCGTGTGGACAGGTGGAACTAGATAGACTTGCTAAAAACTTTGTCCCTTAGTTTGCTTCGCATCGCATGGGAGACATTGCTCCTGTCCAGTAAGCTTCCACCCCAAGCCCGATCAAAGGCGTACCACGTGGACGGATAGCACCGAATTTACAGTTTGAAGCATGACCTGAGATGTGATGGGGAGGAAACAGTGGTTAAGATTCGTGATTGTGCTTAGCGGAATCGACTGTATCGTAGTGCGATGCCATTAACCTAAAAATCATCCAAACTGTGTGCTAGCGCAAAAACTCGTTGATCAACATATGGCGCTTACCAATCATGGAGATGATGCTGATGATGATGAATATAATGTTGAATATGGAAGGTGAGAAGCAAACGCACAGATGCATCCATGAGCTCAGTTTTAGCTTACGGTGCTTCCTGCTCAATCTTTTTCCAGCCGCTGAATCGTTATTGGCTACGGAATTCAACGACGTTATGTTATCTTTTATCTGTAGAAAAAAGACTATCAATACTAGTTCCTTAAAATATGTAGAGAAACATAAAATTAAATTACCATTGTATGTCTTCTAATGGTTGTCCAAACACCTGGTTTTCTGTACCATACCACTACTTTGAAGGAAGATTATACTATTGTAAAATTAGCATGGTCGAGTCTCAGCCGCAAATTAATGACGATTTTGTAGCTGATTCTTTTTATCTACCTAACAGGAAAAGTGCTAACCAAGTGTAACTAAAAATACGCAAAAAATACATAAAAAACATACCATAATATAGGCAAGCGGAAGCCTTCTCAGTAGGTGCTTAGAACCGTTTTTGCCTTTAAGTGCTGCATCCGGGGTCTACATATCACTTCCGAAAAACAGACATGTAGCATACGAAAGCAAACCATTTTCCTTAATTACGCATTGGGTCGAACATTTTCCTCATCTTTTCTGTGTTCAAAGTTGCGGCGGCGCGGACAGTGGCCAGCGGTGGTGGTGGTGGAATGATTGAAGCAACTGCTTCCGAAAAATCTATCACGGCTCACTTATAATGATAGGTTGTGGTGGTATTTAGAGGAAGCATTTAAAATACCGCTTACATTTATAATAGCAAACATTTAGACTCTTTCTAGTATGGTGTCAAAAGCCCTGTTGCTAACGTCATCAATCATCGATTATAGCGCACTTATTGGTAACGCTGAGGGAATATGACGTATTGTATTGGTTTTATACTAGAATAATTTACATGCTCTAGTTTTTCTATTAGTTTTAGTGGAGGAATAAACACTCGGCCTTAATCGCTATACATTTTGAATTTTTCTTTAAACAAATATTTATGTAATACTTATGTTCACAGTGAAATTTTGTTGCGTCACGTTAAATAATTTATCGAATATTCAGTACATACATAAATACTTGTACGTGCTATTTACTGATTATTCTATCTAGAAGAAAATTATTTGACAGTACATGGTTTGTTTCCGAACAGGACGAGCAGTACTGGGTTGTTGGCACGAGTGCAATGCTATTATTTATCGCTGGAAAAGTAGTTTGTGATTATTAGCGGTGAATCTATTGATCCATCTGAACGCGCATCCAGCTTGCTGCAAAGGACTGTGACCGTGTGCTGGTGAAGGTTGTGGCACTCTCAAAACGGGGTCGCCATTTGAACGTGGAGGCTATAAAAACCTACTCAACGTCCATTGCACAACCTGCACGGGTAAGGGTGGTGTATTTGTATACCATCTTTTAAAATTCAAACGCCACTTAATCTGCCAGCGTTGTAGCAGTCGAGCCGATTGAAAAGCAGTTGCTTCTAGCGGACATTGGCAGTCTTCAAAAGATTTGGAAAAATTCGTTAATGATTCTTCGGTCGTTCGGTGAAAAATCACTCAAATGATACCAACGTAAATGTAAACAGTGCATATCCGTCGAGTACGGTAGTAGTATCTGCTGTTTTATATTCTACGAACCCTACGAATAGGCGGGGGGTCAATTGGGTGTAATCGTAAAAAAAATGAACCACAACGAAGATGGGACTGATCGGGAGCTAGTGTAAACTACCGTCCACCAGTCCACCGTCAAAATGTGTGTTTTCTTTGCAATATCTCAAGTTTTACGATGCCGTCTTGTGGATTGACGGTTTCCAGAAAAATCTCCGTAGAGGATGAACGAAGAGTTTCCAGTTTGCGACAGTCCACATCAGGGATGTCAAAGTCGATCTTCAAGTTTGTTTGACGTGTGTGGTGTAGCATAGAGACTGGTCCATGACCATGATGTTGAAATAGTTGTAGGTAATTATTATTTTTGTAACATTTAAGTATTTATACATATGTGTATTTATTTATTTCATTTTTGAACATGAACATGAACGTGAACATGAAAGAAGCTCATCTACGTAAGTGACAACAAAATTGTGCTTATTTTTTTATGTTAGCTTTTTTTTTGTGTTTTTAGGTGTGTTGACAGGTTATGACTTTGTTACTTATTGATGTACTAAGTCAGTCTGGTGACTGCATACTTTCTCATGCGTTTGGCGGTAGAATCGCAACTGTAACGCATTGCAATTGTGGTTGCAAATTGCTGATGACCAAAGGTGAAAACAACGCACAAAATGGTCCGGGTGAGTCGCACTAATAAATGTTTCATTAGAATCACGAATTTCCCACAACCCGCCATCACCATCGTTAGTATCGTGCGTCATTACAATGGATCTGTGGCCGCGTGACAGGGACAAATTTGCTGTTGGTTTGTGATTTTCCTACTTCAACCCATTCTACACTTCGATGTTGCCATCATGAAGGCGGTGCAAAAAATACCAGATATTTTCCAGCGCTTTGTTAATCTCCTCAATATTCATAGCACTGCTCAGACTGTGGCACGTTGACGGAACTTACAAACATACACACACATACAAAAGGTAGGACTCGACACGGTACTCTATCAACCTGTTATTAAGTTCTAGATCTTATCACTGCCCCTTTCTCGTTTCCTTCCTCGTTTATTTTACGGTACCTTCCTTGAAGGAGATAAGCATCGCTGTATCGTCAACGATTTCAATTCTGTTGCAAATGCTCCAAACGCAAACCCAACCACGTAATGCCGGTACCACGTACATCTGTATATAGATGGGCTGAATGTTTAGGATCGCAGGTGTTCCTTCTTGGTCGGAAAAGGAAGAGGAAGCGTGACCTTTTCATGTGTTCTTAATTTTACCCTTAAACCCACTTTTGTTTTCATTGTCCCACCGATGGTCACCAATGCAATGCATTATTAATAAAGGAAGGGTCAGTTTTATGATACATTTAATATTAGGGATCCCATTCGATGTGTTAAAGGTGTTTTCGTATGTCTGCCGGGCCAACAATCGTTCGCCGTGCATTCGCCTGTACGGATGCAACCGTAACGAAGCGTACAGTGTAAAGATCGTTCGCGTGCCATCGTGGCTTGATTAACAAAAGACAATAATAACAAGATTTCCAGTAAGTACAGACAAAATATCGAGGAACTGTCACTCTTATTTAAAAAAAGAGAGAAAAGCATCGCTAAAAAGACATAAAAAAATGGTAAGAAATTGAGTTAGGAAAAGAAATATACTTTTGGGAAAAGTACCCAAGTAGAGAAAGTTTCGTTGGTTACGACTTAAACACTTAAATTAAATATGCTTAATACAATATAGCGCTCTTGGCGCCAGTCTTTCGCTTGACAAGACTGATATCAAATATTTGGAAGTGTTCCTTTGTAAATAGTTTTCAATTAAACTGCATTTATGCTCTGATGTGCAATTATTTTGATTTTTATCACCAATATCGTGTTTGTAAATGCGAATTCCGCGATAATCACGCGCATATGATAAAAGTTTCGATGCAATTGTATGGAAAGCGGTTTTAGCTGCTTTGTTCAGATCAAAGACTTTGGTGTGGGATAAGTTGGTGGTAGAAAGCAAAATAAGCTTAATCCTTTTATTCATCCCGTTGTACGTGAATATGTGATAATTTTTGTTTATCTATTAAATCAATTCACAGAAAAGCAGACGATAAGCTCTGGCTACTGAGTGATTATCGTGATTATATAAGATATTACTCGTTTTTCAGGTAATTCAGTTCATGACCCAGACCCCTTTTTGTCAAGTTTCGTGTTTTAATACATCAATCGCTTACTAGGTGGCAACCAATTGAAAACTATAATTTGCAACGACTATGAAGTGCATGCATAGCATAGCTTAGTTGTGCTGCCCTTGCCAATAAACTGTTCTCTTAGCACACCATTGAACGCATCGATAGTCAAGCTAATTAGGCGCGGCGAAGCGACTGCGTGTGCGCTTTTAGTTTTTTGCACCAAGACCAAGACTAAGCAAGAATCAATTGTAAAATTAGTGATCAAGGTATGTAACAAAGTAGGCTTAGCAATGTTCAAACACCTTCAACCAAGTCCATTTTGGACTGGTCACCGGCCATCTGTCACCAGTGACGAGAATGCCCTGAGCTCTAGTGGATACTTCATCAGGTACTCCAAAAAAGTTAGAGATCTTCTTCACATTCCGTTTGCCCTCTCATCGCTGGCTTTGATCGTGAGAACGTTCGTGAGCGGGGATGAAAAAAAGCTCAAACGACGAATTCCTCATGTTCTCGACTATGTAACGAAAAGTCTGAAAGCCTCGTCAACCTGGGTTTTTTTTTTTTTTTATTCTTCAAACAAACATTCTGTTTCGTTGACGTTGTGCCACAAAATCAGGTGCTTTTAGAAGTGTTGCTTGACGCCATCTGTTGTTCCCGACACTGCCCTCCCCAACAGGGAAATGATCCGGTCACACGGTGTGTTCAATGCGAATGGTAACTAATCGCAAGTGGGTTGTATGTTTAAAGAAGTCTTGACGAAGAAGATTGGTATTAAAATGTCCATTCAAGAAGTACTTTAGAATAACATGCTTGGTATGTCGCCTGCGTATTACCTACAAGGGTTTGAAGGGATTATTCCATGCTATTCCCGGCTATTTTAATTCATTTTTGTACTAAATTTCATATTATTCAACACTCTCTTCTTTGTTTTCACTCTTTGAGTGTGATTTAATGTATATTACCGTAACATACTCTCTTTTTAAAATAATGTTATCAGTTCATAACCGTGTTTACCCTTTTTTCGTCTTTGGTCGGATCGGATGCGTTTTGATACTAGTCTTGTCGTGTTAAACCTTTGCTGCACGAAGCGTAAACTCAAAAAGGTTTATGCTTATGTGTACGCTTCATAAATACACAAGTCTCTAGATCGATGGTTGGAGTGAAAGCATGAAGGGGCCGAGTAGGGGGGCCGGGTGGGACGAGTCAAAGCCAAAGCCAAAGTCAAAGAAGGCGAAGGCGTCATATTGAGATGAGTATGATTCGATTAGTGAAAAGAATATCGCACGACACACCACTTTTTCTTCCACCAGAATCTGTTGTACAATAACTATTGTTGTTGTTTTGTTTTCGAAATTGATCTACAGCGAACCACTCGTGATGAACCGGGCATATTACTAACGTTTGACAAATGACCTAACAATGGACAACAATAACTCACTCCCCTGGGATATCAATTCGATTTTCGGACCTGATCGATATGCTCTCTTTCACTCTCGTTCGCTGTATCACGCGATGACCGGCATGCGGTTCGAAGTGTGCCGATTCGGCGAACAATTCCTGCCAGTTCGTCCAGCCAAAGGTTTGGCTTCGATTAGATTAGATTTATTACCGATGGGAATAGACGTACAAAATCAAGATTAATATAAATAACTCCGTTACTCTTCGGTGAGATTTTATTCCCGGCGCGTACACTGTGTTGCTATTGCTTAGGTTGTGGGACGAATGCCACTGGCCGTTTGGTTTAAGAATGTAGTTTAAGAAAGAGTGGAATGGAAAACTCATAGTTACTTTAAATATTTATGATGGGTTTGATTAAAGACTCGCATGAATCGATTACCAGTATGTCAATTAGTTGTCGTGTTCGTACAATGTCGAGCGCTGTGCTCGCCTGGGCTGTCCATAAACCATAAAGTTCGAGCAATCAATAATGTTAACGGCCGGTCAATGTAAGGGCGCAACCGAAACATAGAAGCAAGCGAGGAAAACGGACAGGGAGCGTAACAGTGTTCCTGGACAGAAGAGTCGTCGTTTGTTGACCAGATCATCATCTACCGAAAAATGAGAGTAGAGAATGGAAGTCTGCTTTTTGCGAAATCGTCGGTCGAAAAAGTGGTCATTATCGATGATGTGAGTCCGTTTGGCCATGATGGCACGTCCAACCGAGGCCATCATGGGTTCATGTTCTTCAAGTGCGTTCTGAGATCGTTTGCCATTTTCTGCTAAATAACTTCAAAACATTAATTGAAAAGTAACCCACTTCCTGTCCTGGCCGTGGTCGCAACGACGCTTCCTGTCCTGGGTGCCTTATGGGATGATTTTTCTTAACCGCCATCGCTTCGTCAATGGCCGTCCGTATAACAGTCGCTCGTTGTAAGATATGCTCCAGCCCGGATGCATCCGGAGCAACATTTCAGCAGCTCTCGGATGGTAAGTAATTCATAATTCACCTTTACCGTTAGGATCATACCTCAGTGCTCAGTGCCCCATGCTCGGCGAAACATTACAAACGGAGCACACCGGGCGTTCATCATTTCGTTTGGAATTTTTCTCTTTCGAACACGTTATTACTTTTGTGGCCAGAGCTCATTACGCTTTCGTCCGTCTCGCAGAACAAAACACAGCGAAACAATGCACGGTAAGTACGAAACATCACACTAAAACCATTTAAACGAATGTGTGCCGTTTATTCTTGACAATCTTCCATCACAGATTCCATGTACGATCGCACTCGGAACTCGTTGCTATTGGAAAGCGTAGCAGAAGGAATTGTGACATGAAAACAGGCGAATTTTAAAATCAATAGCTAGGAAAGCTCGCCTCGCGCGTTTTCCAAACCTTTTAAATCCTATCGAACCTTATCAATCCCATCCCAGGCGACGCGAATGCACCCATGCGTAAGCGTCAAAGATCAAGAAGTCACCGTGGGAATTTCTCAGTCACAATTCCCAAAACGGCAGCTTACATAAAACCCAAACCGGACATAGGATTGAAGATGCGACGGAACAAGAAAATAAAGATGCGTCATTACAAGAACGTATTATTTGTCTAACGCCTGTGTCTAGCCATATTCGATGGCAGCAACCCTGTGGCCTTGAGTGCCAGAAACAACTGACCAAAAAGGTATATACAGTTGATGATCATAACGACGACGACAACGATGATGAGGCGCTGCTAACGAGAACCGCTTGATACGAGATTACGAGCACCAAAGGTAATAACACACACGTGAGACATAATTACGCATTCATGAATCAAAGAAGACCAAGTAGCTGAGCCGCGTCCCCGTTCGTTATGTGAGGTTATGTGTCTCTCGTTTAAACATACGTTGGTGTCTATTGTGCCTCGGCGTAACTTGATGGTGGCGACGGTTTTAGCGGTGAGGATTCGTCGTCAAAATTAGGCAAATTCCCACGCAAGAATGAAACACCGATAGGAGCAGATCGAACTATTACTGCACCAATATGGGGAGCACATTTCCGCATCTAACCATTGCGACCGAAAGATGATTTGCACAGTTTTAACGGAAATGACAATCTTCCTTAAAAAAAGGGACCAATTTGTATGTATAGTGTTTTCTCATACAATGTTGTTTGATGTTTGTTTATCAGCGAGCAAAAGATGTTGACACTCGTCGTGGTTAGTTATATGAGCCACGTGTAGAAATGTGCAACAAAATGAAATGCAAAATAATCGGAAACCGATTCCATCATATTGACATCCCTATGTCTTTATATTTTCCCATTGCGCGGGGTGAATCAGTCTCTTTCTATTTTTATTACAAACATTTCGCTCTCCCGCGTTCTCTCACGGAGCGTTGTTATTCTCTCTTGCATGGTGTGAGCGACGCGCAGACGCTTCGCGTGCCGAATACACACGCTTGAAAACAGGGTAGATGAGTGTGCATGTGTGTGTTTGTGGCGAGTAACGCTTGGACAGCGGTGTGACGATGTGTATGTAGCATGCTTGAAACAGTTCACATCGCGTGAGGTAGCGAGAGTGCCCGTCCGAAGCAGATGAGCTCTTAGCGAGAGGGCTAGCATCTGCTCCAGTGGCGCAATTGGTTAGCGCACGGTACTTATAAGACAGTAATCGTTGCTTGGCTATGAGCGATGCCGTGGTTGTGAGTTCGAGCCTCACCTGGAGCAGCGCACTCGGATGTGAGCGATTCGTCGCGCCCTTCGAGAGGAGCTTTTTTTTAGTTATCGTTCGCCCTTTCATTTTAACTATAGCATCGCACTTATTACTGTTTCGTGATTTTGTACGTTTTCAGACATTTCTACTCTTTCAGAAATAATTACAACGGGAGAAAAACAAACACTCCGATTTCAGAAAAACCGCACTCCCAAGGTCGTTGTCATCGACGCGTTTCATACGGATGTGTCTGTCCTAAGAAGCCCATATTAACACCAAGAGGTCGATGACGGCGTCTTGGGGTTAATCTTTGAGTACGGGGTTGTTGGAGCAGAACACATGGGACCGAAATGGCGCTTGACGCTGACAATTGTTGGCATTGTATGTAAATGCGACGTCACCTGTGTACGTGTCCTCTACACGACACGTTGAATTCATTTGTACCTTCCAACCGGAAAATCTCATGACGTTCTTCTATTTCTTTTTGTTCCTCTTTTAACTATAACTCAGTGGCCAACCAACCAAGGTTGGAGACAGAGCACACCCAAGAAGACACCGAACGACGATACGGTGACTATTAAAGTGTCTGCACCGTAGCAGTTGTGATTATCCGTTAATGGTACGATGGTTGCCCGTAGAAAAATTTTCTCTTTTTGTTTTTTTAAAGGATT
The DNA here is from genome assembly GCF_943734695.1 of Anopheles maculipalpis. Taxonomy (NCBI): domain Eukaryota; kingdom Metazoa; phylum Arthropoda; class Insecta; order Diptera; family Culicidae; genus Anopheles; species Anopheles maculipalpis. The sequence goes on from NC_064871.1 coordinate 295,761, forward strand.
TGTTGGAGTCCAGATTTGCGGAATCGGAAGCTTAAAGTGTATGAAACGTGTATGCAAACTGATAATATGTGATAGAAGGTACAGATGTAGTAATGTCATTCATCCATTAGATCAATAAAATTGAACAAAACATGAAAAAATAAAACATAGCAAAGATCAACATAGAAAAACAGTGTGAATAAACAATATTATAACACAAACATTTGTAACAAGCTTTTACTTGATGTTTTTTTTCTTAACGAAATGGGTTTGATAACGTTGCAGTGGTTGTTGTCGCTCGAAAGCAGCATTCCCGCCACTCACATTCAACTGTCGCGGTAAACGAACTCCATTTAATGCGTGTGCGTGTGATGTGTTATCATCCCAGCGAATGGGTGAACACAGTTGATAGGTGCTTTGGAATTTTGAGTCACTTTTTAACGCCTAGTGTGGGCCACGGATTTCCCAACTCCCACAATTATATCGTTGTGCAAGCGCTTGATTTATCCCGCATGCAGTTGTTTGAGAGTCATGCACCATCCGTGAATCTTGCGATGCTGCGACTCTAATTGAAAGTGACTGCAACACTAGCAAAGTCGCTTACTTTGGGACTCTTGGATGCCGATAACCGCCTGGATTTAAATGCGTTGTACGGTGTGATTGTTGTTTAATATTTTGCCTATCGAGCGTGCCGCTGCGCCAATTGTGGGAATAGCAGCAAAAGAGCCTACCAGTTTACGGGCAGCACGTAAATGCTGTTATTTTTCCAAAGGATTGATGAAAGTGACGAGTCTACGCGGGTTGCGAGTTGAATGACTTTGATGCCCGACGCAATGGGAGTTTGCGAATTTTCTTTCTCTATGCATCAGCTCGAGTTCAATATCCTCGTCTTTCGTATCATCGAAACGCTTCCCCTTGTTTCCCTTTTTTGCTGGTTCTGAAAAATACATCGACTGATCAGTTTTCCGGCTCATTCTCCAGCGCTGGCGCTATGGATAGGAAATAAGCGGATATCTTCCGCTATCGGAAGAGCCGTCTAAGCCTGGTCAGTTGGTGTTCCCACAATTATGGTACTCACTTTACGACGCTAATCCGCCATCTCAGAACACCTACACATTGCACATTGAAAGGCTATTCACAGGTGGAAAGCAGTTGAAATTAAAAAAACTAAAATAAAAACAACGGCAATTACACCCGCAGCCGATCAGGGCCAATCGGTAATATGCAAGATAAGTTGAATTTGATCAATTAAGGAATTTCCGCCGAGCAACACATCACACTACCACCAACAACACCTCATTGTTAAAGTGATTTGACTTCCGATTGAGCAAAGACGAAACGGGCCGTGCAGCTAAATTTCGTAATTTTTATAATGAACATCACTTATCATTCACAGTTGTTTTTCGGTTATTTTGAGCATCGTTTGGATACAAGAATCGGGTATGTGGAATATAGATGCCGAACAGTGTATGGTATATATTACTTGCAACATATTTACAACATTCTTTGCTAGTTTGAATCTGTTTTACTACGAGTTATTGACAGAATTAACACAACAAATTTAGAAGAAATATTGTCTACAAATGAAAGACACTCCTGAAGCATAAAGTTATTTTTAATATTTAGTTTACGATGCAGCTCATTACAATTAAATTACCAACTATTCATTTATTTATTATTAAGTATGACGGCACGTCGCTGTATTGTCAACACCATCTGTGATTATTAAAAAAAATGGACATTACTACTAAGGTTCGGATGTGAGGTTGAAGCAATTACTTCTAAAGGCAAACGTTTTAAAGTGAAGCGTAAAATTCAGCATACTTATTTCACGACAACTACTTTCAGTGAAGCGAAAAAACATAATTTAGTGATTTGTACTTTATAAATATTTCCAATTGATTAATAATTTCAAACATAATATATTTGAAAAATATCCAAATAAATAAGTGTATTCAAACCATTTACTTATTCCACATAATAGCTTAGTTCTGGGGAAACAAGGAAGCATAAGGTTCATCGTAGATGAAAAAGCATGTCAATTTTCGTCGGTGGTTTTTACCGAGTGGATGTAGAAATTGTAGCAGGAGTTTACTCTAAAAAAAAGGCTTAAATCAACTACCCAGACCTAAGTTACTGATCGCATGAATTAGATGGCTGTCTTCAACAACCTGCACACTGCAATTTGGGAAACAGTTTGGTGAGTTTTCCAATGAATTATGCATAAGAAGATGACCAGTTAAAAAGACCTGGGTGTCATTATTATTTTCCCGTACTACGCTTAATCCTGCGCGCGGGCGCTGAAAAAGTCACCAAAAACCCAGGGATGTGATGAGACGGGACGATTCGAAGCGTGACAACATCAGGTGTGCAGTGTTCCATAAAATGCCACCACCCATGCGGATGGACGCGAGTCGCAATGTAATGACAAACAGAGCAGGAATGCTCGCGGCCATCGCTGTAAGAAGTGTGCTACAAAAAGAGCAACAACAACAACAACAAAAAATCGATGCGCAACGAACACCCCAAGTGCCAAGCAGGCGTCCATGTATCAATGCGCGGCAAAGGTAGTCAAGGGTAGCCATCACCCAGGTTCGACGCACTTTGCGAGGTGCGATTCGCGACGATAAAGCGATGAAGATTGGGCGATAAATTGGCGAATAACATCAGCAATACTAGCAGCCCCTCAGCCCTCTGGCTAGAGTAAAGTACAGAAAAATAGTTTTCCGTCGAACCGGAGCAGTAGGTAGCACGCGGCAAGGGCCATGTGTCGTCACTTTCCAAAATGGCACAAATGTGTTTGATAAATTGCGAAGCTTTGCGCACACACGGTGCATGAGTAAAAGAATTAACATCGGTTTTGCGATGGCCAGCCAACATGGGAACTGAGCAACAACGCAATCCGACCACGATGGGGGCGATGCACATTTTTATGCGCATAGGGAGTCAGTGTGTCGGAGAAAACGATGCACCGACGATGTCTACGAGTTATGCCATCGTATTGCAACGAGTCGCAAAACCCACGGTGGTGCATTTCATTGCATCAACAAACATTATTCGCATTTGTGGCGCAGAAAGAAAAGCAGTGCATATTCCCTACACATGCATCTTTTTTCCGTACTTGTCAAGTGATAACAACTGGTTTCTTTATCGTAACCGTACACCCTGTTGGAAAGTTTAGATATATTAAGGAATATAAATAGTCGCCTTTCATTCAAAACTAATGATTATTCTAAGGCACTTTTCCGTTAATTCCATTTTTCGTTTACGGTCAAATGAAATGTACGTTTTGAGACGAACTCAAGTGAAATTTGTTCGCCTACTGTAAGGTGCCGTGCAATTACCCCGTCCTAGCGCCTTGCAGTGACGAATCACGACGCTCCATCTCACTGACAAGAAAAGAGCCTCCGCAAACAGCCAGTTTCAGTCACGCGTATCACAAATTATATTGCTACACATTTTTTTCCTCACATTTTCTAGTCAATCATCGTCTGCACGTCACCACATAATGCGCGATGGCGTCGTTGACTTGCGCATGTGCATGGCGCACTTACGCTTTTACGCGCTAGATGATACGCCTTTGATGTTGTTGTCTTTTGTTTGCTTCTTCTGCTATTGTTTGTTATAGGGCTTCGACAGCTTGAATCACCTACCGTTTAAGCGCCGTAGGGTGGCTTTTCCCTTGGCTGTTCGTTTACTCACTGGTTGGTATTTTTTGTCATACGGTTAAAAATGGCTACAAGAGTCGAGACTTTCTTCATCATATATGGAACGTTTGTATAAGCTTTATCGACCAGGCTTCTTCTCCTTGGAAGTGTGAGGATGTGTGAATTTTATCCCTATACCCACTTATTTGAATGATTCCGAAATCAAATGATGGTAGATCAGTTTTTTCGGAGCAATTCAATGTAATTTGCTGTGTACTATTTGGTTTATATATTTGTATTGCATATGAAGTTATTGTTTCAAATGTAATGCATACAAATATATAATACTTATTTGTCAAATCGTTTCCCAATGTAAACTTTTCCATCGTTCAATATACAAAAAAAACCAACCACGAACTGATTTTAGATATTATATACAAATTATTCTTTAGCATCCCAATTGACCTAGTTATTTTTCTATCCTTCGTCTAAAGTGGCAGGTATTAATTGTGTTTCAGCAGCTGTGGTTATGCGGCATCACAAAAAAAAATAACCAATGGACAAAAAAGTAAGCACTAGAGCTGACCCGGAAGCCTAAAACAAATAACATTAATAAAAATACGATCGTACACGTGCCGCTGGTTCCGAATCCGCGAACGTATCGTTTACACGTTTAACGTATTCAGCTTTTCTCCGGAAGTGAGGGTGAAAATGTGTCTCTAAATGGATGTCCTGTATATGCGAACAGATGAAACACCATTTCTGCTGCAGGCTCTGTCAGATGGTAAAAATTAAATAAAGAAAGAAAAACCGGTGAGAGTTTCCCGACTTCCCCGAGGATATGATAGCTTCATCGTTACGCTTGATTTTCCCGGTTCTATTCATGCAGGAGAAATGATTTGTATTTCATTCGTTCCTTTTTGGTCAGGCAAGGCTTGATTATTGTTCTTTGTACTTTTATTTTGTTCTTTTCTGTTCGTCATGCAATCGCACCATTGACCACACGTACCATTTTTCTTTTGCTTGCAGGTCTTCCTAACGAATAGCGATTGTGATGTGTGTATTTTTCATCCGGTATGTGTGTTTTTCGCTGTAACATGCGGAATCCGTGTTTTTGCACGGTACCGTTTTCCAATGAAAATTTGATTAAACAAGTCACTTGCAGCACCGACATGTAAAAGGCTACGAATGATGGCTGTATATCGCTGCCATGATGGTTTGGTGATGAGGCATCGAATGCGCATTATAGTTTCTTCTGTTTTTCTGATCATACAAGTGTTGCTTTTTGCTTTTACTGAGAAACAAACCATACTTTATTAAGCAGAAAATCATCCTTTCCGAAGTCGATTATAAACGTGCCAGAAAAATATAATCAATTACGCCGAATATATTGCGCCGCTTTTTGTACGAACTAGGTTGGGTTGCAATTTTCATAAGCAGCTTCTAGAGTTATCAGAATACGGCATACTAAAACTATATTCAATCTATTGTAATGAAGAAACCCTTTTTTCGTCAACAGCAGGTATAAGAGGGAAATTCGAGATGTCCGTGCTAGGAAACTGACTGTGTCTATATAGGGCGCAACAACATTTGACTGCTATACCTCTACCCACAGCAATGTGTGTAATCGATTCTTCTACAATCCCATTTATCAGCACATAAGCTGGACCATATCGCACCGAGTGAACGATTTTCTACCCCTACTAACTGAAACCGAACATGTTCCCGAAGGCTGCCATAACGCTTCCACTATAACAAGGTGCAGCGGATAGGCGTTTCAATTTTAAAGCCCTTTAGTACAAAAAAAAATCGGAAGAGCTGTCGAAGCCACCGCCAGGCCGGAACGAACGAAACGATCGTCAATTATCGCGCCAATGCTTGTAACTGAATGATCTTCTTCTTCTTTCTACGACGGAAGATGAGCGGGGGAAAGAATTTTCTGGTGTGATCTACCATATCGAGCTTGCACCGAGCCAAAGTAAATCGCGACATGCAGCCAGACCGGCCCATCATGCGCTTAAGCGCTTCACGCTCGTTCGTGTCGCGTTCAACTGTGAAGGAAAAACGAGAACCGTTGGACGAAAAACATGTATGAAATTCAACATATCTCGCCGTGGAACGAACCACAAAACGGGGAGGCAACGATTGCGAAGAAGCCATCCATATTAAGTAGACCTGGTTTTTAATGACTAGCCAAGCTGAGTCCACAAAGTGCATTTCTTGAGTGCATTGATGACCATTACCACCGAGAGAAGCCCGAACGTCTGTCGACCATCATTTTGGTTCCACCGGTGCTCATGCGTTCGTACAACTCTAGCAGGCAACGTAGAATATACGTTGAATCTGCTCTAGACAGATGTAAGAAAACGCGTTGACGTACAATAGTTAGTATCATTTGAGTCAGAATTTAAGAAAGCGTTAAGCTATGAATTAATTAATTTACCTGTCTCTTCAAACATTGACAAATTATTACACTACTTCCAATGCAGCATTTCCAAAAGACAGACAGTTCTTACAAGTAAAAACAAGTTTTACACAGTTATAAAAAGCTACAAACGCTCTTAATGTTGCTCTCAAAGATAATAATTAATTTCATCATTTTCAAAAATGTTTACATACGATTTATTCCTTAGTTCTAGTCGCCTTTTTGTCGATTTGCTTCGTTTCCATCTTTTAACTTTGCCGGTTTGTACTTCGTTGCTGTTCCTGTGTTTAATCTTCTTATTGGCTCGTAATGGCCTATTACTACTTAATTGCCTGCCCGATACCACGTAGTTAGATAGCCAGTACTTACTACGGAAGGACGGTTCTGATGGGATTTGAACGCCAGTCCTGTCATGTGAAGATCGAACAACCAATTTCCAATGACCGCCACGTCTCTAGTAACACGTCCACCTGTCGAAATAATGTACTTGAGTGAAAAGTTCTCGTGTGAATAAAATTCGGTATTTTTCGCTTTCCCCGGTCCCTTTGCGTTAGCCAGTGCGTAGAAACTTGCGGCACCTCCGTCGCAGTTGCTCTAGTGTGGACAAATGCTGGTTGCAGCGAAGAACCTAACTATCGTCCGCAGGTAAATATTTCTATAAAATAAACATGCTTTTTAAAAATAGCACACAGGTTCTGCTATTCCGGAGCAGCATTGCTTTAAACAGAATAGGTGGTGCCGACCGTTCAGTTGATTAGACGCACCCAAAACATCGTCTAAAATCACCGCAAAAGCATTAGGTAATGAGCGAAGTAAAACTCAAAGCGATCTCTATCACACAGTAACCGGGTGCCACCGTCTTGAGCTGTGGTCTTTGCCATCACTACAGGCGTCTTACAGTAGAAGGAAGACGCATTACACTCGGTTTTCCCTCACTCCTATATACCTCCAGACTCTATCTTACTCGTGCAAGACAGTTCACCGATTCCGATGGTGCTTTAATTTAATGTAGCCTCATACATGTTCTTTCCAGCTGTAAAATCACTTGGAAGCTACGGATTGTCTCGAAGCGTGTTGTATCGTTGTGTGCGTCATCCGATGGAAAAGAGAAAATATTGTTTTCAATTGCACATCATTAAACTGACGTTTAACGATCTTTTCATCTTGTGATCCGGCAATGTTTCGATTAGAATGCTGAAAGGTACAAAACAGCCGATAGCCGATCTGTCGTTACGTCGACGTACGTGTAAGAACTTCCAGAGCGTCTTTGTTTATTCCAATAAGTGCCGCTTGTGCCTTCGTTAATCAGTTAACAGTTTAATTTTTGTTGAACCTTCTTGTTTTATATTATCAAGATGAATTGAGCTGAAATGCGTAAGCGTAAAATGAGTAAAAATTTAAACGGATTTGCATATCTTTTTTTAGAGGAAAATTGTAAATAAAGAGCATCTGCTATTGTAATAGTAGTGGTACAAGTCGTATTTCCACTTGGCAGAGCTGACATCGTGTCGTAATCCGGTAATATCCCAAAATATTACCGATTTTCACCAGCGAACAGAATTTATCAAGCGTTTCAGATAACTTTGTTCAATAAATTCTGGGATTTGACAGGCTACAAGCTCTTGTCTTGTGTGTGTGTGTTTTTTTTTTTAAATTAAGGCTGTTAGCCATTGTTTGAGATATCCGTCCAAAAATTCTTACAAGAATCGTTGATGTTCGAATTATCTTCAAGCAAGAAAACGTTGCTCTGGGATTAAAATTAAATGAAGAGTCAGACACATGTTCATAAAAACAAACTTTTGTTGTCTGTTCATTGAATAGTTTAATTGTGAATTGGATTGTTGATAGTTGAAGCACAACTCTTTTTTGTTAACCGTTCCGAAATTAAAAATTTTATAAACCAACCAAAAAACGTTGTGTGAAAGCAACACCGTCCGAACGATGGTACCTAGAAGCGCCATCACGATCTCTATGGTTGAATTAGTAGCATATCCAGTATACAGAACTAAGGTGGAAAGGAAAGTGGAGTCGAATGACGTTTCGCTTTGCCGTCAAAGACTCCGCTACACATGCATTGCTCACGCACACAGGTGAATCTAGCTGACTCGTCGCGACACGCTCGAGCTGTCACCGAAAACATGAAACTTGGTCTTCGTCGAGTTCTCTTGGTGGGTCTTGTAAGATAGAAATAATCCACCCTTCCACTCAGCAAGAGAAAAAGCATTTGCCCGAAAGCCTTCATACCTTCGGGGCCGGAGACCTACAATCAAACATATCAACATGAACGTACGCGGGAATCGGGTAATGAGCGGCATTATGAGCGTCACTGAGTCCGCACATAACTAATGAGCTGATTAAATGCGAACACTTTAGAGAAATCGTCAACGGTCGATCTTTCGGTCCTGGTTATTGCACCGCCTTCCGGCCGAGCCAATTGCACAGGTGGACAGTGAGTTCAAAAGTAGTGAGCCTGTTAACTGTCGTAGACTCAAAACACAAAAACCTTTTATTGCATGCACCGAAAGATGTTCAAAACCATATCGCCTACACGTTAATGGACATTGCAATTATTTACAGATGCATTTCGCTGCATAGCATGGTCCATAGCATTGCTCCAGCTAACAAATATTGAACTATCATAGAGGCGAATGTAAAGATAGGAGACACAAAGCTTCTTTAAAGAAATGAAAATTACTTCAAACAAAATCTACCAACGTAGCGTACCAAAGCCATCTACTATCATTGACCCATCACTTAGTTCACGCGTTCAATGAGCTGCCGTTAAGGGTGTTCGCCATCTTCGAAATGTCCCACCGGGCAGCGTGCGCGCGTATCCATTCTAAAATTGCGTGAAATTATCTATGCAAATCATATACGCGCTTACAGCCAGCCAGGGCCTATGACTATGATTTGAAGTGTACCGCCCGTACCGGCAAGTGCACCATCACCAAGCATTAGCTTCGTTGGCAGCAGCTGCTTAATAACGTTCACTTGTTGCGTTTCGCTGCGATGCGCGTCGTCTCGTGATGCTCGTTTTGCGAGTTTTGCGTTCGACACGTCTTTTTCTCTGATTGTGATTACGATGGCGATGATGCGTCTCCGACATTGTCAGGCTTTCATTGCTGCCTCGCCAGTGCTCACATCACGCACCATACACGTTTAATGCACTTGTGCACTTCTTTGCGTTTTTCCTTTACCTTCTGCTTCGTGTTTCACTAGACCTCCCCACCAAAAGTAAATTTTATCTTTTTTCGTTGGTTACTGCAGTGTGCAAGTGTGCAACTGCACATAAGTGCACATAATATCGACTAGCATTGGTTTACTTAAATTGTAAACGTTTTTGTTTGTTCACTTCACGCATCCCGTACCTCAGTAAAACGTCCATGGTACATGAGCTTATTTACGACTCTTTAATATTTTATCTAGCGCGAATTGTTCAAGAAATTGTGTTAAAATAAGTTTTCTTTTTACGTTAAGAAATCAAGTGTTTAAACGCACTGTAGTTGAGTTATTTATTATTTGTAAATTTACAAAAATATTACCAATTTGAAAAAGTAGGAAACTTTTTTTTGCTTGTATGATTATATATTAGCACTACTACTTGCACCAAATTTACTTGTAAAATTTATGGTGTAAAGTACACCAAATAAACTCTTCTTTTCCAACAAGCAAAACGAGCTCGTCTTCTACGAGCAGCACAGGAACTACGGTGAGAAGTTCGTCCTCCTTAATGTTTGTCTTAACCTTTCTGGTGTCATCGTCATCAAGATATTTATACCTGACAGGAGCGGTAGGGTGCAACCGACCGACGATAGGGAATATATTTATTCGTTATCATAAAATTTATTAAGCCAATTTTGTCTCTTCGGTCCCCGGCGCTGACCCCTAGCTAGAGAAGACGGATAAAGAATGAGATCCGTTCGTTGCTTTCCAAATAATTTTTGTTTCTCTTGTCGACGGGAGACCGTGACGGAAGTATCGTGAAAAAGGAAAGCGAAACAGTGGCCGTTTTGCGGCGTCTGTCCCGTGTAACGTTCTCGTTCGACACAATCAAGTCTTCGTTTCTAGACCATTTACACTTCATGAATATTTATTCATCCGGTCTGCGAGTTTTCACGTGCAAAGACATCTTTTGCTGAAATACCCACAGTGTAAGCACACTTGTCGAGCTTTTTGTTTTGAAGTAGTGAAATGAAGAAGTAAATAGCTGTGATGCTCATGAATTGTCATCCTTAAGCCAAAAGATGCAGAACGTCAAACCAGTAAAGGACATTATGTCTTTACAAGCAAGTCTTTAGGTTTTTTAAGCATTGGCCTTATTGTTACTAAGTTTTTAAAATAAAATGCAAATATCACAGCCGTAAGGGAATCTTAATTAATTACATAATTTAAAACTTCGAACTAATTTAATTTAAATTACGGACTATTTTAACCACAGGTAGCATACCGATTGCTTGCAATGAAAATGTCGACACTGCGTTGATCAAAGAAAACACATACACACATACATGATTTGACCAACAAATGGCCTTCATACCGAAGACTCTCCCCATTTAATTACCGTGCATAAAATGCGTAATCGACACACATGCATGCAGCTGCTGCTTCGTATCGAGTGGTCATCAATGTGGTATTTTCGGTAGAACGATGGTACGTGGAATGAAAATGAGAACAAGCACGATGCAACGCACGTGTTCGGTCTTGTTGCGTTTGGTGCGTTACTGCGTAGAACTCGTGCCAGCAACCAAAGCGAGCAATAACAATGTACTAATATGCATTCGTTGTTGTTTTACGATTTTTTTTCTTCTGCTGCAGAGCAGAAGAAGCAGAAAGAAAAGGCCAAAGCGAAGAACATTTTTTTCAGACTTGTTTCAATAACAATCGCTGTCTGGTGCGATTGCATTCTTGGATACGCACAATGCATCATCCTTGATAACAAATGCTATCAAGTGAAGTATAACGATCGTTGGCTACTGTGCCATGTTGTAAGGTCGTTGGCCAGGCTAGGTGGACTGTTTTACACTTAGTGTAAATGTTTATCAGCCAGTAGTCTAGAATGGAAGCGAAACGATTATGACATAGCGCTAAGAAAGAGCTTTGAGCATAAATGCATAAAGGAGTCACAACGAAGCAATACAAAAAATGTATCTAGCCATGCGTATCAGTTAACTGTAACGCATCTTTCTTAATACGTGTTGTGTACTGGCTGTACAAGACAGTGCACCGACTAGATAGATACAGATAGTTGGAAACAAATAACTTTTTTCTTAGAAATACTTAAATTGAGCCCTAATCCCTGTTAAACTCTAATGGATTGAAAGATCATGTTTTTAGGTAAACTTGCTGATGAAAATCAATAACCTGTTTTTATCAAACTTTCCTCAAGCCTAATTTCAATAAGTGATCTTTCAACAAAAAAAAACCACATGTTCTGGTATTTACAATACAAAACGCTTTCCCAAAAATTCAGAAATACGAACAAGTGAAAATTGCACCAACGAAAACCATTGGAAACTTACTTTGGAACACAATTTTACTCTCACTTTAGTATGAAGCTTTGAACCTTTTGAAACATATTGTAATGGAACATATGATACTAAACAATTCGACCAAGTAGACCTAAAAACAAGAGTACATAAATTTGTACTTTTGTTAGACAAAACGTGTCCACTATTAGGAATGATAAATGCTGAATGAACGGAGGCTAAGCGATCAGCTCATGGTTGGACTTCTGCTTTATTACATCTGAAGTGTCACAGAACATGTTTTTCTGCGGAAGGTCAACTATAAAAACGATCGTATGGGTTAAAAAATGCTGAAGCAAGCTGAAGATGATCGTTTTAGCTTTACTTTCGATTGAACCTCTGTGAGAGCGGAATGGAATCGTTTATTTCTTTGCTGGCAGACTGCTTGGCAGAACAAGAGCATGTATCCATTTCCGTTCTTTATTATCAATTTCTGGTGTAGTTGGCACGGTTCTGGCACTGCATCTCAGTTAAATTTTTGCTTTTAACCGGAAAAATGAGTGATTTATGCTTTTTGCGAAGCAGTCCCACACTGGCTGGATGAGTATGGTTGTTTTTATGCCGGTTTAAAAAACCTTACTCCCTGTTCTGCGATCCCGGTGTTCTTTTCCCCCAAACCATTGCGGCAGTTCGTGTAGTGAAATGTCCCTGAGACTTACCGGGAGTGCTGAACATTGTGACCCGCACGAAAACAAGAACATGGTCGTAAAAACAAAACGCTCTACTAGCCGTGCTGCCGACAAAAGCCCACCACACGCTGGGAGCGAGCGAGGATCAAACGGGAGAACCGTCACAAAAGCGTCGAACCGTTCTAGAGCGTCATAAAATCCTTTCCTAACACGCTGGAATCCTTTCTTGTCTGCCTTAAATGCATTAAGCAATAGCCCGAGGAAATCCGGCCTGATGCGATAGTTGAACATGGTTAGCTAAGGCGAGATGGGAAAACGATTAAGCACTGGTCACACCGTGGAACTCATGGTCTGCTCAAATCCATTTCGCAAAGCTCAGACTTGGCCCACCTTTCATGACAGACTGTGGCGACCCCATCGTTCACGGTCGACTGTGCCCCCGGGACAGAGAACCATTGAAACGGAAAAGAATTTGTATCGCCGTCGCTCATCCTCGTCTGTTCACTTTCGTTCGTTGGTCGGCTGGCCAGTCAGCCTCTGTCCCTGTGGGCAGTGAGTGATGATCGAAAATTTATGTCTCCCTTCTTTGCCAACTTCGCGAATATGTCGCGGGCGCATCGCAAAATCGTCAGATGACCGATGACCATGACACATCCGCGGTTTGGGGTTTATTTTCTTCTTCCACCCTTGTTCACCTGGGCCATAGATCTCATTTGCAACGCATCGTGACAGATCACTCTATCGAACTTACTTACCTACCGCCGGTCTGAATACCACACCCGCAGTGTGCATGCGTGCGTGTGGAACGGGAATGCCGAGAGATTTATTGGTATATAATTAAGATGATTGATAAAAAGGTGAAAATATTTATGGCACGATCCCGGCATCGACTTGATCATTAATGACGTTGCGCGAAATCGAAACGAACCATCGTGTTTTTGTGTGTGTCTGTGTGTGTATTACGGTGGGGGTGTACAATCGAATTAACGTATTCCATGTCCTCAAATACACAATACCGTATATATCAAAAATAAATCCTTTTCTACAGTTACTCGACCATGTTTGCAGAAATACTTTGTCAAATGGTTCATACTTTGATTCCCAATCCCATCCATTCTCTTGGCACAGCCAATGACATAAATAATGTCTTCGGAGTCTTTACTGCTTGCTCTCGTCTAAATTGAACCTCTGATGGTTCCGATGTTCGGACGGATGTCGCGTGACAAATGGCACACCAAGTTTCATTTGCTTTGCTGTGTTCACGTTGCGTGCTTTCAAGTTCTGATTGCATGTCAAGGTGCTCACGCTAAGCCGTGAGTCTTTTCCGAAACTGTTTTGCTGAAGAATCATACAGTGTAAGCCTTCTTTAATCGTGTTTAGTCATAAAAATTCTTATTTCAAAAGCATGTTTACTACAAACCCACTTGTAAAGTAGGAGCTACCTTTCATTTCAATGGCATTCGTTCAATGGCAATTATTGCTAGAATATTTAAATTGTCTGGAACTTATCATCAACAACACAAAAATTAAAAAAAATCTTTGTCAGGGCCTTCTTTCACGACGATTTGAATGATTTTCGTCACTTACATATTTTTACTATTTTTTAATGAACTATTTACACTGCAAAGAGGATGGTTTCAAATTAATTAGTATTTTTTAATGAAACAATATGTGTTCATTCGAGTCTTAAGTTCCAAGCTCCTTCAAATGTTTATTCTTTATGCGATCGCAAACGCCAACAAGTGTATGTTTATTGCTCTGCATCCTCACAACCAATCCTAGAATAGATTTTCATATTCATCAGTACGTACATTATGTGTTAAGTGACATTTTCATCCCACCAAATGTTGTGGGAAAATGAAGCGACACGATATTTCAATTACACATAAAGAATTGGCAGCCATCGTTGTGTAGTCAATGCTGGGTCGCTGGACATTTGTGTGTGTGTGTGTGTAATGCAAGGTAGGATGGTTTTGTCATTTCTTTCCGTGGATTGGCTCATTTCGAACTAAATGCGTGACACATTTTTTGCTGTCATTTTTTGTTCCATCATAGTACAGTGATTCAAAGCAACAGCGTGTTAACAATGATTCCCCCTCTTTCGTATGTTTGAGGTTAGGTAGCCTGGTATAATAATGATTCAAACCTGGCAAGCTTCCGATATGCATCGGTGAGTTTTAGAAGCCCCGAGGATTGGTTCCCCGAGCGTAGCGGATTGAGTTTCAACAAGCCCAACCCAGAGACGGTTGTCTATTTTAGCGTGATTGTAAACTGCTACCACACCAACTGCACGCCCCTGCGGCATCTAAATCGGATCCTCGCCCCGCTCTGCCTCCGAGCTGTAGGCTGTTGGATGCAGAGATGGCAAGGATACGACTAGTTGCGCACAATGCACAATGTTCCCAGTCGTCCTAACGTGCGCCTGGCAACGACGATTGACAAACCACCAGAATGGGCTAGGCAACAAACATCTAAGCTAATCCCCTTTCTGGGATAGATTCATATACCCTACTGGGAACGGTGTACAGAGAATAGCTAGACCCTGTTATGACGAACATAATGACGAAACATAAAATAATCATGTGCTTACTGTCTTCTTGTTCTCGCCCTCCTTCGCCTCTACCTATTTTGCTATGTGTTTGCCAGTTTTACAGTAGGCTTCTGCAGTATGGCACCGAAGAAAACAAAACTATTTTCGACGGTGACGACAGCCGGAGGGATATCGACACTCATCTCTCTAGACAACGGTAGCACTTCAATTTTCTAAAATATTATCGAACCGTGAACTAATAGAAATATTTTCAGCATCTTTCCCGTTCCGTGCTCGCTCTCACACACGCGATCCGCAATGATTGATGCAACCGTCGTCCGAACAACGGTGACTCGAACTGATGCGGTGCAAAGGATGAGGCAAGGTTGGGAAAGATCCCAACCACCAGGATAACCGAGTAGGCGACTACAGGGATTATTAGCATTTTTGTGCTACCTTTCCCTTCCCCCAGAGCCGAACCGTAAAGGCAAATGACGTTACTCTGTTCTTTCGCAATTCGCTTCCATTTGCTTGATGCTGTGTTGTGTCCTGGCCGCACCGGGCTACTGGAAACGATGAAGAGTCCATTTTGTGCAGCCATGGTTGTGCACTGGACTGAGAAACATTTTGACCAGGGTGATTATTAAAAACTTGTCCGGTATTTCACAGAATATCAATGATGTCTCTACCCATGTTTGGCAGTGCAGCAATGATGGTTATTTACCAAAATAGATTTTCATTCAGGCAAAACGAAGTATCTGGAGTTTTAAAACGTTAGGTCCAGAAAATTCGATAACTTTTTCAACAAATTGAATTTTACTTTATTTCTTTCAATCATCTAGCTCTACAGTCTGTCGTTAATAAAAGGAAAAAAGTCATTCCCAGTAGGAACTCTCAAACGATTCACCACCATTAGTGAGGAAATTATGAATCCAGCATCATCATACAAATATATAAATATCGAAGGATAAGCATCCAGCCAGCGCATTCTAATAGTATTTTTGTGTCGATGCTGAAGAAATATGCTTCATCATTCGTATTGTTCGCAGCTGGCAGAATTGGGGCGGGATGTTCACTTTTTCATCCCTGCTGTATGGTCAATCGTGCAAGAAAAGGTGTTATGTCGGTGGTTCCAAACCAATCGTATGTCATAATTATCGAAGGATTGATCTATTCGCTTGTAATTATTTCCTAAATGCGTTGATCAAGTTTACGTGAACGTGTATGGAAGCAGATGGCCACGTACTGTAAATTAACATATCCTCAAAACATTTATGTCTAGAAATTATTTCATCATTACTATAAATTAGCATTATCCGAGGGTTTCTGGTTAGACCGAGGGTTGAAAATGAGAAAAATTGAATTCTGAAAGTTTTTGAACTGTGATATTCCTAAATCAAATTTATACGTGTCTAAGTTGTCTAAGTTGCAGTTTTCAAAATTGTCAAAAATCTAATTAAAACTCGAAACCAAACGCATTGCTATATGAAGAAAAAAAACTGCATCGTTGTTTGTAATTGGGGCTTATAAATAATAAAAGAATAGAAGAATAGAGTCCTTCTTGTAAACTCGTCAATATTTTCTCAGGACTCGCACAAGCGGTTGCATCATAGAGATAGCTTGCTCGCATCTTAAGTTCCATCCTGCGTAACTCCGCCTTTTGCTTCAAGTAATTGTCATTGTTCACGCAAACACAATTGTCCTTGCCTTGGGCCTGGAGGTGCTCTACTTCGGTCACACATCCTAGCTACAGCATGGGACGCAAGGTACGGGAAAACCATTCTATTCAGTAGAGATGATGCATCATATCATAAGTAAAAAATGGGTCCTGGATTATGTCAAAAAGGATGCAAAAAAAATCAACACATCCTCTTCAGGTAGACCTTCGAAATTCAATCCTGTTTTTCTTCTTTGATGTCTTTACAGATAACTCCACGAACATAGATTATGAAACATGAGATATTAATAATAAATAGAAAAAAAAGTTCTGTCATCATTCTTACATATGGCTTAGTTTGGTTGTGGCGTTTCCTCCTTCATAGACAATATTAAGCCATCGATGCAGAGCTGATTTCATGTGCCAGATGTTGTGACAGTGCAAGACTTCACCTTTTTCCCAAACGCAGTACTTAACGCGTACGGCTCTTCTTCCTCCCAACGCGACCAGATTCCTGACGCAACTGAAAAGCCATGTCGAACGATCAGGGAAAGTAAAGCAAAAAAAAAACAAAATGGCCATTTTTGTCGCTCAAATACGCCATGCTTTTAAATCCTTTCCATCAAAAGGATACGAAACCAGCAGTCAAGCAGTGAACCAACAATCAAAATCGGAACTGTGATTCTGCTCGAAGCTAATGGCAAACGACTGCGACGGTTTCCCTTCCCACAACGAAACTTATGACAATAAAGCACATGCCGGATATGGGTGCACAATCTAAAATGTTCAAGAGGGCAATTTGAATAACAAAAGTAAGCTATAGCAAGAAAAGCAGTTGTTGTCTCGAAACAGGGGTGCAAAAAGGATTTTTGTGCTCAGAACTTTGAAGGGTTAACATCGATGTCAAGCAGAGTATATTTTGAGAAGCGAGGGAATGGCATAATTAAATGCCAAGGAAGTATTTAAGCCGTGGAAATGAAACTAAAGCATCAACTGATAGACTGAACGTGGAGGGATTAGCCACCATGTTGCTCCGTCTTTACCATTTAGCCATTTAACGTTATTACTCTAAAGTCCAGAGTTAAGAGCTGGTTATTTTTTAAATAATAAAATAAATAAATAATAATTAATGGAATTATTATGTTTTACTTCGTGTGTTTTTTTACATGTGTTACAGTTTTAAGATGAAAACAAGAAAAAAAAAACATGATACAAAAGATCAGGAAAAATACATTTGTTTGAAAAATGGCTCTGCTCTTGATAGTTTTGGTTTCTAAGCAAAAAGCATAAACGAAAACGATAAAATATTGATAGTAATTAAGCCAAACCGCAACACCGCAGTCACGGCAGACCAACTGTACGTCCGATGCGTCCCCGGAAAAAGACGATAAAGGTGCGCTCTCCATACCGGCAGCAGATCCAGCAAAGACACTTCTACAGGACGAGAATCGCCGAAAAAAAGGTTCACGATAACGTGAACCGGAAATCACCCATGCGGTCCAGCCATAAACCGAGGACGACATTCGGTGGGCGTTTCTTAATTTATTTTTATACTCGGTCGGTTCCACGAAATCGAAAAGACGGGCGGGATTCTGGGGCCCCAAACGAAATGGCAAAAATGTTTCACAATTTATTCAGCTATACTATACTAGTCCGACGATTATTAAACATCAACAACGATGGACAGCAAACGATTGTCTGTAAAATAATTCAGGTTTAAGTTAGACACAAGGAAAGGAAGTTGACTTGCCCAACACACATGAACCATTCGGTACCGCACGTTCATTATGCTGCTATGAGATTTTCAAGAGAATGTGTGTTTTGTTTTGAGTTATTTTGCTCATCATCGTTATTGTCGTTATTCAGACAAACATTGTAAAACAGATAATATTTCTAATACCATTGTACCCTTAACATTGCCGTTGACTGTAATTTTGTAGAAGGAAAGCACAAGTACTTCACAAGTACTTCACCTTCGCTATCTACTGCCATTTCTCTTTAATCGAGAACAATCGCGAAAATATTAATTACATCTATAGTACATAGGGTCAAAGGACGAAAATAATGTAAAAGTCTTTGTAAGAAGGTGCAACATGTGCTAGGCTATCGTATAATTTTAATATTCTTTAGCAGGCATTTCTAGCTTTATGAATGATTGAACATTGATTGACAAAAAATGGATCGGTCCAGAGGTAGACGCCACCGGTTTTCACATGGCTGGACGAGCTGAAGAACTGGCTATCTGTAACAACACTTCCCAGTGATCTTCTGTGGTGGAAGAATGAAACTGTACAACAACTTAAACATTCTGAAGCACATCTAAACTACAATGCCTCTACTTTTACGACTTTCGAAGCTGCGTTAGATGAAACAGTAATACGACTAACTTTGTTTACATCTAGCCTAATTCTGCGCTACTTACAGCACTAATACTTCTACTTGTACTTGAGGCTTGGCTTGAGAAATCACATCCGGGCAATGGTTGGCTGATTTTCCGACTATCGTCACCTAGAAGCACTCATCACAGCAAAATGACGCCGCTCAAGGAACCACAACGATGAACCCGAATGCCACAGCCATTGGATAGGTATCGTTAGAAAGCGAATCACCCTTTTTCTAAAACTCATCGTCACGGTTTGACCACTCGTTGACGTCCAAAGCCAAGACAACGCATCCCGGTGGTCATCTGCGGTGGACGAATGAAACTGTACAATCTGAAACCAGCGTATGTACACAGCAACCGCGCAATGGTACTCGCGTATTGTCTTATTTCCAGCCGAGTGCTTTTGGTTTTCCTTGGATCACCTCCCGCACAACCAAGCGGCTGGAGGATCATTTTACATTGGACCACTATGCCAAGCAGTGCTTTGCGAGCATAAAACAGCAGCACGGAGACGGACGACATTGATGGAAAAGTAAAGCAAGGCACTTGACTTTTGCTTTTGTTTTTTACTTTTTTTTTTGGTGGAAAACACAATGCCACACAAAACGTCGAGTGATAAAGCTGGATTTAATTACCAAAGACTTGGTGTCTTTACGACTGTCCACAATCTATCTACTTGCTCGCCTTTGATGCTACTTGGCTTCTTTTTGTCTCACATGCTAAGGAGGAAGGAGGGAGAAATGTTGGAATGACTTCAGTATTTTTATGTGTTGAAAAAACCCTTTTTGAAAGTGGCCATCGTTTCGATTCATATCGCTTATTTTGGATCTTTTTTTGCTTTCGAAAGATATCCATCCACAAATGTGCGGTTCAGGAATGCAGTTAAAACAAAACGTCCATCATAAAAGGGGGAAACAGGGGAAGACAGGAGTTGAGCAATTAGAATGGAAAACGCACATGACGTACAATTGCAGAAAACCATTGAACTACAGTAGCCGAACTGTGATTGAACCGCTCTTATTTGTCACGATTTAAAGGTATTCTTTCGTGATGTACTAACTATGCGTAAAACAACTTTATCCCGTTGCTCAAACTTATAAACATTACAGCATTTTTTCATGTAAACGGTTTCATGCAGTACTTAAAATTTTGACCTTCTCTTAACGGATGCCCCTTGAATGTTTTGAAGTTTGAAGAAGCACAAATATTTCAATCTGAAAGAAATTCAACCTTTTGATGGTTTTTTTTTTCCAATTACCAATAATAAATCTACCCTTTAGGTATAATCAGTATCATAAAAGGGACGGTAACAAAATGTATGAAGGATATTATAAAGCTTATCAAAGAAAGCTTGGATCAAACAAAACAAGTCCATTGTTACCGTTTACTCAGTCTATCGTATAATGCACGAACAATACCGTTTTCGAAATGCATCTAGGTATGGCGATCACCGGCTAGACAACGGATCTGAAGCGATGCGTTGCATGTACATGTCCATGTAGCTGATGTATGTGTGTGTTTTTCACCATCCATCACTATGTCAACACGACAGTTCTTCGCAAGACCTTTCACTATTGGAAATCGCGGTGCAATGCGACGATAATGCGTCGATTGTTTTACAACCCAATGTCGTACAGGTGCAGTGTAGGTGCAGAGTATTCGAGGATTTGGTTCATTTAAGTTACGAATCGCTGAGCCACAGAGTTTACATAGCATTCAACAAGATGTGCATTGCATATGTGCAATGCAGATGTAGCTGGCTTGGCTGTCATAAATTTGATGCGTTTTTATGTAGAGTGTGCAATGAGCACAAGGAATACGAATATGATAACGCAGTCACTTGGAATGGTGTAATTAACGCGTGCTACACCATAAAGTGTATGAGAGAACGTAAGAAATGAATTACTAACTCGATTTTTTCCAAACCGCGGTCTAAGGTTTGTTTAATTTGTCTGGACAACCTGTTCTTAGGGTTCTTAGGTAAAACGTGATTGTTTGGACGGCATGTACTTTAGATGTCAAGTGCTGTCGATTAAAATGTCAGCCAAAAATGGGTTCAATTGCAACGAAACTCCGCAACAGTGCTCTCATTGGTGCCTACGGTTCTATTCAACCAATTATTTTTCAATCCAATCTGCTTTCAAGTCGATATGCGCCTGTTTGAATCAATTTCAATCGTTTAATGAATTTAAATAAGAAAATTTTGGTTGATGCATTTTTGCATATAGATCTCTTTTTAATGCTATAGTAATAGTGAGAATAATAAATATTTCAAAATTGTTAATCTCTCACGCTAATAGGTAGATATAATCACTCTCAAACTCACAGAAGGGCTTTTTGACTTTAACATTCGAATGAGCATCTTAAGGACGTTCAGAAATCCTACAGAAATTTTCAGTAAATGAACAAGAAAGCGAAAGGAAAATAAATCTCATCAAGAAGGACACTAAAGTCGAATCACGGATCAAAGCAAAGCCGCTAAGCGCAGGCGCTAAAGAACGCATCCAAAGATTGACAATGTTCCTTACCTGGTTCTTAAGGAATCAACCACACCATCGAAAGTCTTCCACACCCAGGTAACGATTGTCATCCTTAAGTCCCAAATCTTTTTTTTTTTTTTTTTTGGTTAAAACGTCGATGCGTAGCATGACAATCGAATATCAGGTGCGTGGTGGAAAGTGTCGTTTGTCTCGTTCGAAAAGGTTGTCTTCCATTTCCTTTTGTTCGCTGTTTCATTTATCATCATTAGACACCATAGGCTTGTGTTTTTTGGTGCGTTTCCTTTCATTTCGGCGACATACCTGTAAAAGTGAAAATTGCCACAAAGAGGCTTCGAATGTGTCATTATGTGGTTGATGCTATAGATTGTAGTTAATGCGTAGACAGGCGTAGCGCCGCGGATGATATACATTAGCCACACTATTTTCTTGTTGTAGAATACAATTGTGTTGTTGAATGCCTTCGTTTCGTCAGTTTTGTTTAAAATCAGACGAATAAAATAAACCAGGATATAAACCTGTATTTGAAATGTTTTCATTAAGTACAATGCATTCTTAGATGATCAAGGAACAGGTTGTTTCTGCACTGATTTAGATCTATCTGATCTAGATTCCAATTAGCAAGCAATAAAGCCTGGCAGTCCTTGAAGAAATAAAAAGAGAAAAGCTTCCAATTAGTTTAGTACTTAGTTCTGATCTTATTATTTGGAGGTTGCAGAAACGCATACTTTTCGCCTCCAGCTTTGGAGAAAAACGTAAAGAAACGCATACTTGTCCCGTTCAATAATTGCCGGCAGCCGCCTTTGTCTACAGTGCTTATCTTACGTCTTTTAGACCGGTACATTCTACGTCATCAATCTTAATGGCGGTATCGGCATACGATTTTGATGATTAGGCAGCACACTACAGTTTTCATAATGCTCTGAAAGTTTCCTAATCGGGAGCCATCACCGGACGAGCCCTCTCACTGAGAAAAACAAAATCAAACGCGGTTTGTACTCGATAAAAACGAGAAAAAAAGATCATCCTCAAACACACTGAAGCCCGAAAACAGCGGGGAATATATTCTATCACAACAAGCGGCTAGGCTAAAGGCAAAAGGAGGCATCATCAGAAAGTAACGGACGGTAGGGAAACAAAAGAACACTTGTAAATGCCATAAAATAACAAATGTCTCTACAATCATTTATCTTTCAGAAATACCTTGCAACGCAACTCGAGGTCAACTTCATCGTTCTGCATGGCCGAGGCGTCGTCAATCCATCAGCCGAGATCACGTTATGTCACGGTTTTCTGCCTTGCACGTACGGTCAGAGGACCGCTTGGGCCGCTAAATCCCCTTCAATCGGTCACAGGGAGAATGGGAATGGGACAAAGGGAGAATGTTACAAAATAACAATAATTATCGCTTTATTCTTACTCACGCTCTCGATCCTGTGATCATGCTGAAGGATCATCGAAACAGTCACAGGGATGCAGCACATCACTCGTTGTGCGTATGGTTGAAAAATTAATGAAATTTTACGTCGTAGAATGTTTTTTTTTTCACACAGTTAATTTATAAAATAGAAGAGAAGAAAGATGACAAATCAAAAATTTCATAAAAAGGACGATTAGTTGCTTCTTCTGGTTCATATTTGGTAGTCCTTAGGCTATCCTTCAACACATTGCCTCTTTTGGGTTTATGATTTTTGAGGCAAAAATCTTTGTTACATTTAGAAACTTAAAGTTGTTTCGTGGAATGTTTGTTATTGAGCTGAATGATTCTTACTATTCTACTGCCATGGATTTGTAGTTTTTGTAACATTTTTTAATATCTTAATTGCTTGCTGTTGAAAATAATTAAACAATCCTATACTTCAAACATCAATAACCGTCTCTGTATGTATTACAACAGTCATATACCGCTCAGTCACTATAAACATGATAAAAATGTAACAATAACGACGTCATGCAACGAGGACAACACCTGGGTGAACGACGAAAGGTTGAACAATTTTTCAAAACAGAATGCGAATAAGGTTATCTAGATGAGCCATAATTCATTCAATTGAAAGTTTCATAATCTCTTCCACCCACTGTTGCCTCCAGTGGATTGCAGACAAAATGAAACATAATGTTTCTGGTTTTGCTTTTTCATTTTAGTTGCACGGCGGCATTAGGAAACCTTGACAGAACAATGGTTACCCTAAGGGTGCATATTGGTAACATTTTTAACCGAGCATATCTGAAACAACAACGCTTTGGCTGCGGCGAAGCACTGATAGCTTTCAATCGCCGACAATCGCGAACAGCTCAGTGCTATCGGTTGTCGCCGTCATCGCGATCATGATTGTCTGCCCGGATCAGAATGCTGCGCTTAAGGCTAGCGGCTTCAATATTATCCATTGCTTGTACATTGCTGGCCGTTAGGAGTGTCCTTCTAGAGGTAGTCTGCTGAAGAAAAAATGTCCTCGAGAGATAGATGAACTTGCATCAAATAACGCAGATATCTCAAGTATGGTTGAAGATGGTGCGATGGAACGGATAGTACATAAGAGCAACGAATGCATGAATGGTCATTACATTTTTTCCATATCATATTCTGGGCTTTTATTGGCAATAAGTTTGGGAAATTTTAGCTAGCTATTTGAAGTTTTTTCGTCAAAATAATGTTAGTTTTAACATTTTCCGGAAAGTTTATATCAGTTTTTAAATTAATTTAAAAATAACAACAGCAGATCAAATAAAGCCAAGAAGAGCCAAACATGCACAACGATTACCTGTCTCTGCCATATGTTCGCAAAAGTTATAAAAAAAGAGATAATAGGACGTGCGATCGTATGCCTTGTGTGTCTTTTTTACATTCCCTCGTAGTATTTTCCCCTGAAGCGTTTCAGACGAGACCAAAACTTGCCTCAATTTAATGGAGACGGAAGATTTTCTTTTGGTCGTCGGGATCCACACAACCGACGATAAAGTCCTGTGGATCGTTGAGACTGAGGAAAATAAAAAAAAAACTCAGTTTTCTAAACTCATGCGGCTGATGGCATGACTGTACGTTTGATTTTTTGACAATCATCCGAACGTCTCCAGTCAAGCACACAGAACGGGTTGAAGACACAGCCCGAAAAGGATAACCCAACCACATATCCATCAGTGACATGGCCTTCGGCCATCGGCCGAGTTTACAGCCCTTTCGGAGAATGGGAATAAACAAATGCTTACCTGTCATCGAGACACAACGGGTCCACACATAGTTACATGCTCTGATCATCAACAAGACATGACACGATGTGGTGTTGTGATCGTCAACCTTATAAACCCCGATATCCGGAGCAGGGGCAACAAAGGAACTAATGGCAAGAAATAGAATGTGGTAAAATATGTCAGAAAGCAAATCACCCTCAGAAATTTAAAAATCCATTAATATTGCTGGTTCTGCAAGGATCGGCTACGTAGAGCAGTGTAGAGACTTTCGGCACAGCCCCAGCAAACACAAACACGACCAAAAAGATCTCAGGAAAGCCACCGAAAGGTAGGTTCTTCTGTAGGTTAGCAAAAGCACCGAATTAAATTAAGACTGTGAAACGATCCAAAAACCCAATGCAGGTCTACCATTTTAAGCCCCCAAGCGCACCCTTCGTTCTGCTTTGGTCTAGAATTCGTCCGGGACGCACCAGTGACTGATGGCTCGACAACTCGTGGACTTGACTGTGACCGACGCAATCCGTAGCGAAACCCCCGACTGCGATCTGAGCCTTTCGCCGTCGCGGCGTCGTGATGGAAATTAAAATCTGAAAGCTGATGGCATGATGATGAACGTTTCGATTTACTTCGAACGCTTTTCCCAGCAGAAACCCTGGCCTTTGAGACTAAGATCGTTCGAGGACGTTCGGGGGCGGATGCTGATCCATATGTTATCAATCTTTTAAACCAAACGGTCATACCGCGCCGCACAGTATTTCGTCCAGGTAACCCCATGGCGTTTATAACAAATGTATTCAAATCAAACGTTTAACCTTGTACGATTATTACCCCTACAGTCGACAAACGGATAGAAAATTTCTAGTCCTAATCAATCGAACAGATA
Source organism: Anopheles maculipalpis (assembly GCF_943734695.1). Lineage (NCBI taxonomy): Eukaryota > Metazoa > Arthropoda > Insecta > Diptera > Culicidae > Anopheles > Anopheles maculipalpis. Next base: position 321,106 of record NC_064871.1, read on the forward strand.
AAATACAATTTGATTGACATACATATACCTTCCGGACCATTAGAAAGATCAATTGTGTCTATTCTGCGTTGTTTAACATAACTACTTATAAAGAGTTTTCATACTCGCTGCTTAAGGTTTAAACTCCCTTTTAAATATCTATAAAAAGGGGATCTGCATGAAATACTCATTGGTTAATACAAAGCCGACGATCGGTCAAAGATCGCTAAGAGTATTAAGGGCCACGGAAGCCGCAGATTTACACAGCAAAGCGTTAGCGGTCTTTAAGATTTCCGTTTTCAATTAACTACCAAGGTACCGTGTTTTAGCTGTAGCTCGGATGGGAATATAGTACGTATCAAGGTTTAAATATGGGGTAATGGAACGAGTTCTATTTCGAATGGGATTAGGCTGATTCGAATTATACAAACAATTCAAAGGAAAAATCTTTAAATGTGTGTTTTATTGTAAAGTACTGACAACATCAGCTCAATAAGAAGAAGTTGTAGCTTTAAATTATAGATATATTTTATAATTTCCGTTTTCTAGCTAAAACTTTTTTTCAATCGATTTTCTATGTATGCTGCAATGACGGAAGCCTGAACAAGACGTTTTAACTATTTTATTTCAATAACAATTTACGCTCAAAATCGTTACATACACACAAGAAAAAAGACAAATGCCAAATTTTAGCTTATATTTGTGTTGCTTTTGCTACACGCGTCCTGATTACGCCGACATCACCGACATTTTTCTCTTGCTGATCATACCGGTAGAGGTAATTATTTTATTTTTTCGGTTCCACCTTCTCCTTTCTTGTTGTGGCTGTGCTGGTTGAACACGTCTTGGAAGGGTCAGTCATATTCAATCGCCGTCAAACGCGAGTGTTGTCGGCACAACGGGAAGAAAATTTAATTTCTAGACCGGATCCGGATCGGTACGGCACATCCAGGGTTTTGGGTACGCTCTGCGACGGTTGTTGTGACGACGTACTTGCTGGCCATTTACGATTTTCGTGGCTTCTTGGACAGAAAACGTCGTCATTAAAAGTCGGTCTGAGGTAATACCGGGAGATGCTTTACATTTTGTAAGGTTTAATTTTACCTTCTTGATTGATGCTTTACTATGTTAACATTAAGTAATGAGATGATCTGCTTAGGGCTAAAGTGTGGGAAACTGATCGGTGGAACTATTATAGAAAACATGTATTCACAGCACCAGCAAGCAGCAGAGTTGATGCTAGTGAGCTCATAATAATTTAGGAGCAAATGCAAGCTTTTAATTGGTTGGAGACGATAATGACTTGGCTAGCTTCTGTAAATTTTGTTTCATAGAACAATCCTTTCCTTGCTTGCTGCGTAGCTTGTGTAGCTTGGACATCGCGCATGATTTAAAAGTGCATTTAAAATTCAAGGTTACATTCAAGCATAGCACAAACGACTATCGTCATCTTCGCTGCAACTGTATTTGAAGTAAAGGTGAAATTTTGTATAACTTCCAAACTTCTGTTTCGTTTAAAAAGTTTGGAAACAATTGCGTGTATATATTAGATCTTTTCTTTTTTTATTTTAATTTATTTTGTACCATATAACTCACATTTTGCCTCTGCTTTAAAAAAAGTTTAATCCCGACTCTGTTCACTGGCAGCAAAGCATCTTAAACGGGAAGTACGAAAATGAAAAATATGACAGACAATAAGAACACCACAAGAACCGAGTCATCTGGAACCATATGGGGCGCACGGTATTATCCTATATACACTCAACATTGAAGCTATTCTCCGTCACCATCACCTGCGCCACGTGCTTTCGCTGCCATACGAAGATCATCTCTGCAATTACTGCTTACGGCAAAAGGGGTCATGGTGCGGTGCTGATGGAATTTCGGTGATAAAACACCCTTAACACAAGGGATGATGTTGGCCCGCCAGCTCCATCAGCCATGTTAAGCCAAGTGGAGATGACCAATCGAATATTGACCAACGGGTTGGAGTAGTCACAATACATCGTCTGCGCGACCAATACACCATAAAGCTCCACGAACCATGGAGAAATAATTAAGATTTGTATTTAGATTACGCCGGTACGCTACGTACGGTTTGGTTCGGTGAGAGAATAGGCGCAAGAGGGTTTGAGTTAAAAACGAGCTGGAAGAAGACAAATATAACGACAAAGAGAGTGGTCATTTTGTTAAATGCATTGTGCACACAGACTGCGATCCGTTTTCGTTATCATAAACATGAATTAACGCAATGGATTGAATTATACGCCTGACTTGACTGTTCTAGTCACACTGTAAAACAATCTCTTATGAACAATACATAATGAAGCTGCATTCACACACCTTAAAACTCTTACATCAATTAAAGTTTTAGAAAATAAAGAAATCTAAATAGTACAAAATCCATAAGTATCAAGGTTTCAATTTGCATTTCTATTGAATCGAGCACTGCCGAACGAAAGGTAAACATTGCTCAGTATTCGTATAACAATATTTCAGGCTGTTTATAAAATCATAACGGTGATCAATTGCCAAGCCTACCCATCAGTGCAAGAATGTGTGGTTGCTCACCTTACTGTAGCTGCGAAGATGGTGACGACCATACGTCGGAAAGATAGCTTTAATCAACGCATAACATATGCTCAATGAACATCAGCATACGGTTAGCATCAGCATAACTGTTGAAATAGTGGCGATGGGATACAGGCTACAAGAAGACTGGCGTAATTCTGTATCGCTTTTTTTCTCCTTCATTCTCTTCCTTTATCCCACCGTTCGGGCACACAGCATCAACAATATCTCAGACAAGTGCTTATGCTGGTACCGAAAGCTCAGCCGGATCGAACACGAAGTTTGGCTTGTCACGACAGATGCTTCTTCTTGACTTCCAATCGGTCATTCATCTGGTGTTTTTAAGAGATGAATCAAGAGTTTCAGTTTTTAGGCTCATGGTGGCTCATCATGAAATCCATCACGAGGGCTCTTCGACGCACACTGTCTGCTGGTGGGCTGTCCGGCCGAATCTAAACCGCTGTCCGGTCTGGGAATCAGTTACAGCGTAGGACTTTATTGTTTATTAGCAAAATAGTTTAGTTTAAGTGTATATGCGTTGTTCGAATGTTGTGCACCATCTTGTGTTGGTGTGTGTGTGGTAAGAGTGCTTTTTTCCTTACATCATTTGGAGGCATCTTATTTAAATTTATTTTTTATTTATTCTAGAACCATACGATAAATTATACATTTTTAGTTCAATAATGGCGGCCTGGTCTCATTACAAATTATTTACGTAGTCTATAGTTTTCATTTTTCTACCTAGTCGCCATACTTACTGTTCATCACAAAATAGGACAAACTCTAGCACCAAAGACAAAGAGGCTTGAGAGAGCCTCTTAGATTACAGTCGCGCGGAACGTTACCGATATCCTTCGAAAACTAGATCAACCATTAAATTAAGAAAAAATTGATTACGTTAGCATTATGCCTCCACGTTGCACTCACACATGAATTCCACCAAAGCAAAGGCAAGAACATCATTATTTATTATTCTCTTATAAGCGTCATCTTGAAACAATGCATGAAGAAACAAATAAGAACAGTGCCTATAACTATCGTGCTTCAAGGGTATCGTGCGGGCCTAATTTGTGTAATTTGTCATTTTCCTGCATCCCTTTAAAACGATACTTTAGGGAATGTGGTAAAGATCCCTTCGTTTGTTTATTTGGTTTCTGGATATCTGCTACTCGCAGGCTATCATTTGACAGTAAAACTTCATATAAATAGTCTTCAAATATCATAATGTATTTTAAATATATGTTTTAAACAATTCCAAGTTACAATACACTTAGACCGTTCCACATACATTTAACATATTATGTTGTGTGAGGTGATTCTCTATAAAAGGAATTGCCGAAAGAATGAATTACAAGCACAAATTAATAGCTAATGATCAGTGTAGCGATTGCTCTCCACATCCACCCAACTAAATTTCTTTTGTCTTATTGGTCACTAACAACGTATAATAAAACGCCTGAGGCATCATAAATGTGGCGGGTTCATTGACATTGACGGATTTTTCGCGCTATTGTTTTCGGCCCGACGATGATCGACCGTTTGACGCGCACGGTGCATATACAGCACAGAAACTTACGGCAAATAGACGGGCAATGTATTAGCACAAGTGCTCATTTTACGATCACAATAATTTTCCATGTGTAGCCGAAAAAAAAACCAGTTCAGCTAACCGTTCTTTTTATTATGTAGCTTACCTTTCATGGCGTAGCTCTTCTTATTTTGTCCGTGTACGGTCGCGTGGCTGTCGTGCTGTGGGATCCCAGTTTGGATATTCACTATCGACGCAAAACCTTTTTTAACGCTGATCAGGCGGTGAAGGATCGGAAAATGTTTCCCGATAACCAATTAAACGCAACTTATTGAGCGTTAAACTGGCAAAATCTTAGCCTCGCACGAAATCGCCGTGAACTTCACGTAAGTTACGCATGTTTATCACCAAATACACTAATGTTCACACCACCTCATCTCTGAACTCTGGATCGGACTACGATCATTTAATCGATTAATCAGACCAATCAATGAGGGCAAGTCGAATTGCAGGCCTTGCCTATCGCTGCCTCGCATACTTCGGTGATTGATCGCAATCGAATCTACTAGAGATTTGTATGCTCATTCGATGTGGAGTTTTGGGTACTGCGGGTAATCGTTGGGCCTCTAGCTTGAAACGAATGTTTGTTTGCGCTGTTCGATTCGTCCGGCACAAAACAAGACAGAGGCATGTGAAATTTGGTTCAGCATTGTTATTCACGAACCAATGCAAGCTGTGATGATAACGGTAAGGTTCAATGGCTAGTAGTGTGCCTCTTCATGTTGAATGGCCATTCTGGTAGAATGAGGTGTAAAATGTTAGTCCCAGAGTAAACGTTTCCCATGACTCCTGTGCGAACTGGTTTTAACGCTGGTTTTGTTCGACATGGATTGCTGACGAGGGTTTATTTTTTATTTTTTGTTATTTATCATACACGTGATTTGCCAGAAGTAAGCAGCATTTGTTTTTCCTTCATTACATGCTCCAAATTTTCCTAAAACTTGTGCGCGCAGAATCACACGTAGATGGGAATAAGATTTCTCTAAAAAAAAAATAAGTAGTACAAACTTTATTAAAACAATACAATGCATACGTAACGAAATTTTTGATGCCTTAGAAAGGTCAAGGTGGTCAATTTCCACCATCTAATAGCAGTTCGACCCTAGTTGATTCCCCATCGTAAATAAATTAAACATTTATCATCAACCAGTGCCAAGATTTGCATAGATTCATAAAAGATGTTACAACCTCATTCAGGCCATCATTCGAACACTTTATTCTTCATGATATCAAAACCATCATCATTACCCTGTGTAATGTAAATAATAAATAAATTATAGCTAATAACTATTAAGGTTTCGTTTCAACAAGCCATCTAAGCGAAGAAAAACAGTTCTGATGTTTCCAGGAGTGACATTTCAAAATCGCCCTCGCAACAACCATGGTTTGTGGGTTGAGCCAAGACCATAAAACTATCCCTTTCTATATCGGACACTCCATATTTTATTAGCCGGATAATCCTCATTTTCAAAACTTTGTGAGGTGCAAACGAAACAATCCGAATGATCTCGTTTTCCTTTATTGGGTTAAAGATATACCTGCCGCCAATCTTCAAAGCTTTGTTCTGTCCTTTGATCGGATTTACGTACACTGGTTATCCGAGAGGTTTTTAGCAATATATCTTTCGATAGTATTTACAGAAGAGCAGTTGAAGTGATCATATTGGAAGGTTTACACTTAACTGCTTTGTAAAATATAAAAACTAAAACTGAAAAGAAAATGATACTTTTATTGACTAACTTTGATCAAAAGGCGAAGAATGACAGAATTCATTTTCTACTCAATTGTTTATGTTTTCTCGTTTAATATTCTGCCTTCAAAATATTGCCATTTCCATCGTGTCACTCTTTTCTTTGATAATTGAAACGAAATGATCATTTTGTTCTTTACTATAGATTTTCTATTTAAAATAAAATGCCCAAACAAAACGATTTACGCTCCCAGCAAGTACGAGATCATGGCACCGTTCAAGTGTAGGACAAATAAGCGCAACCTAATGCTATTCTCCTGTGCCTAAGCAACAATACTACTGCTGTTCACGCTGGTAAGCAGATTGCAAAGTTATAGCCTCTTCCCGATGGCCGTCAATGGCCAACGCACCCGGAACCTTTCGTCGGTCGGTGCAAAAATTTTTGCTAAAACCGAACCTGCTCCAGAGGATTTCAAAAGACTGGGGAATAAAAATGAGCATTTACCACAGAATCACGAAACAGAAAGAAAATGCCGAGCAACAAAAGGAGTAAGCGCCAGGATATTGCCAGGATCCTTGCAAATCTCATTAGCATAGAGTATTCCACTTTTTGGACCCTTTTTTTTGGTGGTTGACCATGCGAAGACGATGCTACACTGAGCGATGCGACCTTTTGTACCTTTTCAGCCTTCCATCGGGTTTCATTTGGGTAATGTGGTTAAAAGGAAGCTTCCGGGGGATGTTGGAAAATTGGCAGCAATAGAAAATTAATTTTCTAATCCTGAGCAGCAGGGTCCTTAGCTGCTCAGAAACAAAGGAACGTCGAGGTTTAGCAAACAGTACAATAAAAAAAAAAACGAAGGTATGACCGTATGGCCATATCGCAAAAAAAAAAAATGATAACCAGAAAAGCGCCTGCTTTCTGGACGGGCGTACAATGAACAATGATAAATTTACCAGTTCAAGTGGGCATTAAGTGATTATTGATTTGCACCGAACGGCATAATTGTTTCTTGTGCTCTTTCAAGGGCATAGCTTGTGTTTCCAGTACCACACCCAGGTACACGATGTTCGAAGCTAGGCATGTCTGCTCTAAATCCTCATTGTAGGTATTCTTCGACAAGAGACAATATTTACAAACGGATGTGTGCTCTCCGCGAGAGAAACGTTTTCTCCAAGAAGAATACGAAATCCCTTTAGGACTCGATCACTTACACGCATCCTTCAGAAGAATAATTCGTAGGGGAGAGTTTAAAGCACAGGCTAAGACGGTTTGGATCTTCACGCTTCCTCGTAAAGCTAGCGTATTGTTTCATCTGGCGCTTACTAAAGGGATTCCGGTTGCCGGCAGGCTCTTTGCTGCTGTTTTTCGCAGTACAAAAAAAAAAAACAAAGCCACTCACATGCTATTCACATGCAGTCTTGTCAGAATTTGCCGAAACTTGGCACTCGAGCGTGACTAGCAGCCGGAATGTCCTTTTTGGTGAAAAGGTTGCGGTGGATGTGTTACGCTTCTGCCGCATTATGTAGTACTTCAGCTTGAGCGATTGGAGTGGAGCCAATCCAATCCGAAAGCTGAAAGAGGCTCATTAAACAATAGAGGCCGAAGAAAAAGAAGAAAAAACACCCTCTTACACCCACCGAAAAACACCCTTCATTCTCTCTCGCTCGCGTTGATGTCTGCGAATGTGTGTATTTTTACCAGGTGCCAATATGTGAAACATTTTTACCCCGGCACATCAATTTAGACCCACGTGCACAACTGGATGAAAACGCCCGCATTGACGCTCGCGCAATTTCATATCCATAATCGCACATACATATATCCTGCCACAAATGTCCTCCAGTAGACCTCTCCTATGCCATATTGGGTGATTTTCACGCTGTTTCTGCATGTCCTTGCCACGATTCGGTGATACGCTTGTCACGTTCGCAGCCCCGTTTCGCGATGATGCCAGTGCCGCTATGCGCTCGCTTGCTGGAGCTCACACGAAAAGAAAAATAAAGCAAAAATCTCATCCCCCTTATGAATCCTCGTATGGCTTTTGAGAGCGAGAGCAACGTGCGACTGGTATCCCGATACCAAACTGCGGGACACGATTATCGATACTTCCGTTACGATTCTGAGGCCGGCCGGGGGAAGCCACCCTATCGCTTCAATTCGCACACTCACAAAATCGCTTTGATTCAGCTACCATGGCATGTGTGTGATTTTTCTCTGACACTTTTCGGATATTTCGGTTGGCATTTGACGATATATGTATCTTCTCTCGCGCCCACCACCAACCTGCTATGCGGTACGAAGCTTTCCAATATAATTTCCACTGCTTCACAAAACGCAACAACAAATACTGTATGAAAATTTCCACACCCTTCCAATTGACTTTCAAAGCACTGTTCTGGTTCCCGGAATGCGAATGGTTTTATTTGGTTTTGCCCCTTTTTTTTCTTTCGAAGCTATGCTCTTGTTATAACACACTGTATCGGTTATCGTCTATCGTCACGATTTTTTTTTATTCCCCACTTCCCTTCTTTGCCACAGAGCCCACGAACCGCATAGTAGATTTTCCGCCGAGTAGATGCGTCAGTACATTGAAGAGAAAATCCAAACTTGGAACGCATACCAGACAATATATGCGAATATTGACAAATTATGAAAATTGCTTTTCACCACCAACCAACCAAGTGCTAGCTCATGTAGCTAAATTCGACAGCAATATGTGTTTGTATGTTTTGCAACTGTTCACGGCTGATTGACAACGGTTGTTTTAAACAATATATTGACACTCTTCATCGGCTGAAAAATCTTTTTCATAATACTCTTGTACAGATGTGATATTATTTTTAGCCAAGAGTCAAAGTTTCATACAGCATAAGAAAGTGTCATCGTTATGGCTAATGATGCCTTGAAGTAAAGAAAGACAAAATTATTCTTTCCATTTTTCTTCTTCTTGAAGTAAAGAAAGACAACATCATAAAAATCTATAATTATTTGAAACGTTTAAGCTCAAAAATAGCGTCCACATCCATACCCCAGGGTTAGATGAGGTTGGGTAGGTAAGCAAAGTTCAAATAATTCCCCAAATATAGTTTAGTGAATCCTGAATGAGAAAGCTTTGGTTGAATTAGCAATTTCTAGACGTTCTAGAAAAACACCTTTTAACGATAATGTGTTACACTTTTAGATGAAAAACTGTCGCACACAGTATCCTTACATGCTGTTTTGTTGAAAAACATGTGAAAAGGTAGGTAAAGTCATGTTTATTAAGTTGTTGCGGATGATTATAGGTGCAAACCGCTCCACACGGAACGCAGATTCATAACGCATAGCGGGAGCAAATCGCTCCAGAAATGTTTTGGGATACTAGTCCCAACGATTTTTTCAGTCGTTGTAGAAGTGCACAGAGTGCTCGTTGGATGGATCAGGTGGAGTCGAACCTGTCAGGGATCGAATGCAGCAGTCGATGGAAATTATTGGACATTTTAAGCGCCCCAAACATAATCAGGCGGCTTCTTGCGAAAAGTTTAAACCATCTGCTGTGTCGAATGCAAAGACGAATCAACCTCCCAACGTACAATCAATACCGTTGTGTTGTGCAATCGACAATGACGATCGAATTGTTCAAGATACACGAAAGCACATCATTTTTAGAATTTTCATTTAAAAAATCTCAATTCTATCTGCTCTGTTCTAATCGGACATTCTTTTTTTCATATGTTGCATGTGTTTTATGAGGATTCTCTTTAAATGTTTTTACAACATGTTCCTCTTTTAAATGAAACCATAAGAACCGTTGAGATGTGGTATCAAAACTCCAGTATTATTGTTAAAAATGGATGCTCATGCTCATCAAACTTCTCTAACGCACCCTTTCTAGGCCAGGAGGACGAAGGGCATTCTATCAATTAAACACCTCCGATGCCAACCGATTGTAGTAGAATGGAAAGAAAAACACCTCCTAGGTCATTGTCAGTGCGCTGACGAGGTGCTAAAACAGGTCAGTGCATGGGAAAATTCATTCACGCATTTTGAACCTGCACGCACGTCATTGCTGCCACACTCGCGCATATCGATCACCAACGGTCGGCAGATGTAAATAGATGACTGACATCGTTTTTCCACCGACAAAAAAACCTTGACTAGAATTGCTCATGCGAAAATTAGCCACATAGCACGCTCGATAATGTACCCCTTAGCGATGATGATGCCCAGTCGTTCGATGTGTCGTTGGCGAATAACATGACTATATACGCAAAGGTCGATCGTTTCCATGTCGCTAGTTTCGCTGCTAGCCTTCGACTTATTCGTGTAGCGAAACGACTTATTATCAGCGGTATGGAAGAGGCATGCGTCAATGTTGCTTTATTCTACGTCTGACCCAAGCTGGGAAATATGCAAATGCTTATCTACATCGTTGAAACGCGCGTCACGGCACATCAAATGACGGCTGACAGTGATCATAAGTATTGGAACCTCAAATAAAACATTCCGTTAAAAGCTCATCATGCGTGCTCTGTTTGCCGTAGGAATCTTTTAGCCTTTTCCGATTTCGTTTGTATTGTGAATTTCCATCGAGTGTTGTAAACAGAAAATGAGAAAAAACAAGAATTCTCAGTTCGGTTCCGCTTCTGCGCTGTAAAAACACCAAAATCTCAATGACAAAAAGGTTGACCGGACCGGTTTTACTGCTGGCAGGCTGTAGCTTAATTATGGGCCACCATCTACTCTTTGACAATTGACACTCTCCGACATTCTGGTAAAAAAGGATGCTCTAATTGAATTGCTTTATGGTTGCGTTGATGACTTGAGTCTGGCGAGCGAGTGCCTTTGTGATGATACCGAAGCCTTGTAAAGGATCAAATCACATAAAATTAGAAGGAATCTCGTACAATTCTCAAGACAGCTACTAACAAAGGATAGAGGAAAATACAAGAAGCAACTACATGCACACCAAAAAGGCGAAGAAAAACGGATGACCCGAGGTATTGTAAAGCTATAAAAGTTTATTGAATCATACCCAAAGGACGGTCTCTAGAAAACTTACTCGTGTATCGTACTACACCAATACCAATGACCAATAGGTTCAGAGGAACGGAGAATTCAGATGAAATAGAGTCATTATTATTTTCTCAGATGTTTTTAATTGATGCAATAATATTCACTTGGCCATTCGTTTGATGTTGCGACAAAAAGAGTTTCTTTGGATGGCCTTGGAGTTGTTAGCAAGACCATTTAAAACAGTACATTCGATCGGTTATGTTTTAATAAAAAAACATACCTAAATACATTGTCGAAAAACTAATACTCGCGTCTGAATATTAGTGCCTTTTTGTCAAATAACTTCTCAAATCTTATTTAAATACAAACGAATGCAAGCAGTAGCTCATTTACTTGTCACGTAAGTTGTTGCTGTCTCTCGATGTATAGAAATCGATGTCTGTAATATAGTAATCAAGAGATTAATCCGATCAACAGAGTGTAGAATATTACAGAAAAATTGAAGCACCTTTCCTGCATTTCACAATCCTGTAGCCTATTCTTAATGATGTCTAGTCATCAAACAAAACGTGTATCGTCTCTCCTACCTCATTCCTCCTGTGGAAGTCTTCACACATCCATAAAAAAATTCTATACTCGAGTAATAACTGATTGCCCAATATTCAATCTACACCAATTGGGTTCTGCATCGCGACCGCATTCGTCGCTCCAAGATGATTCGCCGGCTGCTACAATTATCTATAATTTATCATAACTATCAATTTTTAGGAGTGCTAGAGGTGAAGACTACTTCATGAAGAGTACACATGAAACGTGTTTCGATAAAGAAAAATGACACAACAAAACGTGCCACCTTATTCCATCTCTTGGAATAAGCAAACAGCCAACTGGTCTCTCTGGTTCGTATCAGACTTGCTTGCGTTCCACTGCGATATGTTGTTCTCTTTCACCTCCATAGATAATTTTGGATGTTGGCCGGGAAGATGGCCATTCAATGTTTTCACTCCGGGGGAGACGACATCTAACCGTCCCGTCAAAGATCCAACAGCGAGACAAGCCACAAAATGACAAGACAAACGAGTTTGATCGTTGTTTATGGAAGGAATACGGCTCCGAGCGATTGAAGAGTTAAGTAAGTAACAGAGAGAAAGAGAAGGAGAGAAAAAAAAACCCAAATAACACATTCATACCAATTTAATAGGCGAAAAATAGAACTAGCCCAACTTTTTTTTTTACGAAAAGCTGAACCGAAAGTAAATCCCCATAACAGAGAAATAAAATTGACCACCATCGGGCAAGACAACTGGAACAAAACAAAAGGTACAACGCCCCGGTAAAGATACCGCATTGTCGGTAAGCCAACGCAGAGCAGTTGTTACAATAAAATATTTGAAAATCTTCATTATGCCATTAGCCCGTTGGGTGGTCTCTCCGTTTCTTTCCCTCAGCTAGGCCCGGCCACTAGCTGGGCTTCTCTATGGTAGCCCCTTGTCACTGCTGTACATGCTCTGGCTGCTTGCAGACGTTTGTCCACCCCAGGTGATCCTACCAAATCCATGCTATGTCCGATCGGATCCCGTATGTCGGATCTTTTGAGGTTTTGCGAGTGTCTTCTGACACAAAAGTTGACCCTAGAACAACGGGATCCGTACACGCGCGCTGTCTGCCAACATGATCTCGATCTTTTCTTTCTTCCTATCTTTACAAAAAAAAGCGGCTCATAGTTCTTATCGCATGGGTCCAATCAACAATTACATTAATTTTTATAAACAATTTCCAGCCGGGGAACAAGCTAGCGGCTCTTGTAGAGATGATGTGTGTGTGTGTGTGCAGTGAAAGATATTGTGTAAAAAAGGGATGGATGGCGGAAGGTGTAAACTTTTGGCATGCGGCCCGAACGCCTTCTAGCATTCGACAGGTACCAATTGGTTTGCATTATCGCTTGAGTTTTGATTGAAAACTACGGTAAAGTACTGGCAACGTTTTAGTTTTGGTCGAATACATACTTCTTATATTTAATGCGACTGTTTACACAGTTGTATGCTAATAACTTAACTTAAAGGCACACGAAATTATCGAGTATCAATAAAAGGTTTTCATTTCAATTGATTGCATACTATTGCATAGCCACGCCAACCGCCTTTTCAATCATTTGGATATTGTATTGTGTTTTGTATTGATTGTATTAGTGTTGTCTTAGCTTGTCTTCTTTTTTCAATCCATCCCACAGCATCCTTATTGACACTATCTTCAGCCAGTTTGCACTCATTTTCTGAATCATAAACGAAAGTTTCGAGTTTAAAATCCCAAAATAACATCGACTGTAGGAAATATTTTTCCTTTTTTTCATCAAACCTTTTCAAACTAACATCCCTCCATTCGAACGTTCAGCTCAAGACGCTCAAGATTAACTGAGCTGTACTTCGGTAACCCTTTTTTTGCTAACGGAGAACAGTTTGTTGCTCTTCGCGCTGTTTTCAAGAAAAGGGAATCTTTACCGGTATTGAAAACAGCATCTTTATCTTTTTACAATACCCTAGAATTTGTCTAAGAAAAACAGAGTCAGAACTTTCCGTAGTAAAGGGAGCGCTATGATTTTTGTGTGCTCCTAATTAACCCCTTTCCTAACGCACAACCCACAAATCCTTTCAAAACATCCGTGCACTTCATTGCTTCTTTCCCCGTTATTATTATTCTTTCTCATTTTTCGCTTTGATCATATTGGAGGCTACATGAAAAAGGATATCCTCATGTCCGTACCTGGCCAATGTACGGTTAGAGAATACTGTTCGCTTAGTGGTGTGTATCTGCGGCCCGGGAGCGGAACACAAAAACGAAAAATGGGCCGTTGTTTTTCTTTCGTTCATCCATAATTCTGGCACTCTTTTCGTTAGCATAATTTCTTTCCTAATTGTTAAAATAACAACAGGTCTCTTGAACATCCTCTCATCTAGCAGATACATTCTAGCGGATCGCTGAAGGGCTGTACCTTGATTACCCTGTTCAGCCGCGCTCGTCCTAAGAACAAATATGCACCTTTTTCTTGCAAAGTGATACGATATTTGGCCAAGGGTTTGTTTCTGCGACGCAGAAATATCACATCGATGTAAAGCCAGCCCGTTGCGTATTTGGAGAGCGTCAACTAATGCAGTTGAAATAATGATTTCTGAGGAACTTTCGATTTGTAGCATATTTGCGCTCTTCTGGAAGGTCGAAGGACGAGGCGGCAGCGATGCCGATCTGTAGAACCGGGTAAAGAATCCCGCCCAGACCGTTTCTCCATGCGCAGTACTGTTTACCCAGCTACCCAGCACAACCAAGTCAAACGATGCTGGAAATGGTAGATTTGGACCTCTTGGAAATTGTAGTGCCAAACAAGAAGAAGTATCGTTGCAAGCAGACATGTCCTGTCTTTCTTTTAAAGCTTTCGGTTCATTGCATAACTGACGTATATAATCAGCCACAGCACAGGACAAAAAATTGTGTCACAGGAAGCATCCGCTGCCGTGAGCGCTCTATGTTCGTTTACGATTGTGACATATATCGCACACAGGCTGTGCAAGTATTGGTGCACGGAAAAAGGACATGTTTGCGTCACATAATACTACATAAGAGCATAAAAGACTTCCACATTGTCCTCCTTTAAAAGAAGATACGCGAGAGGAAAAGAACACAAAGAGCAAGATATATATGTATAAAGCGAAAAGAGAAAAAATCTGAGCATGAGCAGGATGTGACTGCGCTCAGAGAATGCTGTGACATTTCGGAGAAGAATCAAAGCCGCAGCATCTGTAAATTTAAAAAAGTAGGCGTCACCACAATGACAACGAAAACAGCGCGACATTTGGGACCAAATTGTCCCTGCGTTTTCTTATTTATTTATCTCTCTTTCGCCCAACCTTCGGCAAGGACACCACCGCTTGTTGTATATGTTGGTTAGTTACTGAAGCTCGGAATTGGGCCCGAGTGTTTGCAAGCCCTTTGCAACATGTTAATGGGAGGGGAAGGATCAGGATCTGGAGTGCCATTAAAATGACAGCTTTAATATACTGGACGGTGCAACAGTGGATCAAATGTGTGGCATATAATAACGAGTCAGATTTACAATTACTGCCATTACAAAAAAAAAGAACATTATGCCTGTTCATGCAAGTTAATTTATCATATCAAACTATATTACCAGCTTCATGCAATTGCAAAACTCACTCGACCAAGTTTGTCATAAAAATGTCACAAAGGCCATTCGATATATGCACAACCTCTTCCACGCAGAACGGATTCTTCTGCCGAATCGAGCAACTTGACCAATGTTGTATATATATACATATATATATATTTATATATTTACACGCCTGCCGCACAGGTGAATTTGTTTGTGTTGGTACGCCCGAAACGAGGATATGCGATCGGGGAGATATTTTCCCACACAATACCCTTACGCTGGCTTATGTTTTTGTTCTCAGAAATACCACTTACCGCTAGAACTCACTGGAAGGAATGAGAAAGAATGTCTCAGCGCCACCGTATGCATTCGAATGAGAGGGTCGATGCTAACTGGACATCTAGGATAAGATGTGGCATGGTTTTGGCTATGTTTACAGTACCCACACAGCAAAAGCCCAAAGTAGATGGTTGGATATTCTCCGCAAACGGTAATACTGGTGACATATCGTAAATGGGGACCTTCGAAGGAAAGAATGTATAAGAGAGTGACAATCCTCTCGTGCGCTCTCTCAAACTGGGCGAGGATGTATGTACTTGGTACGTTTTGTCGCACGCGTCGCTCGTCCTCGTACATGGACGCACGGTGACAAAGGACTTTTTCTTACTCCTCCAACTGACCGTACAAACACACACTCACTTACACACGCTCAGCACGCTGCGCTTATATACAATAATTACGCGACCTACCGCTTTGACGACACGAACCGATGTGACAATCACCCAGTAGGAAGAAGCCAAGCGTAACCGACCAATCAGAACGAGCCGCAGATCGGTGTCCGGCAAACAAGCGGCGGAAGTTGTCGTGACTGTACGCGCGTTCGCCTTCGTGTTTGATGCCGCCTTCCTTCGATCCACGTGCTTTATGGATTAAAAGGACACTTAATGCTAGGAATATATTTGCTTAAGAAATTCACACGAACCTGACGTTTTTGTCTTGTTTCAATACAGATGTTCGTTCTACACTCCTCAAGGCTGAGAAACGCGAGACTTACACCCTGTGATTATTTTTAGCCTCACTGTGTGGATATATATTTAGCATTGTTTTCATACACCCTCAACTTACACTTTCGAATGCACACGTTCACCAAACAGTGGTACAGTTACTGTCTTAACTACTGCTTGTACTACCACTACAAAGAAATGCTAGTTCCCTGCTCCTTGGCAGTTTTCTGGTCGTACGTATTTCAAGCATCGTTCCTACTTGGAATGTTTGCTCTTACTTTGCCTAGTGGCACAGTCTGAAGCTTCATTTGTGCATTTTCTACATACATCCAGGAGGCAGTTAAATTATGTATCTTCTTGAAAAATTCGTCAGGCTAGAAAAAGCTACAAACAATCCGTATTATTTTTACTTCGTTTTTTTCTTAATTGTAAGCCACGCGTGTTTTTGCGTGCGACAGTATCGTGCGACTGCACCAATACCACTATACCGCATGCAACGCGTTCTACCGAAAGAGGGGAAGTGATGCTGCATAATGCACATGGCAAAATTACAATCTTGTGATACTTGCTTGCTTCTCGCTTTCGCGCACGATTTTTTGTTACGTATTCGAACGCCAAACTTCCACCTGACTCGGCACACCAACACAACCGCACCGGCTAGCGGTTCGGGCGCA
This sequence comes from Anopheles maculipalpis, assembly GCF_943734695.1. Taxonomy (NCBI): domain Eukaryota; kingdom Metazoa; phylum Arthropoda; class Insecta; order Diptera; family Culicidae; genus Anopheles; species Anopheles maculipalpis. The sequence goes on from NC_064871.1 coordinate 337,773, forward strand.
TTCGGCTCCTGTTCGGGAAAGAAGCATTTGTGTTGTCAGCAAGGGGCCGGATGGTGGTGGGCAAGCCATGTAGACGGCTATACGAAAGAGAAGGTGATACGTTGAAACTAAAGCCGCTTCGCTTCGACGCACTAAAAACCGCCGTGTTGCGCTACACCGAAAACGGGTTTCTGGCTATGTTGGCTATGTTGGACGCACCTTACAATTCCGAACCGTACGCTGCCATTTATTCCAAGCCCATCAAGCGAGCGAGACCGTCGAATTCTGCCTCTCCTGGTTGCAGTATTTACTTGACTTTTCCCTTCCGACTAAACGGGAAGCTAACGCTCTGTCAGGTTCGGGTTTATCGGGCAAAAATACGATATTCGTTGTGGAAATAGCAAAACTTGTTTACACATTTTTGTGAAAAGTGAGTGTATTTGTGGATGTATGTGTGTGTGTAAATTTTGTGTATGTGTGTAAATGTGTGTATGTAGCAAAACAGTGCACAGCGCGCAAGCAGTATAAATTATTTTCGTGGGTAAAACAAATTTTTATTTCACGTTTGATTAACTGTGTTCTGTGTAAAAACAAAACTAATGTTCAAAATGCAATGATTTATTTTATGTCACAGTAGAGCATCTTGGCTATTCGTGAAATGAAATGGCGGTGGAAGTGAACCAAATAAAAGTTAATAAAGCGTGATGTGTTTTAAACGGTAGCACATTCTACCAGCAATTTGGAATGTAATTAGTGACACAGCTCCGTTTAATCGTGCAAAGGAAAGTGTTTCAATGCAAATGGTGCAATTTTAGTGTAAGGAAGAAAAGCAGTGGAAAGCGATGAAATCATTTCGATCTATCAAAAGATCCTATGAAGAATCTGTTGCCCTGCCCTGTAGTTGATCGTGTGTCAAGTCGCACAGCCTTGACGGGAACAACGTGAACCATAAGAAATTCCGGAAATTTTGTGCAATAATGAAGTGTTTGAATGCATTACTTGTATGATACTGCACAAGACAGTAACAGTAGTGTGCGTCTATTTTCCGAATGGAACCTAACCAGAACACAACAGCTCCGGAATTACATCATGGCTAACAGCAGTAGTGTGTTATAAAAAAAAAAACGAAAGAGAAAAGGAATGCTTAGACTGCTGATTAATTTCTCGTCGCATTGAGGTAAGTTTCCAAACTGGGCGAATGGTCAAAATCGTCGTACCCAAAGTTTTTGCACAAAAATACGTGACATGATTGGTGATAGGAGTACATAAAATCGTCGGTAGTACCAGATCGTGAAGGTTAGGGGGAAGTACATGAAGAGATTGTGTGTTCATTGCAAGTGTCAAGTTTTTGATTGACGTATCGCAAAGCAAATGCATTTTTTTTTAATTCACTGCGGCTCATCGCAGCGCATCCTGAGTGTAGATCATGTCGGCAACTGTGCTACTGATAGTGTGTGTCATCGAGTTCGACTGGATCACCGACTTCGGGGGCATCGTAGGAGGGTGCCTGAGGTCGGCATACAAAGTGACAGACGAAAGCAAAACATAGTTCCATCGGTCGGTGTCACAAGGTCCCAAATGCTTCAGCTTGCTAGAAGATACTGGGAGTAAAAAAATCTCTCTCCCTTGTACTGACCAAAGGTCCAGTAGCCCATGGTGTTGGATCCAGCTGTTCCGTACGTATTAGATCGGCTTTTTTGCAATATTAAAATGTCCTGCAAGCTGCGAAAAGAAAAAAAAAGTTCATTTCTATTGCCTCAACGACAATCCGTGGCATGCGAAAAAGATCACATACGGCAGATGATGATGATGCTGCTGCTGCTGCTGCTGCTGCTGGAAATGGCAACATCAACATGAGATTGTTCTTGCAATCTGTGCAGTTCATATGCACGGCAACTCGAATCAATTCCGTTTGACGATAAGCGCCGGACGCTCGGACACTAAAACGCCGACCGAGAGCCTTATCGTAGCGCCTAGGCTAGGCCGCGTGCTAGTTGTACAGCAAAACAACAACAACATTGACTGCGACACTGACATGCTGTCAAATGGCCAAGCTGTGCCGCCCGGGTCGGAGGCAGTGACCGCGTCTTCATAATCGACGTCGACGGCTTCGTCTTTGCCGTGTGATCAGTGTATAAAACCTAGAGCGATCGGGTCTTATCGCCAGCAAAGTGTCAAAAGTGGTCAACCGTACAAGCACTAGTAGACAACGCCACCACCATCCGCCACTTTGCTGGTATCACTGATGGTAGCAAAACAACAAGTTGTCACAATGAGATTGCCTCGTTGCAGCGAAAGAGATGGTTGACGATAATAAAAAACCAAAAAGAAACACAAAACGAAAAGTGAAAAAATAAAACGCTTTTCACGCCACTTAATGTTTAGCGATCCATTAACCAGCTGTGCGATTGATTTGCGTCACGCGGAAACTCGTCAAGACCGTTGCCAGAGTGTTGGAGAACACGACCTTGCCACATGAGCTTCGGTATAATAGTTTAATATTTGGCTTACCACGAGCAACTCGAACGTATGATTGGTTTAACTGCGGTCTAATATTTTTGAATTTTTTAATAGTTTTTTTTTACAATCGAAAAATTACATGCGTACAATTTACGCACTCCAACATTTCATATTCATCGTATAAAAAATGAGACAAACTACGATTGGTTTCACAAAGTTCAAGCCAAAAGACAGGGGAATTTTCAATATGTTGTTCTACATCTTTGCTTACGACGTCCAAACCAGCAAAACCGGGGTGCATTCGCGTTTAATGTACCAAGACAGATAGAAATGTTGGACAGACGGGAGGTGACAGAAATAACTCTTCTCCTTTCTGAACTGATGGAGGAAATTCAATTTCCGCGAACGAAGACTCTGAACGTAGCGAGCTAGTGTTTTCCAGATGACGCAATGTTATTTTCATTTGTCACCAAAATGTGGTTTCGTCTGCTCTCTCCGGGTATGTTTACATGTTTGGGCGGTTTTTTCCGTCCGCCTCACTCGGCGACCGGAAAACTGTACCGAGAAAAGAGCTGCTCCAGAGATCACACCGTGACACACGGCCGCAAGGTGCTATAGTGTCAACCCACAGCGGGAAGCAATGTGCCCAGCAACCGGCAAAGGCGAGACCCGGATCCCCCCGTCCGGAGTCTTTGCTTGATTTGTTATTGTTATTGCACATTGATTTGTTATGGTTAGCGTCAAACGGAACGAATCGGCTACGGTTCAATCAGATTTAGAATTGACGAAGAAGCATCAGCAAGTGAAGCGAAGGAAACGGAAAAAGGGAAAGACTGATCGGAGGTGGTGGTAAAAGAAGGGAAAAGCGTGGAAAGAAATGAGGCACGAATGTCGTTCGTGTAAATCATGAACTGTCAACCCGTGTTTAAACAATCGGTTCGGTTGGGGCTGTATTGAAAGCGTTCTTGATGTTGGAAACACAACCTACAGCATGCGCGAGTGTATGCTTTGAGTGCCAGGGTACACGACAATCGGGTAAACGCGTTTGAAGCGAGATAATCGGATTACTTACCGGCATATTCGCACTATCGGTGGAGATCTGTTGACGAGCAAGTGGTAGAGCGAGTCTATAAAGCGATGAAGAATCATTTCATTGGATATCGTTTTTACCAAATTTTTCGTGGAGAAGAACACTCACCCATTAGGTGTTAACATTAGAACCAAACTGGATCTATAATTAAACACAGAAAGACAAATGTTTAGTACTAAATACCGAAATTACTGGCAAAGGAAAGCATGACAAACATCCATGACAGTGAGAGTGCCAGTGTAGTAATGCTTAAATGAGGCGACCTTGGCGAAAGCTTGGCGTTTTAACAGTTCCGACTATTAAAAGGAAAAGGGAACGAGTGAAGGCAAAAGTTGCTCGATGGAACACGTTTAAAGATGGATTGGCGTGTAATTAAGGCACACGAAAACTGACTGCCAGAGTGTGTACCTGGCCATGTGAATGTGTTTGCGTGAAATACATACTTTTCGACCAGGAAGTGGACCAGCAAGCTATCCAGCAGGCTTGGTGATGTACATATATGATCTAAGCGTTGTTTAAGATGCCTTTGATCAGCAATCTTAGGATGTGGCAACAGCAAAAAAGTGCACATTACAAAAAGTTCAAACAAAACGAATCTTAATTTCAATGCCAAATATGGTCTGACGTTTGTGTGAATATGTCACCGTTTTGTGACAGAACCATTACAGCACACCTGAACCACCGACAGTGGTGGTGATGACGATCGTACGGATTATTAATATTTTATTGAACAACTTCGCCGTCCTATCCGTTCTTTTTTGGATGATTGGCGCGATTTTCGATGACGCGGCGCAAAGTTGTTGCTGCTTCCTCTTTCGTTTTCGAGTTCCAATCACATTTTTTTTTTTGGTTATTCTTGTCTCCTATCGCCGTATCGAACGCGTGAAGACAATCTTGACGGCTTCTAATTGTACACACATACGCACTCACACATACATCATACCCTTTCAGGGAAGGTTCGTTCTTGTCTTGCGAGATGGTCTTTTTTATGGATCGACATCCAAATCACATCCGTCGCAACCGCGACGCAGGACACCGATCTTTGTGTGTCTGTCGATCATCCTCCATCCAGCCTGCAACCCACCGTTTCATCTTCCCTGCCTCCGGGCGACCGTAACACTCGCCTCGCACCCTCTTCGCATGCCCCACCTTTCGTCGTCTTTCAATTAGACCGTTCCTTGCAGCTGGGTGATGTGCCTGCCTTACTTTAAGCCATTTACGACACTTTCGGGCTTTTCGGTGGCCGCTGACCGCAAAATGAACGATTCATCATCATCATCATCATCGTCGTGATCGTTGCCATCGTTCGAGAAGAGTTATCTTTTAGCCAGTTGGAGTTGTCTTTAGCACGATTGTGTTCTTGTGCTATGTCAACCGTAGCATTGCGGTCGACTCCTAACAGCGGGAAGGTTGAAATAAAACTTATTATTGGTCACCAATCGTAAAACTTCCCCACCCTCTCCCAGCCTCCTGCCGTTAGTGCCTGGGCGATCCTCCCGCTCTCTCCCCTCATGCATGAAGGATCTCTCTTGCACTGTACAGTTCGAGCTGATGTGAGTGGCAGGAATTTTTAATTTACAGTTGACCATCCGTCCGCCGGGAGTCGGGAGTTTTATGTTTTTATAGCTCGGTCACCATGCTTCATTTGCTCTGCCTCATCTGCAAGTTTCGTGCAAGGCGAGCGCGACGGCCACTGTTTTAGCTCCCCCGAAGCAGGACATTGTAGCAATCTTCCTAGTCTCTCACATTTTCTCGCAATCTTCCGAACATTTCATGACAGTTAGACAGTTTTTTTGTTGTTGTTAAAATCGGCCCTCTATTTAGAATTCTTTTGGGGTGGAACGTGGTGAAACAGAACCGCACAGTGATTATCGCTTTATGAGCCACCATCGCAACACAGCGACTTAGTCGACTTTTGTGGTCTTGTTCGAAATATCATTTTTCCTGCAATATCATACATTCTAGCAAGGCGTCCGTCCTGCGGAAGAGAATCATAAAAATCTGTCGCCTTCCGTCTTAAACGAGCCAGTAGACGGGTATCCCAATAATTTATAACTAGCAGGCTGCAAGCGCCAATGCATGGTGGCGGCAATCTTTCCAATATTCGCGTTGCAAAACTGTTCCCAGAACGCATCACGTGAGATTGAATTTTGCAGAACTCAGCCAACACCGAAGCAGATTCGAAAGGAAATATTTCCTTCCATCGGTTAAATGGACGAGATTGAGGGGTTCGGAAGATCGTAAATTTTAATTTGTCATTCTAAACGAATGAAGGCTTCGACCGAAAAAGGTGAAGCAAAACAAGAAGGCATCAAAGAGGGAATCCAAAAAACAGAACGATCCTATGCGGTACGCCGCCTACCAGCACGTCTTCACGATCCGATGGATAGATTAATCACGAATTCTTGAGTGTCTGGTACCTAGTACCTAGCGCAGGCGTCTTCTTTCAAAGACAAAGCAGGCGCTTGATTAGTTGTCCAAGCTTGACGATTAGATAATTTATCAAATAATTAGGACGGAACAGTGTTGTCAAGGATCAAGATATCTTTTCATGCTGATAAAATACCCGACACTGCTACAAAATGTTCATTCAAAATTAAAATCTTCTCATGTTAAGCTAAATCTCGGCGATCCTGGCCCTGGAGATAGAAACACCCATCGTCTATTTTGACAGTTATGTTTCTGCCCTGTTCATCTTCTGTATCTGCGAACACTTATGAAGCGTATGATTTGTCGGCCGGCTACCTAAAATCGAATTCAAGGTTACAGCAAGGTTCTCCCAGTGATTGAACCATCTACCAAGTCAAACCGTTAAACAATCTTCCTTTGTGCCCCGAACGGGCATGCCGGCCGTACGGGCTTCCTGATTAGAACATTAATCATCTTGTGTTTGGTACGACGAGTTCACTATTACACAGCTGCAGCACACCAATGAGCACTGCTGATTAACTCAACTGTCCACGATTTAAAATGTAGAATTTGACGTACTTGACGTCGATAATACATCTTCGTGGTACCAAGTAACAGTGAAATGAAAGATTATCCAAAAGAGGAATTGATAAAAAAGTACACTCATTTACCTTTTGTTTAGGGCATCGGCACAGTGTAATTTATTGAATTAGGCCTCATTAATCTCATATTAATCAAATACTTCATGAACTGCAGTAGTGGATTGTACATCTATTATCAGCATAAGTATGCTATGATGGGTTTACAGTTATGACAGGTATCTTTAATTCATGAAGCTTAGTTAACTGAATAATTATTTTGTAAAATCATACGATAAAATACATATATTATTGAGAGTTTATCTAACGAATTCGATAAATGACGAGTAAAGCTGCAAGCTGCTTTGCGAATAAGATAGAAGAAAACGAACCAAAAATACGTCGTAAAACGTGACGGAAATTGATCGATATTTTTAACAGCTTTGTGTCGACTGGACGACAGCAATTTGTCGTCGATGAGAAAAACGCCGAGAAATAAAAGTAAAGAAAAAGGGAAAAGAAAACAAAACACCACACCGATAGGTGGGAAGGTGCAGTGATAAAGTAGACACGATCATCGAAAATCCGCAAGAATACTGTGATGCAATTACTTTCAACAAGATCACCAGGCCCGGCCATAAATTGCACACGCTTTGTTTGAGTAATGATTTTCTGTTGTTGCTTTACTTTTTGCATAAACCACCAAACCTGCAGGAGGAGTGCTGTTGGATTACATTTTTTTAATTATTTTGAATTCCTTAAGTTCCAGGGATCTTTCCATTATTCGACATTCGATTTCGGGACTCGTCAATCGTCAAATTAAGTGCACATTTATGACAGTTTTGGTGGCATATCCAAACCCAACTTGCAAGCAAGAAACGCTATACCTTTTAAAAACGCTGCGATTGCACAGGAAAGCCTGAAAACGACCCTTTGGCCTAACCACCAATCTCTTGTGGATTCGAATGTGGTCGGTATCCTTGAAAATGTAGCCGGTGATCGACTGGTGGACCAATCTTGTGATCATACCGTCGTAGACATTACCGGGTCGCGCGTTTTTGTGTCTGGCACTCAAAAAAGCAAACGTCTGTACTTTGTCTCCACTTCTAAAGCCAACCCCTCTCCATTTCGAACAGATTTCACTAATGACAAATGATTGATTTGTCCCTCATTTTCGTCGTAAAGAATCGGACGCGTTTTTTTTTTGAAGCACGCGGGTAAATTAATTGAAGCATGCATACCATACGCACGAAACACGCGCTGTCATCAGATCCATCTGATCACATCAGTTTTATTTCGCTTCCTTCTGATGCTTACAAAGTCATCTAAGAATTCCCAAAACGTTCTGCCACGTTTTCGGTTGCGTCGTTTTAAAATCGACATTATTTCATGACTGTAGTAGATATCATTCAAAAATTCAAGAAGAGTTGATTCTTGCCGGTATAGTTTCGACAGTTGTCAAGGTTAATAGGGATCAATCCATAAAACACAAAAACCAAGTAGTGAAGACAAACTACAAGCTCTTAAGCTTGCCCATTACAACCGGAAGGAAGCATCATTTTCCCTGTTCTTCGATAAATCGATGTAATTGCGCTTAATTTGGTTGGGGGTCGTTAGTCTTGCCGAAGGTGTTTCAAGAGCCAAGAGCTAAGCAAGAAGATAAATCGATATCTTGGAAGTGGTGGTTGTCTGGCATTTTTGTGAGCGAGTGTGTGTGTTTGTGTGGTATCGAAAAACTTAGTCATAATTATTTAAAAAAGAACGAAAACGAAAACGTAAACTCTTCCCTTTTCTCATAGACATCTGCTCGACGGGCTAGGGAGTTTGTGCTATGCTGCCGCACTGATTTATGACAAGAGATGACACTTAATTAGAGGGTACCGCGATAACGTCACCTAGGGATAACTGAGGCAGGCGCACAGCAATCGAAGACTTGCGTGTAGAAAAGGGAAGCCTTTTTTCCTTTGACAAAAACCAGCTGCACTGAACGAGTGTACCGGGTCGGAATGGTTTTAAGAAGTCGCGCCCGAAATAAAATATTTCACCGACCGCCACCACTATTTGCTGCTGAATTGTTCACCCAAATCCATTTCGATCAAATCAAAGGTATATCAATAAATAAAAGTGGTTTGAAAATAAAAAGCGAGACTCGAAAAGAAACCCCTTAAAAAACTCTTGAAAACTTCGTTAGGTTTATTTTGACACAATATCAAAAAACAAATAAAATAACATAACAAAAAGTCTGGCGAAGGAATTAAAAATGTCGTTCCATAGTGGTGGTAATTATTTTCGATGCTCAATACGACAACAGCTCGACCCATTTCAATATTAACAGCAACAACACAAAGAAACCTCTAACAATTGTGCCTCATTTTTGTCAAAAATTAAACAAACCACCCCCGCCCCGTATGTCGTCAAAATGGCAGCCTAATTTCAAACTTATTCAAGCCAAAGATTCCTTTTTCCCCATAAATATGGTTAGTGTTTAGTTTCATTTCCACATAAATAGCACAACCATGACAGTGTCTCAAGTGGATTGACTGAAGACTGAAGCTATAATGTCGCCGACGGGCAGCCGTCAACCGTCAAATGGAACAAATGGCTAATGTCTTGGACGGATGTCACTAGCTTAGAAAAAGAAAATTTCAACAACGAGCAATGCGTTTTTTTTTTGTTCTTGCTTTCCTTCCTTTTGCGAGCTGCAATCGAAATTTTAACGCAAACACCTTAAAAATGTGTCATAATTGTTATGTTAATTTCCGTCGCTTGGAGCTGACCTTCAACCGGAGCCGACTCATGATGACTCGTTTCGTTCAGAGTCAATTTCCTGATTTACGATCATCACAATCGTTTTGATCCGTCCGCAGCATTCCGTATGCGGCGAACTGATTCGGATTTTATAGCCCCACCGCGCATGAATACATTAAAAATAAATTTCTTTCGTACGTTTCACACATCTAACACTTGCAAAGCCGGCATCGGGTTTCAATTCCAATCGTTTATAAAACAGAAAGGGGGGGGGGGAACACAGGTGTGAGAACATACCGGAGCGAGCAATGCAAAAGTTTTCCGCATTTTATTAATTTACAAGCGTGCGAAAATGAACGTCACTGTTCAGTGTCGTCGACGTCGATCGATCGATCATAGGCGTCGTGGTAGTAATGATCGTGCACGCTTTGGGCTTGAGACTGACTTGTGTGCGGACGTGTTAGTGTGGTAGCCTGCAATGCTCCCACAACCACACCGAACAAATCATTAAAACAGGTTTAACGCGAATCTTGCCTTTAATGTTCGAAACAATCATATTAAATCATGGAGCAAGAACATTGCAGCGGAGCAGTGGATACAGTTGGTGGGAGGCATTTGAACCGTTTTTTTTTTTTAAGAGGATGGCACGCTCAGCCGATCGCATTTCCAGTATGGCTCCAGTATGACCAGGGTAATACTCCCTTCCGGCAATCGTGGCGGTTTTGCGATGAGCTCACATATGCTGCATTCCCCTGCAGAAAAATCAAAGACCTAACTACAATCAACAAAGTTGTCAGGATGAACGGGTATGATCGTCAGTGGACGTGTACGCTCGCAAGACACACATTTTTATTAATAACTGCAACGCGAGATCGACTCAACGGGTGCCATGCTTTATTTCACTGCGCTCGATGCACTGGTGAAGTGCATTTATTATGGCTGTCGTTTCCTGCAGCTCCATTCCGGTTGATGGCCTCTCGACGCGAAGAAACAACGGATCAATTGGCAAAATAATATGATTTTGCGCTTTAAATGACATTACGTCCGATACCGTGCCATTTGCTTAGGCTTGTCAAATCTAGGCAAACAAATATGCAACCAAGAAAGCCCGGCATGAAGAACGGGAAGCAGCCATAACAACAACAACAATAATGCTGGTGGTGGTGGTGAAGGTTAATCTTAAAATAATTGAAAGGCACACAACTACACCGACTTTGGCGAGATGCCGTCCACTGCCGTCTGGACGCTTGGACGACCGCCCGTCGACGCATGCGTTGATGTACGATCACACACTCGCAACAAAAAAAGGAAAGAACTGCAACGCGTTGCATTACGTTGCAATAACCCTGTTTCGTTTGACCATTGGTCCATCATCGTGAATTTCCATTAAACAGGAACTGTCACTGTCGTTGCTCTTTTACCGAGCAGGCAGCATCAATACGTCAATACTAATGATGGTAGTACTCCGTTTGCACATGTCGTCGTCGTAATCGACAAGAGACATTTCGCCCTCTGTCCTTAAAACATCTCGTAACTTCCATCAACCATGGACGTACCGTGCCGAGTCGCGATTATCATCATTACCCTTTATCTCATTTTTTGTTTTTGCCTTCAACTAAACCTGTTCGATCAAAGCTCTCGTTCATTATCTGCTAGCAACAGAGATTCAAAGTCTGGATTGTATCAGCTTTAAGATTTACAATGAACTGTGTTTTTTAATAATCCGAGATTTAGTTAAAAATCCAAAAAGAACGTTGAAAAGTAACACAATAAAGTGATTAAATTACTCTACGGTGAAATAGGAACCTGTTTAGCTACGCGCTAGGTGCAACCCTATGCCCTTGCCGACGGCATTTAGCAATTAATCGGCGAGTTTCTCCCATGATACGAAACCAACACACTTCTCCTTAGTCTCCTGTCTCTTTTTTCGTTTAGCATCTTACATTAAGCTAAGTGATTCTACTGTTTTCACATCACATTTTATCACATATTTTAGTGGTTGTTCATCGAGCATCTCGCTTCATCTTTGTTTCACATGGTGAAGACATTAGCCGGATGACAATCATAAAACTCGAGCACAGAGTGACAGCTAAATCACATTAGCAGCTACCATTCTTACAGGAAGTTGAATTGAAATTCATCCACTTTTCTTATGTAGTTCAGTAGAGTGGCAGAGGAAATAAGTTTGTGTAACTTATTTATTTATGTGCATTTAAATGCATGCAATGAACTGCACCTATACCATCGGCACAAAAAACCAACTGGAATTCTTTTTGACAATCGGTGTTTGAGTTCATCATTACACATCAATTCCTTCAAGTGTCTTATAGCAAAGGTAGAAAAGGGGATCACATCTACCACCCATCATGCGTTTAACGTTTTTCATTTATGGTTCATTTTCCTGTCGCCTCGCCACGCCGTTTTTTATTCCATTTCGTCCAACACCATCACCACCAGATATTGATGATGATCGCTACGCTATTCGAACGGCAAAATTTATAAACGGACGAAACAATAAACAAACCATCAACCTCCTGCAACTGACATTTGACAAGCCTCGGGGTACCAATGTTTAGAAGCGTCGTAATGGCTCTGCCACCATGACCACACCCGGCACCCGATTCGAAATCCCTCCGTGTTCCAAAAGGACTGAGAAAATCAAACATTTGATTAGTGAAAACAATTAATCCGACTCTGCGATGCCAAAGAATGTTAAAGGGGGTGCCGTGCCCTGCCATCAATTCTGTCCTAAAACGCAACAAGATGAGAAAGCTGCAACTCATCCTTACCCCATGGATCGATTGTTTAGCTGCACAAGTTAAACGATGTAGAGGCGAGGGATATACCTATTTTTTAATGTGAGAGATGCTAGACGATTTTAGCTCAACCGTGTCTAACAACCATGTTTGTTTTTTGTTTTTGCCTTTCTCCATTACAGATCAGCAAAACTCCAAAGGACAGCAAGGACGGGCACATTTTCTCCACAAAATGAAACAATATTATCGAACGTTGCACTACATATAGCGAGGGAGCGTCGTTTTGTAGGGTGTAATTTAGAAGATTTTCCCTATCAACCGCAACAAGAAAGATACATCAGTAAGCGTACACACACGACACCAATCGGACTCCGAACCAACCAAACGTACCGTAAGCCACCCAAATGGTTATGTCGCCCAGCAGACGACTGTCGACGCCAGGTATTGCTGCACATCCGATGAATATGCATTTGAGCTCCCTGCAACTGAACTCCCAGCTGCAACTGAATGCTCAAATGCACCAGAAGCTTACGGCCGGACTGACACCAAACCACATGAGCGGATTTTTCAAGAGCCCATCCACTTCGCCCAGCAGTATTAATGCGAATATGAGCAACAGTGGCGCCGGCGCCTTGACCAACTCCAGTCACTCGTCATCAAACTCCACATCCAACGGTAACGTCGATCGTAGCACACGTGACAACACCACTCCCACTGGTAGCAGTAGCAGCAGCAACAACAACAGTAGCAGCATGCCTTCCATTACGGAAATGTCCACACATCCGCTGAATAGGCTGCAATCGATGCAACCGTTCGATTTCCGCAAACTGTCTGCCGCCGCTGCCAGCCTCAGTGGATTTGCTTCGGCCGGTTTACCGCCACCGAGACTCAGTCCTGAAGCTGCCGTTGCTCAGCATCACTTCAACCAGCAGCAAGCAGCCGCCGCAGCTGCGTACGCTGTCAACACGGCCAAACGACGCAACTCACAGACATCCCTGGACGCACAAAGCGTAGTGTCTCGTGAACATGCTGCTGCTGCAGCGAATTTCATGAGCTTGTCCATGAGTGGCCATGGACTGCCGTTTCCTCTCCCACCACCACCCCCCTCGTCTTCGGTGGCCATGTCACTGGCTAACTCACTAAACCACTCAGCCGCAGCAATGGCGGCCGCAGTTTCTGGTAACCCACTGGCGGCCAGTTTTGTCGCTCAATCATTTCCGAACCTGTTAGCTGCATCAGCAGCTCGAGAACCGACGCGAAGCAAGTCACCTCACTCGCATCACAAACTGTCCCACAAAGGAGTATCGCAAGATGGACACAGGAATTCGATGGAGAAAGGTTCGCCGAACGACTCATCCGGCGGACGAGACCAACGAGATCAGGATGAGGAGCGCAACTCGTCCGGAGCTCATCAAGAGCATCGTGATCGTGATCGCGAGAACGTGTTGAACTTGAGCCGTGATCTAGCCGCTGCCGCCGCAGCTGCCAATCGCCGACTACAACAGCCAGCGATGCAGCCAGGTGCAGCTATGTCCCGCATGCAGCATCTTCCACCGTCCTCAGGAGGTCACCTAAAGAAACCACCATCATCCCCGAGCAATAAACGGCAATGGGGCGCAATCCCACCCAACCTTGGCACGCAGTACGTGAACCCGGCTACGGGCAAGAAGCGCGTTCAATGCAACGTGTGTTTCAAGACCTTCTGTGATAAAGGTGCTCTTAAGATTCATTTCTCGGCCGTACATCTGCGCGAGATGCACAAATGTACCGTAGAGGGTTGCAGCATGATGTTCAGTTCGCGCCGATCCCGAAACCGGCATAGTGCGAATCCTAACCCGAAGTTACACTCACCGCATCTACGGCGCAAAATATCACCACACGATGGTCGCAGTGCGCAACCACATCCAATTCTCCTGTCTACGGCTGGTATGCCGCTTCCGAACGGGCTGAGCCCGTTACATCCGTTTGGACCAGGCTTCCCGCTTATTCCTCCCGGAGATCACCTGCGAGGCCATCCTTCGCTATCAGCTCTAGAGTTTAAGGCAAATATGGAGGCCAACATGCATCGACGACTTGCGGCAGAACATCATCATGCACAAGCCGTAGCCGAGAAGCATCATCGTGAAAGTGCACGTGTTTCGTTGAGTCCAGAAAACTATCGTTATCGTAGCAGCCCACACAGTGACACACCGGATAGATATATGGGCTCTTCGTCGGGTGCATCTTCCGGAGTGCCACATCTGAATAGCTCGGGCAGTCGTTTAGATGACGAAGATGGTGATGACGACGACGATGACGATGACGATCGTAATGGAATCGTGATCGATGGTAACGACGTGGATGAAGATGTTGAAGGTCATCAGTTCGACATGTCGCTCAGCTCGGAATCGGAAGATGTGAAGTCGTTCGGTAGACACGAAGACGATGAAGACGGATTCTCCGAACGGGGTGAGGAGGAACCGCAAGATTTTAGCCTGTCAAAGCGCCACAATCGTCCATCGACGGATGGAGAAGAGATAGCAAGCAATAACGGCGATAGTAATGGAGAAGTTACGCGCGACGATGTCAATGCATTCCTTTCCAACAACAAACGAAAGCGCAAAAGCCTCAATCCCACCAAATGTGCTGTGGTCCCAATATCTCGGTTGTCCAACAACGAAGATGCGGATGAGAAGGATACGCCACGCGCCGACGAAGAAACCCGTGAAACATCAATTCCATTGATGAAGAAAATCAAGATTGAATCGGTGGAAGATTCGCAACCGCACATTCTGGATGGGAAAGTATCATCACGTTCTGTATCCCCGTTCAAGGAAGCAGCTCCGGTGGGTTCTCCTTCAACGGAGAACGGAAATTGCAACAGTGCAAGGGACAACGGTTCGGAGATGACAAAAACGGAAAATCGAAAAATGGTAGAATCTCAAGATACGGCTATTCGTGTTAAAACGGAACCCCCAGAAGAATCGCTTCACGATCTATCAGCACCAGAAGCGACCGATCTGTCGCTAGATCTTACCAAAAAACAGTCAGCACGATCCAGTCCGGATGTAAACGCGAATGAAAAATTCCAGAGCAAGTACTCCATCGATGTTCGCCCTTCGTCCGAGCTGCTTGAAAACCCTCTCGCACTCATACGTCCCAAGCAGGAGACTTCTGATTCGGACCGGAATCGCCCAGGTTCGGCGGATAGTAAAAAAAGCTCGAGTGACAACTTTGATTCGGCAAACACGCTTCGGCGACTGGAGAATCTTTCACACGGACCGCTGAATGACATGATGATGCAGCGTGCAGCAGGATTTCTTGGTGGTCCTCAATTCCCGCCACTGAGCTATCTGATGAATGCGGCTCCTCCAAGTCCGGCGAGATCGGGGTCTCCTTCGCCCACGGTTTGTCAGGATCAGGACCTGGAAGAGTCGGATGACAACGTAGACTACTGTGAGGAAGGTAACTGCTTCAGCGATCCGGACGTTCCACTTGATAAGGATAATCCGAAAAAATGTTCAGCCTGCGGCAAACTGTTCCAGAACCATTTCGCCGTCAAGACTCACTACCAAAATGTGCATCTGAAGCTGCTGCACAAGTGTAACATCGACGGATGTAATGCGGCGTTTCCCTCGAAGCGTAGCCGCGATCGTCACGCTTCAAATTTGAACCTCCACCGAAAGCTTCTTTCAACTACGGCCGACAGCAACGACACCGTACTTCCAATGGAGAAGCACCAACAGCATCAACAACAATTCTCCACCGGTGGAGGTGGTGGTGCTTTTCCAGGGTCTGCCCTTCCCGCCGAATTCTTGGCCCGTCTGTATGCCGATTCGCAAAAGTTTCCGATGAACTTGGAGGCAGCATTCAAGAACCATGCGCTTGCCCCGGGCAGTTCCGCCTACTCGGATCACTTCATGAACGGAGCAGCTTCCCAGCGTGGCTTCTCAGCTGCAGCAGGTAATCCGTTTCTTTTCCCACCACTTGGAGGATTGGCAGGATTTCCCAGCCTGTCCCAGTTCTCACATCTTCTTCCGCATCCGTTAAATGGTATCGCGTCGCAGCTGTCCGGTGGAGGAGCAGCCGTAGCTGGCGGCAATGTTGGTAGTGGTGGTGGTGGACTCGTGTCAGCTTCCCGATCCGATTCACCAATATCTGCATGTTCGCCGCCAGCCTCTACCAACATTCCGTCACCTCTGTCGCAGCACGAAAGGACGACCCCGACTTCCGGTAATGGAGGATCGTTTCACAATGCTGCTTCCATGGCGGAGCAACAATCATCTAGTGTAACTGCCGATGGTCGACGTACACCGGACTCGCTATAGTGATCGATGGGCCGAGACAAACACAGTTGCCTTCTTTAAAACCGAACTATAGGTCTGTTGATGTCACATCATTCACAATGATCTCGTTTTTTTTTATTTTTGTTTTAATGAAACTACTTTTACACTACCAAACTCTTGTAACATTGATATGCTGCACTAGCATGTTTGCGTTAGTTGCGTTACAGAGCAGTCTTTAGCCGAGAAAATACATCGCACGCCGCTTTATTTCCGTAAGGTTCAATTAATTGATATATTATTATCTTATGCTTCCTATCACACTCTCTCTCTCACTTTCTCTCTCCCTCTCGCTCTCTCTCTCTCACTCGCTCTATCTCAAGCAGCTGGTTAAAAATTGAACCAGGTTCATTAAATTTAATGTAATAATAATTAAGCGCCCGCTAATTAAAACGACTGGTGTAATCTTAATATGTCAATAGAAATGAATTTATCAAGCGGTTTATCTCTAATATTTCCATCAATTAAAGGGTCGTATCCAAACGGGTTCGAGAATTTGTACCAAAATATCTCGTAAAAGTACTTCGTGTCGTAATTGATTGCTAAACAAAGAGAAGCGCTTCATTTGATAATCGCATTAGTTTGGATCTAACAAAGTGGAAAATTAAGTCAAATGAAAGTAAATTACGCTGAAACAATCTTAAACCTACATTGGTTAACCACTATGAAATGATGCGCATAAAAGAGAGGGAGAGAGAGGTAGAGAGAGAGAGAGAGAGAGAGAGAGAGAATGATGAGTCTTAACAGGAGTTGGAAATTGATCGCCGCTTAACATAAGAACCCAGTGATACAAAAGAAATCATATTGATATGCGCAACACAATTGCAAAAAGCGATCAGTAATGCGCTAAATGGATTGAACCTATTGCGAAACGATGCTGGCAAACCAATGATCGAATAGTAGAATGGGAGTAACAATGATGAAATAAACATTCGATTTCGAATTTTTAGTTAATGCTTCGACAAAGCTCATATTGATCTACAATGTAAATGGAAACCAGAAATGAATGATAGTTTTAGTTTGGATCAGGTAAAACTTCATCGTTTAATTAATTAACTAATTTACCTTTACATGTTCGATAGGTTATTTTGCCAAAAGTTATGGTTCGTTATTACAATTATTACTAGAAGCGGTTCCTACTCTTAGCTGAAAATTGTAGAATAGAAAAACAACGATAAAAACAAAACAAATGTAAATTTTATCCACACTGAAAGTCTCTCTTCACAACGAGATAGGAATGTAAGCATAGAGATGAAGTGAAATCGGGAAAAAACGCAAAACGTACCTCTGACTTTGTTTCCAACGTAAATGAAGTTTTTTTTAAGGTAACGCAGTGGAAATGCAATATGACCTGTGCCCGAGTTATCTTCGGAGTAAGCAGCAGCATCGTTATCAGCAACACCAAAATCTTCCATGATTTAAGTTAAATATTATAATCAGATCAGTAAAAATAGCAATCGAATAGGAGCAGAATGCACACGTATAAAAAAAAATCTGAAGAGCTTTTTACCTTTACTAAGGGATGCACCATTACTATTATTACTATTGCTATTCCTACTACTACTGTTTCGTTTAAACACATGGAGCAGGTACAGCTGTACTGAAAAAGTACTCTCTCCAGAAGATAGTGATTGCAATCACTGGTGTACGTACGTAAGCAAATAAACAAAATGTAGCATATGCAGTTAAACAAACGAAACAAAACAACAAAAAAGAAGTCCTATTCATAAATGTGCAATATTTTTCGTCTCTATCTAAGACTGCGATAAAATTTAGTCGATGAGAAATGGTAAAGGGAAGGTAGTGGATGTGGTTTTCGTCACATTCGTATAAAATCGTTTTTAAATTAAGTTAACTTTGATTTAGCGACTCCGAAGCATGATATTAACTGTCTGATAGACCGAATAAGCGTAGCATCAACCTTTAATATTTAAGAGAAATGAACACATATTAGTTCGATGAATCAAACTTGGAGCATTTTTGACAAAGCTCCGAAGAAGAACATAAAACAAGCGAGAAAAGCATGGAGGAATAAATTGTTTTTGGAAGGCAAAATCAAAACAAATTGGAGAGATCTGTTCGAACTGAAAAAGATGTTCTGTAAATAGGGTTATTGTGGAAGAGAACCGTGGACGTATCATAGATAACTTTTATTTCTTCTAAAGAAGAAAGCGAATGAGTTCATTGTATTGTCAATAAATAGCAAAAATAAAACAAAAGCAAACTCATGCATTACAAAAATCAATCTTTCCATCTTCCACACGAGGGAGGTGTGTAAACAAAAAATAAGCAAAACAATAAAGTACACTATATAAAACATAACACATTTCTGGCTCTATTTCTTGTTGTGATCACGTTACAAATCGATTAGAGAAATTTGTAGAAACTAGAAACAACAAAAATTACCCTTATGAAACAGATATCAACATTTACAGAAAAAAAACCGTTCTAACAAGAGGATAAAAAAGTCAGGTGCATTTTATTTATATATTTTTTTCGTTGCTCATTTCCAGTCGCTCACATTGAATGGTAATCAATCCAATGCAATTTTCCATGTGACCACCTTTCATTTCATTGTTTGCGCGTGTGTGTGTGTGTGTGTGTGTGTGTATGTGTGTCTATCCATTCGGTGGAGTATCTCACCGATACGTAATTTGTGCAGTGTGTATCCATACACGACGTGTCGGTCTCGTCCTACACGCGACACCATAGGCTACAGAATAAATAAACAGATCCTCCAGCACCTGGTGTGCATTTCGGAATCGCTATCACACGCAGAGCCAAACGATGGGCGACCACCATCCACTGCCGAAAGTCATCTCCATAACCGACGATGCTGGCAAACGATACCACCGATACGGTGGCTATGTATGCAGTCACGCCGGAACATGGGGAACATATTCATGGCATGTCATCACAATCGCTTCCGGTAAAGGGAACAAACCGGTTTTGCGAACAAGGGAACTTCGATGGGTAAATACAGAATCTCCCTCTTTGGTGGTGATGCTATTGCACTGGTATTATGCAGCCACATAGTTTGTGTCAATAACAGGTCTGTCTGATATGGCCGCGCTTATCGCCCCGGGTAAGGGAGCGATATCCTTTACGGTGGTGGTGTATTCACATTGATCGCCATAAAATGCTCTTCCGGACGGGGGTAGAAATGCAAGCAGCATAGCATTTCTACTAGCAGCTTTGATTGCCTTCGAGGCTGTGCAGTGATATTTGCCGAATGGTCATTTTACTATTGCGCTTGACATGAGCGTTGATCACCTAGAACCATTACCATTCGTGTAAGTAACCAGAGGAAAGTAACGCTACGGTAAACATACTATGAATCACATTAAACAATCGTACATGTTTAGATCAACAGATTGAATAAAATAGTATGTATGTTAACATCTGTTTTCTGCTTAAAACATGAAAAATAATTACAATGAAATATCTTTACATTATTCCGTTTCGGGTCAAAATAGATCCAAAATAGAATAGGCAATCGGCGAGATGCATTGGAACGCTAAATTTTGTTTGTCTGCACATTGTTTCCCAACAAAGTTTTGGGATGATTCGTATTCAATTGTAAAAACGTTTATGGCTCAGAAGCGCATGGCTGAGTGAAGGAATTGTAAATTTTGATTTTCGCACAGGTACATAGGAGAACCTGAAACTAATGATATCTATATCATCAGCGTATGCCAGCAGCTGGATTGACCTATAGCAGATGACACCAGATTTCCATTTCCAAGTCTTGGATGGCCATCTCTAGCGTCAGATTCAAGCGAAGACCAAGCCAGACCCCTTGATCATTGTCATATAAGCCAGGCTAGCATGGCCGGGATTCCAAATGAGCTCATTGCTTTGTATAGTTTTACCCTGGCTATGTTGTGATATGCGATGCGCCTAACAATTTTAAAATAGGGAAATGTAGGGATTAGATCTGATGCTCCGCCATCTTCTATAGCTCTGTGCTTCATATTTTTTCCAATTTTGCAACTACAATTTAACACTCAAACTAAAACAACCTCACAGTGTTAAAAGTTCTGGCTAAGGACAGATTCACTGCACGAAGACAATACTTTTGATAAATATTAGCCTCAACTGATGACGGTGAAGTGTGTTTTCCACGAAATTCGATGGATTTGCAACATCCCATCCGACAGGTGCAACATTGTTCCTTGGGCGGTAATATATTTTATTCTCCACTCTTTCGAAAAACCGTTCCCGCCTCCTCTGTGAAGGGAACCTCACTGCCTGATACCCTGTCTCCCCAAACCCATATTAGCGAAGGCTGGTTCCACCTTCGACCCGCTTCTTTGCTGCTGCAAATCAATGGAAGTGGCACAAGAATAATGGGAAGGAAGCTACGTACATGAACAGTTTTTTTTTTCTCTTAGTTTTCTACCGATCGGCTGGTCAATGCTTGCGTATGGTCTTTTTACAGATTGGCACGAAGAGATCATCGCGCACAAGAGGACCAACGAGAACAAAGAAAAATTGACTCCAATTAATTCTTCAGCAAGCGAGTTACTATATATCCGCTTCAACAGGCTCGTTCCGTCGAGAGTTTTTGCTACAGTGGTTAGTTATATGTGTTTTGCCTTGTTTATGTTTCACAATTCTATGTGGAAAAGGATCACAAAGCGATGACCAACCGTATGGTTCTTTGCGTTCTCTAAATTTGACTCTTAAAATTGATCAACATTGCTGGATGTTTTAAATCGTATAAAAATGCAAACTGCAACATTGCAAAAGTTTGCAAAATATATTGTTTTGAAATTTACTCACTTTTTTGATTCCTACAACATGAATCCAATTAATCCGTGAAAATATGGGTAACATTTTCCACCAAGGAATGTTGCTGAACGAACACAATAATAACAATAATAAAAGCTTTTAAAACAATGGATTTACAATTATTTATCTCAGATTTTGCAATGGGTGGAGTTTCAGACTTGAGCAAAAGCGTAAATGCGTGAGTTTATGTAGTAGAATCTAAAAGAGACAAATTACCAAGCGTCTGAGTGTGACGGACAAATCTACATCAAGTGGATAAGGATATTCGTGGAATAGCGAAAAGGAATTCAATACTACATTGCACCACCGAATGCAAGACGGGGCTGGAACATTGTGGTTTTAACCTTGTCGCACACACACGCATGACCGCAGAATGGTTGTCATTCCACGGACTCCGCCTCGCGCTTGGAGCCGCTTGATGCTGTGGTCAAGATCGGCAATCGCCTTTCTGTATTCTCTCTGAGGGCTACTCCTCGGCTCGATTCGCGCCATATTCCGCGGTTTATCATCATCACGACTACGACATCAATGATTTGTCGCGATCCGTTGTGCTGAACCGCGAAAACAGCGCGGCGCAGAGGCGCATTTAATGACAACGTCACGAAGTCCCACACCGGTCGGTCGCTTCTCTTGTGCCCATGTGCACGCAGCGAATGGTCGGCACTGTGGAAGCAAATGGAGGCAGGGCAGAAATCAATCTGGACTTGATTGTTAGTTGCACGGGTAACGGACGGTTTTTCTTGAAGTCTATAGCTAATGGCCTCGTGGACGCCTGTCGGGGGGCGTTTCTTACCGAGCGCACAAACGCACAATGTCCACGTACTGCGCGTTGCTTCAAGTGTGTACATAGATGTATAGATCAGAAGATACTGTTTTGGTTGGTTTGATTTTTAATCCTACATGCTTTATACATTTTCTTATACCAATAAAGTTTACCTTCGTGTTGTAGAAAATAATGACGGAGTCATCAAACACTTACGTATACTCATTCATTCACAGTTATTCACAGATATGTGTATGTTCAATATGTAATATTTTAATTAAAAATGGTTCATCTTAAACTAAATAAGGTTTAACTTCCATCCAGTTTTATTTTTCGAACAATGATGATATTACTTATACTAAAACATTACTCGTATACCATGTACTAGAACAATTATTTTCTTCAGAATAATTCATATTAATTCCAAAGATGTTTCTGGCGGGGCAAAAAATTTTTTTAACCATAATTTGTATAATGATTTGCTTTGAATAATTTCATGATATTTTTCACATCGGTTTAAATCGTCCCCTTCAAGTGAAATCTAACGATCATTATCAAAGTTTTCCTGTAACTTATTTTTCAACTACACACTTTAATTTACAACGTAGTACCGAAGCGCGTCACGTAAAGCCCTTTATGTTCTACCAAAGAGCGAAATTGTTGTACTTACATATATTGCTAACAAAGTGTTGGTAGAACTATTAAAAGTTTTAATGTTTTTCAATTCTATTTTGCTCGACTGTATTGGTTCGCAAACCATCGCATTTGGAACGATTCGTGACTAATTTTCAAAAACTTCAACTTATAATTATGCGCCTAAGTGTCCTAAATTGAGCTTCCAAATGCTCTATGAAGGTGGCACGTGCTTCACATGTTGTATGAATAAAGGCTCAAAAGTAGTGCTGAAACAAAAAACCTTTAGTAGAAAACATATCTCGGCATAAAATATTACAAGCAACATGGCGTGACGTAAGACGATACTTTACTTTATATTTCTATAACATGATTGGGAAGTTGTATTCAAGAATCATTTCTTCTTTCACCAGATATCGATAGTGCATTAGAGTGGAAACGCATTTGGAAAAACCAGAAAGAAGATAGTTCAATGACAATGTGGAGGTGAATGTCTCTCCCAAATCCTCAACCGTACTTCCTGTTGGTACTTTGGGGAAAGTTAGTTTTTGACAGATGATTCAAAGACCCCGGAGATCCAACGATCCTAACTCTTTAGAGAGAACATTCCCACAATGACATATCGGGCCTTCTACTAGACTACATTTGTACGAAGCGGTTTCGAAATTGACCGTCAGCAAATCATTTTTGGCGACTTTACCCTAAGGAAAACTCACAAGAAAAAGAACCACTCAAACACAGATCCCATCGATTCTTCCACCAAATTTCGATTACTTCGCCGGTCAGAATTTGGATCCTTTTTTTTATTTTGCCAAATCATGCCACATTCCGTCAACGCTGATACAGATTGTCATCGTTCGTCATTTGTTATTCTTTCAGCGCCATAACATGCGCCGTGTCGAAGCTGTCGGTCACAAAAAGGAAAACGAAAACGATGGTTTCTCGTAATGAAGATGACTGTTACAAAATCGAACGGAAAGCAATTAGTCATTTGTGTGCCGTTTTTGGTGATTGATTTCTTTCATTTTGAAGCACTGGACATGCATAAACCGTTGCTTTGTTTCTTAACGATTCGCTGCTTTTAAGCATTGCTTACCATACTTCTTAAGTACCGTATTTTCATTATGAATGGGTAAGACACTGATGGTTTTTTTGGTGTGTTTTCTAAATACAATTTCTTACAAAATCGCTGGTATCTTGCGTACAATGCGACGTTTAGTGGCCGTGAATGGTGCTAAACAACTCTTGAACAAATGAAATATTTTACTTCATACTACGATCGAACTTCATAGCTAGACATTTGGATGTCCTGGCAAGTCCCCTTTAACTATTTGCTATTGAATTATGCTGTATTTTTTGTTACTCTTCCGACATCAATATCCTTCAATCAGTTCCCGGTAGGCACTGTAGTTACCATTTTGTCACGTCATGTTAGCGTCATGACGTGATCAAACGAAAATTTGGAGTATTTGCGAATATCTGAAGGGCGTTCGTTACACATTGTTGTCGTTTTTAAATCGATCAAATGTTGCTTTAAATTGTGCGGTTAGTTTTTCAAATTTTTGCAGGATAGCTAATTCTCTCAATATTCTTCCTATTAAATCCCGGAAAATTACATTTGAAATACAACGCTATTATACCTCTTGAGTTTATGTTTAGGTCTTTTGCTTAAGTTATTTTTAAAGTAAAACTAATGTTGATAGGGCAAATGACTTACACTGCTTTCATTTTTACAGAATGGGGCAAATTTTTAGAATAAATATGCAACACATATTTTGAACACACTTTTAAAGTTTTACTATCTGTAAGATTCGTATTTAAAAGCATGTGACCAGCTGCATCAAAAATCCTGTTCATGGCTTCCGATGCAATCGGTATAAGGGATCGATAGTATGAAACAACAAACAAAAAACAAATGCAGAACTTTGTTTCTCCTTTTCCACTGGATTGATGTAATTCTTTGCGGGCAGGTGATCAATAAAATGCCCCACTCGATCCCAGCAAAGCCGGTCTTCTTTCAACATGTGTCTAAACACGCTTCTGTGGTTCGTCCAAATTTTGACCGGACATTCAGCAGAAGCTGCCATAATCATAATCGGCATCGCTTAACCGTTCCGCGTATTTTCCTTTCCGGATCCAATAACACTATAATGTTATCCCGGAGGAAACCCTAAAGGCCTTGTTTCTAAACGATTGGCCGTAACCAACGCACGCTAAATCAGGTGTGGCCCGATAAACAGTCAAAATGTCTGTCATTAGAGGTTTTGTTTTGCAATTTCTTCTTGTGCCACAGCATTGCTACTGCCTGCAATAGTTCACAAAATTGCATCCATGTCTGTGCTGATTGCTAATGGGCAATTTCCTCTAATTGATGCACGATTCCACCGTATACATTGTTTCATCGGATAGCTTAAACCAAGTGATTAAAGAATGTTTTGTAATCGAATTTGAGCAAAAGTTTTACACTTTTAATGGAACCCATGCTCCGCACCGCTGCAATGCAAGTTTTCTTGTTTGGTCGAAGAGACACGAGTTGACTCCTGTCGGCCATGTTTGCATTACGCACCAGCTACGCTGCAACTTGGCCGTTAGGAAAACTCGGAAATGCGTTTCATTCGGTGGCGCTCAAACCGTATACAATGGTGCCGCACACATTGCCCGTATCCATTATCGAATATGGATCTTTACGGCAGTTTTGCGGGAAAAAAGTTTTACAAGTGCCTCGGTCGCAAACGAGGGTAAAACGCAGTGTTTATAATTGGTAAACTTTGGACAGATTGAACTGTGCGCATCCGTTAGATACCGAGCGAAACTGCGCTTCGGGAGACGCATCCCTCCGTCAAACAATCGACGTTCTGCTGAACTTTACAGTCACAGGACTCACAAACACAGTTGCAAACTATCATTCGTACCATTGAAAGTGTCTTTCATTTTGTTGGTTAAGTGTGTAGTAATACAAGCTGAATGTTCTCTGCATTGCCACCCGAAGGCTGCACGAATTGTTAAATATAAGCGTAAGGAGCTTGAGGACCACTCAATTTAAATGTGTAACCAAAACTTAAATCATGCTTAAATCACCAGCTTATAGTTCAACACCATCAAACCTTATAATGAAGAAGGTTTATTTACAACCATTGGTATGATTAGAGCAAATATCAATGGATAAGATTGTACACATATAATAATTACGACAAACATGAAATAATTAGTATGAAATAATTGTAGGAATAACAATAACTCAGTTACTACATGACTGGACCGTTTGTAGCTGTTTTGGGTAAGAGAGTTTATAAAGAGAGATGTAGTAGGGTTAAAGCCATGGATACGTCTTCAGAGGATTTGCTGTTTGTTGTAGCTTTTTGTTATTTCATATATTTTTAGAATATTTTGTAAATCTATAAAAAATAAATACTCTTATTTTGTTGCAGTGGCATTTCAAAAAAAGGAGCCATAAATACACCTGGAATGATCTAATTCAATCATAACTCATAACCGCACGATAACACCAAACGAATCAAATCATTGAATCTCAACACAAACGCCAACTGTTGTTGGCGTTTGTTGTGTGGTGCAGAATTAACGTTTAACATAATCATTAACCTTCCATATAATTATCCACCAGGACATTGGTTGCAAAGGAGCATCACGAGTTAAGCCGTATGGTCGCATTAGGTCATTCGACTACAGTAAAACGGTAAGGTATTTCCATTTCCCACGCTTTTGTATCGCTGTAGTTTGTGCGGAAAGAGAGATCAGAGAATACGCCCAGTTTAAACATGTTTTGTTAACTCTTTTTCATCGTTCGGTGGTTCTTTCTAAAGTCCTGTTCGTTAACTTCGCTTCGTAATTGGTTTCATCAGCTTGAAGTTGATGTTGATGATGTTGGAAGCTTGTACAAAACTGCAACTACAAAAAAAAAGCATTTTATTGCTTTTATGAGGAATATCAGTGTCACAGTGCTCAAAATACATGATCTGCGAAAATTTTCTTATCTGAAAGAGTTGTGTTAACCAAGAGCGATCAGTGCATATTTTAGAGTTTGCAAAACCACCATAAACCCCCACGAAATCCTTAGTCGTGCCGTATCAAATTATAGAACAATAACAACAATCCACCTTTTCAGCGCACTCAAAAACGCCTTTTACATAGTCTTATTGTATCGTGGAAAACATCAAACCCCAACAAAAATTTTCCACAAACCCTAATCTGTCCGTCTGAATATTTGATGTCCTTGCGCACCCGTGTGTGCTACCGCTAAGCCGAGAAAATCCTTCGCCCTCAGTACCGGCAAGCGCCTCTTTTATATGCATTTATTCATGCGTGTTCGAATGTTACCAACAAAGCCAACATTGCAGCTCATTGATTGAAATTGAAAATCAACGATGACGACGCTCGCCAGGTCATCGGGCACTCGCCCGTACTCATTGATGCGGATGCCGGCAAAAGGCTTCGATTATGTGGCAGCTCGGTATGGATTGAACAAGAAATGCTTGTTTTCACAACCTGAATGGTTGTCCACTTCTGCGCTCACTTGCTATGTACGTGTGCGTTTGTGGATGCGGGGGTTTAGAAACTCATCATCGATGCAAAAAGGGTCCTCGTTCATCTGACTAGCACTCTCACTCGGCTGAATTGTTCGTCATATCATCATCGATATCAATCGCTAGAGCCGATCCGTAGTGAATCCGTAGTCTGCTAACACGCCGGTAACGTACGCATGAAAGCAGTATGTATGTGTATTTTATTTGCATAACACGCGACCGGACAGCATATTTTGCTCTCGTCATCGCCTTCCGCAGCAGGTTTTGCGAACGGGAGAAGGTTCGATTCCGACCATCACCATCAAACCGAAACGGTTCCATTATCAATGATTAAATGTTGTAATCTGGGGATGATACCATTGTTTGCACTTGTGGGTTGATCAATCTTGCTAGCAAGAAAGCTGTTAGAGGGGTACGGAGCTGGACCAAAGAACCATCACACGAGAGGAAGAGAGAAATAAATAGAAGAAGGAAGGGAGAGTATAATCATCCAATGATCCATTCAACTTTATCGAATCTGCATCTGATTTGGTTAACAACGACATCCCACAACATTAAAAGGCAATAGCATCCGGCCACTGATTTCAGCCCTTTCTGTTTGCAACATTTGCACATTACAAATTAAATTAAATCCCTAGAATCAACAACCCGTTTTTGTGTCGGAATTCCATTAACACCAGGCATTGGAAGCAGGCTAGCGACAAACAGTGACAAATGGAATTAGTGGCTTGCCACATTTTCCACACATCAAATATTCAACCACTCCACCGCTATTGGACTGAGAGATTATTCTGTTAAGCTTTAAATAATCCTCAAACAATGCAGCATTGCAGAGAGGAAGGTGTGCACGGGTGCAAGGTGCAAGCTGATGGATTAAAAACCAGCTGTTTAAAATATGTCCGTACTCCGGTGGGTTGAGTTGTGTAACATCCGGAAATGTCCCATAATTTCAACACCCCTTACCCCCCCTACAGTGCACTTCCTCCACAATTCCAGTGCCCAGTAGCATACGAGAACGAAGAAAAGCCGATAAATAGCACCGATAGCATTTCCACCTTCTCGAGCTGGGTGTGCATGTGTGTGTGTGTATGTGTGTGTATGTTCTTGATTCGTCCTGCCGGCACCTGTGCCAGACCGTACGTGTGTCTCGTGTGGCGTTTTTCACGGAACGGAAGGTGGATAGCGTGAAAATAAGCAATTCATTGCCCGTTTCCAGTAACTCCTACCATTGTTTTGCCATCATTGTTTGCTGCACATCCTGATGGCTGCAATTTAATACAATTTATTTATTCACAACACTCTTCGGGCGGGCGACGCATTTTTACTGTCCCTTACACCTTGTACCGAGGCCTGTGTGTGTTGTATCCTTAAACTTTTGTGTTTTTTCCTCGTGTCGTGGCTTCAAAGGACTCGTTGTCTGGCTGACACTAACGCTCAATAGCGTCCAAAAAGGATGGTGGTCCTTGCACATGGCAAGAGAATAATTCATACTCAAAGGACTTCGGAGGACGTCCTTTTTCGATTCGTTCAATTGCACGGCCTCTTGTGTGTTGGTGGTGGTACACCGGTGGCCCACTTGGTCGCTTCAAGCACGGTGTAATGCAAATCCCCTTTTGCTGCTGCCAATCCTGCTGCAGCATATGCTGGGTTTGGGGAATGGTTTGTTATTTATGCAACATTAATAGAAGGAACAGTTTTGTAAATTCGTCAGAGACACGCCTCTACACTCGGGACGGGCTGGCAATGACGACAAAAGTGGTTCCCGATGGAACGATGCACTATGGCATATTTTTGCGGGCACGTTACATAGTTCGCCATGCTTGGAGTGTTTAGAACATGGAAAACTTCTATTATAATACTTTTTTATAATTATTTTTTATCATTAGAAGCGGATGATCGCCCCAAAATTGCACACTGAATAATTATTTTTTATAACCAACACTGAGATACTTTCAGATGTGAATATTTGGCTGTTGGAAATCAAAATTGCATACATTCAGGAGTTAGGTACAACAAAAAGTAAAAATACTACTCTAACATTTTGCTTAAAGTTTAGTATGTTATTCTGGTATTGTTATTGGTGTTTAGAGTAAATATGTAACGTAGTTATATAAATTTTATAGTTGCTTTCAATTAATCTTTAAATGCTGTTGGAGCCCTTCGTTTGTTCAAAAAAAAAAGCTCCTTTTGGTTAAAACTGGTCTACATACAGGCGTTAGGAGCAACCTAACATTAAACTCCTACCCGTCATCGATCGCTCCAATCAGAGAAAACAATAAAATCTGTAAGATATGATATTTATTTGGAAATGTTTTAATGAGAATTTAATGTTCAACGTTTAATTATGGCTGCCTTACCGAAGATATGCGCCTGTTTTTACGATACCATTTCGTTCCAGCCTCATTCGTCTCAAGGAAAAACGTTCGCCGGCTATTCGTTACACATCCCGAGCATACTCCCATGGCCGTCGTTCTTTCCTCTTCCCTTTATGTTCCTTGAGAACATACTCCTACAATTCTGCTCCTAATAATAATAATGCCCTTCATGTTTCTTTTTTTTTCCTTTTTGGTCCCAATCGTGCTACCGGTCGATGGTAGCCGGTTTGGAGCATCTTTTTATATTTTTGAAGGTAGTAACTACGTTTAATCTTTGTTTCTTTTTTTGTTTGCCGCTCGCCTCCACTGTATTCCTCAGATTCTTGGGTTTCTTTCGCAGCTTCCACCGTTTCCACAGTTGCACAATGGCGATGGAAGCTCTCGGGTTGTCTCGGGTACAGATTTGTTCCCTGCGCGTTGCCACATGGCGCTGGCGGATTCGTGACGAAAATGAAAGAAAACTCACGATGGCTCCACCACCATCATCGAGCCACCGCCATAATGCGCGAGATAATGATGTGTTCCCTTCATGAGTCAATGTATATTCGGGGGTTTTGCCAGACACCTGAATGAGAAAGAGAAAAAAAAGGCTTGTATTAAATAAAGGTCGCATGGCGTCTAGGTGGATAGGACGAACCAGCCCGTTTTTCGGACTGTGGCTCGTTCGACGGACCAAACCAGACGCTCAAACGCTACAATTTCTTTCCTTTGTGTCAGTTCAGAAGCAAAGAAGCACTGCTCGGAAAGGAAGAGCCTATCAAACGAACCACGAAACACCTCGCTCCCTTTGTGCAGTAATGAGGAGTTATACTTTTTGAATCGCTTTCCAGTTGTGCCCTGTTGTGGACTCTTACCGGCTTTTTTGTGCGCGAATTCAAAGTCCCCGTTTGGCTCGGGTGTTACCATAAGACAAGATACGTGTACAAAACAAGATTTATCCGCCATCAGGTCGGCCATGAGAAAATGCTAACCAACCTCGAGATCTTCATTTTGGGGGCCTGAACCATCGCAACTCGGCATTTGAAGCTTTCTCTGCTAAGAGTCAATCTGCTTCTCATGTTGAGACGCATTGAGGCAGATTGTCCAGTCTAAGCAGTCTCGTACAAGTGTGTTTAATGATGACCTACACTTTGGATGGATGAATTCTTCAAACCAAAACGAAAAAAAAACTGCCGTTGGTTAATAGATATCACGCCTAATTTTCTTTCTTGATTCACTTCTGACCGTAGTTCGGAAAGACTTTCCGATGACGGCATAGGAGTAGGTTTTAGTCGTACCAGGGAGCCAAATATGAACACCTTACCTGAGGTGTATTTTATTTTATTAGCTAATGATTACAATTTACGCTACCGAATTAAAGGCTCTTTAGAGGTTGGAACTACCTCTACGATGTAGCGAGACAGCGAAGCTGTAGAGAACTATTAAATGACCATAGTCACTAATGTTAATGATTTGCTTCTGATTCTGTATCGTTATGAGCAGGGATCCTCCTCGAATCAGAGGTACCAGCGAATCGAATAAATTGTTAACCCATTCTCAAAACACTAAATCGCAACTTAATTGTAGGTCAACTTTGTGCGATCATCCCTATCTTTTCCTTGGCTGGCTGGCTGAAACCGCAAATGAGAAATGTTCGCTGTTGTACACCATCTAACTTTCCTGCTTCTTTGGGGACACCATCCACGAGTGCCGTTGACCCTTTTTCTTGCAATTACTTTAGCTTTACATGCATGCTTTTCTGGTAGGAGTCATGCCTTTTGCAAATTCTTCACCGGTATTTTCCCTTCCTATTATTGTGCTCTCTAACACACATTCGAAAGAAACATTTCAATATTTGCTCTTATGCTTGAGATCTTGCCGCGACAAGACAAGGCGCCAATGTCTGGCACTACATGTGGTTGATGTAGACTATCTGTTTTTTTTTCTCTCTTTTTTTCTTTTTTCCTTCGAATCAGTGAACATTTAGTCAAGCTGGAATCTTGTCCTTGTCAGAACATTTCTTTTATCCAAACAGTTGCTTTGCGATCCTTGCAGCCCAATCTTGTTTTTTGTTGGTTTCCTCATTTCCAAAATCCCTCCTTACCCTGTGTGCTGATTTAAATCGTTGTGTTCACGATATTTACAAGAAATTATTAACCCCCATACTTCACCTTCTTCATTCGTCCACGCACCACGGTTGCTTCTTGGGTTGCCGACCAGCTGCTTGAAGTTCCTCACCAAAATCCTCAAAGTCAACAGCAGCACCGTAACAAGTCCTGCTGATATAGGCATACGATCCACTATAGTAAACGAGATACCAGCCGCAGCAACAGTTGCAGTCGTTCGGTTTCTGCACAATAACAAAATGCTAACAGAACAAAGCGATAATGTTTTGATATTATTTTTCCACTGTTCATCAGAGTATTTTCTTTCTAGCGCTATCTCACCTGTGTCATGTTTTCAGCCTCGTTTGGTTTATATGTTTTGGTTTTATTTTATTTATTTACTTATGTTTCTTATTATTATTCCATTTTTTTTCTGAATGTCCACAAAGATACCGCGTACTTTGCTGATGATTGGAAGAGAAACGCAAGCCTTCCGCGTCCATTTTTGACAGCAAGATCGTCCAGCACGGCGTGGAGTCCAGGATTTGGGCATAAATGGCGATATCCAGTGTTCCGCTTCGCCGTGGTTTGTTTGTTTTCTTCACCGACTTTTTTTTTTGTTTTGTTTTGTTTTGCCACCGCCGATCCCTTCGTCGACTGTTCATTTCCGCCAGATTTTAATTACTATTCCTGTGGCGCCTGAGAATCGATGAATTGGTTTATGATCGAGGTTCGCTTATATTTTTCACAGTTGCTGAGGTTTATAACCCTTCGATACCATAACTGTTGACATCATATTTTATGCATGACTCGTGTATTTAAATGGTGTTTTCGCGTTTAATTTGACTTTTGATCTGTAGCATTTGTTGACAACATCCCTTTTATTTTAGCATGTAAATCAATTGAACAACACCGAAAACCTCTTGGTGGATTAAATGAATGTATTTCTTAAGCTGTCGTACAATTTGGCTTCAGTTTGGCACCGGAAAATTTATCTCATCTGTTTATCATAATTTAATAGGACATACCAGACCGACAATACGATCGGATTTTCAACCGTACCGCAATGTTCCACTGCCAACAACTGTTGGCGCTTACGCGCTCAAAGAATGTCTTATCGTTTCCATGTCGCTCTGCTTGCTGGCGGTGTCATTTCGAGAAGAAACAGTTTAGCAACGCGAAAACATTCAAGCATTCACGCAAATGTACCTCGTTGCCTTTGAGATAGCTTTAGTTTCGGGTTTTCGATTAAAAAAAAAATCAGCACACGCACACTGTGTACGAATAGCAGGAAAGGTCGTTTGTCAGGCCTGTCAGTTTGCTGCATCAGGGGGCGATCAAACGGATTTCGATTGCCTACTGAGTTGGAGTCGGAAGCCACCCAAAAGTATTTAGAATTATGCTTATTTCACAGTTGGCGTTAATGTTTGGAATCGTTGTTACTACTTGGATGACGTAGTAAGTGTTCAAACTGCTCATAACGATGCTCACAACGGTTGGTAATAGTCACGAAAGTTGGTGTGAAATGATCGTATTCTTAGAAATTCATAGGTCATTCTTTCAAAAATCGTAGTACAAGCTTTTGTGATGAATAGTCTGGAATTGAAGAATGCAAACGAAACATCTATCAGGGCACGAATATACGAGGCAAATAAAAGCAACGCTATTTCTTCAACCAAAATGATAACCGACAGAAAAATTCAATTACCAAACACCCAAAGTGTGATTTATGCCGTGCGCAAGCACATAAATTCAATTATTCAATTAACAGTTAATTTATTAATGGCAAAGCGAAATCTTGCCGCAGGAATTCAGGAAATGCTGCGTCTGTGCGTATACCGTACACGTCTACCTTTGTACTTCGTGCATAATCGTTTCTTTTGTTCAAATTGTATTCGGAGCACTGGAACGGATCGCTTCAGACAAACAAAGTTCTCACCTTGGAAAGGAAATGAGTTATCACTTTGATGCGCAATCCAGAATCACTTGCATGCAGTAAAAGGGAAATGTAATGCAAGGCAAGGTAAACTAGCTGACTCGTTTTGCCTTAAATACATCAATTTTGCACCTCAATAAATCTAATCATTATCACACTTGTGCTTCGATTTAGCCATCCGAATGTAAATGCAGTCCCGCCGTATACTTCACCGTTTGTGTTGATTGCGAAGCCGCTATTCCACTTGTCGGCTGTTTCGACTTTTTTTCCACCCGTTTTCTGTAAAGGAAACTTTTCTTTGCTCGCTGTATGTTCTTTGGCCATCGTCTGTGGCAGCCCTGCAATGGCATGCCGAGGCCATGCCCAATGCATGACCACTACAGCTGAAGTACAAGACGATAGATAGGATTCAAACGGTCACCGTTTATCGGGGCAAGTAAAATCGCAAAAATCGAGCGTAAAATGAAAATGCCGCTGGCGGGCATTTAGAGCTGAGCAAGAGAAAACAGAGCACTTGTGATGCTGGTAGAGTCCACCTCCAATCCACCTAAAATGTTTCAACGCATTGTGGTTATTATTTTTAATTTCAATGTTATAACATAGTTTAGTACAGCCGAAGATCTTGTGCAAACTTTTTAACAAAATACGCGATGTAATTTTAGTATAACTTAACATCAAGTTTTAATCAATATCAGCAACTATTTGAATACAAAACAGAAAAAATTTAATCCCATCACTAAAAACAATTAAGTTTAGGTTTTCACTACAATATCTGCGTACTTAACCACACAACAATCTTTTATCAAACACCTCATTCGCTCATTCCGCTTACAACATCCAGTGGAAATATCGCACCAACCGTATATGCGATGGAGACGCGTCACATCGCGCCAAATGGTGTGATTCAATGGTGCAAAAGGCTGCACCTGGGCATATGCTGCATGGACACTAGCATTCCTCATCTCATGTTGGCACACCCGCTCATCCTGCAGGCTGCGGGGAAAGTGGTTCCGGTTGTGCTTGCTAACCAATTCCCTTAGGAAAACATTTCTCAGCATCGTCCGGTTCGTTCTTTACGACCAGCCAGTAGGTGATCATCCGGGAAAGGAAACGCGAGTGTCGTCGGAAAAGAGCGAATCGCTCATGCCACGAACCTTCCGTCGTCAATGTTGTCCGCTTTGGAGCGTCATTTGTCTTCCGTTGCGCAAACGCCGCAAAACTTCACAGAATGGGGTGTCTTCACGTGTGTATTTGTATGTAAGTGTTAGCTTCTTGGTGCACATTGCGCGATCATCATCATAATCGCGCTCGTGCTTGGTTGCAAAAGCAAAAGGAAATGTGCCCCACAATACTCACCATACGATATGACCGTGGTTAATCGTCAATCGTGTCGCGGTGCGCACTGGCGGAGGAAAACTTGTTAACGGTTTTTATAAATGTTCAATATTTTATTTTTATTGCACATTTTATCATTGTGCAGACGAATTTTCGTAATTCAGTGTAAATATATATTACAAAGATAAATGCGCAGTAGAGAGGGAGGTCGATTGTCGTGTCCTTCCGCAATTGATCCATTGCCATTGGTTCAAGCGCAAATCCTTTGAAACGGTTTGCTGCGGTCGAAGCTGCGGTATAGTGTTTGCTTTGATCTGATGCTTTAATTTAAGAGGTCCTGGGTTTGGCAATGTTCAGAAATTCTCAATTCACAAACTGCCGGGGTAGCACGTCGTTCGGGCACAAGCGAATTCGTCTTCGTTTTATGGCGTTGCAAATCATACCCTAAAGGAAACACAGTTTAAAGCAGACAACTGGAAATTAATTTTTAATATTAGCTCTTATGTTTCTATCTTCTGATGACTTCTTAGAATTGTTCACAGAATCGTCCGAAAAACTGGGCTGTTAAACCGTCTCTTTTCATTTACAGTTCTAGAAACATATTAACTGTAGAATTAATCGGCTTTCATATGGGAAAGAACCGGTTGAGAACATCCTTTCCTTTCAAATACAACCAACAGAAAATCGTCGCAATCAGCCAAGTAGATATCATTGTACAAATTAGTCGACAGACGTTTAAATATAACATATTTTTTGTAACATATTTTCGATAAAAAGATAAACTCTTTGGAATACAGCATTCGTACAACCAAATGAACAGATAAATTTTATAAATGACAGCATTTGGCAGATAAAAATATACATTGCAAGATTAGATAATCTTGCAATCAGATAAAAAAATTAATAATTAGGAGGCTATGGTGTTTCCGGGAAGTCCAAATCATCAAGGTTCTTTGTGTGTTCGGGCTCCTTGAAAGGTCCTCGTGATATGTTATTCCGCCTACCGTTAATCATGCTGCTGTTAAGAGGACAAATATAACATAAATAAATATAAGTGAAATGATAAAGAGAAAAAATAGATCTTTTTCTTCCGTTAGAATTTTAGAATAGTGAATTATTTACATCTCAACCACAGACTTTGTCCAACACTGACGGAAACCGCTGGGCTGGTCATGTCATGAAAATGGCTTCAGAAAACCAGCTCCATGATGTCTTTTAAGGTTGTGGTAGGCCTCAACTGTGATGCACTGATGGACTTAGAATGGTCCAGATAATGGTCTGGCAAAAGATGGCGATAGACCGTACGCAATTTCGATACTCAAGGGTATCTGTCCAAGACTGCGAGTCGGTTGATGTGCTTGATAAGTACGTAAATAGAATAATACAACTATGCCTACAATTATACAACTTTTAACTTTGCTATAGTCTCGAAGCGATTGATACAACGTTTATATGGTTGTGGACGGAAGCAACATATTGTTGTAAAAATATTCATTCATTTTTTTCGCACCAACCTATTAGTGGCAGATGGTATTTGTTCGTTGGAGAAGTATTTGCATTAAAAAAAACGTTCTATCGAAAGTCTCAATACTTTGTAAATATTTTATTCCCAACTAAATTCCTTCCGCCTGCGGTAGCAATGTGGGAGGTCTCAACAAAAACAGAAAAAGGGAAAAAAGATTGTATTCAGTGGGTGGACAAACAAAACACAAGCGTTTAGAAGTGGTGAGACATTTTTACACCTTCTTCAAGAACCCGAAGAAACAACATAACAACATTACAGAGTGTCTGCATACTTCACACACTCGCATCCTTCCCTAGACATAAATATGCTTTAGCCTTACAGTCATTACTCAGCTGCTTATTACGATCTTTATGGTTTATGCATTTCTTACCTTTAGCGTCTTGACTATTGGTCTGCACAAACAACATTTTGCAGATATCCTCGCAAAGAAGGAACCGAAGCCATCTAGACTAAAAACAAGCCAACGAGAAAAACCTTTAAAGAAACAACATTCTATGATATACATATAATACTTGTGTTTCTTGTGTGCCCGGGCTACGATACTAGAGGCGATGAAGCTGACAGTAGTGCTTTCAATGTAATTCGTATAGATTTTCCTCTCAACACTTTCCTACTGTCTGATGTAATACTACTTCTACTTCTACTAATCCATCGTGCTTAGTAGTGATGAGTGTGTAATAGAATATTGTGGCACGAATAACTTTTATTATGAAGCATAACTATAAACTTCCACACAGTTTTATAAAAATCAATATTCTTCTTGGATTCGTCCTTTGTATATTTATTATATTTTTTACTTTTCTCTTTTTATTCACACATAAAACAGTAAAATCTCGCCCCAAAGGCCCAGATCCTCAAAGCCAAATCAGTCCAGTAGAGAGTGTTTGTAAAGAATTTGTCATTCCTAGCGGCTTGTTATTGTCAAAAAGGAATATTTTTTGGCAAAATTCCATCTTATGTGCTCGATCTAACATACTAACCATGATGACGGCAAAAAAGGGGTGAGAAAGAAGGAATGAGTTATTTTACTGACGCGATACTTAAAATACCATGAGAATGTTAATTTATTTTTACCTGGCTCAGAAATCTTCCGTTAAACGGAAGGTTGCCACCTCAGACCCATGTCCCCAATGCTTAAAAACAACAAGCTGTGGTAAAAATCCGCACAATCGTACCATTCCGACCAATATAGCGTCGTCCTGCATCGATCCATTCCGTTTCTGTCGAGCCACACATCGCTTCGAGGATCGGAAGGGGTTCCAGAACGGAAAATGTAACTTCATTTGTCAAATTGACAACGGGCTCATTTTTCACAGCGGGGATGAAAATCATTGACAGTTCGCAGTATCGTTCAAAACTGACTCAATCCACCCGCGGTCTCTCTGTTACTCACACACATACACACACACAGGCTCCGGTTCAATCTGCCACCTTCTCCATCTCCATTCGTCACCCACGGTATTCATCACCTCTCATCATCATCGGGTTTGGTATTCCGCAGCGACACATAAACGCAAACCAATCCACACGATTCCATCATTTTGCGATATTCGTCCAGTTGTTCTCACCATATGTAACACAAACTCACACACACACACACACAGAAACGTACGCCTCGCATCCTCCCCTTGGTGCTAGTGGAGGATCAGTAATCCATGTGAAGTGGTGGTGGGATCACAATACAATAAATTGTGATGTTGATATTGCACGAAGGTGAGCATGGCGGAAACGATGGTGAATCCTTCCATTCGATTTTGCATCACACCACGGGCTCCTTTCTGTTATGCTATCCCTTCCTCCACTAGGCGCAGGGCTCATTTGGTTGACAGCGGTCACTGAGCCTGAAAGAGCCCTCCTCTATGTAGCCTAAACTGCTCCATACATAAAACGGCTTTCCGAGCGTGGAGTACGCAGTCACTGCGATCAAGTCTCAAATCGGAAGGCAGCGTGAAATCGTCTTGGCAGAAAGATAAAACAGACAACGGCAACCCTGGAATGATTGTCCCTTCCACTGTGTTCCTGTAGCATCCGTAGCATCCTTTCGGCTCACACTTGCCGCTTTCGCACAAGCACACACGCACACAAAGGTATTCGTACATAATCGCTCCATAAACCAATATTTCATCGGAAGATATCGGAAAGCAGTATAAAATAATCATATTTTATCCAGCGGCGTGTCTCCACATGGAGCGTGTGCTTTTTTCCTTACTGTCCTTGTCTTCTTCCACGCCCTGCCTTGCAAGCATTTTGCTTTTCCAGCCGCGTTATGTTTGCGGTTTTATTTTTTATTATTATTTGGGGCCGAAAATTGGACCACTCTGATTCTCACTCTTGCGCTCACCCCTACGGCAACGATTTAACCCAAACCTTGAAATTGATAACTTTTTTTCGCCTCTTCGCACACGCCCCCGACTCCGGACAAGACTTGCATGCTAACGAACTGTCCCTTACCCGGAGGTGATTCGATTATGTGTGCGAAGCATAGTGCGGTGGATATAAACATCATTTCTCATACTTATGATCGCGTCACGTTCCGGAGCCCTTTTGTCCAGGCTGATCTGACATCAAAATATTCATTTGGTTTACAATTCTCCCTTTCTGTCCTTCCTCTGCTTTGAATCACTTTACGCTTCACCCTTAAAGGATATCTTCCTCAAACCACGATGCCGTAAATGACAACCAGCGTAACACTCGTGCCCGCAAAATAGTCCCCCGCTTTTTTCAGATCACATTCCCGGGGTCTCGATTTACCCGGCGTAGTTGTCGTGGTTGGATGAATTCCATTGTGTCGCATCAAAATCGTACCCTTACCGCGTCTTTCAGAGACGTCCCTGCTTCTGATTGTTTGACATTTCTATTTTTCTTGTGTGATATTTTTTTATGTTACTTCACTGTCACTGTTGCCCGTTGTTGTTATAGCTGTCCTAGGCAATGTTTTTCTTTTGCATTTTCTTCACCGTCACCTAACGTTTTATACAAAAAAAAGCACTGCGTGTTCAAGGTGCGCTCGAGAAGTCACGGCAAACAAGTGGCCCATCTTAGTGGTCCAAACACATTCAATGACAAGGCATGTTGAGCCGAGTCACGCAGACGAGTACGGTACGAATTGGTCTCAAACTCAACCACAACACTTGAGAGGGATACGGCAGAAGGATGTTAGAAAAGAGTTGCGGAACTCTTACTGTCGTCTAACTTTATGCTACATGCTGCGACATATTGAGAGCATGATCTTTTTTCATTATTTTCTTTAAAGCAATAAAACTAACAGAAAATCGATTTAATCCTTCCGTACTTGAGGGTTGAAAAATAAGGAGAACGTTATGCCCAAATTTAAAAATAGACAAAGTGGACGAACGTGAGTTGTGAGTAATCAGAATTGACACTTGTTTTTTTTTAAAGTTCTCCAATATTTATCACTGTTGGCTGCCACCCAACACCAAACCAAGGAATCGAATATAATCGATCTTTGAACAAGATCACACCCCATTCATCTTCCTTCCTCATGAATGCTTTGGAAAAAAGATTATTTATTGCGCTTGACCATCAAGGCTCAGTTGCATCACTTTGTCTTCGAGATCTGTAGTTCTTCGTTCATCCCTAGGGTGAGGAGATGTCCAACAATGTTGTCTTAATGGTTCAAATAGCTGCACGAACAAAACAGCATTAACATGACTCATGACAGTGTCTTATAATTGCAGACTGTTTGTAATAATATTTATTGTTCCGAATCGTTTGCGGTATAAACGATCATACAAGTATTATTGGATAAAAAAGGTTGCATGTGTTTTATTATTGCATGTGTAATATTTTGACTAGCTCTGAACCAACGGGTATCTGATTAGTTCCGAACAGTTGCTGAGACGTTTTATGAAATCACATTGAGACAATAGGGTCAAAAAGGTCCCATCTAAGTTTTCCAAGTGCGGCGGCAATAATTTTGTTGGTTGGTTAACAAACTAACGATAAACTAGCCGAAACTCAGACCATCGCTTAGCGATCTATGTATGTGTGCGTGTATGGATGTATGCTTGTGTCGTTATTAATGTGATCTATAAATATATACATTTTGTCGGCATCACGACAAAAGAAACAAGAAAATTAATCATATTTTTTCTCCCATCTTCGATCCATAGCACGCACCTTCTGCCTGAACGATTTTACCTGCGCTTGAGGATCGTCAGATCGTCACACAGAGTGTATTTTTTATTGTTATTATTTTTGTCGAGCCTGGTGTCAGTGATCCAGACTGTCCGAAAGAATCGTTCCGATTCTGAGGTACCCACAAAATTGAATTTTGGGTTCGTTTGACCGCGTGGTGTTCATCCCACAAGTTCGCCCTGGGGTTCGTCGCTTGTGTCGCTTTGTGATCCTTCGTTTCGTTTTGTTCATTTTAGTCACAGTTGTCATGTTGCCCGAAAGTGCTATCGCGAGCGCATGCCTTTGTGGTTGATACTAATCTGATTCCTCAATTCGATTACATCAGTAGGTTTCGTCCCGAAGAAATTGTTTGGCTGTTACATGAGAATATCAAGCGTCTCTGGGCAATTTGCCGGACTCCTTCACTCAATCGCTTGCTGTCATCACAGCCACACAACCAGCAACGTTCGAGGGCCATCTTTGTGCCCGACAAATAAGTGACCGGATAGAGCGCAGGACACAGAAATTGCTTCCACAATTCAGCAAATTGGATCAACCAACCTCAGCAAAAGACGCGTTAAATGAAGGTATTGGTAATGACTCTTGATGTTATTTTTGCTCTTCTCCATGGCCTGGCCCTCGTCTGACCTGATCGTTGGTTTGGAAATGATGATCGTGTCCTCATCGTACCAGGATTAGGATTTCTGTTTTATTGTACGTTCGATATTACATACCCACCCGTGATGATATTCCCTTGTTTCGCGTGTTGACTGTGACTTCAAACAAGCTTAGGAGACCATAATCAATGAGAATAATTTTCTCAAAACATTTTCGGTGGTGTGCGCGGTTGATTGAGTCAAAGGTTTCTTCTTTATTTTTTCCTTTCTCAAATTGTATCATGACAACCACGAACGAACGATCGAACGAACGAACGAACGAATGAACGAACGAAACATGGTTTGGAGGAAACGTTTGAATAACATGATTTGCAAGATTTTACGTGCCGTATGGTGCTCGATCGGACGATACGAGTCATTTAACGGACACTATTTTTGTGAAAAGATCGAAGGATGAGTTATTGTTTGATTATAGATTGTCAACACGGTTTGTTGTTTCCACGGATGATTGCTTTTTTCTTACTTGTATATTTCTTCGTTCTCTTTCAACTGGAAAGTGAGCTTTTTGTATTCCTGAAATTTATAAGTCCTCTTTCATCGATATATTTCTTCTTCTTGGCTAAACGTCTTGTAAATCATGACGCCCATCTAATGGCCTACTAGCCTTAGCGATAGTTCGTAGTTTGATAGTCAGCACTCTCTTCATGAGAACGGTAAGGATAAGATTTGAACCTCGCTCGTGCCGTGTGCCGCCACGGCACCTTTTATTAGCTCTGTAACTGAATCGCAGACTGCGGCCGGGGACTTCTTTACAATAGGGTTCCAACATTTTTATTAAGCTTTTTCTGAGAGAAAAAAATTTAATCTATCCGTTCTTTGTCTTCCCTGATTACTATTTTTTTCTCTGTATTCTGTAATTTGTAAAAGTATTCACAAATTCATAGTAAAAAATAGCAAGACAAAAGTTTTTAATCACTTCAGAAATTGCAGTTCCTTGGTAAATGGATTGAAATATTATCTCAAAATTGCCATCGTTATCATCCCCCCCAAACACTCTGTTGCTATGTTTACTGCCTCCAGCCACCTTAGCCGTGCAGGATGGTGTGGTTTGGAAAAATCGAAACAACGCATCAACCCATCACCATTTCGTCCTCTGCCCACTGTTCTATAATATCGTTCAAGCAACTCAGATGACTTACTGCTTGGTCGGTAAAGAGCGTCTGGATTGGTAATCGTTGTACATAAATGACCTGAATGCAGGCCAGCACCGTCACTGCAAGTGACAGACAGTACCAAAACTGTACCATAGGGAGTCTGCTGGCGCAGAAAAGAGCTTGTATGCGTAGCTATGTCACGATAAAACCGATCTTCGAATTAGCTCCCCTCCTCTGGCTCAGCCTTCCATCCGATAAATACTGGTTGGTGGAAAACGGAGAGCAATGAAGTGACTTAAATTACAGAACCATGGGATGGCGTCAGTTTATTGGCTGTAACCAAGAATGCAAGCCCCAAGGCTGTTCAAGGTCAAGCGGACAGTCTTTTGATTTTAAAACTACACATGTTGCGGCCATCCAATGTGTCAGTTAGCAATACGGCCAGGCTGTTCTTTATGAATAAAAAGATGTATCAGTTGGGGCTTTCCTTCGTGTAATTTCGTTCCTGCTTTTTTTTTTTCAGTTGTCTTTTTCGTTCTATCACGTCTACTGCGTACCGCGAACTATGTGGTGATTTCAAGATTTTGTTTTGATAACGATGCAACGAATAAAGCGAATCGAATGGCGCGACACAGACACGGGGGTTCAATCGATAGCCAACCTTCTGTCTTACCACTGTAGTCCAAAAGAGGAGGAGTCCATATGGTTCAGCATTGTGCAGGATTAGGTGTTTGCATCGCCAGCACTATCACTTCACTAGACACAGTAAAATACAGGAAAAATAAACGACCTCAACGATCAAGCACTACGGCCAGGCCGTTCCTACGAAAAAAAAAAACGACCTGCATTCGGAAAGGCGTTTTACTGGCCATTTATCTTTGGGTCTATGTTGTGTGTCTGATAAATTTATATGGTGCACTTGGTTGTATAGCTAATTCAATGCAGCAATCGTGTGTCTAACGTATGGCCATCAGATGGGAAGGACTGATAGTGCCTTACGGGGATATGCCTTCAGAACTAACTTCGAAACCTGGTATATAACTAGAGTTCTTTTTCTTTACTGGTTCCGGGTACACATCTCATCAAACAAATAACGAGATCGTGTGTTGGCAACGTTGAAAATTTTGGAAACTTCAAACGTGTTCTAGTTTAACCTTCTTCTTTTTTCCAGGATTTCTAGATCATCTATTTTTTAATTTCTTGACTAAATGATTACCACTGATCCTCTCATATTTAACTCAAATTTAACACAGTACAATCATCGCTGCTTTGTCAAACCAGAAAAATATCATTAAATTTATCAAATTGTATCGAAGCATTGCTTGGTTTTCCTTTAAAAACATAATGAAAGCATTCCATGTTTAACATTCAAAATTTTGGGGTTTGAAAATGATTTGCAATTTGAATACCAGCTAGTCAAGTAAATTAACTAGGCCGCTTTTGAAGTTACGGCTTGCCGTTTTCAATACCTCCTGTCGTTACCATAAGAGTGGGCAATTTTACCCTCTCAACGGAAAAACCTACTATTGCTACAACAGTATCGTTCCAAATCATCTGCACGTTGTATGAAGCTTAAATCCATCAGACATACTATGTCTCTACTATGGCAATCTATCACATAATGAACAAATCGTCCAGAGAGACAACCTTGAACCTGAACAACCTGCGCGACAATCTGTGAAACCCAAAACAAAATCGTGCCGTCACCGGTCACAATCATCTACTTCCAACAGCATATGTCGAACATTGTGTGCGACAGAACGACAAAACATCTCGTGAAGGGTATCGTTGTTTCACCTTAAACCATCCTGCAGCAGAGATCA
The DNA here is from genome assembly GCF_943734695.1 of Anopheles maculipalpis. Taxonomy (NCBI): domain Eukaryota; kingdom Metazoa; phylum Arthropoda; class Insecta; order Diptera; family Culicidae; genus Anopheles; species Anopheles maculipalpis. The sequence goes on from NC_064871.1 coordinate 381,832, forward strand.
AGAAAACTCATTAATCATTCATTCTTGCAGTAATCACGTAAAGGAAAAAGTCATTCGACACAGGTTAACATCTCGTCTCGTAGCTGGTGTAAACAGGTGCATGAGGGGTTAAAATAAGGAACACGGAAGGGAATCGTCGTCATCGCGGTACACAAGTCCAATGGTACACGTCTCTTATTAAATTATTACATTTTAATGACACGTATCAAACCGCTCGCGCATGATCATCGACGGTTCGAGTGAAGCGAATAGTGGCGGTGAGCAAGAATGCTGGGACGAACAACAACAGTAAAGCGGTTGTGAATTCTTTACAGAGGTACACAGCTCATAGTAGGTTGCCGGATTGTTGTTGTCATAAGCACGAGACTTGAGGCAATGAAACCTGAGAAGATGACACTATCTCTTTCAAATAGTTATTGGTGGTTACCCTTAGGAAGCTGTTGAATACAATGCACAAAGCATGTATCCGTGACGACCCTCACAATGGGAAGCACTTTTTTTACGGTTTAAAGAATAATATAGGAAGGAAGCTTTACGAAAGGGAAAAGATGCACAGCCTTCAGGTGACATTGGCGAAGATTGAAAGTGATCGGTAAAGAAAAATCTTTGGTTGTACTCTTTCTGAATGGATTGATTTAGTCAAAATTCGAGATATAAGGAAAATAATAGCCAACACCATACGAAATAACTTATAGTAGCTAGAAGTTAGACATACCGTAAGTCATTACCATCCCGGTCGCTGATGTAATCATGATATCTTGGTAACACGTACAATAGCAAAATTTATAAATTGTTTTCCGATTGTTCGCACGAAAACACAAATTATTCATACCACAACAACGGGCATGATTTTGCTCTGTTAAATTTGATTTAGTCTTCGTCATACTTGCTCTCAAAACAAGTTGAACTGGCACAACTCGTAGGCTAGAAACCGTAGCGCTATAATGTTGATTGATTATCAATGACCAATCCAGTTGCATGAAATGTACCGCATGGGCATAGAATATCGAGCGTCACAAGGGCTCGAATTGAAAGGTTACTCTCTAACACCAGGAACTGCCACCTAGGCTGAGACAGAAACACGCTGTTCCAATTCATCTTACCATTCGTCAGTGAGACTTTTAGTCTATAATAACCACAGATAACGAACTATGAGCTCATCGTTTTCCGCTACAATGTGACATTGATACAGACACAACAAGATTCATGTCAATGTCGATGTGTTCCGTGCATACCATCCGATAATTTAACATTATCTGCTCATCGATCTCGCTGTGGTAAAGGTTCAAGGGTTATGTACTTGAACTGTAGTGAACGGGGTTCATCATGCCAAGTGTAATTTCATTAATTTGAAAACTTATTTGTAAACAATTTGATTAGTAACGATAGATGAATTAATGTGTTCAATGTTTAATCTACAAGTTTGAATGAAATGAAGCTTTAAACTGAGCAAGGAAAATCAATTATCACACAAGCTCATACGTTGGAACTACCTAATTACCTACTATTAACCGTAAACCCTCACGTCATTTACGCATTCACATGTATCCCACTGCTCGTCAGTGTCGCCTAAGGCTGATGGCAACGGGTAGAATTTACAAATTAACAAATTTCTTCCAATTTTAAAACGCACACATAACCACAAAGCGTCTGTCTAGTTCATCGTGCACTGGCAAAGGCGCCCTTGTGCATAAAAATGTTCAGGCGTACTCCACGCTATTTGGGACGCTGTTCATCCTTAAAAAATCATTTCTCATTCTGAATTTTCTTGCATCTTTTCTACTTACATGTTTCGTGCGATTTGGAAGAATTTCCCGATCTTCTCTTCGTCCTCCTGAACCGTCCTTTAAAAGGGTGCCTGGTTATTGATTTTACTTTCCACGTATATTTGGTGATATAATTTATGCAGAATATGTTAATACGTAGGATGTATCTTCCAATGCCACCATTAACTCGTGTTTGCGTAACATTTTAGTTTATTGTGCTTCTGCACATCGTCGCTTAGCCACCTTTTCTGAGTGTGTTTTTTTTATTTCGTTACTTTGTGTGTTATTCCTGGAAATATCACAAATCGGATACTACTGAAGCAGGAGTAATTCTTTTGTAGCAGCATAGTTCGTCACAACCAAATCAAGCAAAACAAATCGGGAGGCAAACTTACGATCGTTTTACTTTCAATTATCATTTTCTCATCTTAATCTTTGCTTGTTTCGGAACCCAAGCTCTACCAGAAGAGGCGCCGGTCGCTTCCATTCTTCTTGTTCATTCGTGTGAGGGAAATACATGATCAGATACATCCATAATACCCCCCTCCACAGACACCCAACACCCAGCCACAACGACCCACCCTTCCTCTCAGTCCCCCTTCCCCCCTCCTATCTTTTGGTTGCGCATCCATCGTTGCATTTAGTTGCTCTCGCTGACTGTGTACACAATAATGCGTACTTTAAAGGCTGTTTAGCTCCGGGGCGTTCCATAAATTGACATGTGATGATTTTATAACTAATTGAAAGTTAATACAATATTACTCCAAGTTTTCGACCGCGTGTCGCTTCGTCTCGACCACTTGCTGGCCATGTATTTACGCGTTTCATTATGGTCATTTAGGTAAATATAAAAGTTCGAAAACATTATTACAATCATTGAGCTGCCTGCATTTCACACCCTGGCGAAATCAATTTGATGAATTGGTCGGGCTGCATAAATTGAATGCTAATGAATTCAAATTATGCGTTGCGCATTTTCGTACGTGTGCATATTATTTCATATCAGTGCGATGATAACGTCGTACCGTACACTACGATGAAGCAGACCATTGCAGTGCGTTACAAAGCGATCGAACGATCGATCGATTTAGTCTCGGTAGGCGTTAGAAAACTATCACATTTAAAAATAAACCTTTACCTTGCACGTCAGATCGACACCAAATCGGTTAGTGCCGCCCATATTGCCGTTCGTGACAGTTCGTGGCAGGCCCTGGCATATGAACATCTTGCTGCAAAGGAAAATAACCTCGGGCGGAAAGGAGAATTGGCGCAAACCTGACAACGATGCAACTTGCTTGATGCACTTCGGCGATGACGATGATGAGCGATGGTGATAAAATGTACGATGAGTAAGGAATAAATAAAGCATTTATCTCGCTAATTGCTGACATTGTAGAAGAGATTCTCACACTTCGTCTCGAATGGATCGATCCTTGGCGGGATCTGTTCCTCTCTGTTGTCAGGCTCTCCTGATGGGCTGTGGTTTGCGATAGTGGTCTGCCAGCATCGCATCTCTGGATCCATCGCAAATTCGCGGGGCAGGTGATACAAGGTACTGCGCTGATGTATCAGTAATTAAAGAGCTGTTAAACAGAATGGCAATACGATCGATCGGTCAAGGCAAATAAAACAATATTGTGGCTCGCGGAAAGCTTAATTTATGCAATGCGTCGCAAGAATTCACTGTTGCAACGATGCCGGTGTCAAACGGAATGCTACAGTGTGGCGGTATTAAAGATTTAACATTGATTTGCTTCGAACGAATGTTTCGCTTGGCTGATGATGCACATCCCACTCTAAAAGCTAATGCTCATCTGTCATTACTACTTTAAAATGGACAGAGGCGGACCGAATGAAGGCGTGTGAATCTTATTTATGTATTATGTGAGTAAAATGTGAGTAATACTTAAGATGACTTTTTTTTTGTAAAATGTTGTCACACATGGTACAGATATTAACTTTTTCTACAGTTATGCTATGTTGTAATATTGTTGTTTGATTCCCATCCTAAAGTTGTGATTTTTTGGACAATTGTATGATTACTTAAAATTCATACTATAGTATAAGTTAAGAGAAAAGAAAAATGAGATTTGTTTTACTAAAAGAGTATGGTAAAGAACAGGACTGAAACTATACTTTCAGTCCTTATTGTACATTATTCTAATCTTTACACACAGATTTGTAGGATTGAAAATTAATAAAACTAACTTAGAAAATCAAGCTTTCCTTCGTAGGAAAACTGGTGACAAGACGTCGACGTCATCTTGTTGACGATTATTGCGGATACTAAATTATTCGCATAAACAGTAATAACATAAATTCATAACAATAACTTCAAATGGTATGAGTTTACGCTACAGCTTACATGTTACTTGAGATCTACTTTTAAAAAATCAAAAGCTAAGACAGCCTAGACAGAAGTCAGTGTAGCCGGCCTGCGCTAGCCTAATATATCCAGCTTGCATCTCCCCTATCATTTTCACGAAATGGGCCACAAATCTTCGGTGTCATCCCAACAGTTGATTAGCCGCCTCTGAAGTGAATTTAGTTTGCTAGGTGTACAGCATCACGACGAAAGTCTTCTCAAAGCTTCTGCCAGCCTTCTACAGTACCCGTTTATGAGTTTTGCAAAAGGCGATGGATGTGTAAAGTCAAGGGTAATAAATGGAAAATTTATTTGCATTTCACTACTGCCCGGGACCGATGATTGGTGCTGCCAGTTTTCTGTACCAGTTCCTACCGGGAACGGTACAGGCAAGGCAAGCCACATACACTCTCATCAAATGCGCCTTGCCCAGTTCCGTCGAGTGCGGTATGACATTTTGACTCGTCCGTCTCCTCCCTCCCTATCTTCTCAGCTACTCCTTAACTAACCCTCCCATCCAGCTCCTTCCACCCTTTGTCCAACAATCTCCCTTCATGCCCATTTGCTACGGCAGTCGTGATCATAAATATACATCGCAGAACAGAAGAGACGAGTCACTTCGAAACAGTGTTTTTGGTGCGAAATTCTGATAGTGGTAGAGTGCACGATGGCCGTCGTTGCTCCGTCGGTTTGCTGAAACTGAAAACTACTCCCAATACACCCGATGATGTTCTTTCAATCCTGTGTAGCGTTCTCACGATTCGACACGCGGGAGAGGATCACTCGGGTTGCATTAGTCGTGGACGTGGTACGTGCTGTAAGCTGCTCCCTGAGCACGGTTTCTGACTCCTGAATAATGATTTTCATAACTCCTCTCCGTCTGCTCAGGCGTAGAGCCTAAACACGCAAGACGTAAGATCTCCGGTAGGATCATCCTTCCCATCTTGAAGGTTATGAATTATGTACGATAAAGCTGTGATGGTAGGAAATGATCCTACATTCTGGTCCGAACGTGTGCTAGGGTTAGTTTAGCCCCGTGAATGCAGACATCAACAACCATTCGGTCGTCGTCGTTTTCTCCTTTTTGCCTCCTGCTCTTATGACTTCTGTAGATGAGATCCTATATAATTTGAAGACAGTTTAGCCCAACATAATTTCTTGCATAAATGTGGAAGGTTGAACACACTTTACAAAATGTACCGAAGCAAGTCAGAATGTATCAGCATATTTAAATGATTTTGTTTTTCCATCATAGTACTGCACTGTCTAATGTGATAGGATCAATAAAATCAAGTGTTTATAGCATTGAAATTTACGATATTTCTTAAATTAATTCTTTGTTTCCCACCAAAATACCATGAGTAAGTATTATATTGAGCTAATTTAAAAAAAACTAACAAACATACTCGTACGCTAACAAAAGACTACTCACACGCATCCAAACGAAGGTGATGTACGGTTCCGATTACCGGTGCGCTGTTGATTCAGTGTCCTGTGATGGCCAAAAATCTTCACTGTGAAGGCCAGCCCCATGGTCACGATTCTGGCATCCTTTGGAGGATAATTATAATGACAGTTTACGATTTGTGGCGTCTCGCTTGTCTGGACATTCCTTCATTTTTTTTCCTCTGCCTCTTTTCACTCGGCCATCTGTTGTTGGAGGTCTGGAACGGTTTGAGTGCCGTGCTATCTTCAGCAAAATCCCCACCAAACTGCTCACGCGTCTGCCATACACGCTCGGTTAGAAAAGTTTAAACTCAAGTCCAAGAAAATATAATTAGTTAGCAGCAGATATTGGTGCAAAGCAAAGCATTATCGATGTTGCCGTTTCCACGTACCAGCTTAGTACCTGAGAGCGTGATCAATGAGTGATCGCGCTCGATGATGACGTTTGACGCAGCGTGAGAACGCGTCTGTGGTGGTAGTGCTGGCGATTTTTGACAAACATCCCGGCTATTTCGAATGAAGCAAATGACAGGCTAGTAAGGTTCAGAGTGAGGTACCAATAAAAAAGAGTACAACAATTGCGTGTCGTGACGAAGAGGTGGCCTGCCCTTAATTAAAGGCTGCTGGGCGGCGTGAATGCTGGTAATATATTAGGAATAATAAAAAGTGTTCATTCGCTGATTTTTCATTACTTTCGAGAAGTTTTTTGAATAACATTTTATGTATGTTGGAATGAAACAACCATAAATTATTGAATAAGTCCTCTTTCATGCGTGCTAAAGACTTTCATCCTGTACAAAAACTATACTTATAAGATGTGAATTTAATGTAGTAAAATATATCTTACTGATAAACACAATTAAAAAATATGAAAAACCAAACCGGCCGGGGGTTCAAATCCCATCCGGACCGTCCCCCCATAGTCCAACAACGCGCTATGTGACTGACTATCCAACTACGCGGTATCGGCAAGTCTAGTAACCCATTCGATGGCCGGCGTGACCTTAGAGGTCGTTAAGCCAAGAAGAAGAAGAAAACCAACCCATATATCCTAAACAAATTATGACACATAATCATTTTGAAACAAAACATAACAAAACAAACTACACACAAAAATAAATTGAAGCCAAACTGGATAACAACAAAACATCAAAGAAACAATGTAACATATGTAAACCCCGTGACATACAAATGTTATGTAAAGAGTTTAAAATGGTCCTTTAGTAGATAACTTTCTATAATCCGTTTCTGTGTCGGCTTCCGACAAGCTTCTTTCCCAGATTAGGCATTCGACAACAACTGACCTTTTCTCCTTCAACACCCAACACGAGAGTTCGATAAACCACGACTTTCCGCTGTCAGTTCCAGCTCAAATCAGCACACCCACAAGCATAGAGTTATATCAAACTAGAATACGCTCGTTACGTTCCGAACTGAAAGGGTTTTTTGTACAGAGTCGAATAAGTCCCCCTAGAGGGTTGTCCATTTTCCAGATCGAAGACTGATTGGGTCTGGGAGGAAGTTTTTATACCCCCAGTAACATACACCCTTCCGCTGTCTCGTAGTCGTTTTGCTTCTTGGCGGAACAGAACTCATCGAAGTGAAAAGACCCGTGAAAAATCTTCCTTCTGGAATGTTTCAAAGCATTTCACCCGCCGAATACCAGCAGCTTAATCGGTCAACACACACATCCATGTGTGTGTGTACCCTCTTGGATTTGGCTAGGATGTGAAGATTCAGAGATGGGATTATTTATCATGCTGGACATATGTTTAGGGATAAAAAGGGGTTATTCGGGGGGTCGTTTTTTATATCACGAGCTTACACCTTCTTTGCGAAAAAGGGTTGTAGTTGTTGTGGCCAAACGTTGGCATTACTCTTTCCCTTCCACAAATGCGTCCCCCTTTTCCTTGCCAGGTGGATTGCAACGCATTAGAGCTGATGAAGGAACGATTGTCGGTGGATTGCTACCAAAGTGACTTTTCCTTTCGCTTTTTTTTCTTTAAATCGAAGCTTTCTCTCTCTCTTTCTTTCTCTTTCTCTCTGTCAATCTCTTTCACACACACTTCCGAAGTCCTTTATTATTATTCCCCCTGCTTTCCTTGTGGCCTGTGATGAAAGTAAATAACTGCTAATCGATTCAAATGGCCACCATACTTTATAGAAGGAAGAAAAAACTCTTCAGATCTAAAATAATAAAAACAATGAATGCAAATTGATACAAAACTACCGTTGGCTGCAAAATGCATAGAATTCCAACAATACGATGATTTAGATGAAGAACAGAAAGTGATAAACTGACGTAAGAGATGAAAACAGTGACAATGCACTGCGGGCAAGTAGCATAGTGAATTCTAAAACAATGAAATGTTCAAATAAATTCGTTTTTCATATATTCAAAGTTTTTGTTTGGACAAATGTGTTACAATGACGTTTTAACAGTGTTGGTGCTATTATTTAAGATTTAATAAATATTCAAATATAACATAATTTTATAACATAATTATATGGGCGGCCTGGTGGTTTAGGCGACAACGGCGCCGGTCTTCAAACGGCAGGACCGGGGTTCAAATCCCATCCGGACGGTCCCCCCGTAGTAAGGATTGACTAACTACGTCGTGGTACCACCGGCAGTCTAGTAATGACCTTAGAGGTCATTAAGCCAAGAAGAAGAAGAAGAAGAAGATTACTATATATAATTAGGAAATTACACAAACTTTGTCGCACTATCACGTGTTAAAAAATTGTACTTTTTTCACAGTACTACACTTTTGTTCCATAATGAAGAAAGTCAAACACAAGGAGCGATATTTTTATTTCTTCATTTTGTTCCAAAAATACTTGCCCACTGTGCAACGCTAAGCTAGTAAACCACCTGTCTAGTAGACTGACCGTGACCAGAAACAGTGACATTGATCTACCATGGATCGGTCACCGCTTTACGGTAGCGAACGTACTCGACCGCATCATCCGTACAAGACTGCGAACTGGGGACGGATTGATTACGTTCGTGTTTCCGCCACAGAATCCAATTATCCTGGCCGAACGACCCGGCTAGCCTGTGGTTTGCAAAGGTGTCGCTTTTCCTGATACGAAATTGAGCGCGCGCGTCATGATAAACTTTAATCAACATACCTGCAGTAACCTTTCGACATCGGTGCACTTAAATGGAAAAGATGCCTTACTTGGTCTTCTTCTCTCCATGCAAATCATCTACTTCCTCTCAAATACTGCACCAATTCGAAACAGATAAATCGAATGGAACTTACCAAGTTCTCAGCATAGTCACCCATCTCCTAATAATAAACTGTCAGACGCACCAAAAACACCAAAGCCCTTTGAGCTGTTATTACCTGTCTGTCGCTTCTCGTTGGAAAATAAATCTATAAAAACTGACTTGGCAGACGCAGCATCGTTTTGTTAATTCTATTAATTGGTTCCTGAGAAAATTGCATACCTCCGAAAAACGGAATCCCTGCCTCGACTCAGAGCTATCGTGTGCGTGTGCTTCTCGGAAATTAAACCTGATCTCAACACACAACATCACCGATCCAGCGAAGACTACCGAAAGCTAACTTTTTCTCTGTCTCTGGACAAGTGTCTCTGAGTGCTGGGGCCTTGCAGGCTCGGGAGGGAGAACACGAATTAGCTCCAAACGCAGCGGTAGAGTCTAATGATGATCGCGTTGGTTGGCATCGTCTGCACGTCATATTATTATCATCTTTATAAAGATTGCTTCTATAAATTATCTCTTAACTCTTCACTCCTGACATTAATCTATGATTATCGAAATCGTCTCGAGACACTCGAACACTTTTTCTTCTTGTTTCACTGAATTTAAAACTGTTTCAAATGTTTTATTAAAGAGAGTATGTTAATAAAACATTTTTGAGAAATCGTTTCACAAAACTAACTTTATTTTATTTTGTTTTGTTTCTGCACATGTAAAGCCGTCCTAGGACGTCTGAAGGAGAAAAAATTACACATCTTCTGCTAGCGAAGAGACAATAAATAACTCCAACACCAGCACTGACCCCAATTACTCAAATCGAGAATTTTAGGGTTGATTTCGCTTGACGTATTCTTCGTGCCTGTTCGCTTCGTACACACTAACAGGGCCTGTGATGACCACTGCCAAACTCACCTATGGGATGCGAGCAGGCAAAAATCACCCCTGCATTGGACGAGCAGGAATGCAGAACACTTTCCTCCGTCAGTGTATACATGGGCTATTCTTGTTTTCGTGAGCATTCTTAAAAAGGGTGAAGGATTCCTTGAGAAAATTAGCTAAAGATTGAATATCAAGTAGCAATAAATCGTTCAAGCGTCTTTTCGCTACAAAAGGTCAACACACCAGAGTAGAGGGACCGGGATCAATCCCTTCGTTTTATCGACTTTCTTTCATTCGCACAACGGTCAATTAGATGTTAGAAGTGCTAGATAAAATTCATCTTAGCCACATCAACGATTTCGTTGTAGTACGCCACCACAAGTAACAAGGACTGTGTTTTGCCTTAGCTGTAATGCAGGTGAATTAAAAAGAGTGCCACTTTTACACAATACGAATACAAAATTAACTTCATTTCAAGGATGGCTTTACTTTGCGGATTTTAATGTTTACTTACAAAGCCAGATATCGAAACACAACCGTATCATCTTCCTGTTGACAGATTTTACCATCCAGCTACAAGTATAATCAAGTTAAGACAGCCAGAATTGGCTGGCCAAGATTTAGAAGTTTAGGCAGAAGAATTGGCTAGCACAAACCATTTCAATCGTTAACCCTTAGCAAGGAATGTATGTCCGCTTGTAAATAAGTCATTAAATGACCGGCAAGACTTTGAAATCGCTAACCAAACAAAACAAAACTAGATAATGAACAAAGAAAGAGAAAGAGAATGTTAACAATTCGGGCAATGCAGATCAAGACCACTAAAGAGTTACTATTTAAAAGCAATAATTTATCGAAACAATCTTATCAATCTGTAAAGTCAAATATACATAGTATTTATGATTTTTTTTTAGGTGAGATGACAACGTCGCCGGTCTTCAAACGGCTGAACCGTGTTCAAATCCCAACCAGACCGTTCCCTTCCAATGAGTACTGATCCAACTATATGGTATCGATCGTCTAGAAAGCGAATAGGTGTCCGGTGTGATCTAGAAGGCCGTTGAGCCGAGAAGATGAAGAAGATTTCATTGACAAAGTGCTTTAAGTATTCGCCCAAGTTATGCATTTAAACACTTATCTAAGAGCTTGGTAGATCCGGCCATAAAAGTAGAAAAAGATTTTTAATACATTCAAATGCAAATCGAAACAATTGCATATCTCAATACACTTGCCAAACTTGTAATCCCCATTTTCAGAACTGACTATCCATGTTCGGGAAAATAATGACGTAGAATGCATTATTAACTTTTTTTTAAATAATTACATGAGGGGTCCGTCGGTGGAACGAAGATTTTTTACATCTGCGAGGTTTCAAACTGAAATCAAAAGACCTGAATGGTATATTTGCAATTGTTGAAGAAGTGCACTATGAACTGCTCACCTTTAGCCTAGACATTCACCCCTTAACTTTTTCGAGCGCAAATAACACAATCATAAATTGATTTTGTTTTTTAAATGCAAACTGTAAATTTGCAGGAAATGTATTATGTTTTTAATTTAAAAAAACGCTACCTTCAGTATATATTTAAGTGATAAGTGAGTGAGTGTTTTGAATTCATTATCTATCGTTTGTTTAATAACTGCTCGAAAATTTGTTGGTGCGGTGCGGCGCCGACGCTAACAATATGAGAAGTTTTGCATTGAATGCCATGTTTCGTTAAATCTTCTTTGCTCGGCTTTTTTTTAATAGAATAGGCAATCGCTAATTGTGTAGGGTAACTGTACTATTTCTCAACAGTGTACTTATTTTCGTCAGATGAGTAGACAACCATTGTTATGAAAAAAAACCGTTAAAACCCCAGGAGAAATCCTGGGTAGAATAATTTTTGTGCCGCACTGTGAGATGTCAATTTTATTGCACAGTGCGTTTTTAGCGTCGTCAAAATCGCTCGATAAATACAATCTACATTATTACTTAAACAAACAAATTTCATCAGGAAAGGGTCACTTTTATCATCAAATATTCAACACATTTACCATTTATGAAAAAGTTTTTGAAACCACTCATTAGCTGCTATATCCAACCTCCTCTATGTTCCTAAACAAAGCTGTCAAATCAAACCGCGGGGCCTGCGTGAACGATAATAAACAACAATAACAATCCGACACGTACATGTTCCAAGAGCCAACGCAAGATTTAGCAACGCAATTAAAATCTATCTTACTTACTCTAATACAAAAGAGGTTCTTTTTCGAAAATTCCGCAGGGTCCATATTTGTTGTTGCAGAAAAATTGTTCTCCTATTGGAATTAGACAGTCAAATCTTTAAGCGTTAGCTGTAACCGCTTCTACGCCCTTTCCTTACCCAAAATTCATTTCTGGTTGCAGCGCTAGGTCATCAGAGCAGGTATTTAAAAAAAAAGATTAGGTAAATATTTGCATTTATCTGTGAAACGAAGCCATAAAAGTGTGAGTGGTATCTTGTTAAAAGAAAATGCTTTCACGCCATTATTCAGGTAGGATTTCGAATACCTTTCTCCAAAAAATTATAGAACAAATCAAAAATCGAGTTCTTAATGACTTGCAACTATAACCTTTACGCTTTCATAAACCAAGTTTCCCCTTTTCAGTGGGGAATATTCCGCACTTTGTTACACTTTTTCTCGCTACAGGGTAGATAGACAGCGAGGGTAACGGCACGTGCCTTTCGTTATTTCCATATGTATAATGCTTTGTAAATTCTCTGCACCGGTTCCCTCTGCTTGGATGTTTTTGTTATAGAATAGGTACATAGTTATAAATATCTCTCTCAGCTGCCGACGGACGTCGCACAGGTCCTGCGCATAGCCATCAATAGTTAAGAGCGAACAAGGCGATCTAATAAAAACTTACTTTCATTTTGCGAACAGTGTTGTAAAGATCGGCAAACATGGAAGAACCAGATCGTGATCTTGCTAATATCGATGGGGCGAAACGGAGCGCCGATACATCATTGACGGCATCTCTCAACTCGGAAGACAGCTGGACGCTGCTTGGAAAAGACAACGATCAGCTGTATAAAGACCCGAGTGGAGTGCAGGAGATCGATAAAGAAGATGTTACTGTGGAGAAAGGAGAGGGCCAGTCCACCGGGAAACAGCGTCATGATAGTCACCGAAGCACTGCTGAGTAAGCTAAAACTAGTCTCAATTCATTACTTCTCAAATAAAAGTGTTCTTGTAGACAAGGGACAAAGGGACAAGTAGGATGGATGTTAGCGTGAGAGAAAAGTTGTCGTACTTTCGTGGCACTTTACTACACATTACACACATTGACACGCTTGAGTAATGTACACATTACTCAAGCGCCTACAGAGTCTTATAATGGCTTTTTACCTTGCTTTTCCAGTTCCCAGCTTGACGAATCATCCGATGGCATCAGCATTATCAGTGAGAGTGACGCGGCTAGCTCCGACAAAATGTTGGTCGAAGAGGAATCGCACTACGACCTCTCCACGGTTTATTTCACCCGAAATATTAACCTAAAGCTTCCCGATTATGAGCCACTTACACCGCCCTACACTCCAAATGATCCGAACCCAGCAGGTTCACAGGAACAAATAGAAAAGAAAACAGATTTACAGTTAAAACCAACGGATGATCAATCGGTGGAAACGATAGGATCGGTGGTGGAACATACCCATCCTACATCCGTGATCTGGACAAAGTGGATAATTTTTAATCTGCTGGCTATAGGCATGGTGGCCGTCCTATTCGGGAACTCAATGCGACTCCAGAATCGGGTAGACGAGATAAACTTCGAGCACGAAAAGCGCATCTCGGAGCTGGAGCTGGAGAATAACATTTTGAAGAACGAAATGACCAAACTGCGCCATCTTTACACACGTTCAGAGCTAGAGGAGCAAGTTCAGCAGGCTGAATTTGAGTGGATGGATGCATTGAGACAGGAGACAGTGGCAAACGTGTTAGAGGAAATTTCGGAAGCAACTGAAGCTGGAGCAGATAGTACGGTGCCACCGCCACCGGTAAGAATAGTCCCACCACAGGATGGCGGTGTGAAAAGGAAGGTAGTTTGGTCAGGTGATGAAGAGGAACCTATGCTGATTGTTGACAAAGATTATGTACTGCCTGCATTCTGCTACAACCAACATCAAGCGGTGCAGGATGACCTGTTTTCCGAGTATAGTGCAAAGTACTGTGGCATCAAGCAGCGAAAGATCGAAGCAAAAAAGAAAAAGGCTGAATTTAGCGAGAAAAAACAAGCAATGCCAGAAAGCTATAACAGATACATCCATCCAAAAGCGTCCGATCAAACTGAGCAAGAGAAGCGAGTCGACCCTGGTAGACCAGCATCACCTTTTAACATTGACTACCAGAAAGCGTTTGATGCCATCAAAGCGGAGGGCAGTGTTATCGTAGAAGCGTTGGGTAACATTCTGGATCTTTCTCCCGAACCAGAGGAAGCTGCACAAGTACGCGTGAAGCCAGAAGGAAGTGGAAGTGTGTCTCAGGGCAATACAAAACCTCCACCAAAAGATTCCACTGTGGCACAGGGTACTGGAGAGATGGAATCAGATTACAAACAGAAACAGGAACAAACGAAGCAACAGATGTATGAGGATCAAAAACAGAAGAAGCAACGACCGAATGAAAATGAGTATCGTAGTAAAGCGGACAAACCAAAGAAAATGGAAGAAAATGGGAATAGCAAGCATAAGAACGGAAAATCAAAAGGTGATCGTGAAAATAATAGTCGCTATGACAGTAATGATAGTAAAAATGGATATCGAGAGCAGAAAAGGTTTGACGACAACTACAAACATGAACGTAGCACCAACAGCAAGAAAGAGGATCATCATCACGGCAAAAGCAAATATCATCAGAAACGAAAAGATGATCGCCACTCGGACGAACGGAAGGATCATCGCAAGCGTCACAGCGGTGAAGATAATCATTACCACCAACAAAAGTTCAAGCAGAGTGAAGAGTACAAAACACGTGACTATGAACCTCAAGAGCATCATCACGAAAATCGTGACGAGCGACCAAAGCATGTGTATGTCACCGGAAAAGGATCTTATTTGGACGAATATAAAAGAACCGAATTGAACGAGGGTCATGAAAAGTATCACAATAACCAACACCATAACCGGCAGCAGTGGCAACAATCCAGTGGTGATTGGAGCGAAAAGAGGTACAAGGGACGAGATGAATACCGCCAGGGTGGTGGTAAACACGGGGAGAAACATTGGCAGGATCGTATGAAGCATGGCCGTCAGGAGGCTAGGGATGAGCATAGAAAGCAGATGGAAGGTGAAAGCAACTGGTACTTGGAGAGAGGCAATCAGCGCGAGGAGGAGCGAATTTTCCAACAACCAAACGGTCCAACGAATTGAGTGTGAATCGTGCTTCTATCGAATTCAAAACACTATATTTTACAGCATACACTTTCGCATCTATCTTCACCTATTAGGGTTGTTTGCGAAACTCTTATCGGCACAATAGATACTACAGATTTGATTTACAGCTTTCTGATGAGACAAATTTTTTTCAGCTGCAAGAACTAAAATAAAATATGTGATATATGAGATTAATGAACGTCTCTGCGTACTGCGTATCTAACATGAATAAAAACAACAACTCGTTCGAGTCCTTTAACAACGGGAAATGTGACATGCTATGGCAATATGACGACGTTTATTCGCAATACGCACCGTGTTTAACGCCCACCACCTAGAAAGCTGGGTCTCCATCGCTGCACCGCCGGCAGATTATTGCGTTGCTTTTCTTCGTGCTCGCGTTCGGCCATCTGTTCCGCCAGTAGGCGCTGATTTTCACGGAATTTTACCAGCGGATTTTCGAAAGATTTGTAATACGTCATCACCTCGCGCACGTCCTCAACTTCACTGGTAGCGATCGTAACGAGCAGTGCCATCAGATCGAATAAACCGGCGTCATCATCGTTGCCGGACCAGCGTGGTATGTTGAGCGTGTTTTCTGGATGTAGCTTTGTCGAGTTTGGATCCCAATCGACGACAATGACCTTGCTTAGATCCCGATTAAGGTTGTCCAAATTTTTCACATGATGACCATCGACAAAGTGTGTCGCATCACGTACCAAACGGTACATGATAAAACCCCGCGGGTCCAGCGCATCTAAAATAGGGAATACAGTCATCCCTTGGTCGGCGGTGAACACCACTATCTCGTAGTTGGCAGCCAACGTCTCCAGGAACTTATCAACCCCGGGGCGTTTCTTAAAACGCCACCCAGTTTGGTACGTCCAGTCCGGATGCACCAGCACATCTTTCATCTCGAGCACTAACGTGTACGGTGGCTGCACGTACGGATATTTCAGCGGATCTGGCAACAGCTTGTCGCGCGAAGGTTCTTGTATCATTTTCTGATAGTATGTCATCGATTTCCACAACCGGCGGAAGTATTGCTGGAACGTGGGCAGTTCCATGAACTCGTCCATAATGATGTTACCTTCCGCGTCCCGGTCGGGTGCGCCAAACACCCACACCATGTACACAGAGAACGCGGAAACGGAAAAGCCGAAGAAAACGAATCCAAACTTCATCCGCTTCCAGGACGATTCTTTCTCTTCCTCCTCCTCATTGCGTTGCTTTTCTTGCTGCTTCTCATGTTCGGTCCCTTCGACTGCGGTCTGGGGAAATAGTTTTGATAGTAATTGCGGTGTTGCAGTGCTTTGCTGTTGTTCGTTAGAACCCTTCCCAGCTACAAAAACAATAACGAAGCTATTACACAACTGCCTCTATACAGGCTGTAAGGCACGCGTGGTCGATACATACCAACAGTCGAGAAGAATTTCACTTGCCGGCATTGAGTGAATTTAGTGGAGGAGCAGTACGATCGGGCCCATTTGGAAGGGTCGTCCCAAACTTTAATAAACCGCTGGCTGGTATTATAGTACTGTCCGCGGTTCGTACGGTAGAGCACTGATGGTGAAATTGTTTGATATTGGCCAATTTGTCGCAAGCGAAACAATTCGTGCAGGTTCCTTGAAACCATTTTCAATGTTTTCGTTTTTAGCTTAAGCATGTGCTTTGACATTTGATCCTGGACTGTGTAAACGGAACGGTGTGGTACAAATAAGAATAAATGTTACGTTTGACGTGTGTTACACGTCGAAGACATACAGTTTATTTATGTTTTATAATTTTTATGAAGCTCAATGCAATGTGAAGTTGTTTAAAAAGCTTTTAAAACTTATATGGATAAAATAATTCAACAATTTAGGAAGGTAGAAGATCAAAACGCTTTGAAAAGACAACATATACTTTGCGCTGTCGTCTGTTTCTGCACTTCATTCGAGCTCTAATGTCAATTGATGAACTGTCAAAGCAAACTCGTTGTGAACAAACCGCTACAGCTTGGGTTAAATTAAACAAAAGGCCTTCGTCGTGGTTAGGTGGCATCCGGATGAAGGAAACGAATAATATATTAGTTCTTGTTCTCCAGTTCGATTGAAATACAACAATTCCTATCAAATCGAAACCATAGAAAACACTACTAATATCATTGCCTGGAGAGTAAAAGTGTTTCGCATGAAACAACAGCTAAACTTGTGTGTTGTGTTTGGGTGACGGAATTTGGCTCCTCCGTCTGTGGTAAATCATTTCCAGCACAAAAGCGCCTCGCTCAGGCGGAGGTGTTTTATCGAGGCATCATATGTCGTCGTTCTAAAGTAGTTTGTTTCAGTCGAATCACAGCAGGGAAATGTGGTAATCCGCGATGAACTAGCGTTTATTTCTCCCCTAAAAACATTGGCTATCCGTACAAGTGATTGTGAATTGGTGTCAAGCAAGGTCATCGGAGCCCTCATCTTGTTTACAGCGAAACTTCGCGTGACAGAGTTTGCACCATTCGTACGAGTTAAAAAGAAAAACTGTGAACAGGTCCAAAACGAAAACGGCGAATTTGAATGAGTTATGGATGAGACGCTCGAACAGCATAATCACCATTTCCCGTGATGGTTGCGTAGATTTAGTCTAAAGATAAGCTATCAGTTTCCCTACACTATCAGTGGACTGAGCATGAGAAGAGGTGTGTAACCAGAAGGTGGGTTTCAACACGCTAGTTTAGTGTGCATATTTGTTGTTAGTGGTTTGTGTTTGTGGTTTATTGTATTCAATTGTGCACGATTGTGCTGGTACGAACCGATTGGACGCAATTTGGCATTAGGCGTGCTGGGTTGCTTGTTGTGAAAATATTCCTAAGCAAGACGTATTGCCGCAAAACATTCCTTAATCTGAGGCCGCAAGCTGTAAGCTAGATTCAGCAGCTCCGTTACGAACAATAACAAAGCAAACAGCGTGCTGCTTTAACTCTGGCATCTCTGGACACAAACTAAAGTTTGCAAAAATGGCACATGAATCGGTAAGTAATGAAGTAAACATGTAAGCTTCCACTTGTATTACGGATCCATGCGGGAGGATCGAAAATTTGTATGAATATTTATTAAGTTCATCAAGCGCACCGTATCCGGAAGCCACAACTTCTCACAATTCATCATCCAATAGGCACTCCTCTGGAGGAAGGTCTACTAGTTCAATAGCGTCTACAGTGACAAAGCTTCCATACTTTGGAGCGCATTCAAAATAGCGTTTACCTTCAAAGGTCCCATCGTTCACACCTACCGGTTCATCGAACTTGACTCCGAGAAAGATGCCAGCCTTGCCTTCTAGCTTTCCCTGGTAAGCAATCGTTCCGAGACGTGATGGTGCACATTTTGTCATCACTTTGCAACGTTTTCCAACGGTGGCATCTCTCAGTTTTTTCTCCTGCTCCTCCCTAGATCGAGCTCGTGCTGCCATTTTTTGGGCAGCCCTGTGCTCATTGTACCGACCCAGCTTGTTTTGGCGCAAGTAGTTACGTAAACTGTCCTGCCGGCTATCGTACTGCTCCGGCGAAAGTTCAAACTTATCGGCACCTCCATCGTCCAACCACGTACAGTGGCCGATAACGTGAAGACGCATCCCATGCTGGATGGGAAAATCTCCAAGCAGTTTATGCTCCCCTTGTTCAATGATCTTCATCACGAATTTGTCATTATTGTACAATTCGAGCTGCATTCCGTACGCACTAACGCCTGTGACAAACTCAAGAAGATTCTAAAATCATACAAGCAAAGTATTAGATTCTGGGGAACTCTGAAGCATCAAAGGACTTACTTTAAGTTCAGCAATTGGAGTATTTGGATCTAATTTTCGATCGTACGATATAGCATCATTTTGGGAGTTGGTAATGTGCAAATGAATCAAATCTGCCATTATTATTGGCTAAGGATGATCACAGAAACCGTCAACCGTCAACCGTGCCCACACAAACAAATAGAAAGTCTTCGAAGAACAACAGCTGCAGCAACTCTTTTTAGTCGTTACGGTTGTTGTTGGATGAATGTCATAGCAACCAAAAATATATTGAACAACAAACAGCAAGACTACTTTAAGGGTTAAAATTTAACGTTAGTAAGGAGAAGCCGTGAGCGTCATATAACTTATTGCGGGCTTTTACGCGTTAGCAATGTTAGCACGTGGATGAATGTCCTTACCTTTCGCCGTAATACAAGATACGCTATCTAACTTCTCTGGATAAATTTAAGCATTGCCTTCAGCACTTCAGGGGTAAATATGGTCAAAAAATAGCAACTGAAAAATGGCATTCAAATCCCACTTATTGCAAAAAAAAGTAAAAAGGCAACTTTTCTCTAATCAGAATGCGTGCTATCTAAAGCTTTATTTTATTGAATTTCAGTAAGTAAATAGTGCCAAAACATATCACGTACTCTATTTTGCAGGAGGACATGTTACTCCGGGCACACACGGGTCGTTGGGTACACACTCGATCAGCGGGTCACAGCATGCACGGTGGGGATAATCGCACACCCATTCGCGGACGTTAAAATGCAGTCCTGGTGGACAGTTCATTTCGCACGCACGGCCTGTTTCACACACGTAGTAACGGGTGCAATCGCTGTGTGCCAAAAACACTGGTTTGGCTGGATTGATTGCTGGACACTCGGCGTTTGCGATGCAGTTCAGTGGGCAAGAATTGCACTCGTTCCTCAGCTGGTCAATTGCCTCGGATGGATTCGGATCGGCTAGCTCTCCCAGCACTGTAGTCACTACAATCCCGACAAAAAGGATGATTTGTTTCATCGTACTCTTGTTTGCTGCTACTGCACACTTGGTATAGGAGCTGGTTAGCTTTTCGACAAATGTTGCAAAATGCGTTGGTTAAGCATAAGACGCTGCTGGTTTTATATGGAGTTAAACCTAGTGGTCGATTTTAGATACGATTTCGCGGAATGATCAATTGATTATTTTATCGTAAAATAATTAGACCTATCGATCATTGTTTGGATCTATGTTTCTGTTGCCGAACAAAAGGGGTGTCTGGGAATTGGTTAGCAACTATCAGATACCTGTAAAGCCTGGATGGACTGAAGTTTAAAATTTAAGATGCTGTCCTTTGGATTATTATCAGAAAACGACCTAGCTTCTTAAGGGATGCAATATCTCTCCATGTGTGCTGCTTATCGCTGCTGAAACAAATGTTTAGTCGTATAAGTTTTAAAACGTTCTGCGCAATTAACTTACCTAATCCTGTTGAGTATTATTTGATTGGAAATTTTTCGCCCCATAAACTGTTTCAAATTTTATTAGATATTACAACAGAATGCCGGGTGAAGAAATCAATCAATCTTCGTTCCGTTTTGCTTACATTGAACGACAGGATTAAGCGCATTACAAACCAACTTCTCTTATCTGTATGTCTACTTTTTTCGTTTTGTTCATAAACGATACATCATTTTGTCTATAACATATCTAGGCTATTTTGGTTCGGCGTGATTACTTTTTGATAACGACGCTGAGCTTTCACACTAAAAGATCCCCAAAATTCCGCTAAACCTTTCTCCAGGTTGTAGGATTTTGATTCTTCAGCTATGGCAGCTTCGCTAAAATTTTCGTAAAAAGATTTCCATAATAGATGTCACTTGTATTTGTTACTCATAGGCTTTTTGAAAAAGCACTATAATATAATTATAATAGAGCGGTATAATGGTTAAGATTGCTTTTGTCTCTTGTAAGACATACTATTTAACGAGTGACGAAACGACGATCCACTAAAACGATAGACGTTAGGTTTATTGTGAATTAACCTGAATCCTCTTGCTTTTTCACGACGAAACAGGTCGTACAATATAAAGAAAGATATCGCCTGGAATCCTCTCCTGCATCGTTCGAATTTGTGTCGGAAAGAAGAGCATAAATATGTTGCAGATATGTATGTATGTGAGCACGACAGCTCTCACATACTACCTCAGCCTCTCGCGGAGTATCATGTTAGAGCTGCTCTGCTCAAAGATACCCAGCATATGGCTCTGCCATCGAACATTGCGTCCACTTGATCGCTCGTGCGTACGCGATCGCTCGTGTACTTCTCGGCGCTGTGAGGCAGGAAATTTCCAGCGATCGTGAACCGTTGTTCCAGCCTCTACGTTGCACGTTTCGAGCGATATTGATTGATGTAGTGGTACTGCAAATGCAACGCAATGAGAGCTAGCGGGCGCGTCCGCTGCAGAAGCGAACCATCCTGGTGAAAGAAAGAAAGCCCATTTCTTCTCAGTTTATGTTCAGTGGTGCTCGCGTCGCGCGCTCGACGGGTTGCGAACGTGTCCGACTCTAGGCGATGATGAATTGAATATCTACATCTCGCTACAGCTCGGTTTCCGGTACTTTAATGTTGGATAAAATAATAGTTGACTGGAATTGTGGATTCACAGCTCGAGTACTGCAGCAGTGTGGATTGTGATTTCGTTTGTTATTACAGTATGACTAAGTTGCCCAGCGTATTTTTCGTTTGTTGTTGAATGGAGCAAGGTTTTGAAGCGCAACGTTTCATAAAGAAAAGGCCTCCAGATGCTGTATGCGTGAGAGTGTTTGTGTCGGGGTTCATGCTTCGCAAATTTCTTGACGGTAGTGGTGTTCCGTTATAGTGTCGTTATTAAATCGGTAGGGCAGCTGACCTCGTCCGCGCAATTTGCTCGGATGTCGGAAAGTAAAAGATGCCCCGCAGAGAAATGTAGTGAAATGTGAAAGTGAAACAACGGCTTTACTAGTATAATAATTGTACGAAACTCGTTCGGTTTGTTGATAGTTTTTTTTTCTTTCTTGTAAAGCATACGGTAGAGTTCATACTTTTTATATGCTTTACTGAAATCTCAGGGAATCTTTAGGCACCTATTATAAGTGATTCGTGTGCTGTAATGTATTTCGTTATTACACTAAGCCGACATTGATTTGCAATTGCGCTTTGATAATGAAAAGGAAAAATAAGATCACCATCATGGATCTTGTCCTGCTTTGGGCCCTGAAGGTAAAGCTTGTGTTAAGCACTATCTCTTATTAATTTCTTTATATTTTTAGACAATTTTCATTTTTATTAAAAATCATAAAAAACTAGATCAATAAACATTCCTTAAACATGCGAGCCAGCGTAGAAAGTGTTGCAAACCTTGGTACTGATGGAACGATGGAATGAGTCGGAATCATTGCAATACAATGGGTGCAATAAATAAGAACGGCAAAGTTTTAGGGTCTTCACGATATTGCTTTTATTTGACAATTGCCAACGGCTTAACTCATGTGTGTGAAAGTATACAGAGCGAAACAGGTGAAATAGTTAATTTCGCAAATAATATCCAACAGTGGCGTACAATAGAAAGACTGTTTATTTACTGCTATTTGAAATAATGAACGATTTTGGCTTTACTGTGGTTGTATTTCCTTGAATTTACCAACAGCAGAATTGGTGGACCAGATGAGATCTCCATATCGGTCCGCAGCTACCACTCAACTATCGTGCCGCTTCGACAATAATTATCTACTGGACCCTTTTTTCGAAGTGCTTATTACACTAAAAATGAAGTACCGTACGCTTGCGCTGGTTTGACCACGACCAGGCTCTGCGTGAAAGCCGGTTTGTGTGTCGTCCTGGTATTAGAGGGATGAAAACAACTTTTCTCTTCGTTTCAACCTCACAGAAGATACTTTGAAGAGCATATTCGTAATCCCAAACGGCGTTGGCTCGCTGGAATCCAGAAAAGGAACAGCAAATGTATGTAGCGTCGATAGTTGTAGCTACCATTTAACCAATTTGACCTATTTCTTTCCGGTCATACATTCAAATGAAGCAGAAATCGCATACGCGCCCCTGCCTGTGCCAACGTAGACGCTGCGGATATGCAATAGAAGAGAATTAGCTCCCATTCGCACACACGAGCATGGTCGAGATCGCGTCTCAGCATCCGGAGTCAGTGTCGGTTTAGATTGCATTTGTAAACGTACGGTTTCTCGTCGGTCTGGCTTGAGCCTTGAAACGGATACACCTAACTGCCTCTCTTCCCTGTGGTGCTTATGGCGATGGAGATGGTGGTGTAGGTATTAGTTGGCAAGGGAGGTAGGTTGTGGTTTTTTGACGTTAGGGCTGTGCCATAGAACCTGCTTTTCTCGTTCGGTTGCACTCGATACAGCGAAGGTAATGTTATAAACCTGCTCTGTTCCAAAATGCCTGGATGCATCCTGCGTTGCTCGCCAAGAAGGAGAATCCAAACCAGCCGGCCGGCATTTATATTACCCCTTTGCTTATTTTGATGTCGGATAAGCTTTGTGGTAAAAAATGCTTTAACGGATTTTTACTTGCTACTTTATTTGCGGTTTATTGGTGGTAAAAATACGAAAATCGATCAATCAACCGGGGTTTCCCCGGAAGTTGGATGAATGTATCGTTGTAATGCTTATGCAGTTTATAATGCATGCGGTATCGACTATTGCACGCCAAGAACGACCATAGGATCGTTGCTCCTTACGTCGGATAGGTTTGATTATGTAGATAATTATTAATCAATAAAAAAATTCAGCACGTCAGGACATAAATTGTATCTTTTTCTTCAAAGAACGTTCTCAAACAACAGAAATTTCGATCAAACTGTGTTGCAATAATTATAATTGTTTGGTTGGATTAATTTCTACTTCGTTTTCTTCTTTGGGTCTTCAATTACGTTATGTCAACAAATATACGAAATGTCCACTTTATGCACCCGTAGCGGAATAGTCGGTCCTGCGTGCGAGGAGGTAGTTTGAGCGAGACTCCATACCCAGTCCTGTCGTGTGAAGACCGGCGTCGCTACTACCATACCATACACATAACTTAACATTGTAAAATTACACCAACATACGCAAATATTACAAAGCACATTGTTTGTTGAAATTAATTTTATTTGAGAGAAAGAGATGATGTTTTCCCATCCGCTCAATAATGTAAAGAAAAACGAAACATATCCAAGTGCTTGTGGATTTCCCTCGTGCATTCAAATCACAAGCAAACTTTCTTTTCCTACGATCATCAGTTGTAGCCAAATCCGATAAAAGCTCTCGAATCCGGTGTAAACCTTATGCTCGAGCTGACCCAACAGATGAGCATTTGGTTCGCTGTTTCTTGAAGACTTTCGCCTTGTGCTGCTGTTCCGAATTCGAACCCCGTTATGCGTTACCCAGCTCGCGATCGTGATGGTAGTGTGTGTAGTTTGATCGTCAAACTGCGTTTTCGCCATATTCTTCAATTCATATATTTTTCCATTACTTTATTCGTCGTTTTCAATTGTTCCCGTTCATTTAATGTAGCCTAACATTTTTTTTTCTTTTAAACAGGTCGTTAAAGAATTTATCGATCGGATCAATAGCACCAACAACAACGACCCAAACCGAAAAGCAGTTACTCCGGCTATTGCCGCCCGTTTCCTGTTGGCACGTAAATATGACATCACTCGTGCGATGGCGCTTTACGAGCAGCATGAGCTGATCCGACAACGAGAAGGGTTGTACGGATTCGATCCACTCAACGAACCGCTTCGAGCAGAGCTTGAAACCGGCAAGTTTACGATCTTGGTATGTTATTATAAAATAGAACTATGATAGAGTGTTTTTTTCTAAATAAAAACAATGGCAAACTTAACTGATAACGTGTTTAAGCTTTAGAATATTTGTCCTCGAAATTATTATCCTTTTAACTTTGAACTGTTATACTTGGTACAAATCATGCCGATCATTGTAAAGCTTAGTAGACATATTTTAGATGGGCGGTGCTTTGGTCGCCGAGAAGATAGCAACGCCACACGGTAAAACTATTTTCAAATTTTATTCAACGAATTATTCATTTCGAAGGGAAAAGTATTATCATCAGCGCAACAGTAATCATTAATCTTGAATTATGTTTAATTTAATGCTGGATCATGTTACATTGTCTTAAGCATCCTACGAATGAGAACAATTTAAGTCACTTGTAGTCTACCGCTTGTCCGAAATTGGTGTAGATTGTGTAAAGCTTAAGAGAAGTTTACTTAATGCTTATTTTCTACTTTATCTTCTTCCCTGAAGCCTGGACGAGATGCCAGTGGAGCAGCGATCGCTCTGTTTACTGCGAATTTGCACTATCCGATGACTGTAACTCATAAAACAACTCTACAAGGCGTTGTTTATCAGCTGGACGTAGCGTTGCAGAGCTCCGAAACACAGAAGGCAGGATTAGTATTCATCTACGACATGAGCACTTCAAAATATTCCAACTTCGATTACGATCTGTCTCAAAAGATCCTCACACTGTTAAAGGTAAGATAGTAAATTACTTGAAAATCACTTGAACACTTTTTTCAGCCCTTCTAGCGACAGAGAAGCGATCGGTTCCAACGTAACCAAAGCATTTCACACTCGTTTGAATTAGAATAGATTTTTTATAAAACTAAACACTCGGAAGACATGTGACAAATATCTAAATATTTTGATACTCGTATTATAAAATGTTTCGGAATTGCATTCGTCTTAAATGTTGATCGCTCTACAGGCATGCAGGCCCGAAGCAAAATGATTTGTCAAAAAGGGGTCCAACTACCGATTCAATGAAGCAAACACGATCACAGGTTATTTATTCAAATCTCTACTGGATGAATCGATGGCTTTGAACAAAAAAAGAAAGTGTGCGAAAAGATGACGAAGGTTACGTACACCTTTCACACCCACGACCTATACGTTGCGGCGTGGTCAGTTGATCCCAGATAAGGTGACCGCACGTTTTGCAGTGGTGTATTGCGTCGCTAGGATTATATACGAAACGTCATAATTAAGACAGCATATCGATGTCGTCCCCAGTTATGTATTTTGCTGCCGAGCGTATGCCCGTATGTGTGTGTGTGTGTGTGTGTGTGTGTGTGTGTGTGTGTGTGTGTGTGTGTGTGTGTGTGTGTGTGTGTGAATAGTTCGTGCCCTGGGCGTTGATACACGCGTTGACAATATCCAAATTGTTTCAATTGAGACGCAGCCACGCGGATGTTCTATGGCGCATATGTTGCTCCTAATGTCTGTTGTGTGCTTTAGGAAGCTACATTGCGATCGTACGCATACCTTCGCGCACATACGCAGCGGAAGTCCACTTCTAGACTGTTTCCCGTGGAGAAGAAGCTATTTGTAAGCGGTGCAAAACGACAAACGAATAAACGACAGTAAGTGAACGGGACAGTATGCTAAGCAAACGGCGCACGCTGCGGATTTCCTGGAAGCCGAAATTCACGCCTGGATGCCTACGTACGTCGTTGGGGCAAGTCCATTTTTGGGAGCGATATCACCTGTTGTTCCGCTGTTTTTGGCCTCCTTGACATTCATTCAAAATGCAAGGCAGATCAGTCAACTGGGAGTAGTGAAATTGAAAGAGAACGGGCATGATTTTGAGTGCTTTAGATTGGTAGATCTATTTACTTACCTTACGTGCAGCGCTTCGTGTAGACGTCTCGATCAGATCAGTTTTGTTTAGTGTTGAGCATGTCATTCATTGAGTCATCGTGAGTGAAACCCAGTGGTTTCGTTAATAACATTATTCGTGTGGCGTCAACGCATGCGTACGCTTTCATGACGTGAGCTAATCGTGCGTTTTCGATTAGCTCACCGATCTTCCTTCGTGTCAGTGCATTGCATCGTTGTAGTATCGGTGGCAACGAATATCAAAGCTGTTTGTGTAGTTTCTAGTGCTGTGAGGAATGAATATCTATCAATAAGTACAACGCAACGATCAATAAGTGAGACAAGGTAGTTAAATAGTTGTACTTTGAGGTGTTTAATAGAATACAATGAATCCTAATGCTTCGTTTGGTTTTGCGTGTTTTACTGTTGCTGGTTGACGGTATTTCCAAACCGTTCGAAGCCGTGCGATATTACAGAGGTTGGCTATTTTTTCGTCGTCGTCGGTTTCGATCTAACACCGAAACCCTCGATTTGTATTGTATATTAGATACTACTTCCGAAGAAGTTTGGAGCTTTGTTTCTGTCTTTAATGATCCTTTCCAAAACTGTGATCTTAGTCCAAAAGCAGCGAAAGTTAATTCAATACAAAACTTATAAAGACTTTTGTTTATAAAGATAAATACTACTAATGATAGGAAATGAACTAAATCATTAACGGAACTTTGAATCCTTGCAGCATGGGTCGCTACTTGAACTGCACAGACACAGTACACCTTTGTAACCTGTAGTCTGTGCTGCCGACCCCTGGCTCTAGTGAACGTGCATAGTGGTAACAAGTCTTGTTATTGTAATAAGTTGGAAATGTAAATTTTGAATCAGGTACATATAACATTATTTGATGTACTGGAACTTTTTTTTTTTTTTCTAATATTTCCTACATCGGCTTATTGTCTCGAATGTAAAGAAAGTAACAGTTTTCGATAAAATGATTTCGATAACCAGATGAACTATTTTGTAAAGTTGAATTTAGTTAGCGTTTGAGAGGCAGATTCATGGCAGATTGACTTCTTGTACTGTCGTAAGATTGTTTGAGGGTAAATTGAAATCATTGAACCGGCGAGATGTTTTGGAGCTTCCGGTCCTTTTTATGTCATTCAGAGTGATTTATACGCCATCTTTAATTTCATTCCCGCATCCAAAGTTGGTACATTCATTCAGAATATGTTATTCATCTTATCATTTATCCAAATAGTTATATTCTAATGAGGTATGATCTTGTTACACCGGTGCACTGTCCTGCACTGTATTTTCATAACAAACGCACTCAGTGTAACCTTTTTTCCCTTCGTTTCTCACCGGACAAGGACGATTGAACATTATCCTGACAACCGATAGCAATGTTGCCATCCGTGTATTTGTTTGTGAGCATGTGTTTGTTCGTAGCGTCCCATGAGCAGTGTTTGTGTTGTGTGCGAGGGTCGGTGTGTTTATGTGTGCCGGATATATAGTGCGTGTGCGTGAGGTGTTCTGAGGCGCACGCGTTTCACGAAGCTAACACGATGTATAGACATTAGAGTCTGTTATTTTGTGAAAAGCACAGTAGTGTGTGTATGCGTGTGCGCGCGGAAACGCAGGCGCATTCGGTCTTTCCCCCTCGATTTTTGATTGCACAAAATGTTCAGCAAACGACACACAACTACACTTCACAAAAAATCAGCGCCATATTACGAAGTGACCACTAATCAGTATGCATCAACTTGGTGCGCGTATACGGCGTGGATTTCGCGGTGCCAAAAACAACCCTTAACGTATTGCGCTGTCAGTAGAAAAACTATTTCTGACACAGAGTAACGTTTCGGTGCGTACGGTCCACGCAAAAATATGTATAGTAATTACTAGTTCCGGAAGATTCAAAGCATGGTATTCGGTCGCCATATCGACCCTTTCGGATGTTGACGTTGCTTATGTATGTCAACCCGTTCGTCGTGTTAGATAGTGTTTGTTTTTAAAAACGCGAATATATTCTGCGTGCCTGCAAGTATCCTACAGCATAGGGATTTTCCCTTTTGCCGTATCTGTGAAGCTTAAATGTGCTGTGCGTGAATACCTGCGTAGGATTTATGGTATATAAAAGTGTGTATGGTGAAAAACAAGAATCTCTAAATTGCAAGTAGAGAGCGTGTAGCCAATCCCTCTAGTTGCTGCTTCTGCTGCTGCTACCGCAGCAAGTGTATTATCGATTTTGTGAAAAATCTCATTTCCGTCCATCCTGTGCAAGCGTGGTCGTATGGTAGGAAAAAGTTATAAATATTTCCTTTGTTCTGTCCGAAGCAGTTGCCACAATTGAAGAAAAATATTTTGTGGAAAATTGCCAACGCAATGTATTGCTACTTTGTCGCAACTAACAAAAATGTGGTAACCTCTGTTCACGGTAGCAGCAAAACAGTCGTCCCTTCGTGAAATATAAAATATACCTGTGAAAGAGGGGCAGAAAAAAGTCTAGCATTGAAGGTTAGTATGAGGGTTTTCGTCGGCACGTTTGTTAGGAACATGAGTTTGCCAGGCAACCTAGGATTTCTTTTCAATGTGCTGCTAGCGGTAATGTAGTGCTGAATGTCAAGAACATTGATGTTGATTTATCGTAGCCAACGCCAAGTTTTATCGTACTCACTCACGCATAATGATACTTCGTGTCATTCAAATCAGGTTTCGAATGGGTATGGCAAAGGTGACAGTGGACAGTATAATTTGAGTGTCGGTGTCCTAGTGGAATGCAATGTGTTAAATTAGTGTATATGGATTTTGGATACGTAATTGGTTGCTTGCTTTACACTTTACATGCAGAGGGAATAACCGGATAAGAGCGAGAGTAAATGCAGCAACGTTGTTTTCCAGTAGCAGAAGAAACGCAATCGTGGGTGATCGTGAAAAAGTTGCTCATGTTTATATAGTGGAAACACACAAGAGCAGTCCCGTTCATTCGGCCGGTAGAAACGAGATCAAAACGTTGTCCTTGTTCAAGGGCGTGATGATTTGGCGTTAGAATCAAACATTCTAAATTTCCCTGCGAAGGGCTAAAAATATAATGCTTCATTTGAGACAATTTGCGTAACATTTCGACGGTGATTGTTTTATCTAGCATTTGCTGTAAGATTTTTAAGGCACGTTTATTGATTGACATAACAATGTTGTTAAAAAATAACGTTAATTTATGATTGTGAATAGTACTAATCCGGGGGTGGAGAGATGTTTGTGGCGTTCTTCTTCAGACGGCAGAGACTAGAGCTCATATCCCCATCCGGACTGTTCCCTACATAGTCCATAGTAAGCCATTAGATGGCCGACATGACCTAGTAGTGGTCATCTAGTCAAGTTTTGGTTGAATTTTTGTGTTTCTTGTCGAAGCGTAGTACCTGTTGTGAATAGTGGTCTGTAATACATACATCAAATGTTAAATATATAGTTGCGTGTTTGGATTGCTACCAATTTTTTGTCATATGTGTGAGATAAATAGAGTGCTTGATCGTTTACTAATACCGGTTTCAAACGCCAACCGTCCGTAAAGTCTAGGAAAAGTTGAAATCCAGGAAAGCGTGTGCTACGACAGATCAAACTCTCCGCAAGCCGAAAATAACAAAAAAGTGAAAAGAAGAAAGGTTGTAGTTTCATTCGTTCATCTTTTTTACTTCAGTCTGTAACCTGCTGATACAGTTCCAAGATTCATTCGCGTTGGTTCATATTTGTTTAATATTTTTGTCAATAATTACAGGAATTTAGATAAAATTAACATGTGTTGTCGTACTAATGTTATCCGATGCGGTGCGATAGAATGAATTGAAGTAAATGTGACCTGCATATGATAGTAACAAAAATGTATCGCAAAAAATAGACATCCATCCAACAATGCGTTTTTCAAGCAATATCAAGAGGAAGAAACTGAGATTTGGGGAATGTGTTTGTGGTGCACTGTACGCAAAGCTGTGTTGGTATCAAACTTGACCCACTTTTCAGCTCACAGGGCCTTATTCTACTACTGCAAACAAAACGTGTGTTTATATTTATTTGTACAAAAGATTGTCGGTTCGTTCTACCTAAGCACAACAAATTCCTTGATGTTCCTTACATGCTACGTTAGACATACATGATTTTCTAGCCCCGTAGAAGCCGTATACTAATCATTCTTTTCTTCACCATATAAGAATATTGTACAATTTTCCAAGTGCTTACATACATTTCACTCATATTTTTCTATTTATTTCTTTTTAGGGCGGTTATCCTGCACGGCTGAAAAAGGTCCTTATTGTAACAGCTCCGCTCTGGTTCAAAGCGCCATTCAAAATCCTTCGGCTATTTGTGCGTGAGAAATTGCGTGAACGCGTTTTCACCGTGTCAATACCACAGCTCAGTTTACATGTTCCTCGGGAATCTTTGCCAGTTCGATTAGGTGGTACCTTAGAAGTTGATCATTCCTCATGGTAAGTATAACAGAAGCAAGATTTGATCCAAAAATCTTTTGGCCAAATAGTAGTACTTCGATAATGCTTTGATAAATTTCGTGTGCTGTGTTGGATTGTACATTAGCTTGGTAACAAGTATTATGTGGTGGCTTTTTGCACTTGCTGCACTTTCGTAATTCGTTACGATAAAACAGAGAGCATTGAACAGCTGAATTTTGTTGCTGTTGGTGAAGCAGTTTACTCAAGTTTTATGCAAGATTGAGTAAATTAGGTATAGTTTTGGTAATGTATTGGGGTATCAAAAGATCGTTTTGCTTTCCCTATAAAAATCCACATCTCCTTTCGCAGGACGCACAAATCATACAAATTCTGGGTGTTGGACTGCGTCATTTATTGTGCATGCCAAGTTTAAGGTAAAATGAAATTAACCTGTTCCTCATTAAAAATGCATCCTTCTATCGAGCAGTAGAATTTCACTGATTCATATTCGCTCACCACAAAAACATAACATTGGTTTCATGATTTACAAAAAAAAAAAACAATCTATTTTATGGACAATATTATTTTTTCTTTCATTGGCATCACTATCGTTTTTAGGAGCATCCGTTATTCAATTAATTAATATTGTTGGTATAGTAATGTTTTGAACGTATAAAGATATTATGTTTAATATTGGTTTGTCAAATTTTTATTGTTATTTATTGCCTAGACTATCTAAAATGATATACAGCGGAAATGATATTAAACATTGACTAAAAGCGGAAGGTTTTACATACGTATAATTTTAAAATGAGAAAAAAGTGATTTTTCAAATGTATTTTGATACTTTGTTGTTGAGAATAACAGTTTGTAATTCAAGCTCCCAAATATGAAGAGGACGATATAAATCATTATAGTCATATTAAACTACACACAATAGTGTTATAGTTAGTGCCTTAAAATATGAAGTATTTGGTGCGACTTTTTATTATGTTAATTTTTTGTTTGTTTTGTTTTACCATCCGTAAGTACTGGTTGGAAAAGTGGTTGAAGGTTGTGGTTGATGAAGGCATTGGCTTTAATTTATTTCCCTTTTACTCATTTCATGGGTTTTTCATGCTCTCACGGAATGGTTTTTATTTAAATACTTTCACTTAGCACATTTCATGATAACGTTTAGATATATGTAAAAGATGGAATATAACGCGATGTATATTCGTGTTTTATCAAACCCAACGACCAAATACAGCGAATTAAACAAAACCAATAATTATGTTGTATGATTTCAGGTTATTACATTGTTACAAATCGATGACGAATCGTGAAGACGAAATTATTGCGACAGCGGGTCAGCAACAACAGCAGCAGCCACAAGATTCTCAAAACAGTTCCACAAGTGTGGCAGGTGCAAATGCAGGAAATGCCGGTATGGGAAGTGCAGGAATCACTGCGATACCTGTGGGAACAGCCACACTGGATACTCACCACTTGTTGAGTGGCGTTGGCTCGGAACTAGTGGATGTTGCTTACGTTACCGCGCATAATCACCGGTCAGTGTCTCCTAGCAATGGCACGCTGGTAGAGGATCACTTACATGTGGATGATATTAGCGACATAGCTGCAGTGAGTGTCAATCAGCATCATCCCACAAACCATGCAAGCAATGTTGGACATCACAATCACCACACCACCAGTGAACTGTGGACAGAAAATCCTCCGAGCAGTGCGTCTTCTGGCTTTAGCGACGACGATAGTTTGGCCGGTGCAGAAGGAGATCCCAAAACGATCGACCAAATTGTGCAGATGGTCCGAGAGAGGGGTAAGATGGGGTTGATTCGTGAATACGCCGAAATAAAAGCCCGCGCTCCAGATGGTACCTTCACGCATGCAAAGTAAGTGTGGTACTGCTTGGTGTATTCGATGGTTTAAAAAATAACTCTGGCTAATTCCTGCTGAATTCTTTCTACCGATTCTCTTTACAGGTTAAGAGATAATTTAGCAAAGAATCGTTACACGGATGTGCTGTGCTACGACCATAGTCGAGTAGTTCTGTCTCAGGAAGAGGACGATCCCACAACAGACTATATCAACGCGAACTTCGTCGATGGTTATAAACAGAAGAATGCTTATATCTCTACACAGGGACCACTGCCAAAGACATCGTATGATTTTTGGCGTATGGTCTGGGAACAACATTGTTTGTTAATCATTATGACGACGAGGGTGATGGAGCGGGGTCGCGCCAAATGCGGTCAGTATTGGGAGCCAAGTGAAGGTGGCATTGCGGAGTATGGTTTCTTTCGATTGCGGACAATGTCGATAGAAACAAATGAAGACTACACCGTGGTGGAGTTGGAAATAAGAAACATT
Organism: Anopheles maculipalpis; assembly: GCF_943734695.1. Classification (NCBI taxonomy): domain Eukaryota; kingdom Metazoa; phylum Arthropoda; class Insecta; order Diptera; family Culicidae; genus Anopheles; species Anopheles maculipalpis. The sequence goes on from NC_064871.1 coordinate 415,143, forward strand.
AAGGTAGGCGTTCGCTATTATAAGCGATAAAAAAAGCATATTGTTAACCAAACCATATATTTCCAGACTGATGAGGTAAGGTGCGTTTCCCATTGGCAGTTTACCAGCTGGCCTGACTACGGTGTGCCCTCGTCGGCGAAGGCTATGCTAAATTTTCTTCAACGTGCTCGAGAAAAACAAGCAGAGATGGTACGATCGCTGGGTGATCTGTGGGCCGGTCATCCTAGGGGCCCGCCAATAGTGGTTCATTGTAGCGCCGGGATTGGTCGGACGGGTACATTCATAACGTTGGACATTTGTATATCTCGCCTGGAAGACGTTGGTACGGCCGACATCAAGGGAACGGTGGAGAAAATACGCTCGCAACGGGCATATTCAATACAGATGCCAGATCAGTATGTGTTCTGCCATTTGGCCCTAATTGAATATGCACTTTCACGCTCCATGTTACAGTCGGTAGATCTTTCAGAGTTTGATGATAGGGACGAAGAATCCGACTAAAGGAAGAAACCTTTAGTGACAAAATCTGCATAAACGTAACTAACGACAGGCACAGGTCTTTAATCGCTCTCGTTTCGGGTGGAGATGTCTGAGAAGGACCACACATTGTTTTGGTATGAGCGGTGAGCTGAAATGTTGCTATTTTGCAGGAATGCCACTGTTTGCTCTGTTCAACCTTCTACGCAATCAATGATTTTTTTGTGATTAAATGTAAATTCCAATCACTTTCTTCTTCTTCTTCTTGGCTCAACGATCTACTACTAGGTCATGATCATCGATTCGCTTACTAGACTTTCACTACCGGGGAATGGTTTAGCTCGGATTTAAATCCCGGTTTTGCCGTGTTTAGAATGGCGCTATTGTCGCATCGACCACTGGGACGCCCCTCGTACACATATTAAGCGTAATTTTGCTTTTGTATTATAAATAAGGAACTCGTTTAACTTAGAGTTTCTTTTACATTTTGGCATACCGTTTATAATTTTTTAACCGCAAAATAGCATAACGCGGTTCACATTCTACTCCACGAAAAGCAAACCTGACAGTTACTATGCAAAATACCAGGAGATATTAGGTACTATATAATATTACTCGCGAAACGATGTGGCAAATTACGGAAGGAATTTACAGCGGCCTGGCAATGGCATACCTTCTTGCTGGTGGCGTCTTTTTCGGCTTTTTGCAGTGTGATTCAACACCAAAAACAAATTACGACAGAATTAATTTCTTCCACTAAGTATGTATTCCTTACGATACAAGTAGCGAAACGAAGGTAACAAAGGTCCATGCGGAAACTCAACACGGAGAATTTTATGGCTTCGTGATAAAAATAGATTTCAATCTTCTTCCACTATTTCAGTCGAAACAAGGTTCGCTTGCTATCACAAGAGAAACACAACAATTGTATGATAAATAAGCCTATTATTTTGAAATCCTTGCATTTTAGAAGGTCGCTACAAGAGATCAGGCAACACAAACGACTATCCACGAATATCCAGTCCAGTGAAATGCGAAGAATCAATTATAAATGTGTGAAAATCCATTGAAATAGCGCGAAACAAGTGCTGTAACATGAATGTGCAAGCAAATAGAGAAAAGATATCAAAGTTTATTTTCTTCTATTTATTTTAATTTTAGTAAGGAAGATATTCGTAAGTACATGTAGTAATATTTAAAACTAGGAATAAAATAATAATTTGGAGGCGGCAAGTTCAGAGATCAAATACAAACAAAACAATAAGTAGACTAAAAAAACAATTCCGTAAATAAATATCGAACAAGAAACCAGACTGCACACCGACAACCGTGGATCGTGGAAAAATGGTCATCATTCATCTTTATAATGTAACATACTGTCCGTTGGCTTTTTACTCATGGTTAAATACCGAATGAGGGCAGATAATCAAATGGTACTGCCCTTGAGTACCATGGTACTGCCCTTGAGTGAGCGAGTATTAACTTCTACAATTGCTATGGTCTTTTCTTTTCAACGTCCGTGCCCGATAATTGTAAGTTTGTGTGCAGTGTCTTTGGCAACTGCATTTTTCGGTGACCCTAGAGTATGCGATACAACACTGACTTTTTTTTCTGTAAGTGGAACCAAGTCTGTTAGGTGCTCTTACTAGATATCACCTATTGCGGAAATCGTACTGAATCTTGTAAGCCAGTTGTAAGCTAATTGTGAGGGACGAACGGAATCTAAAATATAGTCCACACAAATGGTTATACATTGTGTTGTTAAATGATGTTAATCATCAGAAAGAAATATAGCTGCTAAGTTATCGGCTCGTTTTATTGCTTGAACAATTCCTCTTCAAGTTTTAATATTTTGCATTTTGGATAGTTTTGTTCAGTTACAGTAACGTACAGTTCAATTAACTTTTGTTTGCCACTTGTGCTGTCACATGAGATGACCACAACACGACTGCAGTGTGTGTTGTCATCTCGCTTGACAGCCAATGTCAAAAGGAGCAAATGAGAGAGACAGAGAGTAAGCCCATGAATAAAATATAATTTTCCTGCTCGTGAAATTACGAGACTTGTGCGTGTGGAATTGTACGTTTCTTGTAATATAAAAAAAGTACTTTAGTTAAAGGGACGGTCGATATTTACTGGGCGAACAATGTATTTCTTCGAGGCGAGAGGGTTTGTATGCCACAGTGAACAAAAATCATAATTACGTACGGTTTGTTTGGTGTGCAAAGGAAGTATTTTGCAAGCTGGAACGATTTTGTGTGCAATAATGTAGTGTATTTATCGAATGGGAAAATGTGAAAAGAGTAGAGCTGGAACATATTAGTGAAGTGATTTTGTGCCGTTTTGCTGTGTTACTTTAGAACAAGAATACGAGCGAACCGATCTTTTCCTGCAAGAAAGGAAAAAGAATCAAAGGAATGGAAGCGAAAAATGGCAAATCCGGTCCTACAACCGCAATCTCCGTCGCGTCGTCGGGCGGTGGGGGAGCAAGTGTTACGGCGACGATGAAGAATGGGGTGAAAGAAAACCCGAACGGTCCCCGGGTGGTCACCATCTACAAGACAGAAACCGGTTTTGGGTTTAACGTTCGTGGACAAGTCAGCGAGGGCGGGCAGCTGAGATCAATCAACGGCGAGCTTTATGCACCACTGCAACACGTCAGTGCTGTTTTGGATAACGGGGCAGCGGAACAGGCTGGCATTAAGAAAGGCGACCGTATTCTGGAAGTGTAAGTTTCAGCACTAGATGATATTGAGTTGCAAAAACACAGAACGGAAATGGTTTGTCCTCCACCCAGAACAAATTGCTCGCATTGTGTAGAAATAAGCATTTTCAATAAGTTTCGACGACAGATCCAAAGCGCAACCAGGAAGTTGTTATTGAGGAAATTCGGGATTGTATGCTTTCTACTCGATGTTTATTGGATTTTCTACGAGCCAGACCATCGAGACGCTTCGTGCCATGGACGGAATGAAATGGTGTAATGAAGATTGAAAAACATTAGCTAAGCCAGGTCTGCTTCAATGCATTGCAGCCGTATATTTCAGAAGAACCAACGTGTTCCATTACGAGCTACGAACATTCTACGGTTCACTTCGGCATGTCGAGTGAATGTAAACAGCACGAAATGAAAATAGGTAACATATGTTGTGTCATACAATACTCCCCTTTTTTGCTTTGTGAGAGAAGCATTGCTGGATAATACAGTGGAAACTGAATGACGATATAAAGGCAACATAACATATATTTTGTACCTAATAATCGAAGCTACTTTGAGAACATACCATTTCAGCCATAACATTCTTTAACTTGTTTGCTTGGTAAATCAACATTTAAAATTTGATTTATTTTGCCGAGTTGTCTCCTTGTACATGCTCCAACATTTAAACTGGATAGTTTGTTGTTTTTTGTATTATCAACTCAAGCAATCAAAAATTTCCTTATTTACTGTACACTTTGATAGTATTAAAATGCAAAGAACACAAATGCATACTATATAAAGAACCAAAGTAAGAGTATGCCTTCATAACTAACCGATAACTGTTAGCATTTCAGTCGCATGATAACTCACATGTTGGACCAAGTTATTTAGAACCTTCTCTTATCGGCACGGCAAAAGAGTGCATGAATAACTTTCCTAGAATATGCCACATGAAACATAAACTGCCACTATTTGAACAAAGTAATATATTTTCATGCTCTGGCCAAGATCAGTTTTTCTGCTAATATGGCCAACATTTATGATTGGTCCCAGCTTAGGATCTTTTACCTCTTGGTTAATGAGATTCCCCGAAGACGATGTACACTATAAGGTCTGTTGATAGTTGAGGCCGCTTAGACTATTTTGCTCTTCCAACGACAAATTTAATTGCCTTGCGATTGGAATGGAAGACTTGCGTATTATTCGGTAAACATATGAAAAGTGATACTACTCATGAAAATGTAAAGTTTATCACAACAGGCAGCAGTCTCAGTCATCCGTGTATAGGGCTTGTAGTAAATGAATGATGATGGTAAATATATCCAAGCGGATATAGTCGGTGTCGCGCTTCGCGGGAAAATCACTACAATGCCCAACGATTGTCACGATCGTATGTGAACAATGGCTAGCCGGAGCACATGATTCTTCCACCGGGCAGGCACATGATTACAATGATTATACGATAAACCACACCAGCGTGTACGGTAGAGCATACTTTATCAATGCACCACAATCAGTCTCTGGCTGTTCTCGTCGGTCGTTGGACATTGTGTTTGCGTTGGTCAATTCGCGGTTCAGCTATTTGGTGGTGGTCAAGTGAAAAGATATTAAATTTTGAGAATGCAGCGGAGTATGTTTACCTCCTACTGTGCGGAGAACACTGAGGATATTTTTATTCCAAAACATTTTATCGATTTACTGCAAGACAGTGGCAGTGATGCGGAGGACACTAGACCTGCAGAAGGTGTCCGAAAACGTTGTGGCTATTCTCCTGTGCCTATTCCTACCATCAGCGGTTTAGTTGCGGAGAGAGGGTTTGTAAATATGCTTTTAAAAGGAGGGACCAACATGGGATTTGCATTGCTACGAAAAACGGGCATACGCAGAAGAAGTTTTGAGCTGTGCCTACAAATTGCAGGTTGTGTAATTGTTTGTATTGGACAATGGGTCGCGCACCAAACCATAATAGCCACAATGGCAAACATGTGACAACGACACAATCCATCGAAATAGCAGTACTTGTGTTAGTTGCAGCACTGTTGTTTTTACGCGGTCAATGATATTTTACGTGAATTACAGGGATTCTTCCATTAGCAAAAGAGCCAGTATTTCACTTAGTCTGTATTGGCTTATATTTAGCCCACAGTATCGAAAATAAAGTTAATACAATCATTATCCCATTTTAGCAATCATGTAAACGTAGAAGGGGCTACGCATAAGCAAGTGGTAGATCTCATCAAATCTGGAGGAGACACTTTAACGTTGACCGTCATTTCTGTCACACAGCAGGTAAATAGTTGTCGAGCTTGTACGGTGTTGTAAGCAGTGTTTTAATGAAGTCAATACATCGCCCCTCTTTTTTTAGGAAGCGGAACGTCTTGAACCTACAGAAGATCCAGGTGGATATTCGTACATCGACTATTCGGAGAAGCGTAGCCTGCCTATCAGTATTCCGGATTACAATATCATACACCGTGGGAATGAACGATATGTTGTTTTCAACATCCATATGGCTGGTCGGCAGCTATGCTCACGCCGGTACCGCGAATTCTCCAACTTGCATCAGCAGTTAAAAAAGGAATTCTCTGGCTTCAGCTTTCCAAAAATGCCCGGCAAATGGCCGTTCCAGCTAAACGAACAGCAACTGGACGCTCGTCGGCGCGGGCTGGAGCAATATTTGGAAAAAGTGTGCGCAGTCCGTGTGATTGCGGAAAGCGACGCAGTGCAGGAATTTCTCACGGACACGGTGGATGACCTGGCAGCGTCGCCGGTCGACATTAAGATCATGCTACCGGACCATGCTGTTGTGACGGTGTCGGTACGCAAGTCAGCGAATGCACAGCTCGTATGGGAACAGCTAGTCCAGCGAGCCAATCTGACCTCGTACACTCAGCAATATTTTTACTTGTTTGAAATCGTCGAGTACAACTTCGAGCGTAAGTTGCAACCACATGAAATCCCTCATCAACTGTACGTGCAAAACTATAGTACGGCTTCCAGCACGTGTCTGTGCGTGCGGCGCTGGCTGTTTTCTATCGAGCGAGAAATTTCGCTTCCTGTTGGCGAGCAAGCAGCCAAGTTCATTTTCTACCAGGTACATATATACGAGGCGCCAAACTTGGGCATCGATTATCGGTTTCTTGAGGGCCAATTGTAACCTTGTTTCCTCTCGTTTTCTTCCTATCTTGCAGGCTGTCGACGAAGTTAATCGTAGCAATATACGGGCAGACGGACGTTTGTATGAGCTAAAAGCTCTCCAAGATTCGAAAAAGGCTGACGAATATCTATCACTGGCTCGCACGCTACCCGGGTACGGCGATATCGTGTTTCCACATTGTGCGTGCGACAGTCGCAAAGAAGGCCATGTCGTACCGGCAATCGGTATGAAAAGCTTTCGCCTGCACGCTTGCAGAGAAGATGGTTCCTTCGAGGCACAAACGGTCGAGCTTCAGTGGGCGACCATTTCTCGCTGGGAGAGCGATGAGGAATCGATGGCGTTTTGCTTTCAGTACAGTCGCTCGGACAAACCGCCACGATGGGTCAAAGTGTTTACGCCATATGTAAGTGCATATATTTTTCTCAATGTAGATGATATTTTAAATTGCGATTTTGTGTATCAACTGTTTTTTTAATGTATAAATTTATTAACTGTAACTATTATTCCGTTGCAGCATGCATTTTTGGCTGACTGTTTCGACCGGATAATGGAGGAACGAGCATGGGATGACACGGGCGAGTAAGGGAGCATTTGATAGGCGCTTATAACGACATTGCATTTGACACAGCCACGCCTGAAGAAAAAGGTTTATCTATTCTGTGTAATTTGACCTGTATGAATGGACACCAAGACGATGTTAACGGATTGACGAAGCCAAGATGCATCGGTCGCATGTACTGTTGCTATTAATTTATTTATGAATCCAACGGCATAATCATACTGGCGAATAGCAACCAAATGCTATTCGCGTATACTCTGATGAGTCTAGCAAATATAGGCAAGAATTGCATTCGCTTAATTTGTATGTAATATTGACAAGACAGAAAGTAGTAAAGAGCAAATAACAATACCATAAATTGACAAATAACAATACCAACGGCATAATCATACTGGCGAATAGCAACCAAATGCTATTCGCGTATACTCTGATGAGTCTAGCAAATATAGGCAAGAATTGCATTCGCTTAATTTGTATGTAATATTGACAAGACAGAAAGTAGTAAAGAGCAAATAACAATACCATAAATTCTGCCATGTTCTACTATGATCTGATTTAACTATATATGACTAATTGTGCAGTAGTAGGAAAGCAAATAACTTACATTAGCCGGGCACATGCGAAATATTTATCTCAAAGTAGAACATCGAATAGTCTCTCTCCCTCTCTCTATTTGCGTATTCCGTTTGGAGACGTACTTTCTCGTTTATGTCGCCTGAGCCACTGTATGATAAGAAAAAAAAGATAATGCTATTCATTTGGGAATCAGTCTCGAAGTATTAGTGAATGATACATCTTTCCGGAGCAATATTGAACGGTACCAACAAACTGAAACTGAAATTCGAATTAAATGGTAATGTTTGCTTTGAAGTTGAGGTATGATTTGTTGACAAGTAACATACCTAATTTGTTAGAAAATATCATTACATTAGAGTCGTTTGTGGGTTAATTTCTTAAAAAAAAAAACAATTCTTTCAATCGCATTTGCTTTCTGTGATACAGCCAGTAACGTAAAATTGGCTATTAAGAAAAAGAGAGAAATTCTGGTTCGGTACAACAATAGCGGCAGTAAAAAACGTACACAGTATCACTTCAAATGAAAATTGAGCAACCTTTACTTACGTGCTTTGGTATGTGTGGTTTAAAAGCGTTTGCAGTACCGTGAGGAGGCACCACATTCCAATTTATGCTTATCCTGGTTGTTTCTGTTTCTTCATTCCAATTCGCCATGATGCCTTTACAGCATTACCATGACGCTAGTCTGCAAATCGGGGTTGGTAAGAATTATAGTTAGAAAGAGGATGACTGCAAAAAGGGAAAACACTGTTGTCGCTAACATAGCCAGAGGCGGATATCAAGACAAAAACATAAAGTTTGATTAAACCATTCGATTCGGAAACAGTTCAAAGATCTCTGTCCATAATTATGTTATTTTGTGTTGCATAAAACTCACGGTTATTGACATGTGGACGTAAAAAAGTATGTAGCATTTAGATTTTAATAGCGACAGAACAGAAAAAAATAATAGAGTTAGACAAGTTGGTAACATGAATGTCTGAAGTAGATTGTGAATGAATGTATATAACACAGCTCATGAAACACGATCATTACTTTAGACGTACTCAACCATCCGAACAATGGAACACAAATCGTAGCAAAAACAATCCATCCTAGTTTGCTGACCACATTTAGGACAATGTTGTGCACATGTAAAGTATATAGGCTTGTGCACTAATATTGAAGCAATTAAAGAATAAAGATTTCAATTAGAAATGCACAGAGCGTGTAGATAAAGGTGTTACATTAAAATGAGATATAGCTCGAAGGCAAAAGTAATAAAATTGAGAACGAAAACGACAAAATTGAAACAATACAGCATACATGAAAAAGGCGATAGTGCAGTTGTAATACACTGTACCTCGATTTGGCGTACTGCATTGCAATATTTAAAGCAACACAGCTACAGATGCTGAATAATGTTAATTATACGCTAATTGTTAGATTATGCAATGTGCTCGAGAACTGTTCTGCATACGAGTTTTAATTTCCACTTATCTGTTATTTCTGTCCAAACCCAACTACTACTCACCTGAGCAACAGACCACAGGCACTGCACTAGATAAACCAATTAGAAATGACAATTTTTAACAAAAGTTATCTTAAGAAATAAGTTCATCTAACCTGATACACGATGATACATGAACACGTTTGCCCGGTACCGAGACCATAAATATATAATGAAGTATAAACGGATATGGAATCATAATTTATTATATACGATCGTGATAAACTATATAAAGTTTTAAAAATGATGCTAACAAAGTTCGAACACAAACACTTTCTGCTGTAAAGCTGTAATCCGAAAGCACGTGCTTTTCAACGAATAGTGTAAGAGTTTAATGCGTAAAAAAGTAAGGCGGACAATTCAAGTTGAAAAGTAATCATTGTCCAATATTCAAGGTGCGTATCAAGACGCTAGCGCGCCTGTTCGAGTCTTTTCACTGAGCGTGTCACGTCTTTTTAACGTTATCGGCGAAGGTAATGGGTTTGAATTGTTTGATTATGATAAACAATCAATTCACATTATCATCAAACCGATTGGCCATTCGTGTCTCTACGAACAATGTCGTTAGACCGATGAACTAATTGTGCTGCAATCACTGAAGGTGAGTAAATGGGAATGTGGTAGAAGCAAAAGCAATTCCCCGGACCAGCATCTAATTTGCAGCCAATAACTGACGACATTTTGCCTGCAGGGAGTGTAGTTCTAAAGTTACGTTTGTTTTTATTTTTCGCCGACGGTTAGTTTGAAATAGACGATCGCGGTTTGTGGTCAGGTTGGAAAATACGATCATTAGGTGGTTGTCGCGCCTTTGTTCTAAGTCGTTTCCATACTATGATGTGAATATTGTCACTCTATGCTTAGACTTCGAGTAGAAAGATTAACGAAAACGTGTAAAAAAAGTGTTGTTCCTCTCTTGGCTGAATCACAGCAGTGTGTGCTTCAGTTTTCTAGAAACAGTGCTAATGTAAAGTGATAAAGTCTTGTGTCGTTATGCAAATTTAGTTCAAACTTGTTACGATCGCAGAATTCAATCAGTTTCGTTAGATAATGCTTGTGATAAGTTATGTGCGATCGATTGGTGTAGTTCAGAGGATTACAAGAAAATCGCTTCTATGCATTAAATAAGCAGCTAGATAAGCATACACGACTCAGGACATTAAACGTGGATGTGATATGAAGGGATTATCTTATCTTACGGTACCTCAATTTCCGAATAATAGGATTAAAGCCAAGTTCAGTAGTCAGTACAAATGTCATAATTGTGTGATTCGGTGTGCTTAATCGATCGGTTGCGCATGTTTCTTTTATTTTATTCTCATTGGTTTTAACTGTTACTTTATTATAGTTGTTGTGTAGTAATGTGGTTTGTGATTACTACTTCTAAGTGTCCCAATCAGCCGTGACGTGAATGCGAAATGAAACGTGACGATACGGAGTGTAAGCACACTGTATTACCTGCACTGTGATTGATTGTTTAACCCTTGATAATGTACCAGGTCCTATGATTCGATTTCCATTTTGCAATTTTTTACAAAGAGCACAAGAGAGCTTGAACGAGTGCGACATATCAACTTGTTGTCGAGTCAAATAGATAGTGTTAACAAATCGCAATCATGCACAAAGGTGCGACTACAACGGATGGACAGCATGACGGCAAGGCACGTCAAGGGTATGGTCCACTCCATCGGACTGGTGATCGAATCGAGAAAGAGAACATCCCCTTTGTTGATTCGGATCACGCAGACGATGGCTTCGACAGCCGCAACAGTCCGGCAGCTTCGACAGCGATCAGTAGTGTACCGGCGGTTGACCAAGAGAACGATACTATGACTGAAAGCCAAGAAAATCTAGCTCGAGCGTACGTCAAGCGCCATCAACCCAGTCTAGCTGAACGAAGGATGCAGGAAAAGTTAACCGTTTCCATTGACAGCAGCATCAATGATGGGTAAGTGTAATGGACACAAAACTCGCCAAAATTTCACTAATTAAACTGCTTCTTTGCAGGGATTTGATCGAAGAAGCGAAGGACAAAGCAACGGAGCTGAAGTTAGTTGACGATCGGGCGCGAGCATTGCGCCGAAATTCCATTTCCCTACCAAGTTTGAACGTTAATGAGCTAGAAGCATTAAGATTGGGACATCAGGGCCACGATGGTTCAGTATCGGTGAGTATGCAATTTTTAAAGGTGTTTTTAAGTCATCCAAAAGCAACAGCAGTGACTTTTCGAAGACGTTGACTGACGAAAACAAGTTTATTTATGTCCATGGGAGAGTATGTTTTATATAGATTTGTCTATTGAAAAGAAGTGATTCTAGTAATATAGAATGGCTCTAATTATGAATGCATGTACTAAAAGTAGAGAACATTTTTCTTGTTGCATAATGATCTAGAATAATTTTATCAAGCGTTCAACTGATCGCTCTGTACAGTAATGGCGTAATTGCATACGCATTACCATTTGAAAAGGGTTCGAAATTATGGGCAAACATCGAGATTGAAGCAACCGTCAGCAACTGGGTATGCAAATTGCGCTATTACTTCTTAGCTTGAGGATGCTAATCGAATAACAATACGTATAGCTGGGTAGTCGATAATGCTGGACAGCGGTTGCATGTTTTCCTTGTTAATTATAGTGTGGAATATGCAGGGATGCTTCGCAGATTCGCATGTTGAGTGTTGGGTCTGTAGATTTAAGAGCAATCGGTAATACTAAATTAAAATACTTTAGTAAATTCTTAAAATATTTTTTTCAATGAATAGATGTGAAGTTAGTAATACCGTCAGGCAGTTCTTAAGCAATAAAAAGACAAAAAAATGTGTGGATTATGTTGCTTCTTTCCCTTTAGTGTGTGTATTATGTAGCTGCTATGCCAATCGCGTAATTTCGTTTTCTGTTTTATGAGAAGGATTTGTTCAGTTAAACCCAAGCAACAGATCGAATTTGTAAAAAGGTCGTTGCACTACGATTACTTGACTTTATTTAATGTTTTTTTTCTTTGAATGTATTGTCACCTTTTTAGGCAATGGATTCCGGATCAGACTCTCTGTCCGAAGAGAATACTTTTACACCAGAAACTCCAATAACGCCGGCGAACTTTAAACCTATGTTACAGTTTAATGATAATAGCAGTAGCGACGAGGATGATAAACGGCGTAACAAGTAAGTAACGTTATAAACTGGATTTCTTCCATGAGAGATAAGATTTGATGTTGTCAGGAGTAAGCACATTTCTACTAATTACCCATAAATCACTGCAAAACGCTTATCTTACCAGATATCTGATGGTATGTATTACACAGGTACAGAAACACAGGTGGTTAGAAATAGTATAACGTGTCGTTTGATATTTCCTTATCCTATTTTTTTTTTTTTCGTTCATCTGTCGCTTTTGTCATGGGAATGGTGTAGGAATGTATTATAACAAAGGTTATTGCAGTGCTGGAAAAATGCAATGACCACAAAGCTATGCCATTTCACTCAGTGTGACAAGGCTATTGGCTGTTATGTGCAATATTCGCTATTACTAAGCCTCTTCAGGTCACCTGGTCTACCGGTGATGCTACCGATGGGACTAAGCGTGAGTGTGTAGGTGTGTGTGTAATGGAATTTACTATATGTCCATCTAGCGAACTAGTCGTTTCTTCTCGATTAGGCAGCTAGTGCAGGAATCGATCGATAATTTCCATCCTTCTCACACATCTCTTCTCTGCACTAGCCGTATAAGGTAAACATCAGCTAGAAGTTGTAACTGAGCGATCAAATGATTAGAAGTGATTAGAGGTGTGAGCATCAGTTTAGAATTAGTAGCTGGTTTTTTGTTCCATTTGTTCCACACGGCAGTGTTTTTAGGGAAAACGTGCGCCACATTCCACTAATTATGACCGATCAGTGTTCGGAGCAGTGTAATTGTGCAGCGGAAGAGCTTGTTCCAGAGGTTGATCCAAAGTATGCCACCTTCAGTCACTTCGGTCAGGGCGGGTAAGAAAACTATCGTACACCATAGATGAATACAACACAAAAGTCTCAGAAATGCTTCTGTGTATCGGTGAGTTCGTTAGCTGAAAAACTTCTCCAAGTTTGAAATTTGCTATGTTTCTTGTGACTTCAGTGAGAAATGATTCCAATGCGAACTTTTAAAAGACGGTACAACAGCATTAATTGCTTGCATTTGCCACTGTACTTGCGGTTGCTTATCAAGCCATCCTCACCTTGTAACGGAATATTCATTCGCGTATTTGCGTCGTTAACACGGTTTGCCCACGCTTCCGTTCAACTCCATGCTGAAGTCCCACTGACAATTGCTGCTATCCTTCGTTCGAGGGTCGTTCGAATGTGCCGTAGATCGCACACGCACATGAAGCGCTGTGCCCGTGGCGAGACACACTGGCAGCAGTGTCAGCATTTTGTCACCTAAACCTAAGCTTCGCCTTGTGTTAACTTCGATGTTCGGATGGGCTCTCAATTGTGAGGCCAAGACATGCGACTGTTCTGTAGAATAACATAACGTTTTCTCTCAGTATCAGCGGCAACTGTAGTCTCAGCGAACTCTCTCTCACGTGCGAGAAAGAATATTATCAAAGCAAACAACCGGTACAAGGAGATAGCCTTCTGAACGTTTAACGACACTACAGTGATTTGAATGTTTCTAACAACAGGAAATTTCGCACAAATAATTATTTCCGAAGGTTTGTGATAAAAATGAGTCTTTGGAATGAACTTTGTTTACAGTTGTTTAAAAAATTAGTTAAATTTTTATCAAAGAACTGTTTGAAAAGTTCCTATTGATCGTATTGATTTACGCGAATTTTGTTCTAAATTGCTGCAATTTTTCTCCCATTTAAAAAAAAAATTATGAAGGCAATCGCGTTCCGCGGCGTGTTGTTTATTGCCGTTTCCGACTCAGTGACGGTGCGTACAATACAACACGATCCACGCTGAACGAACAAACAGCTGTTGTATGCCGAACACCGTTCGCGGCAGTGCGTTTGTAACTGCCACAATCGCGGCATTCAGCGTGATAAGGTCCACATCGCCGGTCACTTTTAGGGCTATTTACGCTTTGAGTCGGGACCGCTATTAAGTGTATAGTAGTGAGCCGTTTTATCCAATAGATACCTAACTATCTCCAGCTTTGGCAATTATCATATCATTTGTCCTGTTGTGACGAATGATACACGATTTCAATAATAATGTTGGTTTTCTTTCGTTCTTTGTTTCATTTTGTCAAGAAATCTCTTTCGTACCAAACGACGGTCTTCGATTGCACCACTGCCAGCCTTGCGGCTGAACGACAAGGAAATGATGTCGAACGACTTCGACACACACAGCGTGCTGAGCAATCAGGCTTCGATTACCAGCGTCAACTCTTTGGCCAGTTTGTTGAAGGAAAAAATGCAGGTAAGTTAACCAGATACAACCAAAACAGATTCGTTTATGGCGGAATTGAACAACATCTTCACCGATTTGGGAATCCCGGGGAATCACAATGTGCGTCAGTGGCAACAGTTTTTTTTTTTGCGGGAAGTTTTGTTTTACCTTTTTAACCGGTTTCTTCGTTTCGGTGATCTACAGCTTAAGGTTTAATATAACAGTGTGTCTCGATATAAGACGATGATCGTCACGCATGAGAATGAGGTTAAGTGAACCAAATTAGAAAATTGCGGTGACTACCAGTAGTAGCATTGTGAGAACAGTGTATCTATAGGTCTGTACCAGTGTAACTGTGTCTGATCTCGTTGGTAGTCGGTTCTGTGGAGACCGCGTTTCGTGTCAAGTGCGCGGAAGTTTTAATGGTCAACATATTGCTATACAAAGATAAGAACGTGATTGCAGTGATGAGGCACGTATGCGGAATCGGGCCGATAGTAATAATTAAAAGGTTTGTTCGATAAATGAAGGCGTATTTTTTATTGTTAATAATAAAAAATGCTGTGAACTGCCCGCCACTTTTTTGATTCCCTATACATTATGCCAATCAACACAATCACATCATGGGAAAGTTATTGTAAACCATAATGGTTTATTCTCATTAGTTGAGAGAAATGGAAAATTTTACTGATTTAACTGATACCAGCAATAGAAAGCATAGCATAACAATTGAACATAGCATCTTGCCTTCAATGAAAAAAAAAAAAAAATGTTCCAAAATAAGGTTAGCTTTGCAAACACTGGTGTGTTTCTCTTCAAAATTACGCTGGATAGTGGATACAAAATTACCCAACTAAAGTCTCAATTCAACTTAGACCTCTACCAGAGTCTAAGCAAGGTAACAGGTATATCCAATACGCAGAAACCAACAGCATCATATACAAATTCTATAAAGATTAGTTGACAGTAAAGTCGTCACACACGAATTTATTGTGAAGATTCATATAAATTCAATAACGGGCCATACACACAAATCTACATAGCGCACTTGCATCACGTGTCAGTTCATTTTCCAAGATTAAGTTGTCGTTCGACATCCTTGATGAATCGTTCCGGAACCTGGCTTTCTTTCATCATCTTGATTTTGTTAGAAATAATCGATTTGATGTTCCTGAAAGAGATAATAGCACGCATATGTGAACATGGCAGGACGATGGATCCATCTTGTTGGTCTATATGCATACTTATCACGTTTCTTCTCTGCCTCCAGTAAGGCTTGCTGTTCGTTTCTAGCAATACGTTCCTTTTCCCGACGCTCCAGCTCTTTAAGGTTCATTTGTTGGATTATCTCTTCACGATATCTTTCCCGCAGTTTGAGCTGTTTACGTTTTTGCTCCATCTCTTTGGCTTCCTCAATTTTAAGCTTTTCAATCGCTTTTTTATGCTCTAGCTCATCGCGGGCCAGTTGCATTGCACGTTCAGTTTTCTAAAAGGACATACAAACAGAATCGATGATACATAACGCACGGGGAGCTCTTAAAGTTCAAGTAACTTACTACTGCTTCTAATTGGGCGGCTCGCGCTACAGCTAGCTGTTGTTCAAGTTCTTTCTTTTTGATGGCCGCTTCTTTCTCGCGACGCCGAAATTCTCGTTCTATGTGTTCTTGTCCCCGGCGCAAATCCATGTCATTTTTCTCCGACTTGGTATCGAGTAACTTTTGCTGAATCTTGAGCATTCGATCATGCTCCTTTTCCCGCACCTCGGCAGCAATTTTGCGCTCAAACTCGAGCTTCTTCTGGCGTTCCATTCGCTGACGCATGTACTCTTGAATTTTGAGCTCAGCAATGCGTTGCTCTTCAAACTCGACCTGCTTGTAGTGTGCGGACAGCTCATACGCTTTCTTCAGCCCGTCCCGTACCTGGTTGATGCGATCGTGCCGCTCCTTTTCCTTTCGTTTTTCCTCTTCGGCTAGAGCCATTTGGGCCTGCTTCAGAACTCGTGCCTCCTCCTCGATACGTTCCGCCTCCTTGAGACGCATTTTTTCCCGTTCAAGCAACTGATTGCGGATCTCTTCCGAATGTTGGGTGGTTAGCACTTTGTTGACCTCTCGCTTCTTTTCCTCCTCTTTTAACGCCTTTTCATTTTCCTGCAACATCATTTTCTCGAGGCGCAGTTCTTCCGTGCGTAATTCACGCTCGATTTCCTGCTTTTCCGCTATCTGGGCATCCCTAATGATGTGACATTTGGCAGCTAAAATGATGCGATTGGCTCGTTTCACTTCCTCCTCTTGCTCTTGTTTAGCCAGGAACGCACGATCGATTATTTTCCGGGGACTCGTATCGGAGTCCCGGTCACCATCACCGTCCTCGAGAATGTTGCCCACCTTTCCACCTTTCTGTTGCCGTTCGCGATCAATTTCCTGCAGACGTTTCTTGCGTTTTTCCGACTCTTCTAGCATATTCTTTTTCTCCACCTCGTTTGCTTTAAACTGAGCCAATCGATCTTCTAGGGTCTTTAACTTAGCTTTGTCCTGCATCTTTTCGTAGTCCTCTTTGGACCAGAAAGCAGGGTACACAGATGATTCGTTGCTAGGAATGAGTAGGTTACGAATATTATCCTTGTTCATGATACGGACTACGTTTTTGCCTTCATACGGGTCATCGCGTTGAAGATGGATGGGTCTCCATCGAAGCATCAGGTCGCACTCTTGAGGGCTGTGAAGGATGTCGAAGGAATATTAGCTCTGAGGATGGCATACACTTTCTGTGAGGGTCTTACTGATGACGATTGTAAACTCCCGGACGATGCTGTCTCGCGGGCAAATCATTGATGTAATTCGTCCTAGCTTGGGTTTTAACAAAGTTTTTCGCAGATTTCGATTGGATCGGCATATTGAAACAAATAAGAAGTACTTTTAAACTGTATTATTTACTTTAAAGCCAGTTTAAAGGCTTTTTTGCTCCAAAGAATAATGTATTAGTCTTGATGCGTCTACGGCACTGTGCAAATAAAGTTGATGGTATTTACTGAGGTATCCAGGCGTCCCAAACCGTCTCTTGGTGAAAAGAACTAACAACACCCACCACTGCACGTATCCTAGGGAACGTTTGCTGTGCGCGAACCACAGCGAAAGACTGTTGACCGACTCGTCTGCATTGCTCACGCTTGTTTGCTGCGATGTGAAGAATCAACGTAACACATGGTAACGGCTTGCTTAGTTGAGGTGGTTTGAACCTGTGTGCGAGTGCGACAACATCTTTTGCCCAAAAATGTGCGAAAACGTGTGTTGCAGAAGGTGTCGCCGATGAATTGAGATGATAAAAGAAGATAATAGTGTAAATCAATACTGTACGCTGATAGATAGTACTAGCTTATCGTTCAAAGATATGATCGACTCACACCGACAGTAGTAAGAAGTTTGTGAACGAACGTGCAAGACGTCCCTTCGTGTCTGTGCTGTTTGTGCATCAGTTCGTTAGATGATCGGATTAAAGGGAAAGGCCGAAGCTTCTATCGAAGAATTGGATAAAGTGGTTAACCCACCGAACAGCAGCGAACTCAACCCTAACGTGTCGTTGTCATGTTTGGCAGAGCTGGACAGTGCTTTTGAGAAGGACCGTATTGTGTCTTGTCGCTCGCGTAAGGTTTCCGTTTGTTACGTCGATCGTGGAAAGCGATCGAGCATTTCATCACTTGCGCGATGGCAAATGTTAAAACGGGTAAGGATGTGTTCCAATTTCGAGTTCTTACTAGTTCGCCATTAACAAGGTTGACTGTGTTAAGTCACTGTTCCCCCACGATACCACGATAACACGTGTCCCTTACTGTCGGTGCAATCACCGTCTACCAATATTGAATGTATATAACAATTACAAACGTTTGACCTGATATCGGATGTGATAATTATCTGGAGGGCATAAGGCGCCTATCTCCCTAGTTAATTTGGTAGGCGAATGATAAAGATGCTTACGAGTGGCTATTTTTTCACCATCTAACGTTCGTATTCTTATGTTTGCCCTTTTTATTCACAGAATGTGCCCGCTATCATCCGCAAGAAGAAACGCGAAACTAAAGACTACAAACTCCGTGTGTTTGTCGGTATGTTGTTTCTTATCATCGTGTTTTTGGTGAGTTATTGGTAAAACACACAACGGAAATGGTGTTTGTGCTTGTGGTGCTAATTAGTTGGGCATACTTGCAGGTCGGCTACGCGTACGTCATGTACAATCAGAAGCTGTTGGCCAAATCGTACTTCGAGAGCATAAAGTTTCATAAAAAAACGCGGAACTTCCGGCTGCTTGACGGCAAGAGTGCAGAGCTGTTAACCGGTGTTCTGGGTACTTCACTGACCATTGAACAACCTTACAACTGTTTACCGAAGGATCTAAAAGACGATGGCAGTGTATGCTACGAGTGGAACTCCAAAGCTCGACTTTACATGAATCTTGCGAAATCTCCGGGCCCGGACATTAAATGCTACTCCTTTCAATGGGAATCACTGTTGAACGACCTCTACCCGACGGATTGTTTCGACGTTTCGGAAGAGCGTGGCTTTTGGTATGGCGGAGGTTTGACCAAGGGCATTGAATATATTCTAGGTAAAGCGTCGATTCCCGCCGGACCTTTCGTAACCGGTGATATCAATACACATCAGTGGGGCAATGCGTTGAAGCGATATTTTCTAAACTCACGCGGCGTGGCCATTCAGGTGGATGAGAAAACTCCACTATACATAAGCGTTAACACCGATTCTGGTGGACGCCGGTTGTGCTTGCAGGGGAGAAATGATAAATTCGCTTTTGTAAATCATCAGACCCGTTTTCCCGAGCTAAAGTACACAATTTGTTCGGGGCCGGATATGAAAACGCTCCACAATGGGCTTATGCAGAAAAGCTTATGGGACGGATTGACGGAGAGGGATAATGATGTGATAAAATCGCTGCTGCGTGAACCAGTATGGCAGATACCGGCCTCGAAACAGGAAGATCTCACGGAGATGGCCATCTACAACTACACGGAAAGCATCATAGCACTCGGATATCTTCGGCTGGGGCATGTTCTAGTGAACGAGTTTTGGCAGCGAACCATCGGTGATTTCCGTCTGGATGCGGAACGATTTCCTACGCTGGATGAGACGGTGAACATCCTCCATCGGCGGGGATTCCGTGTGTCATTTATGATTCAACCGTTCATCAGCACCGAAAGCACCAACTTCCGGGAGGCAGTTGCCAAAAAGTTACTCATATACGAACGAGAGTCGGAAAGAAGCATTCCGGCGCTCACGCGATATAAAAGCACTACCAGTGCTGGAGTGCTCGATGTGACAAACAATGCGTCAATTCCTTGGCTTGCAGAAAAGTTGAAAAAAATATCCGAGACGGTGGAGATTGATTCGTATTTTGTGGATTTTGGGACTGCCTTCAACATTCCCCGGTACTATCAGTGTTCCCAAACTTTGGTCAATCCGGATGAGTACAAAAACTACTTCATGGAACGGTTCGAGGGCACGCTGAGCATCTTTGGTGTATCGAGTGCCATTTCCGTGCCGCGACCACCATCCTTCTTGAGCCTACCACCAGTGAACAGTTCTTGGAGCGGATTGCAAAGCATCATTCCCACCATGCTTTCATATGGCATAATCGGCTTTCCGTTTCTAATGCCCGGTCCCGTGGGTGGAGATTTCGTGCTGCCTACTCAACAGCTGAAGAAAATGTATTCATACTATTCATTTGAATTGCCACCACTGCCCGATAAGGAGCTTTACATTCGTTGGCTTCAGCTTGCCACGTTTTTACCTGTTTTGCGTTTTACACACCTGCCTTCGGAATATCGGGATGATACGGTGACGGCAATAGCGAAAGAATTGGCTGACGTTCGCCAAAGAGTGCTTCCTTTGCTCGAACGCTTTTCGAGCATTGCCATGGACGAAGGATTACCAATTATACGCCCGCTGTGGATGCTAGACTCGACAGATGTAAATTGTTTTTCGATCGATGATGAATTCTCGATCGGCGATGGAATGATTGTGGCTCCCGTGCTCGAACGTGGTGAGACGGTCCGTGAAGGTAGGCTGACTGTGTTCTCTAGCCGACTGTGTTCCGGCTGACAGTTGAAGCGAAATATAAATTCATTTTGTTTTTATCTTACAGTTTATTTACCACAGGGTGTATGGAAGGACGGTATTGATGAATCGTTGCGAAAAGGAAGCCGCTGGATTCATAACTATCATGTACCGCAGAATAAGGTTGCTTATTTTATCAAAATGCCTGACAATACCCGTTTTTAGATCAGATGCAAAACCAGTAAATATACTATTTATTCTATTAAATAAAGTTTTATTAAATACAAACGTACTATCCACATAAAACATATTATAAAATCGTACGTCAAAGCGGTTTTGGACTGAGTGTGCGTGCGGTCTGATCAACCAGCGCTCAGCAATCGACGATACCGATGTAAAGCATTACAATGGATGTTAATATAACATATCACCGCACTACTAGCTCAAGAACGGATGGGTTTATTAAGCACCGCGGTGCCAACACCACTCGCGAACCGTTCGAACCGTAGTTTCAGATGCTGTTGTTTACCTCATAGTCAGCTGGTGTCGATGGTGATGGAAGATCGAACAGATTGCTATCGTCGATGGGAACTATCGTATCGGGGCGCTCTGTTTCATGGCTGGGTCGATGATGTTCTTGGCAGAGAGGTAAATCTTCACCACACGGTTCGTTGTCGTGTGGCCGGGGCTTATTATTGCAGTGCGTGTCCGGACGAGCGTTTGAGTTAGAATCCACACATAAAATCGACCTCCGACGTATGGGCATAGGCCCGATCGCTTTACGACACGTCATTGGACATAGCTGCCATGGACCAACCCACCAGTTGAACGGGCACGGATCATCGTTGCAGTCTCGAATGATTGGTTCGTGACGTTTGCCAAACGCATGTCGTAGACAAAGTTCCTCCTTGGCAACTCCTTTTCCCATTTGGTAACAGATGGACTCGCGGAACTGTTTTCCTCCTCCGCAGGTTGCCGAGCAGACGGACCAGTCGGTCAGCTTCCAGTAATACGTGGATTGATTGGTGTTGTTGTGCGAAGGAAGTGTATACTCGAAACGTAGTCCAACGTGGTTGTTTTTCTTCTTGATTACAATCTGGTGGGAGGAAAGGCGAAACGTTGCTCTACCATTAATCACTGCATTTCTTGATAATGCGATCGAATCACTTACGAAAACGTGCACATCCTCCATAATGGGGCCTGGAATTTTAAGTCTTTCCTGGTCATTTTCTCGTTCATAAAGACACAAACTGTTTGCTACCTCATACTCGCCGGGAAGCTGAATGAAACTACAGAGAAACGAAAATATGTGTAATTCAATGCGAATCGGGAAGAATGTTCACGCATCCAACGTTACTTACTGATTGCAATTAAGGTAGCAGTCATTCCCTGTTGACCGTCCAATGCCGATAAAGTTCTTGGAGGGAGAAATCTCTTCTATAAGTACATTTCTGGCACCAGCTGGTATCATCAGCACATTATGTATACCATCGGTGGTGTTAATTTTCTTTACGATTTCACCCTTCTTTACGTAGCAAGTATCACCGGTTCCTCCACAAACACCGCATCGGTCCTCGGTAGCGTTCGAATCTACAACCCAATCGCAGCCAACCGTACGACAGATACCGCCTATACACATGTCGTTCGTGCCCAGGTTGCAAAACGTTCCGTCCGCTGCCGTATCTCCGAAAGGTACAATCATTGTGTCTTCTGTGTTGCTGCAGTACAGCTCACACGGTTCGTCTACGGGGCGGTGCGGGGTGGTGAGTGAAGCAAAAAGTGTTA
Source organism: Anopheles maculipalpis (assembly GCF_943734695.1). Lineage (NCBI taxonomy): Eukaryota > Metazoa > Arthropoda > Insecta > Diptera > Culicidae > Anopheles > Anopheles maculipalpis. The sequence goes on from NC_064871.1 coordinate 437,317, forward strand.
TGTATGTTAATGTGTGTTTTTGAAAACTTCGAAGCCCTACACTTACTTTTATCGAAATACGGCAGCCAGCTGTACTTTTCGCCCTTGATCGTATCGTTATCGTGCGAAGAACATTGTTCAGCCCGGAAGCTGGGGGTGCCTATGGGACAAGCCTTCACGTGACATGTTTTGTAGCGTGCCCGTTCTCCAATGCAGAACATCCCACCGTGGGCCGGCGATGGATGGTCACATTCCCGAGTTTGTTTAGCTATACCAACACCGCACGATCGGGAACATTCGCTCCATGGACTCCAATCACCCCAGCCACCATCTACTGGCGCAGGCAGCTCTTCGACCTCAACGCATTTTTGATTCTGGCACCACATTCGCCGTCCGCAGTTGGTTCCCGGGGCTGCCGGCCGTAACATTGTGGTGCAAACTTCACCAACTAAACACCAAAGCTGTGTACAGATTTCGTCCAGCTTTGAGCACACGGTCATGTCTTCGTCGGTGGAGTTAAACTGCAGTCGACATTGGAGATCGGCGTTGTACATGGCTCCAGGAGGTAGTTCCGGATACTCGTACTCTTCTTGGCTGGGAGCATCCTCGAGGCACTGGCCAAGACCCTGATCTAGAAAATGTGTTATATCGCGACGACTGCAGTTTGACCATGAAACTTGCATAGTGTCTGCCTCGAAACTGGGCGTCATAATGTGTAGAATCGGCCCTATACGATGGTCACAACCGGTTTTCGCAGTATCATGGTACATTCCAAAACTATAAAGGTACGGAAAATACATTAGCTCATAAAGGAGGCAATCTAACGATCATGTTGATACATGTACAATATATATACATGTACAATACATGTTTATTGTATCATCTTTGTGATTAATTTGGTAATGTAATTAACTCGTTTTATTTCAAGAACATTACATCCATCGAATGTTTTTTGCATGTCCTTTCCATTTTATATTCTCTAAGTCCGACAGAAAACGGAGTTAATTCCACATGTTCTGTATTATCAATTTTCAATAGTTCTTCACACGGCTAAGAAAGATAACGATGTGGAATCGATGTACGAGAAGTAGTAATAAAGTACACACCACAAAATTATACTAACAAAACCGCGTCGCGTAAATAAACCACGTTCCGTAAGTGTGAATAGGAGCCAAAAGAAAGATTTATGGTGACAAGCGACGATAAATCAACTCTGGTAAGCGGGTAGATCCAACAAATGTGTAAGCATTGAAACTCCGGACAAGACAGGCTTTCCAGGACATGTTCGACACGTTGAACATTGCTACGACTGGTCCGAGTTGTCCGAGAATTGACTTGTTTCTTGCCTTTACTGTCAAATCATCTGAATTTTGGTATGTCTACTTACAAGGAGCGTACATGGTTTAAGCACCGTGACAAATAATACATGCACATATAAATTATTATGTTTCCATAACAGATTACCATGGAACTTTCTGGGTGGAACTAGCAACTTTTTGTTAATATTTGGTAGTTACTATATATCCTAGGCCTCACTTTGTGTGCAGAATGTATATTGGTTTATCTGGCATACAGTACAGCTATTGTCCAATAGGTGGCGCTGCTCAAGAGATCAGTGTGTATTTCTTCGAAGGATTTGATGATGTTTTTTTATACTAGTTATGAGATAAATTTTTCAATATATTGTTTCCGTAATAAAGGATGTGTATATAATAGTTTTAATGTTGGAAAGATATATTTCCGATAGTCAAGTTGATGCCGTACTTTCCAAAGCACTTCTCCTCCCATAGTTATCCGCTTTGATGTGTTCAATCTGCGAGATTAAATTTAGTGGCGGCGGTTAATTGAAGTTAATTAATTTCATCCAACACATTACCGTCGATTGGGTCGATGAGTTCCAGGTTCCGTGCCCTGCCGTCGCTGGATTAAATAACTTTCGCGCCGAACAAATCGAGTAGTACAAACGCAAACGAGTAGCGAATATGACTTTGAAGCAGATGAAGCAGATCAACCACACTTGCTATTTTTATGAATAATATATCTGCGGCTTCCCCAGTCGATCATATTGCGTCGTATCTCTCTCTCTCTCTCCACTTCTTTAAGATTTTTTCGTTTCCCTGCAGTATGCAGAAAGTGGTTCTGTGCGCGGGGTTTCCAGAATTTACCGTCAGTAGAAGCTCGAACCCCGCTTTGCGATCGTGTTGATCTGCCCGCGCGTTAGATGCAGCGTCACGATAATACAGATTTATGGGACTACTTTCGATAGCGCATGACATCATCTTATCATTATCCATGTCGCGACAATCTAGACAGTTCAGCATATCGAACGATACGCTGCTGGAGTCGGGTGTGACTAAGGGCCGGTAATCGATACCGCGCGAGCAAGCGCTGATAGATCGTTTTGCATTGCGTTTATGACTTTTATGATCGTGACTTGGACGAACAGACGCATTCTGGCGTTGCTATCACCAGTCAAGTCTAATAAAGTTGTTCTCATTATTCTGCAACGCTCAGTTTTACCTTTAACTTAGTCGCAACCATTAACGTCACTGAGTGATGTGGTAGGGGCTGTCGGTTAGAACAAACTGTTTGTTTATTTTAACATTTATTGCAAAAGGACAGCTTCATGGACAGTACCAGATAAAGTGCATACTGCGCTACGCTATGCAGTCAGTCTGGCGTTGTTGACATAAATTTCAATAAAATGCACCGGTTACCGGTGAACGAAATTCCGCTGGATCACCACCAGATGATTACATTTGTGAGGGAGACTTTCAGGCGACATCGCCTGGCCATAAGCTTGTCGGGTTGTTTGTATCAGGAAAGCAGTAGCATCGACATTTTTTATATATATATTTTCCTGAACCGAACGGTCATTTGCAGTGTGCTTGTTAGCTGCTGATTTCGATCGTGTGGAAGATATGGTGGAACACGGGTAGGGTGTAGGGTGTTCTTAATGAAAAATGAGCTCTAATCTGAATAATTGTAGAATAATTAATTCTCAACACCCGCTAGTCACCGTCTGTAACGCATTGACGCTACTGTAGGATAGTGGGAGACGCATTCGGAAGCTGTCCCCGTACCAAGAAACGGGGCCATTTAGGTTGAATTTAGTGGCATTAGCGTGAATGCGTTCGAATAGCTTTTGTCACGCTTGTTCGTTCACTTTGCATCTGGTTAGCATAAAACGTTAATTGTTATCTTTATGGACTTGTATGCACCGTCGAACGAGTGATACATGCAAGACTTTGAGCAGCCTCATGACTTCCATCGACACAAGTAAAAACTGCAGTAGCTTTCAAGCTCTGCTGTAAGATTTCTTACATAAAGGTTAATTGAATAGAAGTTAACCGGTAAACTATCACCAAAGCTGTGGCAGCGCAATGTTGGTGGCACCATGGTTGCTCACTTTAGTAGCTATGTCGAAGTTAATAGTTGGAAAAATAAAACATTCTTACCACAGGCCCACTTTCTGACTGTTCGACTTGCTCGACTGACGATTTTCATTATAAAATGTGTCTTTCGATAGCAAAGGCTTCAATAGAAATGATCGATCACACAGTGCGTAAGAAAATATAAGATTGTTCGTATAGTAATGGAAAAATCGGTGGGTCAATTTATAAAACTCCTTAATCAATGCAAAATGATTGTATCACTAAACGTCCGTGCATGTTTTCTGCTGCCTCACGAAATACCGTATTGCGAACTTGATCAATGAATGTTTCAATTTAATCCTCTGAGTTACATTCCTTACAACACACGTGCTGATACAGTAGGATACAGTGCAGCAACCAACGGGTTGACCAATCGAAATGTTGTGTACTGAACCGAACGAGGGAGGGACTTAATTCTTTGCCAATCCCAAGGCGTACCTCAGATCAATTAAAACGATTTCCCCTCCTACCATGTACAGCCTCCCCAACAGATGGCGAAACAATAAATTATTCGACGTGTCGATACAATTAGGGCTCATAAATCTTGATGACGAAGTTTTGTCAGCACAGCGACACTGCAGTTTGGCGAATTGATTGCAAAAATTCCACTACCAATTGATTCACTACCAGTGGTGTGAATAGCCCAGCCCAGCGATGATACTGCATGCTCATGATGCGTAAAGTGCGTGCATGATTACCAAGTTTTCGTAGACATCTGATTCGCGCACTTAATCTAGGTTCGTGCCGGCTCGTGATGACGGAGCAAGCCATCGCTAAGGAAGTCATCAATCAAACACTGTCATCCAGCCCACTTTGTCGATGCCGCTTCAAGAAAGTGACTGTGGACGGATTATAATAACATATGCAAATATTGAACAACAATTAAACCCAACCATCAGGTCGAGCGATACGCGACTACGCTGCAGCCAAATGCATCGCTGCTTGAGATGCTGAGATGCAGAGAGCTACTGTCAAGGCAGATTAGCGCACAGCCGTGTGAAACGTGAAAAGTTGCCGAGTGACCGGTTAGCGAAGTGGACCACCATCGGCGATCGGCCCATGCTTGACAGTTGCCGTGCTATTCGAGGCCAGGAAATAGGTAGTTGAATTTCAATCTGCGCACTCTCTCGTTGAAATGGGCGACACTTACTTGTGACCCAACTCGTGGGATATCGTATGTGCCAGGGTGATGCCGTTGTCCTCGTTGACACTGCACGATTTGTCCGGCCGACACATGCCGCCTACGTTGGCCACACCAAGGGTTCTGTTGGGAAGAAACAAAGCGTTGCAGATCAGATAAAGAAATGGTTGGGAAAAGCATGCGATGAAAAGCAAGGGCATGGGGTCGGAACGGAGAGTGCTTACGCGCATCCATAGTTGGAGCAGATGTTCTTTCTTGTCACCAGAATGGCCACGTCATGATGGTGCGGATCTTCGTCCGGTTTGGGATTAAGATTTCTCTGCCAACTGTTATGAGACAGAACGTTTGCATTAACATGAAAGCCGCACAGCTCACAGGAAATTGTGGAATTACCGGCAAAAGTTCTCCAGCGTGTTGCTGGCCATATGTGTCACGTTGAAATCAGCATGTGAGTCCTCCTCTTCAAGAATAATAATCTTGACCACCGTCACCTGGATGGAGTTGCCGATGGTTGGATCTTTGTACAGTGACGATACCATATTCATGATCATCAGAAGGTACTGCTGTAGATCGACGTCCTGGTGAAACTGCACCATTGAATGATCGGCCACTACGAGGGCTTCCACGTGGCGGGGCTTGCTGATGCTTCGACGAGTTCTCCTGCTCTTCCCAACAGTTTTAATCACATTTCTTTCACTTTCTTCTCTGGTCTTCTGGTGTAAGGATGCTGCCAGCTCAGGATGTGGATTGCGCGTTTTGCGACCGCCTTGGACGAGGACCTGTAATGGAGGCCTTTGGAAATTTCTTACACATTCGCAAAGAACAAACAGACAGATGCTTGCAAGCCTGAGAGCACAGGCCACGATCAACGAGTGACAGCATGATGCTGCTGTAACAGGCGGTGGATATTACCTTGCCCTGGTGTTGCCATTCTAGTCGCGTTTCCGTCAATCGGCGAGGCTCTCTAGTACCGCAGTTACTTAAATGTCGTTTCTTGCGTTTGCGCTTCTTTTTTTTGTTGACAGAACGCGAGTTTTGCTGATTGGCGATAGAAGAGAATGGAGATCGATCGTTGGTTTGTTAGCAATAGATTGGTTGTAAATTTTCCAGGCTGTATATTATTAGATTACATAGCATTTATCATAAAAGCATTACCTTCGATGGAGTCTCTTTGACATCGGCTCTTTTGAAAACTACATGCGGATGCTCGCCATTCGAACCTAGGGGGAGATTTTTTGCTGGTTCAATCCAATACTCTGTCCTGTTGGTTCTCATTACACCGACCTGCAATAAAGAATTATTTATTTATTTTTGAAGTTCATCATGAATGTCCACTGAAAGCATCCATTTGGATTTTGTATTGCATCTGAGTTGAATTCATTGTTGAGAAATAGTTTAAGTATATCAAGTTTCGTTTTAAATAAGCATCATTGGCTGAGGCAATGTCGGCTTCTTCATTTGTGATACGAACACGCACCCAGACCATGTCACTGTCAATGTTGGAGCAAAGCAAAGTTCGATAAATATATTCCTGATTATCGCCGATCGCAGATGAGAGTAGGATCGAGTTTTCGCATTTCTTAGCGACCAGATTGTGAAGCCGTGTGGTAGATACCATTTTCTGAACATAATGCTTATGTGTATGTGGAGCTAGTGACCGGTTTTTCACACGTCCCATTTCCAACAGCGTCGTGCGTGATGAGAGAGAGACCGTGCTAAGGCCTACCATAGTGAAGGAGATGTTTGCTTTTGGCATGACATTAGGTTAATTAAAATATTATCCACCAAGCGATTACAGCCAATTAGTGCCGGATATCACGAATCATACCCATAAATATAATTTTCTCGTGGAATAAAACATGACACTGCGTGCGGCAGGGCCATAGCGAGACATTATGAAAGGAACTCAGTCTAGCAAGCCGCACTATAAATAATAAAGCAATTTGGTTTATGATTTTTTCTAAAGTCTAAGATATAATTCATAAACTTTAAAATGAAATCAATGTTGTGTCGAACAGCTAGAACGTTTCATAATTACGGCAACATATTTCTATTTCTTTTCCATATAGTAAATTCTTTCATCATTTCACTATTGGCCTGATGAAAGCTGAGTAGTTAAATAACGCAAAAGAAAAAAAAAGTTACACGTACAATGGGTTAGTGACAGAATTTAATTACATTCCTCGTCTATCGCCAATTGAAGTCATTCGTTCACAGTCGTTGTTGAATCCCAGCACTGAGCACCGATAAGGTCAGACCAATGGTTTCAACAACTGTAGTCATGCGTTGCAACCGACTGCAAGCCAAGAATTTGTTTTACGTTGATTGGATTGCCCGCAACAGAACCGAATATGTTGAAAAGCACGTGCAGAAAGCGCGAGAATAAATTTTTCAACCCGTGAAGGAAAAGACAAATGACCGTTTCCTTACAAATGGTTGTATTAATGCTTCATTTGCGTGGTAGAAAACAACTCCTTTGCCATGTAGACATGTGTATGATGCTTGGTTTAGCAGCGTTAGGCAAGAAAGGAACCGATCCTTCAAAGGGCGCGATAACCATCAGTGGTAACGTGAGCGACGATTGTGGATGCTTAAATAAGGGTTAGGGCTAGCGCGTTGCGTTGCTCACTGACTCAACAGCCTCGTGATTCTAAAATTAATTATTTCGTCCAATACACTAAGGGAAGAGACGATGTGTGAGAGACTTAAGAGCACGACTGAATCGATAATGATCGGGTGAAGTAAGGCTGGCGCCAGGAAGGAAGTCGCCGCTGAGCCGCGTCGTGAGTATGAGGCGACTGGCAGAACGATGCACGATCGGCTGGGCGGTTGCACAAGGCGAAAAAGTCGTTGAAAAGTGAAGCTTGACAAATCCCTTCGAATTCTTGCTGGCGGAAACTCGGAAAAGCGTCAGCATATTGGCAACGATGGTTGGAATGAAGCGAAGTAACAACCGTGTTCTGTACGATGGCGCCCACGGCAATACAACTTACCAGTCCATTGCAGGCGGATAGCGCCACTCGCGATTGGTCGTGACCTCGGACCTGGCCTTGGTAGTGACAGTTGATGTGCCCCAACGGCCGAGCTCGCGTGTGGACGTCGCGTCGATGTCGCTCGATCACCATTAAAGGCGCAACAAACGTTGCCGTCGATGGTCTGGTTGCCGGGAAAAGCGGCGTAAGAAAGGAAGAGAGAGTACATCTGTTAATATTGTGCAGTCTTTATTGCAAATCTTTTGCGGTGGCTTTCATATATCAATCACATTCGTTGTGAAGCGATTGGACAAACATGTTTTATCTTTTATGAATGCGACTGCTTGTTGACAGTGGCGCCTGCACGATCGATGTTCTAGGGTTTGATGCAACGACGAACGGTATCGACGAAATAGAGCGGTGAATATTTTGGGATACATTCTTAACCTTATCCATCAGAATATGTTTGATTTGTTTGGTTTTGATAAGATGCTTTGTACTAACAAAAAACACTTACTCAAGTTCCAGGTGATGCGTTTCTCCGTCAATATCGATGTGATAGTGAAGGTGTTGCGCAGGACTATTTTGCACTGTACTGCGGCGACTACGCCACCGTCCATCATTTCCCGACCGGAGCTCATCGTCTTGCACTTTTGAGTGATGGTGTGTTAATTCGTGTGAAAGAATTTCACCGAGATGATTCACTTTTCGTGGCACAATTACCCTTACGCCCTCATCCAAATGGTGCGTGTATATGCCTGAGAATGCAAAAAAAAAAAATTAATTGTACAAATTTGTCGTTAAAAATAACTTAGCTAATAACTTCGGGTACATAAAGTGGTTAGGAACGAAGGAAGGAACCTAAAGTGGAGCTGACAACTGTTGCGAAGTGTGAGTTCGGATAAAAGGTTTATTTGATGATTCAACTTACCTTGATATTTAGAGGCAGAAGGAACAATAAACAATATTAGTGGCAAAATGAACAATGCTTTAGTTGAACTCATTTTTCAGTTCTTTTTATCGGTATACAAAAGCTGTATACGACACCACGATATTAGCTTTTACTTTTGCTTTTCTGTCAAGATTTAGTTACTGTGTTTTTTGAACAACTATTTTTTGCAGCACACTATCGCCTTCGCCATACTTGAAGATGCTCGCAAGGATAATAAATTCAACATGATGATCCACACTACACACTGGATAGCAGAAATTTGCACTTTTTAAGATTATCGTTGTCACTATTGTCACCGACAGTTTAATGCACTTATCCACTATTTCTGAATTACTTTTAGCGTGTTACGATCACCGAACGAATCAGTGACATATGTTTGTTTCACTACACTTTTAATGGACACCAGTAGAGTAATGCGTCCGTTCGCGGAAAACCAGCTTTGGTTTAACTATTACATTTCGTACCCAAGTTTTCCAGGTTGCGATTGCTGGCGAAAGGGTTGGCATAAAACAGAACACTTATCCATTATCGATCAATCTGCTCATTGTGAGGTCTCAGTGGATGCTTGGTAGATTGTCGATGGGAAGATCGTTCCCAGTATAGAGAGGAGATTGAGTGACAAGCAGAAGGCAAGTAGAATCAGATGGAGTCAGATCGGATGGATGCTCGTAGCACACGTTACGCTCAACTGCTCGGCTCGACCGTGCGTACGCAAGTGATCGCGATTGCGGCAGGCGGCGGGTTCGTGGTCTGCTGCGTGGTGCGCAACAAACTCAAGCAGCGGCGGTCGTGATGCTGTCGCAACACTACGACAAAATGACACCGCAGTCACACTCTTCGTCGCGCCAAATGCTTGTTCGAATGGTTGAGGATCGGCGTGGTAGGTAGATGAGGTAGATGGAGGAGATTTTCAATCGAATGCCGTTGCGGTGAATTCTGCGGTTAATTTGTGGCCTCCCGGTTTCGAGCGCCGTGTGAATCCGGAACCGGACCGACGGTACGAGTTGTAGAAGCTTGCGCGATCGCTTTGGAGCTAGTGTTTGGGCGATTTTCACCGCTTTACACTGTATCTTCCGCTCTCGTTCGATTCGAAAATGGGGGATCTATGGATGCGCAAGGAAGGTAGCTGCAGGTTGACGGCGGTAGGACATCGACACGTTTTTATCTTTCGTCGGGCATCGCGTAACAGCAACCCACAAACACGCTTCACACGGACGGGGTCGACACCATGCCGCTCGTATTAAAAAGGTACGCAGGTCCCCAGCTCGACGAGCCAACCATTCGACCAGGCCAACAAGCTAGCATGAGATACAAACAAAATAAAATTAAAAGCCAAAATAAATAAAAAAAAAAAGATGACGATCGCTGGCAGGCATAACAGCAAATGATCAGGTAAAATCGGAATCAGATAAGGTCTAATCGAGTTTTAATACTGCGCCGCCTTTTGTCGTACATCTTCCGGAATGGCTTTTCGATGTCGTCGCACAATTCCAAGGGACGGAATGGAAAAGTCAGACGGTGGGTGATTATGTTCTGTAGGAAAGGATAAAAGCAAAAGGCGCCAGATTTTTATTCAAATGGATTTAAAATGCGACGTGGGTGTGAAATGGGAATTGGTTGAAAGTGACTGGCGCTGAGATGTCCATTTCACGATAGCTGTAGCTGTTCAGGATTGATTTGAATGAAAAATTGTTTTTTAAACTGTTCACACGATAGGCAGACAGCGGACTTTGTTTCGTTGACATTTATAATACGCGTTTGGTAATAAAATAAACTATATCTATTGATCTCGGAATCGCAGACCTGAAGGTGTATCTGAAACATTTAGAATTTCTTTGCGTGTTCCTCAAACCTGAATAGCTTTTCAAAAAAAAAAAAATCAATAACAAATAATTGTAAAACATTAATGTACTACGTGTTGTACAAATTGTTATCCGAATAAATTGAAAAAAAAAGAAAATTTGCCGAGGTCAATTATTTTAAAGTCAGACCTATCCAATTCTTCAGAAAGCTCTCAGTGATTGAACAACTGTTGGAATGAACTAGCTTTCATGGTAGCGCCAGACATTAAAATTTTAATCGTCTTTCTTATCGATAGCGCCATTACTGAACGACAGAAATACGTGCTGCAATTTATAGATGGGCTTTAATTAAGAGTTTTATGTCCCGATTGTCAATGAAGCACAGTTTGATCGCTCCTTTCTGAGAGAGGAATTTTAGTTGAGCAAAAAAGCCCATAAACTTGTGGCAGAATGTATTTGTAAGCTGCGTGCCCAAAGTGTTGGCTTGTGAAAAAATCAGATCCGGTTTACTTATGTTAAAATTCAGATAATATTATTAGTTTCATCTATAGTAGCAGAAATAAATAAACCCAAGAAGAGCGCCGGCCAAAGAAGACCGTCTTAATCTTAACGTATTGCCGTACTATCACGGCACAAAAGGATGATATATAGGCTCAACCTTGTGGAAAGATTATGTGTTGATGGGATTTTTTGCATCGTTTAACGAACATGAATAGAGGTTTCATGAGACCTGTTTTTTTCCCAAATCTCACCCAAAAATTTGGTTTTAGATATTGATTGTAATAAGGTTAGTGGCGATACAAACAATAAGCACTTTAGCCGAAAACGATACAACACATCATTCGAAATAGAGACACACGAGAACACGGGTATTTTAGATAAATAAGTTAGAACGAAATTTTAGAAAATTTAGCCACAAATCCTCGATTTGAAGTAAGACGTCTCAGTAATTTGTTTTGCAAATGCTCATATGGAAATATGACCATAATAATATAACCAAAATAGCTTAAGATCGGTAGTCGGACGATCTACTCGCCATTATTTTGGTATGCTTCCTCCGTAATTACTCTGTTCATCACTTCATTCATCAAACTCATAATGGGCGTATTGTATCGGTATAGTGGGAAGGTTGGTGGGTGGATAAACCGTTTAACAGATCGTTCGTCCCAATCACAAAAGAACATTCGATCCGAAAAGGCAAAGGCAACAGCTTTGCTCCATAATCCTTTAATTTGTAATTGTAATATCGCTTCCGTTGTGGAGAGGCTTGAGCAGAGTGGCAGCGCGAATGAGCTGGGCCGACTTTTAAACCTAGCATTACCAAGCGCCGCCCAAACCCAGCAGTGGCCCAAAATTTGTCTTTTCTTTGGCTCGGTGAACATGAAAATGCTATAAAATAATAATGAATAAATCAATACAGTCCCGCAGCCATTGCCATTTTCGACTGTGCTGGACTGCCCCTGCCAAGCCACCGTTGGAATGCCCAAACAGTCTTCGCTGAAATATTGACCAAAAATCGTCCAAAAACGATTGACATTAGCATGCAGCTTATCATCTGTTAATTAAAGTGTCATCCTCAATGTCCCCGTTTGTTTCGGTCGTAAATCGTGCTCCTTATTACGGACTATAGCGATGAGGATCAAGTTTGGTAAGAGAGTGGTCGAGGTAGAACCGACAAAGTCATATTGGCGGCATTTTCTGTGCCGCGTCTTTTTTACGGCTTTCAGTCCGCTAATGCTGCGATTTTTGACGAGGCGGCTGTTGGCGTCGTGTATATTGAAGAGATTTGAAAGCGATTTGTCTGATTCGTCGCCTGTGGAATCGTTTTGACTGGGCCGTTAATGAGACCGTAAGCTACATATGTGATCGTTTTCTTTGTTAAATATTGTACGTTTCATATCGTGTTCATGGAAACTTTATGACTCGGTAAGAGGCCATTATTTTTCATAATTAGAATTGCATTTAAGGTTTGTCGAATGGGTTGCATCGGCGTATTTGATTTTATTGTTTTGGAGTATTCCTGGTAATTGGTGCTAGGTTTACAGTGTATTGCAGCCTAGGTTTATGAAATAAATGTAAACTGCGAAAAGTAGAATGCTTTTTTCTTCTGCATCATTTCTTTGTTGATGTCTTACGCATGTTCACTTTGATACACTTTCAGTATTGGTTTCTGTTTAGTAGCGAACTGTTCCTCCGCCTCAACAGTATACCGAGTCAAACAGATGTGTGTTAATCGTTTGAAAGAAATCCGGAGCAGGTTGTTAAGAAATTGATTGCTCGTAACGTTCGCGGGATATTCCGAACGACTGGTAATTAAAGTCTTGCGCGCGTTTCTAACTAATAAATCCGGAAACTACGTCAGAGCTTAATAAGATTTAATTTTGGAAGCAATGCAGTATTTGCTTGTGAGTTAAAATGGTAGGGTAAAAAAAAATTGTAGTGGAAATTCTTAACACAAGAGCCGTTAAAGATGCTCTACCAACGTACAGACTCTATAACCTTTTACTTTAGGGAACCATGGTATGGTAATAATCTCGATTTGGTTGAATGGTTTTGTGTTTGGTTTGAGGAAGAAAATTGCAAAAATAGCAAAACAAGCATTTCACTTTCTATTTTAGCCATATCTCTAATATTGGTGTCTCGTTCCGAATTTAACCTTTTACACGTACTAACAAAAGACAGAAACAAAAGTACATCGAGCACCAACTCTAATGCGTATGAGTTGAATGAATGCGAAGAAGATTCAAGAATTTGACCACACACAATCATTATACGACCACAGCAGTAGTAAACTCCTACGCGCCACTTAGCACCTTCACTGTTGATGTTTGAGGTACACTCGAGATGTGAGCGACGCTCATAAGCTGCCATGTATGCAGAGAAATACTCCCCAAAAAGCTGTCGATCGTGCTTAAGTGTCGCTGCTCGACGCGAACTGAATCATCCAGCTGGAACGCTCGTAAGGTGGCGTGTGTAACGCGCAATCGTTTCGTTTGTGACAGATAAGACCCGGTTTAGTTTCCGGTGTTCATTATACGACCAGTACGTCCCCCACGCGTGACCCAAAACAAAGCTATTAGTTGATTGGAGTACGCACCAAAACATACTCACATAATTGAAATAATCCACAGGCCGGCTGACTGCAAAGGACCACTTCCCTTATGAGGAGTTTATTGGCAGTCTGTATATGGTGACGCTACCACACTGGCACCAAAGTGATTTGGTGAATTAGCGGAACGACATACGACGCCAGAGAAAGATGCTAATAAATTTGCTCACCGTTGAGTGGTGGACACTTTTGCAGGGGTTGGCACGCTTGTTCCTACTTCACTAGTAAACAGTCCTGCAGGCTAGTCACCAAGCAGTTTTTCGTACATACGAAAACATATCGATTGAAATAAAACAAATGCGCATTTGTCCTACTCCGAATTGCACAGACGTTTAGGGCATGCGCTGCTGAAAGGATCATGTTTTGATTATCACTTTCCTTTGCTGTTCGTTTTAGTTTTCCACACATATTTGGCAACAAGTAAAAATTATCAACTAACCGATCCAGAAACATCCAGCCAAAATCGCACAGGTTGATCAAGCGTTCGTGAACGTCTTGATCGTATGGGTTTGATGAATGATAAAAGTTGTTTTCGTTTAGCTGGAGTTTGGTGGTAACTACGTGTGGTGTCGTTAATTTTATGGCAGCTTTTGACATGTATTTTTGTTTGTGTGGTGCCATTTTTCCACGTTTGCTATCGCTCTACTTCGTATGCTATCAGATTGAAGCGAGGGGCGTCATGTTTTAGGTTTCTTTAGCTTAAGCTCCTTCTTTGAACGCGATGCTGTGATTATGGAAAACAGAAGGACAACAGACCATGCTAACATTCGCATTCGTTGAATTTAAAATGCGACTTGATTGCTAATAAGTGGAACTGAAGCGCCGAGGCTATTTATACACATATGTTTGTGTTTATGGTTTTATAATCCGAACTGGAGATTATCATTTGCGTAAAATTACGAAATCATTTTCTCTGTGCATCCGATTTCGCAGATTTGTATAATGGCCTTGATAAAAAGGATTTAACGAATTTTGGCTGAATTGAGTTTTTTTTTATGCTCAAAAACTGTTGAAAGCCCTGGATGGATGCATATATCTTTCCATGCTTCTCAGCTGAATAAGACTAACGCACCGATCTTCGGAACAAAGTACGATCTTCGGCTGGTACGTGTGTACGATAATAGTGTGAACCCGTGACTAACCGAGCAATATTGATTGCATGCGGTGCAGTCGAAATCAGATACAAAAAAGAACGGAGCCAGCGTTGGATTTGTCTGACCAGCCAAAACCCATAAAAGGTCTGTTCGGTGTGCTCGGCGCATGCAACGATTTCTCCGAGCGTCGGTATGCTGTTCGTACGACAGCAAAGCAAGAGAAAAGGCGAACGGAGCCCTGCGATGCGTCCTTTGTACCTGTGTTCCTGTCGGTTCGTGCCCTTACCACCTCACCCCAGAGTTGCCTCGCCTACGATTTGGAAGTATCAACAATAATGATCTCGAAGTCGGGTTTCTGTTTCTTCCCGAACGAGTTTCTTCGCCCGATTCCTGGAGGGCTTATGCAGCAAGGTAAAGTATTGTGTAAACACCTTGCTGGCGCCTAAATGATACCTTTTCATTCTCTCTTTCATTGTTATTGTCGCTTCGCTTTCTGGCAGCATATTCTTTGGCCAGCGCTTAAGCGTCACTGCGCTTCTCATATTCTACCATGTTGGCGCCTTAGCTCGAACTTCTGACCACCGAAAAGCAGAAGCGAAGCACGAGCAACGGACGTGTTAGAAGCAATAGAAAACAAACTTCGCAAAGGGAAGAAGCTCGGATGCAGAGAAACTGTAAATGGAAGAAAAGGGAAAATCAGTTTCCATCAGGCGCACAGCAGTGAGGCCACCAAGATTACATTTGGCATGTAGGTTCTAGAGTTCATGGAACTTGCTGGTTGGCACCTTGAAACCATCTTTTGTCTGTTGTGCCACACGGATTTATATTGTCGTTGCTAAACTTGTGCCACATTAGATAAAAAAAGGACAAACCAAAATCCGACTCTTCATTAAGACTTGAAGTTCAACGGATTCAACGGTTAGCTCTATATTATTAGAATGTATTCAGCAACATAGGCAAACTATCTACCCACTATAAACACGTTGATTGAGGCAAGTGCTTTTCCAATCCTAACAGTTTGTTGGAGTGTGTGGAAAGTGCTAACAAAGTGTGGTTGAAATTAAATCGCGTAACTTTATAACATTTGCAGTCTCGAAGAGGGATGTCGCCGAACACATTTAAATCTTACATGTTTTACGAGTTTGCCGTGTATGGTGTTTAACGTATTTTGAACAAATTCACTGAAAGATCATTCCGTACACAACACATCACCACTGTGCAGTAGATGGCTTTTTATATTCAACACATGAATCACTATTCTGCAGCTATGTCAAGCATC
The DNA here is from genome assembly GCF_943734695.1 of Anopheles maculipalpis. Taxonomy (NCBI): domain Eukaryota; kingdom Metazoa; phylum Arthropoda; class Insecta; order Diptera; family Culicidae; genus Anopheles; species Anopheles maculipalpis. The sequence goes on from NC_064871.1 coordinate 453,079, forward strand.
GGCCATTTCATATATATTTGGTTCGTACACTTGTTCGTAGGTTATAAATACACACCACAATTAGGAATTAGAATAGCTGGAAAGGGCAGATGTTGGTGGCAGAGCACTCAAGTCACCGAATAGCATAGCAAAGTGAACACACTTGAAACACTCGAGATATTGATTAACGATTGCTTACAAATTGATCACCGATACGCAAACTGCTTAGCGTTGGTCGTTGCGAACTGATGTTTTCGTGAGCTTTTTGAAACTGGCACTGCACTACCAACGTTTGAACACTGATTTAACACGACGAAATGAACAGTTGCAGACACCCTTTGATCGCAAGCTGTACGAAACGATCCCGAGCCCGTGGCAACTATCGTAAAACTATCGACACAAACCGCGCACCAACGACCGGCTTGGACGAAATGCACGAGTGAAATAAAACGAGAACTGTAGCTCGGACTGCTAAGTCGAAACCAATGCAGGGCTGCGCAACTATTTTATGCTTTCTTTCCATAAGCAGACGGCTTGAATAAGCCAATGGATATTCTTTGCATCGTTTCTGTGCCGAACCGATATGTACTCTTAACCACGTGTATCGACAGTCTTTGTTCAGTTATTATAGGGTGTCGCATTGTTGAATGAATGTTGAAAATTTAGCAGCCCTGATCAAACGATTTGTTGGACTAGTGAGAAGCAACGCCGTAGTATTGACTAATCAAGGCAATGGAAAATTTATTTCACGAAAAGGGGTGAATAACAATTAAATTTTGTGAGAGACGTTACCATTGTTTGGGATAGTTTCATCGTGAAAATTTTTCCTTATTCGGTTAAGCTTCTACGTCAAAATGAGATCATGTTGCATGTATTGTTAGTGGAGTAATTTTTTTTAATAAAATACGGTCCGTGTGGATAGATTTAAGATAATGTCAAGCAACCAAATTCTGCAGATGGAGGTCCACGGAAGGTCAAGCATCATACTTAACAAAATTGGTAAAATGGATGTTTGCCGGTCCTAAGCGTTGATTTTTTCTGGAGCGTGAATATAGCGTGACTGTGTCACAGTCAACGAAAGCATACAAACATAAATAAACAACTAGTGTAAACGCTGCGAATTCTCGTGCGCCAAAGCCCGAACACCATTGACCGCGTTAGTACCGGAAGTATTCAGACCCCAAAGAAGATTCCAGCGGGTCCGAACAAGAATCAGCCCACCCCTCCCTGGTCACTGTCCATGCCACATTCTCTTTCATTACCCTTTTCGCTATCGGCATCTTTATTTGTTTCATCTACATCATAGTATTTCCGTTCAGCAATGGTGTTGAGCAAGCGCGCACGTTCAAGAGATTCGAGCGTCCATAAAACGGTTCCGGGCGTAAAATGTGAGTAGGTTTTGTTTGTTTACTGTTCAGACGCAGGAAGGAAACACTGTCGCTAGCCTACGCGATCGACGACGTGCGCCTCTCAGGCAAAAACTCATTGATGACGGTGAGGTTTGACCATAGATTATCTGGCTCCGATTCATTAGGAAGCTCATTCAATAGCAGAAACGAGAAACGTTCCAGAAATGGGTCACTGTTTGCCGTAGCCACGATATGCTTGATACCATTCGAGCAGCATGTGGTTTTTTTTTTTGTAATTTAAAATGGAAAAAAAGTTTGATAAGAGCACACAAAACGAAAGCGACACACTGTTAGACCAATCAAAACCAGGTACGGAGGATACGGAATGGCAAGTGGCACGTTGTGAAGAGCCGATATGCCATAGTAGAAGCGATTTGAAACGCTAAGTTTGAATGAAACATTAGAACCATGTTGTTCGATCCGATACGGGAGGAAACGCACTCGTAACAGAATGAACCAACCAACCAACCAACAACGAACGTGCTCAGTGTATCGAAGTACTTGAAGAAGGCGGGGGGACGTGTCGAAGCGCTCCACGACCACGCAGCATGTTGTCGTCTTGACCGGTCTTGACTGACTTTTCATTCATGAAAAATAGTGATTTACCTTCTGCGCGGCTTCTGCTAGCCTCTGGCTTGTACCGCTGCGATCGGCCGTTAAGCATTAATGAGACGTAAATCAACGAAACTGCGGAGTGTCTTACGTTTGTTGAACGAAGTGTTGGGTGCGCGTTCGCGAAAGTTAATCTGCGCGACGCGATTGCCCACGTTCGATTCCAATACGAGACAACATCATCAGAGCAAGTCGATCGATCGCGTACAGTTGCCTACTGACCAGTTTTGTTGTTTATTTGTTTTTTTTTTCTCTCCATTTTGTTTTCAGGCGCTTAGTTTACCCCACTGTTTCTTCCTCGTGTTGTTTAACTTCCCTCAAATATACCGTGGTGCCTTCTGTTTTGGAACATAAACATCAGAGTGTTCCATTAAATGATTAACCCACGCACGTGGTTTTATGTTTGAGACCAGGCAAGTGAACAAATGTACCGTCCGTCGGTGCCGAAATGTAACTTTTTTAAAGTAGGAAGCAGATATTTACTCCAGCAATATGCTCACTTTTTCCTATAGTTTGCTATGTTGGTTATGGAAAACAGGATTACATTTTTTTGGGGAATAAGTAAATATTTAAAAATATATGGCACATGTACATTTATATTATTGGCTTGTTCTTGAGTAAAAATTGTGATCTGATCGTATTACTTTAAGATAAAAAATAAATGCTAATGAATGAATTAATGGAAGGCTGAATGATACAGAAATAAATCTTTTTACCACCTTGTCACTCGCCAACAAGGTGTTTACTCGTGATCCCTACAAGTGTACGTTTAAATAGGATGATAGAAAATGTAACAAAAATGAGCTTTCAATACATTAAGAACAAGAACATTCGAATCCATCTCAATTTAAATAAAAAACTAACACATCGAACTTCCCTTCACACAAATGCCAAATAAGGCACATTACAAACAGCTTTAGATGTCCAGCAATTTGTTTAATATCAGGAACAAAAGTTAATTATTCCTTAAATTTATTACATCGCTAGGCGGAAATGTGTATATAAAAAATATGTAGAAAATAATTTATTCACAACAAAATAAATCTTTTAATTGATTTGTCCTGTAACTAAATCACTATACGCTGCGTGAAATATTTCAGTATGTTTTCAATTTTGAAACATATGTATTTGTGTTTCAAACGCATAAGTAAGTTTTCAATGTTGAGGAATATTTCAAACTGTGCTACACGGTCGAAAAGCTCCAAAAGCTCAAATATTCATATATAAAAACATCTGAGGTAAATTAATTATGCTAAATGATTATGCTGAAACTGATACTGGTTTTGATGAAAAACCGGATTTGCTTGATAACGGAAAATACATTGCAATACAAAACATAAACTTAAAAAAGTCGAAAATAATACAGACACACTACGACTTGGCCATGCAATCGTTCACTAGGGAGACGTCCCTTCATATCCTGCATATGATCAATCTATTGACCAGGAAAGATAAATTGATTGTTCCCCTATCCATTGGATAAAATTGTCAAAATGTCGTGCTAGAAAACACTTAATTTCCCCCCCTTCACATCATTTTCTAGTCTATCGATCTGATGAAACATTAGCGACGACTATATTGTTCACGGTACGCATTAGTCCCGCATTAGTCCCGTGTAAACCGCGTGGATAGGTTCCGGTCCATCTAAGCTACCAACAAAATGAAGGTGACGACTGGACATCAGGAGCTTTTCGGCTCGTTGTGGCGCTTTCCGAAGCGAGACGTGTTCGACTGTGTGCCGCTGCATTATCTCATACTAAAGATGAGCGGCATGGGATGCATCACGCCGCGGGCCGGTGTACGTAATGGGTCCACCGTGACGACACTATTGGATATTGGGATTTTTGTGCTAAACCTGATACTGGCCGTAAGCATGATGCTCTACGGGACATTCATCGCGCAACGACACCTGCAATCACCCATCATGTTCATCGGATTGAAGATGGTCAATTTCACCTGTTACGCCTCAACCATTTACGGTTTGATCAGCTGCTTCATTAACCGACACGAGATCTGGAAGTTCTACAACGAAGCGCATGCCGTAGATGCCATGCTGGAGGAGCTCGGTGCACGAACTGACTTCACCCGCAGTTTCATCCTTTTCGTTGTCTACTATACCGCGTCCATGGGAATTTGCTTTCTAGTGATCGCGGTAATGTACTGCGAAAACATTCCCTGGATGCTGCTGCTGAACCTGGGCTACTCGTACTACAGTCTGACCACCTTCCATATCGTCAGTCTCACGTGCATGGACGTGGTATGGGTGCGTAACGTGCGCTTAAACAAGGTATTTAGGAAGCAGTTTTCGCTGGAGGGTGGTACCATTGTCGATGCACCGGCGCTGACTGTCTGCGGTCCAAAGCAGACGTTGGTGCTGCGTCAGATAATGCAAATATTTGATAATATTAGTGACCTGGCGGACAAGGGCAGCTTTTATTATGGCATACAGGTATGCGCTAAAAACAGGGCTGCAGGGCATAGAAGACACGATATGAGACGGGTGACGTTAAGATGCAATGTAAATTTCTTGCTTTACAGATTATGGTTAGCATTGCGGGCTCTTTCGTCTACTTACTGTTCTACACCTTTGCCTTCACACTGGTCATCAGGTCGGTGCTGCCAGTCGAGAGCGTGTTCAATCCTGGGCCAATCCTTTCTTATTTGATGTTTGCGTACAGTATATTTGTTGTCGCATTTTTTGGAAATGCATTGAAGCAGCAGGTAAGATGTGGCTGCAGTAGATGTGATGAGCCATGAAATACCGTGCCAATGAATTTGTGTAACGATTTATTTTAAATAATATGCTAATCTCCTCCGTTCTGTTGTTGTCAATCACCTTTCAGGGTAAAATTACTGCACAGCTGATCGACAAGGCTATCAATTCGACAAATAATGCAGAAATAATTGAGATGGTATCTGGATGGTGTCGTGTAATGTAACCGATAAATGTCCGTGCCAATCACCTCCATCACTATCATTAGTTGTAGCAGAGTTGCACTAGCACAATAGCTGACCTCTTGTTTTTCGCGTTCTTTTGATGGTGTTTTGCTCATCTGAAAAATGTTATTACATGCGCCAAATGTGTAGAAGTGATAAAAAATCAAACGAACAAAAACGCTTGTTTGATTTGCTTTCTTACGGTTCATTAGCAAGGGAGAAACAAAGCTTGTATGTTATTTATAATTGTTTTTGTTTTGCCATTTTTAGCGAGTAAAATGACATTCCATGTTACAATTCTGCTCTGCCTGAGTGGAACCATTTTTTGTCGTTGCATATGAGTTGGATGCTGTGTACCCAGCACGCTTGTTGTGACCACTTTGCACTGACACTTGATCATGGTTCTGATTGTTTTATTTGCTGGTTGAATCCCTCGTTTCGGCTGTAGCATAAGAACGAAACGAATGTGCTCTGCTGAATGCGCTCGATGCTTGCCGTAGGATGGTATGTCAGTAAAATAGACCTTTGATTGCTCATCCAACACCATCTTCTATTGCCCAGTGTTGTTCAGTTTACGTTTTCAACTTTGGATTTGAATGTTTTGTTTGCACTGTCGCTTTTAATCTTACAAGAAATCATGCACTTTTTGCCGATGTCATGTGTCTTAGATTGGGTGCTTTTCATGCTTCATTGATGACGATTGTTGCTGCTGGTTTGTGCTTGTGACGCATGGTAGTGGCGTTAGGTTTGCTATATATTTACGGATGGATACGTCCGGAAGTTTGCTAAAAACTGGTAAATGCATTTTCCTTCATCTTTCCTTTCCATGACTACCCGGCGGATGGTTGTGGCGATTTCAATCATGCTGGCGCGATGGTGATGTGTGGCAGTTGCGAATGTTTTTGATGCAGTTGGGACATCGATCACCGATGATAACATGCGGACTTTTTCCATTCGACTGGACGCTGATTTTTTCGGTAAGCTTCATGCAGGACGCCAGCTTATTGGTTCTCAAACACACGCTTTAACTCGATTTTATCCAATGTGAGCGTAAAAAATGCAATGCTGATGAAGCTAGAGCATGCTGGTAGGCAGTGCAGTGCTGGAAAAGACAAAAACTGCGAAAAACGACATTTGCTGTCAAAACATAAACACTCGATTGAACGCTTCAATCAGCGGCGTTTGAAAATGATACAAGAAAATGACTCTTCATCAATCTATCTAAACGTTTATCCGCTGTACTAAATCGATCGATAAAATGATGTTGTTTACGCTAGTGGAGATGATATCGGCGATTTTATATTTTATATCGCTCCATTGTTTCTACAGAGAGAAACACATTAAAAAAGAGAGACAAAGGTTTAGGACATAAACAATTTCAAGTTGATTATATTTTACGATCGTTTCAAAACGACGCGTGGATGGAAACAAAAAACTAATCTGAACTTATCGTGTTTGAAAATGCTTCGTGCTTCGTTTCAGATCCTATCCACTGCAGCCACTTATATTATCATTTTGCTACAGTTTGAAAGTGCAGGAAATCCCTCGGCCTAGGAAGGAGTGCAAGAACTGAATATTGTGTTAACTGGAAATTCGTGTTACAATACAAATAAAACCACCCTTAAAAGCCCCAGAGCGAGTCTTACAAACAGAGAAACAAACATTTTAAATATATGTGAGAAAGCCATTATTGACAAAGTCGGATATTTAGCCGTTTTTCAGCCGAATTTCATCAAATCCTATACGCAAGTGCAAATCCTGGTGATACTTGCGTAGAATGTCTGTACAGCCGGAAGGAATATTTCGTGCAGCTTGCGAAACGCAACACATGTCTGTTCTTTTTATCTTTCAGCCGTGTTCAGAATCTGTTTCCAGTTGACGTCTCCATACGACAGCTCCAAGTGTCGTTGTGTCGCTGTGTCGTTGTTGTCCAATGGAGTTGCAATAACGGGGCGGCGCCATTAGCACCGCAGGGAAGATGAAATTTCTATTGTGGGAATCTTGTGTGGTTCTTTTGTGTACGTTTACTCGAAGAGTCTTTTCGAGACACGCTTGTCCAAGTGTGGTGGTTTGGTATTCGGCAGAGAGAATGAGGTGAGATGAATGATACATCAACAACTCGGTGTACTGTCTAATCCGAACCATTGCCAGTACACAGTGCACTGCATCAATGCGAAGAAAGGACAACACATAGCTTGCTGTACGACATTAGTCGTTGTTGTAGAGTAATTATAATTCCGATGGTGCGATGACAGTTCAATAGTTTTGTAGCAGGACTTTTTTCAATCATCAGAAAGAACGGTACAAAAACATGTGAAGGGCTCATGGGATTTCACCTTTGATCAATGCAGTGTGCAGCTGCTGTTCTGCAACAGCAAAAATGGCAAAAATATTACGTGACCGAGTCGTTTTATTCGACAGATTTTCAGCACTTTCTTTTCCGATATTTTGGGATCAATGAAGGAATGTAAGAACATGAAGCTGAATGCTGTGGAAAAGTTATTTTGAAGTTTAAAACAGAATCAAAGCAAACAAAATAGCAAACGATTTTTGTTTTGAATTGATTTGGTTATAATGCGGGTTTTAGTAATCTTTCCTACAGCGGTGAATATGGCATATTTAAAGCATCCACTTTTATTGGGCACACACATCCTATGACTCTTCTTCGAAGAAAAAAAAATCTAGTTGAAAATATCAAATAGGATGAATCCGATATCTGGAGGTTGTTTGACAATAGTTTGCAAAGCAGAGAAAGGATTGTAGCATTTTGCACGGAACGAATTTGCACTTATGAGAAGGAAAAATCAAACCAGCCAGCGAGACGTTAGCGCCTCCATTCTCGATTGTATTGACAAACGGTGTTGGATCGACGGATGTTGCGTTCGAGTTTGATTTGAATTCAAGTGAATGTCGCTGTCAGTATACAAATTTCGTCCAGCAGATCCACCACCAACCAGGAACCGGGACATGCAGTGCGGTTTGTTTGCCTGGTGAAATACATCCACTTCAGAGAATGTGTTTGTTGAGGATGTGGATATGAAAAATGCAGCAGGCGCCATCAAGGCAAAGCGAATCTGCAACAGCGATGAATAAAATGGATGCTTTATTATCCTGGCTCGAAGCTAGACAAACAGATTGCATGTGCTTTGAAAGCTGTGGCAGCACAATCGAACGCTTGAAACTTCTTGGGCTGAAAACGAACACATGTTGCACGATCTTCCTTCCGATCAACTTCCTTTCACCAAATTTTCAACTTGCCTCTGGACTGCAGCGGGTAAACCCCAACGGGTAAATGAATTTAATTGAAAACTTCCAACGTGCCAAATTGAATTAATTTTATGTTTTTTCTCTGCTTAATATTCAAACTTCTGCAACATCATATGTTTGCAATGCTTTGCTTGTTGTTTTTGAGTGTCACGGTTGGCAGATCCATATGCTTTTGCTTTAACGTAGCCATGGGCGCTGTTACGTGCTTAGGAACACGTAGGAAAAACTCTTGACGAAGAACGATGAAACCTCAAATTATCTGTCCTGTGTCTTCACTGCGGTGTTTATAGGGGTTCAAAGTTTGACTTCTATCAAAATCCTCGTTTTTTCAAGGCGTGAGACAACAATTTGAGGCACCCGAAGACGGAAGTGCACAGGAACTTGTTGTTAATGTACCTTTCGCTAACAAACTTTTTCTGCAGCATTTGAGTGCGTGTGATTGAAACGAACCGGTTGTGGGTTCAACAAATGTACGATTATTGAGTGGGCCGTTGCTACTACCTATGTGGACTTTAATTTACCTCCCATTAAAATTCGTTTTCGAAATAGGTTTTAATGTTACTCCGTTCAACCAAAAATGCATGATGGGGTAATTTTGAGATGAGAAACTTTACTAACCTTTTATGAGTGGCGGTAAGCTTCAGTAGCACGTAATCCCCTTAAACCGTAGGTCATGTTTATTTTATACACTAGAGATTATGTCTTTGAGCATTTCTTTTGGCTCACCACATGAAACTTCGACGTAAGATGTATGGCAAATGTTCTACAGCATTAGCATACCAAACAAAGTGGGTAAGTGTGCGAAATCCTATTAATCCTTCCGCCTAGGAGGGCAGCTCACTAGGCAATCACACTGGAAATGGCAACAATGTTAAATTGCTTAGCCGATTTTGCTCTATAACGACTTTAGCTTCTCAGCACGTCGATGAAGGTTTGTTTAACTCGACCGACTCGATTCGTTGACCAGTGCGATGCTGGCAAGTATTCTAATTGTGTTGCCATCACCATTTTGTTGGCACATGTTCAAAGCAGTCGGTTAGGTCAGGTGCTGATATAGGGACGGTTGAAAAGTTTCGATGTCTGTTGATGATGTGGAGTAATCAGCCATGTTCGAAGCTCAGAATCCCTGGGACAGGGAAGACGATCGAAACGTATAGTTGATTTGATTCAATTAAATGATTTCCTTTCTATCGTCCTTTCCAATCGGTTCGATGTGGTGTTTGGGTGCCCTCAATAATGTGTATGACATATGCAGTCATTGTCAATGGTTGTGGATGGACAGTGGCGGATTTAGCCTTTCTGGGGAGCCTAAGCGGAGTGGAAATTGAAGCAGTATATCACATTGAATATAAGTCCGGTAAATTTTCGATTTTTGCTACAAATGTGAAGCCATGTATTCCGCTTGTCTCAATCGGACGGAAAAAAAACTTTCCGCAATAACTGGGCGATGGTGGACGGATCAAGTGGAGATGTTCCACAAAGAGATGCTGTACCCCTTTATCGTACCAAAAATGAGCGAATTATTGCTGATTTTCCACGGGCTAATCCGGTCCCAGGAATTCCCGTAAAATTCTGCAAATCTGTCATTTATTATATGTGCCATTGACAAACTGTTTTGAGTTCCCTATAGATCTTCATAGTTCGATGTTCATACTGCTCTGACGGGGATAAAAGTTTGGTGGGATTTACCCATCTAAGACGAAAGGGGACGTCTTTTATTATGCTGATGCTTCTTGAAGATGAGAGCAGTTAAGTTTTTGAGCTATTCGATTATTTAGACTAATGAAACAAGAAAACTACTTATTCTAATACTGGTGAAAGCTACTTACAGCGATTATGATGGTCGAACGCTAATGGAATAAACAAATTAATCGAACTGATTTTTTTTTTGTTCAAAGCATTTACTGCATGAAACATATTCGCACGAAGCTGGCAAGCAAATTTTGGGTGGAGATGCGGAAATGTAGTTTGCCTGGCTGGCTGGTCAGAAGGCAATGAAGAGGAAAGTTTCAGATCAGAGAACAGAACCTTTATGAAAGTTTTCGTTGTAAGAAATCATGTTTCGTTTGCTCTCAGAGGGAAAATCATGCAACCCGGATCAACAGCAGGCGTAAGTTCATGAACGACCACCGGTTTCTGTCCTGAGAATAGTTCTGGTCAAGTGCTTGATGCTGTTGTTTTCATTAGCCTAACTGGAATTGTTCCTAAACGTTCGACTAATTGCCTTCAATGCATTATATCGGCAGGCTCTCTGGTATTCCAACAATAAGGAAAAGTTTCTCTCCCAACGGCATTGGATTGACTCTAGCTGTGCCGAACATCAAACATGGTCGTAGGATAATCTTGTTCGATATTGTGAAGTTTGGCGTTCCTGCCCAGGCTCAAAGTGGATTGGATATGAAACAGTAGCGGTTCGCTCGGATAGATTCTGAGTCAAAACGTTTAGACACATTTGCTAAACCATTTCCACGCCGCTTGAGCCTGTAGATGTCCGCAGGATTACACTAACTGTAATAAAAATACACCAAGAGTTTTGGGTTATTTATTAATTTTACGTTTGACAGCTATTGTTCACCAGTAAAATTGTTAACTGGAAAACCTTTATTCACCGTTAGTGTGGGATGTGACGAAAGAAACGAACCAACGAGCTTCGTATAAAGTGTCATAATATAATTAATTTAATCAATCAGAATGAAGCTTTATGAAGCTTTATGCGATGAATAGACCGTACGACTAAATCGACGGGTCTTTGAAAGCGGCATAAACTGCAATTCCAATATTTGGACGGGCGTTGGCGATTCTTGATCCCTTTTTGCTTTGATGAACGTCTATTTGAACGCTAATGTAATCATATTCACCGGAAAGTTTTACCGTAATCACTGCTTGGGATCAGTACAGCATGGATGTAGACCATTGTGAGGTGTGTAACATTGGTTTCCAACTGTCGTTATAAGCCTTACCTTGGTGTTGATGAAGTATTTGAATTATCAAGTTCCAGCGGTCGTAGAAGTTGCCCCACGAAGTATAATTTGCTTCTGCCATATCCGATTAAACAGCCATGTCGGCAAAGCGCAGAAAAGCGGTTCACCCCATTACGTAGTTTTCGACTGCAGGAGCAGCTCTGTTTTGTTCTAGCTATCGATGTGTGCTGCGCTAACCTAGCGCCGCATGCACACGTGTGATAGGTACAAAGGGATGCAACTTGCGAAATTTAATATGCACCAACGCATCCGTTCGTCGAGCTCAGGGGCTCAGAGTCCTGAGTCACCCAGGAAATGGAGTAAGTGTGTTCGGTTATGGAGAAATTTATGTTGTGTGCACTCGGTACCCTACTTTCGTTTCCATCGCATTAAAGGATGAAAAGTTGTTTTGCGGAATGCGGTTATCGCCTGCTGCAAGGTGCATCGGAACGGTGCGTGACGTCGTCTATTTTCGAGCGTCGGGTGTTATGGCACAAGATCGCTCTCCTTCGCAAGGCAGCATTTTGTATCGGTGCACGTGAGTTGTGTCCGCAAGTTGTCCTACTATATGTTTGTACCATTTCATGAAGTGATGAAGATCGTGCAGATCTTGTGTTTGAACTAGGAATTTGGCCAATTTCTAAACAGCACCAGGAAGTACATTCGGAAGCAAAAGTTTTACAGCGTATTTCCGGCAACATTCACCGAGTTGTGGGTACAGGGCTTCGCAGTGGTCTGCGGTGAGTGCAGCGGAAGGATTGCGGTGCAGGACACACGCACACATTCCAGCACACTTGGCACTTTATGAGTTATAATGAGTGCAAGTGAAAAACATTCCTACGGGTTTCATCCTGCTTATCCTTCATCAAGATGCTGATGCAGCCGGAGTAAAGAATCGTGTTTTCCATGCTCGATAACAGAACGGTGACCGCGAAAAGGCAGGTCAGTGTCAGAATGCTTTCGCGTGCAGTTTGTCCGTGTACGCGAGATGAATTTGAAACCAGTGGATTGCGTCCGGGAAAGCACAAAATCTACGAATGTTTCGGGCGTTAGGTTAACACTGGTGATGAATGGAGGGATGGTGGAAGGGTTTGGCGATGTGATTCAGCAGCACGTTTGGTTACCGTCTAGGCAAGATTGTGCGAAAGCAGCATGTCTTAGCTAATGATATATAGCGTCGATGACGATGTAATTAGGTGTGATGTAGTTGTGGAGCACTTTTCACCGAAGGTTACGTGGTTCGGTCATGCTGAATGGTTGTCACGTTCACCTTTTATAACATCGTTCGATGTGCCGGAGTTTAGCAGTGTGTTTGTGTGTGTGTGTGTGAAAGTGAAGAATATTCAAAGCTTCCAGTATTTATTTCAGTTCTAAGTTTGTATTAAAATGCCACCAAATCTTTCAGTGACTTGTGATAAAACTTTACTATCATGCTGTCATCACGGCTGTACGATAATGGTTGAAGGAAATGTCCCTTTCTTGCTCAAGGATCATTTGTAATGATTTCTGTGTGATGTTGTAGTATACCGCTAATGAAGAATCTTGGAATCCCCAGTTCGAACTGTATCAATATCACACTGTACGTTGCAATGGCGGAAATTATCTGAGAAAAAATATTGAAAATGAACTATGATTCATATTTTGCTCCATGGAAGAGTCTATTTTTAGTTACCGAAAGTGCTAAAGTCCAGTCAAAACAAAACAATCCACATGACACAACAGGCTTCTGATGTTGGAGATGATGTGAGAAAAGTACGAGCTAGTCATCGGAACCAAAGGGAATGCACAAAAAAAAAAAAAAATTGTTACATTGATTGGCCAAACGAGCAAACGAAATTCTGATGCTGAAAGTGAACTAAGTAGGAAAAAAATGCCATCTTTCTCATCATGAAATCGAGAAAGTCCTACTCAGTCGGTGTGGCATTAGAGATGTGGTCAATAAACGAAATAAGCGGATTATCAGGCAGATTATAGTAAGGCACGCGATAGAGCGCCATTGCAAATCAAACAGATGAGCGAAAAGTAGCTACTTGTAGAGCACAGATCCGATCGTGAGCTTTCCACTACATACCCGTTCTACCAGAGCTGGTGTCTTAGATGATTGATTTATTGCCTTATGGACGAGGATGGCCGTTTGCTTTCCCTGTAGGTAAAATAAGTAATAAAAGAAAGCTTACACACACATTCAACGGTTTGCGGTGTTTCAATGATTGGCTTTCAGCGGTATGTTGATGGAAGAATGCAGTAAAATTACCTCTCTTTTTATATCGTTTCCGAGCTTAACAAGAAGTAGGAAAACCGTGGTGTACAGTGCAGTGACTGCTCCGTAAATTATGGCCATGGCAAGCACAATCGGTGCAGAGTTTGTCAATACGTGGCCGATGGAAAGTGTGGCAAACACTACGGCTACTATGAACGATGCACAAAAGACTACTGGCTTCAAAACAAGAGAAAAGAAAAGACAAACATTGATCGAACTAAGTGCAATATTAACAAAATAAGTGAGAAAATTATACGCTAGAGGTATTAAACCAATAAATGAGCAATTGTCAAACAACAACTAGCAATACAGCCGAAAACGAGCAAGCATTACCTGCCACACAAACATGGTACTAAACAATCGAATGGCATCGCACAAATTGCCGTAAATCACTATGAATCCTTGTATCTGAAGTAACAATTCGCCGAACGAAGCCAACTTGTCAGCAGAGGGAATCCCTAGAAGACAGAGGCTAACGAGTTGAGGTACATTTGATACTTATATTAGTATTGATTCTCTCATTTCATCCGTAAGAAGCATGAAACATTAACAATTTCTTGCTATTCAAACATACCGGAACTGTTTGTTGAGTGCAAGAAAACGCTCTCGTAAACCATACAGTCCACCAATGAAAGCTATCACACAAGTTACATGCACGGTTCGTATGATGTAGTAGTACGTAAATGCAGCCTGCAATGGCATAGTCTTGGGAATACGAGTAGCATTGCGTAAAAGGTAACTGTTGATGGCAACATCGTTTAGGAACAGTGCACCATGGCAGAAGAATGATCCACCGAGTAGCGCTACAGACACTAGGTGAATTTTCGAGTGTTGGATTTCTACGCAAAATCGGTAAAACTGAAAGAATCATTCAAACTTTTAGATAAATACTGGTGAGTTCACATACTAAACTTTATAGCTATAATCATTACCAAGTGATCCACTTCATCCATCAAATGTATCATACGAATGAATTTTTTTCGAAGCACCAGCGCCAACGTAGCAGAAATGGAACAGTTTACACCACCGACAAAATATAAAATCACTGTAACCAAGGCCATGATACGGGAGACAGGCATTTCGGAAAAAATCTTGGGCCAGGAAGCATAAAGCATTTGTAGAAAAAATATTTGCCACAAAGTGAAAATGACCACATCCATAAATTTAACTTCTGATTTCAGCGTCTTGCTGCTACTGCATGGCTCGGCACGGGAAATGGAGAACGGAAACAAACCGAACAGCTTAAGCACGCGAATGTTGGGTTGCATTGTTTCTAAGAAACTCCCGATATTAAACCAATATTTTAAGTGAGGTGACATTTCGGGAAATGTGTTTTGTGTTTTGTAACAGTAAATGTGTTTCACGGCGTCGCACAGGAACTAAAACCAATTCGCACTGATGGAGGCGCTCGGTGGCTTGTACAATGATTCAATGCTTGAGTAATGTTTCGGGTACGGTGAATGATTCACGTTCGAACAAAATAAAACTTAACACGGTTTCGAACGATTCGCATCGACTTCTAACCTACAACTGAGGCGTAGTTTGAAACAACGGTACCCAGCTAGAAATATGGGCAAGCCAATTATTCTCAAACCATGGATCGGAATGTTTGCATTGTGAGGCGTGAAAAGATAAACACAACCCTACGTGTTTACTGAGCGTCATAATATTTGTGTGTTGGCTATGGTGAACATGGAATTGAGATCCTGGAAAGTGGTATCGGTGAATTTTTGCAGGTGGGAAACCCATTCGTTTGATAGCTTTTGTCTGGAGCAACGTCTTATCTGTTTCGAAAGCGAAGTAGCAAACACTTCCAGCCATCGTCAGGGTGAGTTGTAAAAAGAACACTCCAAGAACAAGAATATTTCAAATGGAGTTCGGCGTGATGAAAAGTTTTTTAACAATTTCATGAAACGTAAAAAAATTTCCCCCGTTGTAAAGTAATAAAATCATCAAATGAATTACGATAATCCTTGTGCAACTGCTCTTTTACAATTTGAATAGTGTTACATTCATAGGAGTGATAGCAATCGACTGCCTGCCGATTTCTGATGCGTTGTGCAAAAGGAACTACAAGTACGTCATTTGGTTAGAAATAGACTCGCGATGGGCAAGCAGTTATCAAGCTTATGAATATTTACTGGAAGCAAAGGAATCTTGAGTACAGCAGCATGGACTGCAAAAGGACATGATCTTAGACTTATACTTGCAATTGAATAAAGAATGGTATTTATTCAGCAAATAAACTATCACAAAATGCCTCGTCACCAAAGACACGTTTTCAAACGATTGCGAGCGAAGCAAACGCTCTGTGACTTGCGGACTTCGGGCCGTATCATGCTGCACTTTCCTGGTCCTCGAACCCTCGTGCAAAAAGCGAAGGAAAGCAGTTAAATAAAACAGAAACTTCACTAATTTACTGTTGCTACAGTTTCGCTTGAATCAAGTCCAGGGGAATCGTGATGACGGAGCAAGGAATTGGGACACCGTGCTGTGGAAGATCAGTGACAGTGATGGAAACTTTTAACATTGCAACTGTACGCAAACATTGGCGACAGTATCCGGCCTTGTGATGCTGCACAGTGCACTGACTTCAGCCGCTTTCCACCGGAGCCACAGTACTGAGGGGCGATAATTTATTTAAATTGCAACAAAAAGAAAATGTTATCCACAGCCGGGCAGCGTAATGACGTTAAATCATTTAAAAACGGCAACTTAACCGGATGTCCAGGAAGTTGCGTCTGGTGGGGGCTGGGAAATTAGTCTTCTGTGCGCAACGCTACACATTTCCGTGGGATTTCTGTCAACCAGACACGTTAGATGGTGCTCCGAATGAAATCCGGCAACATAGATAGGAAGGAGAAGAACAATCGGTGCAACATTGCTGTCAACTTTCATATCCTGTGAATGAAAGAGGAGTGCTCGGCACGGCTTCAATTTCCATTTTGTATTTTTCCCTGGTCAAGAAGACCGAGTGAAACGGTATAATGACGAACGTAAAGTTTTCCGATAAAGAGATAAGCGGAATAAAATAAATGTTTTACGTGACAAGCGTTTATTTTGAACAAAATATGACCCATTCCAGATGTCGCTCCCAGTGCACTACACCAACGGTCAAAACGATTGGAATGGGGAATGGTGTAACGGCTATCACCAACGGCAACATGCGGTCAATCCCAGCTGGGGGTTTTGCGAGAACCCTTCCGAAGAACGAGATAAGGGAAAGGATTCACCTGAGGTATCTTCCGATTCACAGGCTGAATTAAATCCTGCCTTCTGGTTCTGCTGGAAGTTGTTACCATCGGGAGAATAGTTTTAATTTTCTCGTATCGTAAATTAAGCACTACCACGTTAGCATACAACGCACAAACTGTATAACACTTTGTTTGAAGATTTCAAACGCTGCCGGCATTCAAAGTGGGTTGCATTGCAATAATATCTCCATTTTATTTTCGGCACAGTCTTAATGTGAAGCTAGACACTTTAGATACTTTATGATCAAAGGCCTTTTCATGGCGAAATTTGTGTGTGCCGTAGAACTTTTGGAAACCAAACACAAAAAGAGGCGACATTGATAATACTTAAGGCAAATTTTAAGCGTATCTAAATGAAGGATTGTGCCCTGGGCGAGAGTGGACACAGCATGACGCCCACTAGCATAAATGTGGGCAAGCAGTAAGCTGTAATCAGTCGTAATTCGTCAGTTTTCCAGTCAAAGGAAAAGCTAATCAATGTGTCAAGATCTGGCAGTGGTTCATTTTTCACTCAACCAACGGTGTGTGTCTGCATGGGTGTGAAAATGGCACGAAAAATGATAGTCGTGCCCAGGGAAGCGAAGATCATTGTCGGTGAATGACCGTGAGCTAAGCAGGTTCAAGAAAATGAGTTTTTCTTTCAACGATGTTTTGACGAGCGCTTTTATGGACGAAATGTCCTGTTTTTGTTCTTCCTGCTGCTTCGCCAAAAGCAACGATGTCTTGTGAGAATCAAATACATATTCGAAAAGAGATTTCTAATCTCAAACAGATATAACTTTATTAATTAAATTGTGATGTTTAAATACTTAACAAACAGCTGAAATAACTATGAAATGAAAACAGTTTTCTTGTTTTGCTTCTTTTAGAAAACTATAAATAGCTTTGATTGAGAACATAGTTTAATGAGCGTTGAAGTAGTTTATGAGATGTTACAGTTAGTTGAAGTACATGTTAGAGATGTTACACTAAAACAGAATAATGTGTCTAGCGGTCAGATTGTTGAAAAAAAAGAAGTCAAAACCAATACATTAGTAGCCCATACAATGGCTCAATTGAGACCGTTTCTCCATTCGGATTGAGCAAGCACAACAATCAATTGCAAAAACCTTAACTTGTGCACTGTACGAGCTGTATGAAGCTGATGAAACAAAGGCTTCTAGAAAATCCAATCTCCGGGCAGAAGTTACTGTCGGGCTGGTCTCATTCCAAGCAACGACGTGTCGAAACGATCTGTTTCATTCATTTCGGAAGGCGCTAATGTCTCCACAAGCACATTTGCCCAGGAAAAGCCGGTTATGATAGGAAAATGGGCAGTCAGGGATGTGTGGCATGTGCCGAGAATGTGTTTCACATATTTTTATTACATTTCCCTTAGCTGCTATTACCACTTTGTTTTATTCATATTTTGTTTCCGAAATCGTACAGCATGTACACAGCAGCATAGTGAAGTCCTTCAATCGTAGGTTGCAGTGCTGTGTTTTATTTTTAGGCAGCGGGATATTTTTGATGAAACGGCTATGAAAGACAATGAAGAAGCAGGTGGTGAAAGAAAAACAAATCGAATCGGTCACTTTTTCATAAATGTGTCCACGTAACCGAAGAGGAAAGTATATACATATATAGATATAGATATGTGTGTGTGTCGTTAGGAAGATCGTTGGGTTAGAAAACAGTGAATCCGGCCAGAGAATCCCTCGGCTGTGGTGGCCCGTATTATTTTGAGGATTTTGTTTGAACGTTGGTTGCCGGTAAAGTTGGTGAGTGGAATTGGGTTAAAAACGAAATAGAACTATAACCACTTTGGGATACTTGTGGGCGAACATACGGGATCGTTTGTCGTATGAGGGACACGTTGGCGTTTAATTTTAACTCAACTTTTTAGTGGACCCGGGAGCAGCGTGCAACTGGGAAGAGAATGGGTTGGAAAATGGGTCGTCGAGTTCTACAGAGCCTAGGCAGGTTTGGTGGTTTATTTCTAGAGGGTGATTTTGGTTTTATTTCCAGCAGTTACGATACGCTTTGCCATGCGTTCCTCATGTGCGAAGCAGGACCAGTATATGATGGTATTAAAAGCATAACTTTATGTTCCTTTTGTCGCGGTTTTGAAACTGCACGCACTATAAAACTGACATTTTCCTTTGTATGTTTAGGGTGTTAAAGGTTGTTGGGTAGTTTAAAACGTTTCAAACCGATAAAGTGATTCTACAGTAAATTAAAACTGCATAAACATTGTGACACACTCTATTTTTCGTCGTTTTGTTTTCCTGAGCATGGTGTTGTTGTGCGCTCATCGATCAATGAATGAATGGGACGCGAAAATAACTGCAACATGTTTTTGTTGAATGTAAAATAGTGGCACAGCGCATGCTCCTGCAGTAAAAGTGGAAAGGACAGCGAAGGAAATTTATCGCGGGCCGACATCGGACCAATCGTTTTTAGAAAGTCGGAGAGATGCGAGCGTAAGCTCGTACAACGGCGAACGTTAATTTTCTAGCAGTTGCGAACATTTTCTCGATTTCAAGCCCGTTCAGGTTTGTGATATCTTTCTTCGTTCCTGTAGGACTAAGACTTCCGTATAGCGCGATAAGAAGGCAGAACGAGCGGTTATTGGCATAGGTCGAAAATTAACCAAGGTCATAAAGTGACCGAGAGCACAACCGGGTAAGGGGAACCTGCTAGCATGTTGACTCGAATTTCTCGCGACGTCTTGGGGGTTGCTTCTTTCCAATCAAGCAGAAATTTCAGTTTAACTTGTTGGATTGGATGTTGACTTTTGGCGGTCGTGGTTAAATTGACGAAAGAAGAAAAAAACAACAAACGGCTACAGGTTGCCCCTTGTAGACTCCCTCCGGTACGTCTAAATATAAACGCCGCGCCGTCGCACAGCAAAGCCTCTGGTATTTGTTCGAAAAGTCAACAACCACGATTGGAACGAGCACAAGAGTTAGGAACAAGTAGAATGTTTTGCTAACCAAAACACTGCAATCACTGGTAGACCGTGGCGCAGGAAGGCATCCTTGAAGGAACGTGCAAGAAAAGGTACATTAAAATGTTGCGTATGTTTGCAATCCTTAGCACATTCAACAGTGGGCGTTTGTGGGTCCGATCGAATGTTGGTGGGTTCGAGAGAGTTGTCGATTTGCATCTGATATTAATTAAAATCTGCATCGGAAGTTCACATTTTTTATGATGCATACACACCCGTTGGGTTTTACATCTAAAACATGCTCTAATAAACAAGCGACAAACGGTACATAAATCCGTCAGGGAATCTGTTCCATGTTCCTAACCTTGGTTAGAGTTATTCCACGTGGATCTGCTAGTTGAAGTATCATAACGTGCATCATGTATCTTTTGCCTTGGGGAACACCACGTTAAACATGAAGCAAGAACGTTGATTGGTCACTAAGAAAGAGATGACGGTCACGAACCGTGTTAAACAGATTAGTGGAAAACAAGGTACACCAACAGTACAAACGAGAAACGCAACCAATTGTCATTTGAATGTGGCTAGTGCTTAACGGAGTTATGGTTGAGTAACAATTCGTACCATACCAGCGTGCCATTGGGAATAATGCTTCACGCCCTCAAGGCAGATGATGAGGATTCGTGGCGCACGTTTAAGTGTAGATTCACTTCCAATCTTTCTGCCGAGCGTTGGTGAAGTCCTCGGGGAAGTCTCCCACACAACTGAATTCAAAAGAGATGCATTGGGGCCACAGCCCGTCCCTTGTCTGCCCAGCTCAGGGCCCCCATCATCAACATACCTCAAGCTCAGGTGAAAGGATCCTTCGAGCAACCCTCCTACTGTCCATGTCCAGCTTCGATGAAGTGTTTTCACGAGTGCTCTGGCAAAGGCGCTGTCGCGCGAGTTTTGTTTGCTTTAGGGACCGAATCTGTCGGATACGGTGCAAAATATGTTATGCAACATAAAACATTGAAATAACCATATATTCATAAGGCACCGTTCGTTTTCCTTAGCTCGGCAAGTTCGGTACCTTTTGAATGTTCTTACGGTGTGTCCTCCGGTGTTGGTACTGATTGTCGGCGAACGGTTTTGGGTACGAACGGGCCAATGCTTCATCTTTCCCACCTAACTGAGAACTGATTCTGTATTCATGTTTGTACGTTAAACGAATCTTAAATTTAAGCTTACCAATGTTCACGGACTCGTTCCCGTGTTCTGATCGCTTTCCTTTGTCGTGCAAGAGTCACACCCGCTCCAAGAATACGCTTTCCATCACTGGAAGTGTTTCACAATGGTACACGAAGGGAGGTGACGAACGAAATCTCAGAACGCAATAATTTGAGGACACTTTGCCGGATTGTTTGGTGAGATTTAAGAATTTTCTTTTGTTTCTTCTCTGTATCTGCTCCATGGATGAGAATGTCGCATCACGGACAGAGCAGTATAAGGTATGACGCTACAACGCTTTGTCAGAACCGGGAGTGTTCTGAGCTTTACAAATGTTACTGCACGTAGTGCAGAGCGAGCAAGATCACTTCCTCTGATACTGTGTACAGCAATCCAGGCTATTGCTTGGGGTACGAGATGGTTTCGTTTTACGGATAAAAAGACTACCCTCCGCAAAGGTAGTACGTCCCTCTCGTGCCAGACGCTTGCATCCACTGAAATGGGGATGTGTGTTGAGATGGAAAGTTTAGGAGAAAACGTCATGAAGCAGAAGCAATTGTATGCAATTCGCATGAAATTTATCCATCGAAAAACCAAAAACATTTGTCCTGCCACACCACATCGACTCCGCACACCGTAGGAAAGCGCTCACAGTGATGGGTATCGTGCATCGTCCTTTCGCACAATCTGACGGTACTGTTTTCCTGTTCCGTCGGTGGCATGATCCATTAGCGGTAACGAGCAGCAAGAAACCATCGATGTAGAAAGGAACGGTACAGCCACAACGCTCATATATGTGTCAGAACGCACGGACAAACGTCACGGAAGCTTGGAGGTGGAAAAGTGTCTTATCTCACCGGCAGATGGTTATGTGCGTTCCCGTCCGTGTGTAGGTTGTTGTTCCTTTGGGATGGCAAGGGCTTTGTAGACAGGCGATGGGTTTTGTGCAGTGGTTGGATTGTTCTGGAGCTTTGTTCAAAGGAATGTCAGTACAATGACTCTTCATTTCCGCAGCAATAGAACACAATCTTCCAGTTGCCGCGGTAACAAGGCGAAGGTAAAAGGGAGTAGTGACAGTGACCTAAAACATGCGCTGTGAAATACTTCATCGCGTTTCCTCAAGCTGGCGTAACATTTGTGTAGAAAAACGCAAATCAATTATGCCCAGTCGCGAAACAAAAACTTTGTCAACTTTTATTTTACGACTTTTCCACTATAGCAGGAAGAGTCCCTTGGTGTTTTCCCTTTTTATAGATTTTACCCTTTTCAGCTTTTTCTCTCTCCTGCGACCCTAATTCCGACACACTTTCTACATGATATAAACTGTCTGCCAAATGCTAATACACAAGAGAATATCATGGTGATAAGTGCAGATATATCAGAATCGGTATCGTGGTATGAATGTGATGTGAATGTGCATGCGATTAATCATAATTGTCATAATTCATGATTGATGTACATTTATAACGGATCCTGTAAATCGAGCATGCACTATCACCATTGTGATTGTTTCGTCCCCTACAAAAGATTACTTGATTGCAGTTGAGTAAAAAAAATCTAAGATTAGTTTAATGAAGTCATCTTAATGATAAAAAACGATTTAATAATATCTCATTGACTGCTGTGTGTCCTTTGAAAAGAGGCTATTTATTGTTGTGCTTTATCAATTGTTAATGGCCTCGCTGTCTAATCGATTCTCTAGATACGCATCGTTTGAGGACTTTAAAACATAGAACGTTGGTATAGGAAAATGAGATCCATTGCTTTTCTTACAAATTCCCTTTTCTCATGGGATTGTGTTACAAGAACGAAACAGGTATAGGATGAATTTTGATTTATACGTCTGAATAATTGAAGAGATTGATCGATGAGCATGGCGAGGCCAAAATGACGAAACAGTGTGGTGAAGGAAAACGTTGTTGAAGCAACAAAAGCTACAAAATCTTTTGCAAGTTTCCGGCCTGGTTCAGTTGTTTAGTGAGAAATATTATGATTTATCCTCAGTCCATGGAGGCTTAGTAAAGGAATTTGGCGGAGCATGTTGGTAATTTTGATGACGCGGGCATATCCTTCCTTCGTGACACACAGGTCTGCGCATTAGAGATATAGAAGACACTATCAGTGATTCCGTACAAAATTCCCTACTGCAATTAATCATTCTGAAGCGTGTCTTGTTAGCTAAACTGGTTTCACTTATGTTGCACGAACGATTTTCACAATCAACTTAAATTATCTGATTCAAAATATCACCTCTCAAACATTGAGAATAGTTGTATTTCTCTTTAACTCTTTCTTTCTGTGGTAGAAGTGCTCTCCAGTTGTTTTACGCATTACAAGATAGCAATAACTGCACTACAATGGATATATGTAATCAACAACCAACGCCATATTTGTTTCATAGAGTATGTAGTGAGGACAGTAAGTTTCACTTTGTGAAAATTTCAATCAAAATCTAAACCATTTGCATTGCATAAAGCAATACTAAGTTCTTAAGGAAATTAATGGAATTTTTAAAATATCTCACACAAGCTGCTAATTCATCTTCTGTTCTATGGTGCCAACAAAACATTTACTGTGTGTCGACACAGAGAAGCGTAGCCGAACAGAGAAGCAACCGACTGTTAAAAAACCTCATTAATCTTTTTTAATAACAAACTAATTGTTTGTGGGTAGTGGAAATCATAAAAACCATTTGTTACCAACGTCGATGTTCCATTTTTCCGCAGAGGACAGAGGAAATAATGGAAAACCAAAGCACACACGTATTTATGCTTTACCATCTTTCTTGTGGCCAAAGTAAACAAAGCGTAGCCCTTTTATATTGTGTAAAGTGGTGAGTGTTTGAAAAATTTACTTGCCCTTTCTTTAGAAGCGGAAGTAATAAACATTCATGGAGAAAGTGATCAATGATCAGTTATGTTTCATTTTTATTTATGTTCATTCATATGCAAAATCTATGGTTTTCAACATCATCCGCCGCCGTTTTGAATAAAACACAAATAGTTGTCCTTGGAGGCTCAATTTGATACCGGGTTCCAGTTAGTTCACAATGATCAGAATGTAAGGAAAATTTAATCTAATAACCTGTTTCGAACGCTGGGAGGTAGGAGTTTTAATTTAATTAAAGTACAAAATTGTTCCACAATGAGGGTCTCAGATTGTAGCTACCAAACCTTTTAGGAGTTGGTATTGGTCAGACATATGGGAATTGGAAGGGCGGATGGCAACACTTATCGAATGAGAACGAGGATTTGTCCAACTATAGCTAGTAACGTGGTAACAGTTACGAAATATCCTTACGGTGTCCGTAGGGCTTTACCGACACATGTTGCCTGACCTTTCCTCGCATGATTCGCAAAACGTTGGAAGCACAAGACGAACAAACATTTCTCCACAGTGAAAGATGTTACACGTTCTACCCCGTTGGGGTAGAATTTCTCGCTCCAGGCGAAACGGCTGTGAGTTTATGGTTTGGACAAAACGACCTAACGAATGGAGTACGACGCGTTGGTTGAACTTCCTAATTCAGTTAATTTCGGTACGGCTATGATGATGATGGCGACAACGGATGGTTCATGTGCTAGCCCCAAAAAGCAGTCCCAAATGCCCCCGGAGGGCCTGTTCCTGTTTGCATTCGCGGCACACATTTACGAGTCCACCAGGCCAGGGCCAGGGCCGGCGTAGCGCTACACGATAAGTCTGACGGAAGGAAGTTATTAGCTATTGCATGCATTGCTCCCCGTCGGGTCACCCCGGAACTGGTGGAAATACCGTGTTATAATTTCTGATATTATTTTCCTGCCCTTGCCCTTGTAGCGCGACGGCGTACCAGCGGGTATGCTCTGTCTCCTTATCGTGGTGGTGAATGTACATATGGCTTATGACACCCAAAGTCAGTGAGATTGGTGTGCATTTCGAAGTGCCAAGCCCAGTGCGTCGGAAATGCTAGCACGGTAACGGCTGGAGTCTCTGGCGGACAACGCATTTCTCGTAATCATCATATTTCACCAAAAGCAAGTAACAGTCACAGAACAAAAAGTAACGAGCCCCGCACGCAGGGAGTCCTGAGGAACATCCGAAGGAAACGGATTCAACTGCGTTCATCTGACAATATTATCTATGATGCGGTATCTCTTTCCCATGAATGTGGTAGCGTACTGTTAACTAACGAGCATGTTGTGCCTGGTTCCGGGTGCTTCTGTGAGCGTCGAGCTGTCGAGCTTCATCTCAACACAGCCAGGATCATTTCTTATCGCAACCGATAAAGTGGTATGACTCAGGGAACAATTTGGGCCTCACTGCAAAACGGAACATGTGTTTTGCGGGAAATGGAAGAGGGGGAAGGGTTCGTTTTGGTATGTGACACACAGAAGCAAGCGCTTTTACGCATGTCAACATTTGCGACACAGTTTTACTATCAAGTGCCTCGATGCTGTAGATGGTGACGGTCTCTTTCGTCGGAGTGTGGCGTATTTGCATAAATTTCTAATTTATCAGCAACATGTGCAATGTCCTGCTTGCCTAAACGTCGAGTGGGCTGATTGCTCTGGAATCGTACCACAGTTGACACCTTTTCCTTCACAACCTATTTCAAAACATGACCGTTAGCCTTCGTTGGTGAATCTTGAAATTATTTGTACAACAGCATAAAGCCTGTAGTTAGTCTTTAAGAATTGTCATAATGTTGGGGTGATACCCGTAAAAAGCTGCTGACGGTAACAACTATGCTATCTTTTTAAGCGTTGTACAGATAGGCAAATCCTTGTGCACCTTATTTTTGGTACGTATACTATCAACTAATTTAAACATCACGAAAGTGACGGTTAACACTACTTTTCCCGGACTCTGGCTCTATCAACCGAACGGACCCAGTAAAGTGATTGGGAAGCTTGAAATACATGGAACAATTGCAAACATATCTGGTATTAACATCGCACCATATGATACAGCACCAATTCTCTAAATTTTTGACACACACCCGGGAAAAACACATCTTGATTGCTGATTAGATTCGAATCATATAGCTAAACTATTGTTTATATACGTTACAAATATTCATTTATTTTTATGCAACCTTATTCACTTATAATAAATTCACACAACTTTGGCGTTAAATAAGATAAACACTATAGTTTAGATGCGGTGGGCTTACTCCATCCGAGAGTACTACTGATTTCGACCACTTCTTTAGCACAACCCCAGCAGAGAGTCACTCCACACCCGCCGTGTCCATAATTGTGAATTATTGGCACTGATTGCTTCTCAGTATCTGTGAACAAGAAAGAAATGAACATGTATTGAAGGCAAAGATGGTAAAGGATGCATTATATTTGAATAAATTGTACGACCAACAATCAAACGTTCACGATCAATCAAATGTAAACACAGCATATCCCCAGCAAACAGACAAAAATCAAACAAACAACTGACTTGCTTATCAGTACAATGATGTGCTGCAGTCGTTTTTTGCCTGTTTAGCGCGCAAACTCATCGCATAAGTACAAAGCAATCTTATTTTCTTAACATAAAGAATCTCAGTGACACAAGATCATTGTCATAGAAGCACATTGCTCTATGCTGCACAAATGGAAATGTTAAATGAAGCATGCACAAATGTTGAGTATATTCTCACCTGATCGATAGTGTTCCAATTCAAGGCGTACGCTGTCTCGTCCTGGCCGTAAACCGACCCACTCGCTCGTGACATTCGCATTACGAAGGCTAGGCAGCATACGCTCACATCCATCGAAAATGAATCGACTATCGTCTCGTGCAACGTTGCGATTAAAGTCATTCATCTGATGTGTTCCACCCAGCACGACGGTTTCGCAGCTAAACAGTTAAGCAGAGAAAAGGGATTTTAATTCGAGCGGATCGTTGTTTCTGAACAAGCAGCTGGGTGGTTCGAATCTTACTTGGGAATTATGTAATTACCATCGTCACTGTCATCCAGAATGACTTCATAAATCCACGGTGCACTAACCCGCGCTACCTGACCTCGAATGGGAAGCACCGCCTTATCGCTAGCTAACTCCAACGAACCAAGTCCGCTACAATTCACAATCAGATCCACGGGTCGATTGCGGATGATTTCGTCAAAGTTTCGGACTTTCGACGCCACGAACTTTCCACCGACCGCAATAAACCGATTAAACAAATACGGTAACAAGCCGGTTGGCTCACAAGTGAAGGTGGCAAAGTGATATCCACCCGTGTACAATCGTCCGTGCTCATTGCTTAGCCGCTTCAGTTCCGATTCCTTGATCTTCTGGCAACCGAACACTATTTCCTTCCATGCTGGTTCCGGATATCCGTTGGGATCTGTCGTTAGCCGCATGCACGGTTGCAGGCACACACCGATCTTTCCACCAAGCCCGTTCTTCCACAGCTGATGGAAAAACAGATGAGTTTCGCTGGACCATTTTCTACAAAAACAAGCGTTGCACTTGGTTATCGTCGCTCAAAGGGAAGCACTCTTTCACGCAGCAAATAAACCTTACACTATCTTATGATCTGGTGTTTTCCCACAATAATATGGACCCCATAAACCGGCCGATCCATCTCCCGTCGTGTTGGGGCTAACGTCTTCGGATATCAGCGTTACATTCGCTACATTGTAATAATGTTCAGCCAACTGTACTGCAACACTGAGACCACTGACACCGGCGCCTATCACCACAATTTGTTTCATGTTGCTAGTACACCTCTGCAGAACCTTTCGATTAAACCGTGTGATCCGATCGTTCACACTGTACTGATCGTACCGGTAACGGACAAGAAGCATTTTAACTCCAATCACATGACCGTTATCAATAGTGTGTTGTGAATTTTTCCATAGCTGAGCTTCTCGATTGTTTACCCCGCATACCTTCCTGCTTACTTTGCTGCTTTCCTGCGGCGATAAGGATTAGTGGTGTTGTGGAAGCGCGTGAGCTAGACTTATCTGACAATATTTTGATTATAATTACCATGCGGCACCGCAATACCGCGTAGCAGTCAAGGTCTATCACAATTAATTCGCTATGCTCAGAAGATCGTGTGAATTTTGTAGATCTTACGAGAAGCATTACTAGAAGATTGATAGTCACAGCTGATAGTTGTATTATTGTTCATTTCCGTGCAGAAAAAATTGAACCCGCCGATAGTATTGGACGCAATAGTGCTATAAATATTCCACATTAAAGATCTGTTCGATTTTTCTGTTGATTGAAAAAATGAAGCATAAATGCAATACTAAACATCTTCACAGTGACGTTCTGGTTTAGAGCGCACACTATGAAAAGCCAAGGCGCTATCTGTACACCTCAGTCAGCTGTGCTAATTTTAAGCAGCTCATAGAGAATGTCGTTTAATTGCGTCTGCAAAATACATAGGGATGCTGTAGGGATGATAATCCTCTTCGATAAGGATAATACGAAGAGCATAGTACTACGGTTTTGAAAAGACTGCCAAAAGGACGCTATAGCTCCTGTCATTCATTCAATGATGGTACAAGACAAACAGTAAGAGTGGTGTCAAGTGGTTGCGGCGCTTAAATAAGAACATTATCTAATTCTCCATCTGGGAACAATAAAAGAGAATTATCGAAATCGAGTTCATCGTAGTGAATAATTGATTAAATTGTAATGTACCATTTATGTAGTTCCTCTACGGATTCACTCCTTCCTGTCAACTGCCTAGCATTGGTTCTTGCCAGCCCGCCCGCTGCAGCACGATCTTATCTTGCTCCGACCAAACTTTCTGTACCGGTTGGACTTCTTGCGAGGAACGCAACCCAGGGCTTGAAGGCACTTCTGTTGGGATGTGAGTGTGCGGTGTGTTGAATAAAATATCCTTTGCCCTGACAATCTCTGCGGTGCTTTGTCGTGTCGTCGTCATCGAGAGGTTTCCCAAACGGGGGTGATGTTAATGCGAAAGACGTTCAGTGAACATTGGGTCTTAATGAGCTCCCGCATGGATGCCTCGGTTTAGGTGGTACTGGTTCGATTGAGGACAACCCCGACACTGCTTGTCGGGTCGGGGGAGCTGTTATTAAAGCACAAATTTATGCAAATCAATTTTTGCCGTTATCCGGGTTATCATATGCAACTCAAGCAGCCAAATGATACACTTTCAGAGAGTATCATTGATTTCTACGACATGGTTGTCACAGCACGTTCGGTTCTGCCAGTGATAAAATAAATGTTTCAGCTACTTACGCAGTTTTTGAGTCGTAGTCGAATAGCCAACTTTTAAGCTAACATTACACGTAATATAAGAAGGACATACAGTGTGAAAAGATTGACATTAAAGCTATACAATGATAATCAATAATTGTTGTAGCTGCTGTATAACAATTTATCTAATACGTTAAAGAGTTCTATTACCAATCGCTATATAAGCTCGGTTATACGAATACAAGTTCGGGCACTACCTATGGGTATAAAATACTATTTCAACTACTTGTTTCATTTGACAAAAACAGAATAAAATGTATATGTAGAAATTATTCGTTAAATTTCATTGCTTCCCGCTATTTTTTTCACACTTGAAATTCTCTTAGTTTAGAATTACAGCACTCAACATTACGTAGACAAAGTCATTAGTTGGTGTGCCCATTCAGTGCTCGTTTTCGAAACGAAAAGACATCGAGCAGGAATCTTTCAAAAATCTCTACACTGGTACTTCGTTGGTACTGCTTGAGCAAATCTTCTTGGCACTGAGCAGTCTTCCATGTGGACAGCACGTTGTCGTAATTACAATGAGGCCGAATTCAATTTAAACTTTATCCGGTTCCACATCGCCATGCTTAACCGAATACTCGGAGTGTAAAACTTGGAAACTTTCACCCCTTTTGGAGTGATTTACTGTTTTGTCTCCTTGCAGGGCATTGCAGTACACTGCAATCGTTTGGCCAAATGGTCTGTTGGAACGGTGAACATTTTCTCAACAATTCCTCCGGGAAGCGTTCTTTGCAAACATTGAACCAACTGGCCTATGTGTAGCCAGCCGACTTAACTTCGGCTAATTGCCGTTTTTATTTTCCACCAAGTTGAATAAACATCGAACAAAGTTGGTTTTTAAGTTATTTGCCATTTTGTCTCATTGCTTCTTCTTGCGTGTATTGAGAACTTGCTCTTAACGGTTTCCATTGAAAGACACTTGTGCACAATGCTTACAGAAAACCACCTTACTCATGTTTACTCGCTTATTTTACAATTCAACTGATCAAATAATTTAAGTATGTTATAAATTTATACATTAACTTGATGTAATGACGTATGTCAGTAAACTCTATGAGAGCCAGGAGTGGTAAACCAAGGCCTTTTGAGGTTGTAGAGACAAATGATAAGAGGAGTAATGAGTAATGAAAAGTATGAGACAGAAATTCAGCCAGAATGCTTAATTAAAGTGGAAAATTTCTTATAAAAATCTTGTTCAACGTCATTTGTAACTGAATTGATGTTCATCGTCATCAGATGTCTCGCCGCATGCAAAGAAATAGAAGATAGCGTTGTATGGACAGAAGATGATACACTTAAACTGCTAACAGCACTGTTATTTTCATTGTGACTAGTGCAAATATATAGAAAACATAGTTCCAACCTACAGGACGACAACCACAGACTCGACTCTCATCGACTCCATGGCACTCTGGCGTGTATGATTAATTTACGAGGTGTGGTAAATTGCGAAAAGCCGACTCTGTTCTCGGGCTTGGTCGGCAGAAAGCTTTAGATCCGCTGACACTTAATGTGGACAGCGAATGGAGGGCTGTCTGGGTGTCAGTTTCAATTCAATACTCGTGCTAGTTGGAGAAAGAGCTATCGCAGTGCTGTGATCATGCTGTCGAACGAGGCGTTGGATGTGTACAGTTCAATTGAAGTGTTGTACTGGATTCTGCGACTATTCGGATACGCTCCGTACAGATTGACGATCCAGCAGGAAACTAACGTATCCGACCAGCAGAAAGTATCGGTTGTTTGGCGGATCAAGCTGTACACCATCGTTTTTGTACTAGTATACGCACTCGCATATGCCAAATTTATGTCAGAGCTGAAACATACCGGCTTTTCCTCATCGATCATCGAAGGAAAAGGGGAACGAATGTACTTTACGTTCAACTTCTTCACCACTCTTTACGGCATCGTGAACGGATATTATGTGCGAGATAAAATTGAAAAAATGCTAAATAAGCTACACAACGTAGATCGAAAGACCAGTCGTTGGAAATGGATCGTCGATCATCGACGATTGCATCGACAGATTTGGACTGGTGTTTATCTGATCGGAATCGTGTTACCGGTCTACATCTACGGTACCATCATCACATGTCAAATTCATCAGAGCTCGTGCACAATTCAGGTTCTGTACGTTTTCGTTTATGTACTTTTCGTCAATTCGTATGGCCTGATGATGCTGCAGTGTACTATATTCTTGGAGGCTGTTAGGACGAGATACAAACTGCTGAATGCATGCTTCCGGTACGTTCAAGATAATACGACTCGCATGCAAAAGCGTCGAATAAATTCTATTTCTATGGTATTGTATTTAAACACAACATTAAAGACTTCTTGTATTTTTGCTCTAAAACTTTGAAAGATGTCTTAGCCTGTCAATAATGAATGGTTTTCCTTGATTTATTTATACCCTGGATAGTGTCAGTCCTGCGTACGGTGAGACGATCCGGATGGAATTTAATATTCAGCGGACCACCACCCACAACCACCCCTCGCCCATTCGATAAAAAATAGCGTCTCTTTTTGACGTTTTCGATGGTTCTTGTTCCAAGTAT
The DNA here is from genome assembly GCF_943734695.1 of Anopheles maculipalpis. Taxonomy (NCBI): domain Eukaryota; kingdom Metazoa; phylum Arthropoda; class Insecta; order Diptera; family Culicidae; genus Anopheles; species Anopheles maculipalpis. Next base: position 484,669 of record NC_064871.1, read on the forward strand.
GGTATCCGTTAATGGTGCTAATCGCGTTTTTAGAGCGAGTAGCACCACCTGTTTATTTTCAATATTTTTGGTTCGATTAATGGATGTCTTCAGTACGCTTCTCACAACTGACTTTAGTAGAATGTGCAATAAAAATGATCACTCATGTCTTCACAGTGTTCGTGTCAGTGAATCGATTAGACTGTTTCCGGTGTTGTTTGTGGGTTGGCGGATGAGTGGGTGTGTTTGGTGCTTGTTTGTCGGAAGTGTTGATTATTGTTTTCCACATTCACGAAGCAACATTCCAGCTGCGCCGCACGAAGCTTTAGCTTCCGCATGAGATAATCGTTGCTTCGCGGTTCGTATTTCAGTGTGTCTCCCCATAGTCTTACGATAAGTTGTGCGTCGCCGGTAATGATGGGCCGCTGGTTCACTGTACACAATGTGCACGAGACGTTTCGACCATTTTACTATCTACTCAAAGTGACAGGATTGGCACCGTTCCGTCTCACGCGTCAGCCAGAACATGACAAAAGTGAGCTGTTCTGTGCTACTACGTACACGATATCATTCATATTTGTATATTCGTACGCAATCTACTGCTATCTCTTCACGACAAACACCGGTCATCTATACATTTCGAAAATAGTGGCAGTCATGGAAAATGGGTACATGTTTTGTGAGTTCATGGTGACAAATTTGGCAATAGTGTTAGGTTTGCTGATGCGCCATCGAGTGAACAAAATATTCATGCAACTGTTCGAAATTGATGAGCAGTTGCACGTTCTGCAGTGGTTTGTTGATCATTCACAGCAACACCGTCAGCTCACGGTGTTTTGTGGCGCTCTGTTGGGTTCATTCCTAACAATGGTGTCCACTACTATTCTGATCGTGACCAATCGTATTGAACTATTTCCCACACCCGTTCTCGACATGATGGCGTTGGTGATATCGAGTTTCTGCTTCCTTCTGCAAATAGTACAATTTACTGTGATGGCGCTCCTTATGCTGTCGCGATATAGTGCCATCAACAAATCGTTCAGGTGAGTAATTTGACAGCTTTTGAGAGTTCCAAAAACGTTCAGCCAACCTCGGTACTAGTCGTTCCAATGTCGTTGTTCGGCGAAGACGCTTTAGTGGCGTTTGAAACATTTAGCGTGTTGCTAAAGTATCTTGGTGTAAATCCACCCATATCTTGCGATCGCAAACGCATACGTCTGGGTTACCGATGCATCAACATTGTGTCGATCATGCTATCGACCCTATTCTACGGGTATTTGTTGTTTCACATTTCGTTAGACTCGGGTGTGTTGAAAGAAGGCTTAAGGTCACTTATTGTCTCTCGCATGCATGACCTATACTTTGTGCTTCGCTTTCTAACCGTGATCGTGGTGCAACTGCATGTCCTCTGCAACGGGGACGAGATAAATCGTCTATTTCGCGCATTAAACTCGATCTCAAACGCAGTTGTTCTGCTGGCCAACCGTAAAGGACATGGCAGCAAACTACAGTTTTTCGGTACAGTTCGTTTTGCAAAAAGACTGCGCGTCTTTTCCTTGTCGTATCCATTCGTTTGCCTCATCACATCCTTTACCGTGCTTAAGTTGTTGAATCGGGACCAACTCATCGGGCATGTGTTTCCGTTTGTGCGCTTACTGTGCTTCACAACGTACGTGCATCTGTGGTTACAAGCGACACTGGCTGTGCTGCTGGTACTTTCTCGCTATGAAGCGCTGAAGAACCTGTTCGGGTAAGAAGGCTTCTTTAAGAAAACTGTATCATAACCCGTCAAGTGAGAATTATTTGGTCTTGAAATATCGGTGTGAAGCAATATGTGACGTGTGATTGAAAATGAGGTGTTAAGCGGCGTTCATGTGAGCGAACTCATTTTTGCCTGCGTTGTGCGCATGGTGGCGGACATTGTTTACCATTCTTCAGTCATATTGTTTACATTGGATCGCGTAGTCTCGCAGCCAATTTGGTGTTTCTTGCCTCCGCCTCAGTTTGGAGAATGAAAGTGATCCAGTGATTCAGTTTCGTTCGGGGAGTTCCGAGCTCAACACATCCAGAGAAGCGTGTGATGTTCCTTACATTTGTTTTCTAACGAACACAACAAAATGCGTTGGTTTTTGGTTAGGAATGTGTACGATTCTGTGCAACCGTTTATGAACCTTCTCGGGATTGTAGGTCTGGCCCCGTTTGGGAATAGATTGGCTATGAAGCCCATGAACAGGTGCTTCGAGATGGTTTATGTACTAGTGTACGTTGGCTTGTACAGTTATGCCATCTATGCATTCTTATTCGTAGCTAACGTGGCCGACTTTCATCTTTCGGTGATTATCGGCACCATAGAGTGCATCAATCTTTCTTGCCAGTACCTAACGATGGTGTTTGCAATACTGTTCGCATGGACTGTTAAGGGACGCATAGTTTCTGTTTTACACACGCTGCACGAATGTGACGTACAGCTGAGCAAATTCAGCCCACCGATTGACCATCGCAAACTCCACATGAAAGTGTCCATGCTGGCACTAGGTATTGTATGTTCGTATTTATTGCTGATGGCCATACATCTGCCCCTAATACTGGAGCTCGTACCGCACGTTGAACCGTCGCTGAAAGAGATCCTTCCATCGTCCATGTTCGGGCTGTGCTTCTTGCTACAAATTTGCCAGTTCCTCTTTTTCTTGCTCCTACTGAAAGATCGATACTGTGCCATCAATCGAGCGTTTAGGTAGGTGAAATTTGATCATTGTATGAACTAACTAATTAATTACTATGGAAGCAGGTGGTCTGTAAGAGTGGCTCGTGCGCTAGATAGTCTGCATCGTGTATTCAAATCAACTAGCAGCGTTACAATGTTGATTCCCGACGAGGACGCTTTGGAAGCTTTCGAAAGTTTCACGTTGATGGTGAAGTGTCTCGGTCTCTACCCACCAGTGACATGCGCCAGGAAGCGATCATCCTTTCGTTACAAGCTCTGCAATTTGCTAACCATCGCACTGTCAGCTACTTTCTACGGATTTCTGCTTCTCTTCCACTCACTAGATCTGGAAACGATCAAGCTCGGTTCGGGTTCGCTGATCACCTCGCGAATGCACGATTTCTACTTTGTTTCGCGATACTTGACAGTAGTGGCGGTGCTTTTACACTCCTTCATTAACCAAGACAGTGTGGATCGGCTGTTCTGCCTACTCAACGAGGTGTCCAGTGTGATGGCTAATCTGAACAGAAACCAAGGTTCTCGTGCCTTCATCGGATACTTTGGAACGCTTCGGTTTGCTCGTCATCTGCGCTGGATGTCATTGGTATATCCGCTCATGTTTGTTGCAATGACTTGTTTCGTAGAACGCTGGCTACCGAGCTGTGGATTGCAGGTGCACGCCTTCAATGTGGTTCGCTTTCTTTACTTTTACTCCTACGTTCATCTGTGGGTTCAGGCAATTTTAACGCTGTTCTTGGTGCTTGCTCGATTCGCCGCATTGAATCGCCTGTTTCGGTGAGTTGATGAATTCACATGAATTCTCAAAAAGAACAAAATAATGCTCAATCCTTTCCAGCGACCCGCGACGTTCAATATCGCACAAAATGTATACCTAACACGGAGGCCACTCCTTACGAGCTGACAAACAAAATAAATGTCATCGTGTAGCGTAAGGCAACAGGTCCCATCCATCGTGAAAGACAGGAGTGGCGCAGTTTGGTAAAAGTTAATACCGCATGCAAATAGAATTGATACAATTAATCGGTCCGTGGCAAGCGAGCGAGAAACATAATCTATCCGCACCCATCCCAGTTCTGACGTTGGAGTCGCTCCAAAATCTCGCATTGTTCCACAATTTGAAGTCAGTGGACATTGTGAGTGCTACACGAGCGGAACCGTGAATTTCGTCCAGAGAATTCAAGCTTCAAGATGGTGTACAAAGTGCTGCAAAAATTCAACACAAGCAGCTCAACGGAAGCTTTTCAGCCGTTTCTTCTGCTGCTTAAGTGTCTCGGATTAACGCCATTTTTTTCCAACGCCTCAAACAGAAGGCTTCTTTCGGCGCTGAACGTTATCATTCTGCTGCTAATTGGCTCACTATACATTAACGGGCCATGTCGGCAAATTCGTCGGGACATGCTACGCTTTCAATCATCGCCTCTAGCTGTGAATAGCCGCATCTTTACGTACCTGTTGGGAACGCTGGTGTATCATTTGACCATGATTATACACTTTCTTCATCGACATCGACTTTGCGAGCTGTTTCAGGCGTTTGTCAACATCGATCGTGAGCTGCAACAAGTCGGCGTGAGGATCAACTACCGAATGCACCGATTTCTTATCACCGCCGGCATGGTTTGCTTTCTGTGCGGTATTTTCGTCACTTCCGCACTTGTATATGCGTACAAAATCACGGTACTGAACAATCAGCCCAATTTCGATGGCCGATGGTATTACAACATGTTTTCGTTCGTCTACTACAACGCTGCCTTTCCCACAATCACGAGCTACTTCACCATCGTGCTATGGTTCTTGCTGGTGCGCTTTGAACGATTAGCCATGGCAATTAGGTTGGCAAAACATGCCCAAAATGTCTCATAATGATCCTGCATTACAGACGCATTTAAAGACGTCAACATAGCATTCCAACAAGTGACCGTGTCCCATTTCTTTTTCGCCACTCTGCTTGCAGAATGTACTTCCCGACGACACCATCAACGGTGGGAAATCGAAGTGAATTTGCGATATGCAGCGAAAAGGAACAGATTAACGTGCTGAAGCAAATCAAAATCCTTCACGACAAACTGAACGACGTGGTGGAGCTCGTTAATTATTGCTTTTCGGTACAGGTAAGCAACGCTTCTGCTACGCAACAAGGTTTCGCGCACCTTTTGTCATCCCGAAAATGGGCTTCTGTTGTGTTGATTTAGCCTACAGCAGTAGAATGTCAGCACAAAGCGTAAGGACACGTTTCGGCAAGTTTGAAAGAATGCTTACCGAAGCGCACCGTGCACAAATGGTGGTTGACTGCAGAATAGCTCGCTACCAAGCTGTGGGTCACGAATTTGCTAACTTTTACACTTTAACTATCTTTTTCCCTTCCCCGTTTTCTATTTGGCTGCACCCGCACATCACGGCCATGGCCGTGTTGTTATTCATCAGATCACATTCTGCGTTGGATTGTGCTTCGTCATCGGAGTCGTCTGTTCGTTCGGTCTGTTCCGAGCGTTCATCTATCGAAACGAGCTGTTCTACATGGGTGTGTTGAACTTCATCTGGTACATGTATTATCTTTTCTTCGTACTGTTTTTCATCGCCGTCGGGAGCAAAATAACACGCGAGGTAAGCTAAGAAGTGCCACTAGTGCCGAGCTTTTTTAGAGCGCCCGCTACCAAAGAACATTGTTTCGTTTCGTCTATTGAAGAAACGTTGAACAAAGACGGTTCATTTGTCTTGAGCGTGTTTCTAGTGCTATTGTTGAGGTCGCTCTGCTACCTTTAAGTATTAATTAATCCATCCATCAAATGGAGAACAAGATACTCGTCGATTTGTTTAAATATTACTAATACTAATGTAATGTAATTCTACTTTTGCATTGTTGAAAATGTTGTTTCAAGGAAAAGTATGGAACGTTTATTCACACTTTTGTTACTACTTTACAGGGGAAACGAATCGGTATTCTAGTACACAAAGCCATCAACTGTTCGTCCTCGTCAGCAGTGATAAATGAGGTATGGAGCGTGTATGCATTGTATCGTGTCAGTAGATGGTATTAATTCTTTATCTTTCTTGTGCCAGTTGAACCTGTTTTCACAGCAACTACTACATCGCAGTCCAGTCATAACTTGCGGGTTGTTTGTCTACGACTGGACACTCTGGTACACGGTACGTAAACACGGTTTTAGTGAACGGTACAGACAACACTAAGGCTTGAGTCATTTTTGCAGATGATTGGCGCCACAGCGACGTACCTCATCATCTTAATTCAGTTCGATGTCTCGTTCCCGAACTTGGTCAATGTCAACGCCACGGCGGCGTACCGTGGTAGCACATAGAGCTCAAGCTCCGACAACAACGCTGAAAGACGAGTAACTAAAGCATACCGTGCCTCGTATCTAATGTCTTCTGAGTGAGTATAGCCAACTGTTCTAGGACGAACGAGCCAGTGTGCTTGGAGTGAAATATTCTTAAGGGCAGGCGGATCACTTCGAAGAGGAGTACGTAAAATCTCTCAGTCGACGTGCGTGTATGAGTGAGTGTGTGTGTGTGTGTGTCTTTGTTTTGTTTACTTTGATGTTGAAATTAAACAAACAAGAAAAAAGAAGGAACATTCTGTATGGTAGTTTCGTGAGCGACGTGTACTCTACACAATTTATCCATGTGGCCACGAGCCATTAGGCGTCTCCATCGTACAATGCTCGTCCCAGCACCTACCCACCATGATCATCGGCAAGCATAAAACGGTCATTGTTTGTGCTCTCAGTAACGTGTTTGAGTGCTACTTGTTAGCCCAAACCACTTCAAGCTCTAGGTACTGACACGGCAACTGGAATCTGTGGTGGGCGGTGGTGAGTGCATTGGTTGTAATTTGAATTAACCATCAACAGCAGCTAGGTTTCAAAGTCAATTGCCGTTACTTTTGGCAAATATTTACGCATTGTCAGGCTCGAGTTTGCTCCAGCAGCTTCAAGCAGTGTTCCAAGTATTTCAAAACACAAAAAGAGATAACCAAGGTGAAATACGATGCGAGCGATCGGTGTGTAGGGAGTTCACGCTGAACGTTGCGTTTAAAGTATTCCGAATTTATTTTGCTAAACGACAGCATCAATGTGCCAAACTTTGTGCGATCCGATCGGATTCCGTCTTGTTGTATTTTATTTCTTATCATGGTCATACAACATTGCGGAAAAACAACTCTATAACACTTAATCCTCCTTATTGCTAGTTGTATCTCACACATTACTTCATGTTTTGTCATTTTATAATACAAAAGTCAATTGATGTTCCGTAAATCTGTAAACCTTACCTCGATTTTCATTTTATGTTTGTATCCGAAATTCATTTCATATTAAGTTCTGTGGACGTTTGTAGCAATACAGCCAGATATCTTCAAAGGAAGAAAAAAAAAGTATTGATTTGTACCATCAATTTAAAATTTCAATCAGTACAATCGTAGTACAGCTAATGAAATGGAAATGGAGAATATGTATTTCAATTACACCTACCGACTTTATGGAGTAATATTTTTCCTTCGTCGTAGTTTCAATCGCTGGTCGATACACTGGCCCTGAAGACATACGATAAATTCGGGCAACCCTCCCTCATTTTTCTATCGCCAGTTATAGCTTATGATATCCTATTTATACCAACGGATTCGTTCAGGAGACGGTTAAATCGGAAAGGCCATTTGGTGGTAAATGATGAGGACAGTAATGGTCGAGGTTGGGATTTGAGGTCTCCGGTTCCTGTGGATTGTTCTTCTTGACGCTGCGGTTTGTGGTCAGGATCGTTCTTATCATAGATCGTACTCTATTTCATGCACTGCACTGTGTCAGCTCGCTCCTACCCGGGCAAAGGTTTAAGTGAGGGAGGGTCCATGATTTAACGAAAAATAAAAATTGGTGAATCAGAAAATTGCATATCATCTATATTGGAAACCCGATTTTGGGGTGGTCCAGGGATGAGGACATAATGGGCGATGGATTGCTCGCCACTGGCCATGAATAAATAGAATTTTTGTGAGCTCTACACTCAGTCATTGTCTTTTTTTTTGCTCTTTAAAGCCACCTAGAACAAGCGATTGAAAACGACATGGGAAGAAAAAATGGAAACTTTACAATCAAGCTCTCGGCTTTTTGTTGGAATGCAATAAGGAAGAGTGCCCGGGGACGTTTTGCATTTTCCCATTCTAAATCGACACATTCAACTTCATTGGGCCTCGGCAAGCACTGGGACTGACACACAGCCGAGCCATGGTAAATTATTCGTACTTGTGGCACTTCCCCCTTTTGCCTGATGCTGGCGCGGGCTATTTGTGTGAGCTTAGTCAAGCGAAAGTGAAAAAATCAAGGCCATAAAAAATCGTACCGCAGCAGCAAAAACAAAATACAAAATACGCTGCAATAGAAATGGGTTTGGATGAAAGTATTCAGCTGACTGCACAGTGATGGATTTCCAACCAATTGACCGCTCCGCTTGGAATCATTTAGTATCGACTGCAATTCCGCTCCAAGGCACGCGTTCTGGACGCATCCTGGCAGATGTGCATTTAGCGCACGCAGCGAACCGAGCGAACTGCGTTACTAAAAATTTCCACCAACCACACCACACCAGATGCATATTTTCTCGCATCCTTTTGCATGCCAATTGGGACAGCACGGTTTGCAGAACGTGGCCAGAGACTTTTCGCGAACAACATCATCGGTAAATGTAATTATAGAAAGTACGCTAACTAAAACTGTACAACCAACCACGCACACGCAGTCAATTGTGGCGATGTTTTTCATCGCTTTTCACGCATTTCAATTGCAAACCGATGTGGGTTACCATTTCAATCACGTTACCATAACGTCTAATCTATGACATTCCCGCGCCTTGTCCCGACGACGTGTTTCAAGTGCGTCCATTGGCGGCAATAATGTGGGGCCGAGTGCGAATCACGTCCCAACAGGGAAATCAAACATTTCCCTCCCAAGCCACTCACTTACAGCTGTTGCGAATGTAGCGCATGTACTTCCGTACTCGGGAAGGTCGTTGGGCCGTTTTGGAAAATTGTTTTCCACTCAAAGTTTGGGACCGAGTGATGGGCGAACCTTCAAGCTTCACGATGTTGCTTCCCTTTCAGCGCCTGGCGAAGGGGAAAGTTTTCCAATTTGTCTTACCAAGTTGTCACACTCTTTTTCCGCCTAGTTACCTAGTGGTGGCCAGCTTCGGATACGTGCTGTAAAATCATATTTCCTCCCGTTCTGTACCCCAGGCGCACGTTTGTGCATTATGTTCAATCGGTCCAAACAAATAACAAATGAAATAACAAATCGTTTAACATCCGAACCCAAATCCTATCCTCACCACGGTCGCATGCCGAGCTTTGGCCGGGTCCGACATTTTTTCCTGCTTCTTGGAAGCTTCGAGTTTATGTAGGAAGCACGTGTGTACAAGCCAATGCGTTGTGGGTTGGCGCGTATCAGACGCGTATGTATTTATTTTGGATTGTTAGATTGTTGTTTAGGTTCCTCGCTTTGAGCTATGGTTGTTTTTATTTTCGCCCCAGTGCCTCCGTTCAGGAAGATGCCGGTTTCTTTTCATTCGTTCGGCTCGGTTTTGCTTGCGACCAAACGGGCAACCAAGCCCAAGTGCCCAAAAGGACATTTAAACCCTAGTGTATGGGGGCTTTTATTCTCTTAAATATCATCTCACCCTCCCATGGCACTCACTCGCACGCCCACATCGCTAACGAGCTGCACAAGCCCCGCAGCACAATGGCACAGGCAAAACGGCCATGGTTTTATTTGCTAATTTATCGCCATGTTGGGAGGAATATCCCCGGAAGAAGGTTCGCCGGTGCTGTCAGGCTTAAAGTGGTCGCATTGGTAGATTTGAAAACGGCTTTGCGCACGCTATGTAAGTTTAAGATTGAAGGGCAGAAACGAGGGAAAAAACGGACCACTGTAATCTGGGAGAAACTCTTATAAGATGTGGTAGTGAAAAAGATCTCCTTATGGTATGTTGCGTTACGCTGTAGTTAACCTTGTTTCATTCCGTTCGAGGTGTTTCGTGCGAAAAGGAAGTTTTGCCATCCGCTGCCCTCTTTCTCCGACAAACCAACCATCCACGGGAAGGCTTCGTTCCCGTCCGTACATTTCGAATCCTTTCCGGATCAGGTAGGTTAGCATTCGGGTCTGTGCATCTCGTTCTCTCCGGTGCTTTTTCGTGCACATCTCAACATTATTTTTGTCGGTAAAACAGTTTACGAATTGAAAACATAACACACCACACACAAAAAATACGGTTCCGGCACAGAACGTAAACTTCATTTCCCTGCAAAACAAAGTCTAAGCCCGACCAGGTCTCCCTCGTAACCGTAGCATTGCAACTACGAAGGTTTGTTGCAGGCATCATCGTATCCCGCAAAAGTGGTGCTTCGAATGAATTCAATTATACCGTAAAGTGTTTCCTTAATATTCTTTTCATAGTCGGCGTTCGCGTGCTGTTCCGGATTTCATGTTCGCATTTGTTTGTTCTCGTTTGCCGTTTTGACTTTTTGCAAGCCTCGTGCTGGTGTACCGCAATTATAAAGCATTGTTATTTTATATCAACCAGACTGAATGACATTCGGTTTTTGCTAAAACCACCAGACACCCAGTACAACCACACTCCGTTGGACAGATTGAACCGGAAGTTTGGACGTTTCCTGTTACATCGACATCAGTACCGGATGAGAACGGATGGACCGACGGACGGACGGACAGACAGACACACGGAGAGACAGGCGGCACGAGAAGTAGAAGGGAAGTTTGTTGCTTTCCCAAACGTTGTCTGACAGAACTTTCTTCCAAGCCCATCAAAAGCGACTCTGCTTCAGCTTGGCCATGACAACCTCAAAGTAGGGCTTGCTTTCTGTGGTCTGAGGGTCACAACATTGTGTGCGGCCGGTGTTGGGGTTGTTTTAGTTTTTTGTTGTTTGTGTCTGTCTTTGATACTACTCCCAGTTCACCGTCAACCTTCCGTCTGACGCGGCTTTCAGCAGTTGCTAAGTAGATGACTGTAACATTTTGTCGAGTTGCGATGCGCTTGGTAGTGGTGGACACTAAAAACGATGGATAGAAAAGTTGCATCATGAAATGGACGATTTCTTTCTTTTATGATCGCTGTGGAATGTGACATATTTGACTGTGAGTTTGAGAGGTGAAAGAATTCTTACGCAAAGTCAAGGCAACCATGTCTCAGCACTGTGATTTCCCTTTAAGTAAGTGTGACATTGTGAGTTCACAGCCACATCACTTTAATTGGTCGAAAAATCACTTACAAACTGGAGACTTAGACTGGGAACTTGTTGCAAAAACTAAATTTGATTGCTATATTCTACGAAATGGTGAAAATAACAAACTTTTACAATATTCATCATTTTATTAAATAAAACAAAACATTTTTCCAAACATGTACACAGCATGAATGATGTTCCCTTCTACCTAACAAAAGCTCATGCCCAAAGAAAATTGTGTAGCGTAAATACTTCAAGTCCTTGATTCGGTCTTGTTTTCCCGGGGTTAAAGTTTTGTGATGACTTTTACTTTCAATGATGGTCAAAACAGAAAACACAATTTCTTGACACGTACGAGCCGGAGTTCTCCGATATGGATGCAGAAAAGCTGGAAAAAAGAAGCATGAAGGAAAACTTTTCGATTGACTGTGTCCTAACGAAGGGATTGGGAGAAGTTGTGCATCCAATAGGACCGAAAGGATCGAACAGAACGTCGGTGCTGGGAAGACTGAGACTTAGAAAAAGGATCCCTGTACGTAATTGGATAGCATTCGAGGTAAGTTAGATACGATTCTCTGCGCGATATTGGCAAACAGATTAGCACAATGATGACAGACGAGGGATGATGACCGAATGTTTTCGATTTGGTAAATTGATTTCGGAACCGTTTCTTTCGCCTGTGTTTTATTTTTTTTTATTTTGTGCATTTGTACGGTTCGCTGAAAATGGATTCCATTCACGCCGTAATCCTAACGCCAAGGGTCACTAGTTCCTTGTCTGATTCCAGTTAAGACCAACGCTAGGAATTTTAAGAAGGATGGTCAATATTAATTAATTAAATCAATTCCTTTGTGCTGTTCCCAGAAGTATTAAAAAATTCCAAAACTTTTTCCATACGACTATTGAAGCAATTGAAAATGAAAATTGTGTATAAATTTTATTATAAAAATGCGCACGATAACTCTAGAGTAACTTATTGAAAAACTTGCCACGAGCGTGTAGCTTTTCTCTATGACAAAACTGAAAAAGAAGAAATTTGTTGAAATCGATTGTTCCAATCATACAAAAAAGAAAATCTACAAAACACTTTTTCAGAGACAGACGCACCAGTTTTCCCGGAAGAAAACTCAACGATTGACAATGGAAAACAAGTCAGCAAAGTGCAGTATTTAATAAAACCATTCTACCTTCGAGCAAACGTCACATAAATCACTGAGAAAACATCGACAGCTGCAAACAGGAAGAAAGGATAGGACAAGCGTAAAATAAACCAAACTTCAGCACAACAAAAACCTCAGTCAACAATCAGCCGCGATACACTCGGTGCGTGTGTATGTGAATGGAGCAATCGGTCGCTTCAATAGGCCGGTTTTCTGTTTTCAGCTTTTCGGACATAAAATACCGTTGCCATTGACAGCCACTAGCAGCCGCATGTCAATTAATTATTTTAATGGGTTGAGCTGATTTTTTAAATGAAAATCATAAATATGTTGATCCGTTGATTCTGTGTTCTTTTCCGGTACGATCATCTGCAGCAAGAAGCAGGCAGAAAAGAGGCCACAGGTTTTGGTCAAATTCCCACTTTGCCACTTTGAACCATCACGGCCAAAAGAATGCAAGGCCGAACAAACGCACCAACGAGAACAAAAGATAGAAATAAATATAGCAAAATAAACGTTAAATTGGGAAAGAAGATTTATTGTAACCAATTCGGATTTTCGCCCAATACTTACATCAATAGCATGGTCGCAAACGATACAGTAGATAATAAAATAGCACTCGTACTCGACCCGAAAACGTTGGCAAAGGGCATCAAAACTTACCCTACAGCAAAAACCCTTTAACGATGGCCTTCGACAATTCCGCTACAATACATACAATTCCGAAAAATGTAATGTTGCTTTTATTACTTCTGTTATTTTTCAGTTTCCAATAACACTTTGAACGGTTTGAGCACACTTGTTTGGATGTGTCATTCTAAATCATGCTGGCCTGTGGTTCGTTTAGCGGTACAGTAGGAGCATAAATCATTTGCATTTAAATTCTTTATACGTTCGGAGTAAAAATTCCATTCAAACCATCGAGCTGATAGTGTCTATGATAACTGTTTTGTTGATTGAAAAGACTGATTTTTGTTTTTTTACCAGATGACAAAGTAATTCAATTAATCTATGTCACAGGTATTCAATATAAATTATTATTATAAATTGTTAAGTGTTCCGAAATTTTTCCTTTTTGATTTATTTGATAGTGTGAGCATTTTGTAATTTATGCATGCCTCTGGTGGAAGACTATACTAAATATTATTTAAGAAAGGCATGCTGAGTAGTATGCACAAAAATTCGGTAAAGTACTACTGACCGACCAAACCTTCATACATACATCGAAAGAGACAATTGCAACATCTCGATTAAATTCGATTTCCCTTGCATTTGTCTTCAAACGACCAATTGCAAGATAAACCACCTTCAATGCATGCAAATCGCACTGCACCGTCGGTCGACCTGCTTCGGACATGCAAAATGTTTCCGGTTAAACGAAATTGGCCAATAAAGTCATAAAATTCAAAAGTTTATAATTCAAATTGCGTTTTATATGCAAATTTCTCCCATCCAGACAAGCCTGAGGGTACAATACCGTTTCCACCGAGTGTGGCAAATTTTCTTTCTGGATAGTATTGATTAGTGCTATTTAGACCTAGAACCAACGATGATAAAACTCGCTTCTATTCCAAGCACATTCTGCTGCATGGGTCTGGGTTCTTTGTATGAATTTTCGAAGAATTTATTGACCTTCATCAGGGTATTTTTGCTGTCGTTTTCACGATGTTGATTAGCAATTGAGTCTGATTCATCACCTAAACTAGGTTCAGTTAAACGTAGAAAAGGATAACAGGATAAGTCATCATACAAGAAACATCTTTATGTCAGGATATGGAAATGGTAGCAGACATTTTACTAATTATCACCATCGACAGAAAAAAAACACTCATAATTGATCACTTTACTTTGTTCGTCCATCACAAACTCTGATGTCCATGTGTATAAGCTTGATGTCTAACGACTCTTAGACAAAAGGTTTTGCTGCTTAGTTGAAGGCTCCCGAAAGCGTCCTTTAAGACACACGTTCGATGAATGACTTTTGGCTTGGTCATTATCAGATCAGACCATTACCAGAAGCTAGTACTGCTGAACTAGTTGATAAGATTGTATTCCTAGGTGAATAAAATTAATGATTTCCTTCATTACTCCACGCACACACAGTCAGGCGCTCACATTATGAATTCATCAAATTACTACAACAAGAATCATACTCTGTCCCAGCCATAAGAATTCGATCGAAAATCATAGGTTGATGTAGTTTTTTCCCTCTCTTTGGATGAACCCTGGACAGCTCACCTCCTGTAGGCTCGTCCGGAAAAGCAAATGAGATGAAATGATTCGTCTGTCGCAAACAGCCTCACCATCAATCAATTATCGATTTCTATACTCTCCAACGCACATACACGCAATACAACCCTTCGCATGTGAACACTTTCCTTACTCACTGACACAATGCAATGTTTGACAATGGCGGATTAACCTACGGGTGGAACTGGCGGTCACCAGGGGCCTCGCCGGCTAGAGAACCCCCTTAGTCTTAGTTGGATAAATCCCAACAAACTTCCATCCCCGCCAGAGCATTCAATGTGAGAAAGGACCGAAATTTTCATTCCGGTTAGGGTCGCAGAAAGGCTAAATCCGCCACTGCCTTTTAATGGTCTTACCTTCTTTTTATTTCTCACAAAGAAATTGTGAGAAATGCTGAAAGCGAATTTACATAAAATATAGATATGATGATAATACGGTAATGAGAAGTTGCTCACATGTATCATTAAGACTCGTTTCGATATTGAGTCAATTTCCAAAAGGGCAGCATCAATTATATACGAATTGCATGAATAACACTTTCCTGCATAATGTCTCGAATTGAATATAACTCAGAAACTAGTCGAATTTTACTTTTATGTGGATTTTAAGCCATTAACTCAATGTAGAGTATTTTTCCGGATGATATAAGACGAATTCGTTGTTGTTGAAATACATTAAAAAAAACATTAAACTGTTTCAACTCATCAACTGTCCGACCCATAAATCTGACAAGCAATACCACTCGAGGAAATGGCTCGATTTATTCCTAAAGATATTAATGTTTACGGTCGCGCGTATGAGCGTTACGGGCGAGGCACTTTCACTTCCGGAAGTTGCTTTTTTCCGAGTTTTCGGTCAGCATTTGCTGCCACACTCATGACATGACCGTGAGATAATTTGTCGTTTCTCACATGGAGCCAGCTACATCATTGTAGAAACCGTCACGGATTAAAATGAGACCGTTTTTTCGCCTGACTATTTTTTTATTATAGTGCCATTATGTGCCTGGTTTGATACCCTCTTACTTCAGTATTATGTATTTCTTATGAATCGATAAGAATCTTGCTTGATCTATAATTTTTTTTTTTTTTTTATTCATGAGGGACGGCCTGGCCGTATTGCTATGTTGATCTATAATCAAATCGTATAAAAGAATGTTTTTAATGCGTTTAATCTCCTGAACTACATTTGTAAAACAATCAACCGATTTAATAATTAATTTCCAAATAAGTTATCTATATTATTTTCGTCAAAAGGTTGCTACATGTGGCACCAGTGGAGCTTCCCTGTAAAAGGAAAGCAGTTCTCAACATGCTTGTTTCCAACGAAAGAGGTAAGTTTATTGATGAACTGTCGAACATGAAATTATACGTGGCTGTAGGATTAAACCGTGCCATTTCCGAAATAAAGAATAAATCACACATCCAGACGTTTCTGAGGATCACGAGGGTCACGCAAAAAAGTTTATTTTCTCATGCCCTTTCTAGCAGAATAAACAACAGATCTTCTCTTCATTCTGATACTTAAAACCAACCACTGTTTTGCTCGCATAATCCAGCATGGTTATGTTACATCATTTGTTATTCCACACGGCTTAATATCACGATGGCAAATTGTCACCATTCACGTTTCAGCAAGTTCTGCATAAGCTATAACGAGCGCTACAATTGCATTGGGACCAATTCCAGTTGCGTGCTAGAGTATTTAAGAGCGCTAAAATCGAATTACTTTACAATCCACGTCATCTCATCGAAACAAGCTTTACGAGACTATGACCAGCACGACCAGCACTTTCGGAATGTGTGTCAAACCATACTCCAAACTGCAAACAGACAGGAATCATAAAACATCTGACCATTACCAACGATACGGCACATGCAAACAGGGCTGGAGTAGCATTGGCGACCATCGTTCACGTTAAATTATGTTGAGTCTGCATGTAGAAGCTTCCTTTTTCACATTACCAATTGCAGGTGAAGTAACATCACACTTTGCAAATACCGTGAAGCGGAAGTAAAGGTGCCGAGAAAAAATCACTCCCAAACGAGCGAGCAAAATTATAAGTCGTTTTTACGTCAACGCGCTCTCATCGTGAAGAGGGCCTCATTTTCTGCTGGCTCAGCAAATCGAGCCGAACCTCACATGAACAGTCGGTCGGGGCCAGACAGATGACAAAACCGAAATAAAAACACCACGCACACAACAGTGTGTTTCTCGGCCAGTATAAAGCCAGCGCTAAAGTGTGTACCCATCCGAGTGTGTGTTTAAACTTTTATGCTGCCGATTTTTTTATTGAGCCCTAAACGGATGAATAAAAGATTAAACCATCTTTATTGCTGCTGAGGCCTGTGCCAGAACGATGCAAGCTCAACGTCACACCATGAAGAGAAGGCTGGTGGTGTCGATATGCGTACCAAAGTCGATATAATTTTAATCTGTCAGATTTTTCACTCCCTACAATAACGGAAGCCCTCGAAGGTTGGTTGGTTGGTGACAAGTCGTTGATCGTTCGGTGAAGAATTCACGTTGAATTGCTCGAGGCAACGGAGAAGAAAATCCTGGGCATAGAGTTGAGTACGATAGCCCTGCACACGGGATGAGATCATGAGCATCGCTCAGTACCCTGCACCAGAGACGCCGGAACCTTTATACTCTGGATCGGGACTTTCACTTTCACCGACCGCACTCAGTACCGCAAGCAGCACAAGGCCAGGGACGTTCGACGCTAACGAAAACGTTCGTTTATCGTGATTACCGATTCCGGAATGTTAATTCCTCCGCAACGCATAGCGCTACGGGTGAGTAGACGTCGGCGACGTGTTGTTTGATTGGATTATCCCTTAGCAAACAAATGGCGCTGGAATCGTACAATGAAGCCGTCTTGAGATGCGTCATAAACACCTACTTACAAAGATGAAATGTACACCTGTTTGATTGGGATTGTGGTTTCCGTCTTCAACGCAATGAATTTTACGTCCATCAATTTGCTATTGAATATGAAAAAGAAATGCTTTGTGGAAACAGAGAGGAAACAATTAAACAAACTTTTCTGGACTTTGGTGCAATAAATCAACAGCAACAACATGACGATTACATACCGCAAACAGTAAGTGAAACAGTTAAAAATTCTAATTAAATTTTGTTCAATCGCTCTCGTTTGTAGTGTGTTACGTGCGACCGCACAACCGCCTCGTAGGCCTCATTGTAAAGTATGGACGAAACAAAAACTGCATCGCACCGAAAGCATCTTCAACCGAACAGAAACGCCAGCATAGTAATTGATCCCAAAACCATCGGACGCGGTATAGTTTCGTAATGCTGCTTTTAATTTGTGCGTTTATAACTCATCGCACGTAGTTTGGAACCATTGGATGCGGACTTCCCGTAGCCTCGTGCGAGCGAAGCACGGGCTGAATCGATTTGCAAAACATGTCGAATGTTTAACCATTCATTATTCGTTTGTATTTGCGTTCGGTTGCGTCCATCGTCCATCGTTTCGCGAGCGTCAGGATGCACTTCAGCTCCACTAGATGCTTCCATCGAGGCTCGGGAAACGTGGAACCGTGACGGATGAAAATCATCTCTGCTTCTGTTTCTACGCGTTTGGTCCGTTTGGACCCGAGCACTGTAGAAAACGGGGTTTCGTCGGTTTTCGCTGAGCGAAATTAGTTTTACTCATTTTCCTTTACCGTGGCTTCGGCCGAACGGTGGTAATCAACAGCTCCGACGGCCACGACCAGTGCCTTCGCCGGGTGACTCATCATTTGTAGAATGAAGTAATTCCATTGCGAAATTTGAAACCACAATCAGTCAACGCTTACAGCAGCTCGCGTTTACGTCACGCATCGGAAACGATCCGGTTGATGCCATTAAATTAAGTAATAACACCAGTATCGAAGACGGACAAGAAAGACACCGTGCTAAGAATGATGCACCGTGCGCCAACTGATGAGCAGCAACCGAAACAGCCGATGCTCCATTTGCCTTGGCTAGTGTGACACACATGTAACAAGCAACGGCATTTTGTAACAATTAAATGACAACTTTATTCAGAGCATTGGTTCCAAATGATAAATGTAAGCAATTTTTATTTTTCATAACAGTCAGCAAAGGAAATTATTCTGTTAGAGCGTATGCGAACGTTTATAAAAGGATCATTTATTTGGTCTCATGTAACCGGACTTCCGATTTGCTTGGCCACTTTGGTTACACCATTTTTTAGCTAAATTTTCATATCAATAGCATTCCTTCAATGCGGTGTGTTAACCGAGCCACCTCCCAACGAGACACCGATTACATGACAATTCTATCACCCGACAAAATTCATCAGTACCGCCTTATTCGATTTTTACGCATCAGTAATTTATACAAAGTTATTTAAGCAATAGTTTAAACTTATCCGATAAAATTTGCCATAATCGCAATAGTTTTCCATAATATTT
Organism: Anopheles maculipalpis; assembly: GCF_943734695.1. NCBI lineage: Eukaryota > Metazoa > Arthropoda > Insecta > Diptera > Culicidae > Anopheles > Anopheles maculipalpis. The sequence continues at coordinate 503,464 of NC_064871.1, forward strand.
AAGCCACATATACGATAGTTTTGTATTACATTAAACCAATTTTTTTATACAGTAGAGAGGCTAATGTAGTCTCTAAGACTCAAAGCTTCGTGTTGCGTATCTAAAAGTCTAGCGTATTTCTGGTATTTGAAGATGTAAAGCAACATTATTGATACGAATGCTTAAGCAGGATTCCTGCATAAGAGTAATTATTACACCACACCAACCAGTCGAGCATAACACGGTCACAGCTGGCATGCAGTAGTTATCAAAGGCACGTTCTTGTTTCGCAAAAGAGAAGGAAAAGTTTCCACAGTTGCTTGCCTCGAAAATGAAAACCATCAAGCAAAATGCTAATTTCACAAAACACAATAGCCGTCATAGGTTTGAAGGCACCGTTATGGTTCAGAACTCTGGGGAAAATGGTTTCAGGACAGGCAGGGGCGGATCATAGTGTAAGCAAACTAAGCAGATACTTATGGTACCGACAACGCCGGATCTTTCTTTAAGCAGCATTTTATTCATATAAGCATTGGGCATTTTAAGGGTCCCGAACATGCGGAACAAAGGATTCATCACAATTATATCTAATATTATATTTATATGTATGATAAATCAGAAAAATTCAGACTCAGATTGGCAGCAAGAGCAGTGAATAGTAAATAGTTGTAATTTATAGTACTTGCCGAACGATTAAAAAGAAAAGCATTAAAGGGCAAAGAAATAAACCAAATCCTGAAATCATCGGGTTTACTTTTTGTATAAAGTTTATAAAGAATAAATGTGTATAAAGAATGAAAGAAAACTTTCAATCTATATTGGATTTCGTTTCCAGTAAAATTGTTTACCCTCACCGATGAGAAAAATATTCCGATTCGCCGTAATTTACAGCAAAATGCATTTTAAATAACAGGAGAACATACTAGTCGAGGAGGTTGGCATCGAATTTTCGTCAACTGGTAGAACTTTCAACCACCGCCCAATTGTTTTGAGCATTGCATACTGGCACGGCGCAGAAAATTATAGCATGCTAGTTATCTACCAAACAGATTGCATACTGGTAGGCGTTAAGTAGGTAAGGGTAGTAAATTTTTTATGGGCTTTAAAATTGATTGCATATATTCAGGGACAAACTATGACATAGTAGCATAATACCAGTTACCTCCTCGAGTGGATGTTCTCTTCTTACTACCAGTCGCTCCAGTAGAAAATAAGGAAAATAAGGTAAGGAAAACAAGGAAAATAAAATGAGAAAATTTCAAAGCAGCAAAATTTCGATCTCTAATAACAGGAGAACATACCAGAAGATGAGGTAGCACATGCTATGTAGCATAGCATGTGTTCCGTTAAAAACGGAACACAAAACAAATTATTCTTTCGTTTGCTAGATATATTTTTGAATTGCGATTGCTTGTGTTTTTAAAGTTATTCTAATTGTTCTCATATCTCTTTTTTTGTCTTTGATAACGCCATGCAGATGTTACATTCAAGCTATGATTTTTGTCATATTTTGATATTATTTGTATTTTTTTATTGCTTTGTCAACAATCTTTCAAAATATGCATTTGTAGTGAAGACGTGACACGCAAAAGATGATCAAAAAACTAATAAATGCTACAAAAATTTAGAAAAAATCCGATCTCATCGCTTCAAATGAGTAGCAAAACTTGACACTGACTGCACTTAGATTCGATGTGATAGGGGTCTCAATGTCTACTCCGTCGTCTAGGCCCTACGAAAGACTAAATCCGCCACTGCAGTCAGGTGAATAGTAAGTTTTGGGAATGAATTCGAAATTACTTTTAATTGAAAAATAAAGCTCGTACCCCAAACGCTCACCTGACCATAATAATCCATCCATCCGCATCAGGCAGCAAACAATGGCAAACCACACACTGTGGGCGGTGGACAAGAGCAATGCCTTCGAGGAAACGCGAGAACTCAAATATTATGCTTGGCTTAGCAGGAAAAATCGAGCGAGCGAGAGCAACATCAACCGCCAAACAACCACAGAAGGCGACCCCAAGGCGACCATTTGCTGGAGCCTGTGATAATGGTTATTTGCATATTTATAGCGATCTAAACTCCATCTCGATCCCGTCAGACTGCTGTCACCGGGCAGAATTTTGACAACTACTAACGCTACTGACTCTCGCTTTGGCGTCCACTATTCGGGTGAGCGTGCCAAATCGGAACGAATCCGGTATCCGGCTGCTTAATTGGAGCGAGCGTGGTATCAAAATTCCCACGGCATAGCTGCCGCATGTGCCAACGCAATCATAAGCAAAGTTTTGATTTTCTTAAACGGTGCATACAGCTGCAATCCATGCAAGCCAATGACCAGTGAAGCTTGCTTATCGTCCGATCATTATGCGCTCGGAGACGGACCCAGATCGGAACATCCTGACGAAGGATTGCATCGTCTTGGCGAAATTCGCTTGAAGGAAGCATCATTTCTTTAAACTAGACATTTCAGTGGATTTGTTCGTTTTGCCAGACTACATTTCTAACTTAACGCACCGTTAGCCACGAATCGTCTCGAAATCGTAATGCGCAGTGCAAACCGTTGCTGTAAGAGCATCTTTTTATGAGCTGCAACCAAGTCTCGCATCGCATCATCTCACTTTGGGGGGCTTATCCACGCGTTTTTGTCCACCAAAAAAGCCAATCTTCACGTCACGTAAGCAACGGGATTAACGGGAGAGAACGGCAGTAAAATTTCACTTCCTTGGCGTGTACATGTGTGTGTGTGCGTGTTGGGTGCTAAATGGATTGCCCGTGATGATGCTCCCGGCTAGAACTCAAGACAGAAGGCTATGCCAAGACGATTGGAGAAACGACGATGACAAAGACACAAAGGAAGCGAGTTACGAGGAAACGGGAAAACGTTTGATGAAATTGAAGGATGAGTGTTACGACATCAAATCCTTCTCCAAGTGAGAGTTCCGGAATGAGGTTAAAAAGTTTCCGATGTAAAAGACCTACGGCTGACGAAAGGAACGCCTCGTGGTGCAGAAGCGGCGGCGAGAATCCTTTTTACCTCTTCCACAGCTCAATGTGTGTGTGTGTATGTGATGGAGTTTTTTTTTATTTGTTGCTCCTCAACAAGATTTCCTCGCTACGCGCATCCTTTTAACAGTGGATCAAAAATTTATCGGTTCTTCTGCACCGGGTAGAGAAAAGTTCGTCAAAACTGATTACGAAATCTATTTCCCCCGTTTTCCATCGCAAAGTTGTATGTTTGGTTTGACGTCGTTTTATTTTTTACCCCCGGGATATGGCAACACCAAGCAGAACCAAGCGAACGAGCAACCAGATGACAACATTGGAGTCAAAAGTTAAAGCATCGGTACAAATTATTCAGCTTTCACGCGACGCAAAGCTTTCCCGGGTAGCGATGCACAAGCAAACGATAGGTTTGCAGTATCCGAAAGCACACTACAGAAAGTTGCAGTAAAATCACGAAATGACGACACTCGATCCACTCGACGCAGTGTTCCTTCCTTGGAAATCTTGCCACACACTCCCACACAACTTGCACCGTTCCCTGCTGCTCCGGTTCTGTTCGGTAAAAGGTCATAAATCCTTTTTTATGACGCCTGAAGGACAACACCAGTCACCATGCCAACGGTGATGTTGCTGATGATCGCACGCTCGTTTTGCGACGGAAACGGAATACGTTGGAAATGACTGCACGGAGGACGTTGGGCGTTTTACGACGGATGAAAGTGACAGAAAAGTGTTGTAAATGAAGTTGATCCCCTCGAAGGCCCGTGTCCCTTTCCACTAATGCGAGCAGAAGTTCAACAGTGAGCGACAAGATTCTGCCTCAGCCGTATCAGCGCTCCGATAGCCTTCGGAAGGATTTCGACTCAACGGGGTGCCAAACCGAAACTAGTGGCAGCATGGAATCGTTGTTGCTTGATTAAAATTTTAACTGACTTAATTAGATATTAAATTAAATTTATTTCTAAAGCGTAACATTACACCCTTCGAGGAGCGACAGCACCAGAAGCAGCGAAAAATGTCATCAGCCGGATAAGCCGCGATGCGGACGCCGCCTGGACCTGGACGGTTGGCGGAAGCAGGAAACCATGGCTTAAGCTGGGTGGCCACATAAGAGATACCGTAAACTTAGTTTATGACAGTTCGTCTCGTTGTTTGCTAGCCGTTTGACGCAGTGGGTACGATTGCTGTTCCATCATTTCATTCGCTTCATCGTGAGAGGCCTTTATCGCCGATCCGCCCGTGCCATGGACCACAAGCAAATTGGACGAAGCGAAACGTGCGACCAGCTGATTATAATGATGATAATAATGTTCTTCTGCGACCCTCTTTGCAGCACGTGAAGTGTGAGCAGAAAACACTGGCTGGGACGATTTCCACGCCCTTGACCGGTGCTTTCAACTGCTTTATTTGGCGGGTGGCTAGTAGGATACAAACAGACCGCTGCAAGTCACTGCTACTCAGGGTGTAGAAGAATAATATCGCGAATTTACAAATCACGCCCAGGCTGTGGACTGAGCTTTTATGGTTCTGATCTCGTTATCGATGTGGCGTATGATTACTTTAAAGTTTTATCATTGGATCGTACTTTATCGCGTACCAGCGATGACTCTGTGCGGATGGAGGTGGATATCGTAAAAACGAATAATAGCCGAAAATCTTGTCGGGCTGTAACGTACGTGAGCCGGGTTTTTCGGCGCTTTGAAATAAAAGGTGAAATGATTGGCGGGCCGAGATTGACGCCCGGCTTTCGCTGGTGAGAATGGACGTTACTTGTGTGTAAGAAAATATCATCTCATTTTAATAGACTGGGCCTTTACTGTAAAAATTCTATCTGCAGTAAACAAGACAAATAGGATATCATTGATTCATTGCTTTTCCTTAAGAACGAAGAATAAATGCTGCCAATACGAAATGACGAAAAACAAATAGCTCAATTGATTGGCTAACTTAAGAGTGAAGGAAAAACTTTAGGAAAAGACAGACTGTATCGTGCTCGACGACACAACTCAACATTAGAAAACAGAAAATGGCTGCTTTCTTCGTTGTCGTTTTACGTACAATTTTTCATTCTCTACTGGTGACAAAATGGTGGATATGACACTTTGAGTTATTACTTTATGCAAACATAATGTAATCCTTCTGATGGTGGACTTGGTTTTGCTCGTGGATACCCACCTAGAAAGAAGCTTTCTTTCTAGTTATCAAGACGCCACCGGACAAGATCACCGGAAGACAGGTAACAGCTTTAATCGGCCATATTGTGCTTAAGCGTAATTGACACCGTTACGAGAGCAATCAGTAAAAAGCCAGTGTCAGGTTGGAATGAAAAATGACGAACCATCACCAAGCAGTCCAGCCCAGCAGTTAACGGCACTACCGTTCTGGGACACTCTTTGGCCCTGGCACCTAACGACGGATGAGAAATTGTGTATTTTTATTTAAATATAAGTAAAACCAATTAACATAACAAGTCTTTTATGAGTCGTAAGGAATGTAATGAGTTTAAGCGATTCTTTTATTACTACCACCGTGCAGTAATATGATTGTACCGACATCGGTCAAGCGTTTGGAAAGCAATCGATTCTTTATTATTGCTCTTGTTATGATGCCGAATGGAACCTCGACCATGGCAATTATGTTTGGCATTATTCGGAAGAATCGTTCGCACAGAGTACTTCGCATGAGGAACAATTTTCTTCACATCCCACCCACGACACGGCTGCTGGAACGTGAAGTCATTAAAAAACGCCGTCCAAAAACCAGAATCAAAACCCGGCACGTCCCAATAACCATTACGAAATTAGTCGGCACCTTTTCGGGATGGACCCGTTTCGGCACGTTCGGATCAGAGCTAAACCTCCACAGTTCGTTGGTCCGTTTTTTACAACCACCCATAAAAACGTGGTTGCCTACCTCTGTCCATACGAAATTAGACTCGTTACTGTCCTTCCATAAAAATATCCTTCCACTCTGGCAGTGAGAGTCTCGTTTCGAATACCTTTACCGTACTGTCCGTAACGATATTTTTGTTTCGTTAACTAATAGCGGGCCATTTTTAAACATGTTTTTGCGAGATTTGATCCAAATAAACAACAGCAGGTTTCCATTAGACATAAATTACCATTTTTCTGAACTGGTCAACCATTATTTCGTATAAATCTTGTGGAAGAACATCGATTGAAAAAAGCACAACCACTTACTCGTTGTATTACTTGTTCCGTATTACTGCTTTAAACATAGTTTTCTCTTAAACAACGCCCGAATGTGTTCAAGTCGATCATAGAAATGCAAGCTCATTTACCTTACCACACAGTTTTAGTGATGTTTTCGGACAATGAGTAAATGTTCTTTACTGGCACAGTTCACAGAGAGCATTGAGAAAGGGCATGTAGTGCTACGTATGCGCTTGTTTCTCTTCTCAGTATCAACGACACTCGTAATTGATTCATTTGAACTTGCACCAGGCAGTTGAAAAGCTTTCCTACGCCCTCTTCAACATTTCTTTCATGTATGATTAAGTTCGAATCAATTTAACTTCCTTTTCATCAACTCGTTCCCTCAGTTCCCAGGCCGTGGATCGAATGGTGAAAATGTACATGAAAAGGTTTTGTTGTCGGTCAATTTACTCATTATCATGAGCACTTGAGAGGAAATGGACTGACGCGCTGCTTGTGTACCAGCAGAACGGTCGCGAAAAAACCGTCACGAATGATGCAATCGCTGGATCAATTTCGAATCAATTGACCGGACAAAAGAGATTGCGGTTTTGTTGGAAAATGACCACTTGAAACCCATTTGCACACGCACAGAGGATCGATTATAATGCACTTCATTACAATTGAAGCAGGAGATAATTTTTGGTTATCGGCAATCGGCCATTGGTGCCGTAAATGCGTTGGTTTGCGTTCGTTTTATCGCTTCATTGTTGCATACCCGCCATTTTGTGTCTTTCTTACCCTTCTTCAGTCGTTTGGCGAGAAAAGCGACCGTTTTCCGAAAGCATCGTTTAATAATTTGATTCCCCTAAATGAGATGTGCAAGAAGGGCAGGAAGATCGATGAGGCGAAACAAGCAAGATGGAAAGGTGAAAAATTATCAAAACAATCAACAAAACGGAAGTGCTGGGCGCGGTATTTTATAAAATGCGTTAACGAAACCTGTTGCTTCAAACAAATAAGCGATAATGCTGCACACAACCCTGAGGAAGCCGTGTTGGGCCATTATGTAAGTTTCAGCATACTGTAGACCGTACTTTTCTTTTTTCTCCTGTCTACTTTTCACGAGTGCGGCACGGTTGTGGTGGTACTCACGGTTAGAGCGAACGCACGAGTGATGATCACATGCGTGTGACTGCATCGTTGCGCCCTCAATCCCAAGCAGCCGAAGGTGGCATGGGCACAGATCCCGAAAACGCAAGATCTGGACGCTCTCAAACCTGCTTCAATCACTGCGCGATGGCGAGTGAGTGGACCGCGTGTCTGGTTCATGTCCGGTTTCATGGGGATGCTAAAAACATTACAAAAACACATTCGAAACTTCATCCGAACCGAACAGAAGAGTCAGGCCGCAGAAGACGGAACGAGGGAGAGTCGGACGTATCGGAAACCGAGTCCCGTGGCAAGGGAATTCGTTTCGAAGAAAGTGTTTTCGCCAACAGCGGATGCGCTATGGCCTCGACAAGGCTTTCTTGAATGTCTCGGATGTTTCTTTGCTTTTTTGTTGGCGATCCAGTCGCTATTGCTCTCGGAATGGTGGCCAGTGAATGGGAGTGGAAGTGGGCCTTAAATTCCGCATCGATGACGGATGTCGGGATGGACCCATAGGTGGCGGACTTGCAAGTGCCGTAATGTCGCAGCCGTACCGTCCGGGTGCCATTTCGTCTCGGCTCCGATAAATAACGATAATGGAACTTTTCCCATTTCTTTTTATTAGCGTCATCGCTAATTTATTTAACTGACAAAACAACCACCGAACAACATTTACATTCCAAGATTGGTTCGCAGATTTCGGACACCTCGCCGCCCTCGCTTTCGCAATTACTTTGTGGGAATGCTCATTAAAATAATTCATTCATTTATTTTGCTACCTTATCAGCAGTGCTCCAGCGCACCGGTTTTCGAGTTTCGGGCTTCGGAGGGTCCAAACTTCCGACCGCTCATGTCTATTACGATCGAAACGTGCGCTTAGGCGCTGGAGTTTCGGAACGAAAATGGAGCAAACATTCGCCACCAACTCTCCCACATCATCACCGGCATGAGACGCAGTGAAATTAAATTAAAAAAATAACTAAGTTTGGCATTTCGACCGGATGGGTTATGATCTGTTCCTACCTTTGCAGCGCTGATCGAGAAAACAAGTAAAACTTATGTAATTTATTCATTAAAAAGTGCACTTTTTCGTAGCCCACGGAACGCGCTGCTGCCGAGAAGGTGAAGATTATTTGGTCGCGGAAAGACCCCGGTTTCCGATTTTCCCACCATCAGCAGGGCTTCCATTTTGGCACGGGCGAATGCTCACTGCGAGCAGCAGTCCGATGTTTGCTAGCTGATTTGAAGCGGAGCAAGGGAATACAATCCCGGCCGAAAGAGGTATTTGAATTTCTAATGCCAACAAAGCTGATGAGATTGGCTTTTCCGCTTCGGTTCGCAAAATTTGACGAATGTTCTTGTGCCGTTTGTTCTGCGGTTTACAGTATGTGCCGTGGCATAATTTAGAATGCGGATGAGAAGCAGCTGAGACATTAAATCTTGTCCCTAGCTGGACATCAACAGGACCGGCATTAGAACGGCTCAAACCGTACGGAAACACAATCTTCCATGGAAATCGAATGTAATGCTAGTAGAATGGCATTTTTGGTGACGATTGTTACAGCGACTAAGAGAACATTACGTGCCAAGCAGTAGAAGCTTTTAATGTACAATTAAAATGCTGTAAGCAACTGTACCAGACACACTGCACATCCTCCAAGCGAAACGAAACAAGACAACTGCAGACGTTTCTGATTAGTCCATTATTGCATATTTTTACCCATTTGTAGGAATCTGTAGGATCTGGCAGTACAGCAAAGCCATTATCTAATGATTTCGATCGACACTAGACTCGCACAGTTGTACGAGGCATTAAAAACAGACAAGCCATAAATAAGCACAACAAACCATCCTCTGCAGTCTCAGAAAACATTTATACAGAACTCATTTTTGTAATGCGCTTAACCACAGCAATGTTATGTTTGGACTGAGAAGATCGACTTTAGAAAAGGAGTTTGATAGCCTGCAAGCAAGATAATTGTTACAGAAGACTGTCTAATGTCTTATACGTCGCATAGAAACGTCTCAGTTATGGATAAGTGAACAAAAAGATTGACTGACTTTAACAGCAGCATAAAATCGCCATTACCATTACCATCTTTATTTTGGACAAATTAATGGCCTGCTAGGTCATAAAGGCCATCCGATGGCTCACGATACAATCCTTACTACACGGGAATCCATTCTTTTTCTTCAAATTGAACGATATTATTTAATTCATATTGAACAAATCTCCTCCGTCTATTGTGCTCAACGGAATCTTAAAAAGACATCCCACATTAAACCTTCTTAAAATGGATTATGTATTCTGCTCATGCTGCTTACAGAAAGGTATCACAACTAGTCCAAAGAATTCAATTTAAAACACGCCATGCGTCATGTTCATTTCCCCAACAAAACAACAGCAAAAAACCGCCAAGGCCGTGAAAAACAGCGCCTTTAAAGACACTGTTTTAATGAAAAAGTGACCTATTTACGCTCTAACTCGACAAGCTTCCGGTAGCTTGCCGAACTACACCAGTCGCTGGAAACAGGAATGCATTGCCGTGGGCATTGCTGAAAGACGCGGTGCCCAGTGAGATATTTCCGCTCTCGAGGATCATCAGCAAAAGTGGTCCCTTTTCAACTTACTTAGTGTCGTCTCATTAGGTGTAAGAGCGGAAACCAAGCAAAAAAAAAATATACGTTTTGCTCCAACAGTAGCATAAAGAATGGTCCTTTGAGGAGAAGCAATGCTAGAGGTTATGCGGTGTGTTTATCACTAATGTTCCACCGGTTGAATTCCGTAACATTAGCCAATAGACACCCGCCCTTTAAGCTTTCTACTCGGTCATTCGCCTTGCTCGAGACGCAAGATGCCGTTCAGCAATGTCGTATTCTTCGCGCTGAAAAGATTCGTTAGAAATTACATTTTATTTATTATGTCATTAGGGCGCTTTTCACCTGCAGAAGCACATTGTCGCCTAGGAAGGCACAATGCATTTCGCACCGTCTTCGAGGTTTTCGTTCGTACATTTGATGAACATAATTCCCATTACTGTACAAAATCAAGCACACAACCAAAGAGGGTTTCTGGCTGAAATAGAACAAAGAGAAAGACAAAAAACCACTCGATAAACGTTTCTGTAAACTAGGTTTTGACTCTAAAAAATTGAAGAAAAATTGCCCTAAACAATCACTAAGGGAAGTCCGTGCAGAAAGACGTACCTGAATGAAATAACTATTAAACATTTTTTGTTGCCACAATGTACTTGATGACAGTAACTCAACATTTACACGCTTATGGGAAACATATCGAATGTGTTAAAACACGTGTTTAATTGTACACAGCATTATGTGCTCAGGGATTTTTCGTTTTCAATCACAAGAAATGCAAGGGAAGCCGTTCCCCAATGAGGTAATCGACCGTCCAGCACTATGTAAAATCGGTGCACGGTTGCATTGCAAAAAGACATCCTGCGTCGTGAATGCAGATGATACTAAATTTAGTCTTTTCTTATCTATTCCGTTCAGGAATTTTGATCACATACTTGATCGTTTCAGCATTGTGGACGACACCTTCGGGATTTCATGTTGTGTAACACGCACGTGCTTGTCGGTGTTTGTCCCTAAAATCAATTCACTTTGCATCGCGTCATCGTTGCTAATTTCATCCAGTGTTTGAGGCTTCGTACGCGAGCTTTGCGGATACGACGAACGAAACGAAACAAACGTGCGCTGTAACGTGTAACTGACCGGTTATGTTAGGTTCGTTTCCTATACCAGTGACACATTACGCGATTGCGACTTTTACCTTTCAGCTTACGATAAATTCATTGAAATTGTTACGCATGTTATCATATTAATTTGAAAATTATTTCAAAAAGCAAAACATACATTTATTTACTTATCAACTTGTAACACGTGAGCTTAATTTCAAACCTTAGTGTGCAAGAGGTAGCAGTAGCAATTGTTTATTTGGGTAATTTTGCTCATTTTTTTAAGACAAAATTAATCAAAGGCATACGTTTGTAAGATATATTGCAAATCAATATCAAAAGAAGATATTGAAATGAGTGTTCAGAGAATCGTCACTAAAAAGAAAGAGAAATTCCAAAAAAATGAGGCGAAGTCGAATAACAAAAAACATTCGACAGTTCCCAACCCTCTTGCCTGGGTTCGTATGAAAGTGAAAAGCGTTTAAAATTGCTAAACTCATCGACCGGTACCGGTGCGGCTGATGCTTTTGCGAAGTTTTTTTTTTTTTTGAGCAACTTCGGTTATGCCTTTTTTGAAACTTTTTCTTTAATTTTAACTTTTAGGTAAAGGTCGAGCCATGGCTTGGTGTTCTATCCCACGAAGCAAATAAAGCCACACCCAATTCAGTCATTGGCCACAAAGATTTGAACCAATTCGAGGGGAACTGAGGGATCCATTATCTTCGTTGCATCATTGCGTTCATCAGTACAGCCCAAGGGTGTCGGATGCCGGTGTCATATTTAGAGTTGGCGTTAAATAAATCCTTTACCGTCCGCTCTGTCATTAGTTCCCACAAAGATTTGACCAAACTTTCGGTATATTTGTTCGTGCAAAGCATGACAGCTGACTGTATAAAGTTTACATTGTCTTTCATTTGAACCAACCTGAAACCTTGAATTTGGCGAGTTGTAAATCATTAAATAAACTTTGTACATGAGAAAACTGTAACCGTAAGAACTAGACTGTATATTAAACATTCAAGCAGAAAAAAACTGTATTCTATTCAAACGTACAGAGTAGGTCTTAAAATCTATGCTTTTCTGTTATACAATACATATATGTTCTGTTGTACTGTTATACATTATACATCCGTAAAATGTGTTTTGACCTCCAATACAGCACATCAGATGTGGCATTGTTTTGTCCGTTTTTTTACATTTTTCATCTCATTGGACAGTTTGTTATTTTGTTTTGGACATGTTTTCCCAAAGCACTTCCGGGAGTATATGCTCCATTCCGCCAAACTATTCCCCATATCGGGATGTGCGACTTATGATGCGACGGTGAAATTTGCACACCCCGACACATTGTTTACCATTTCTGCCCATCGGCACAGCCTCCGTCCACACCCCGTATGCTAATGAGCGCCGTTGACCGCTTGGAGCAAATGTGAGGATCGCATACACTTAGCAGGTCCCCAGCACCGGCCTCCCGTGCGTGCCGTTTGGCTGCCGGTTATGAACTGGTGATGATGAACACGATAATACTGCTTTGCCTGATGAATGACGAACGAAGCGTGATGACGTGTGCCGTGTGCGTTAAAATATTCATCGAGGCGGCAAGCATCTCAAGGCAGGTCGGGCTCGGAAACGGGGTCAATGGGATGGAAACGGAATTTAGGATATCCTGGAGTTTTGTTCCGATTGATTGTTATAGGCTAATGAATCAGCCAGCTAAAGCCGCCCGTGCATGATCTGCATTCGAAAGTGTATTCAGCGACACATCGTAAAGAACTTGCAGCTGAATGCTCTGTGGCTGATTTGCATATCATTTATTGGCATCCAATAAGGTGAAGGTATTTCGTCCGTTCCGACGGTGAATAGATGACCTCACAAGCCATCATTACGCGACTACGATACTATCTCTTATAAAGGATTGCTAATATACGTAAGGAAAGAAAGTTAAAAATTCGTGGGTAATTATTTTCGAATTGATGAACTTTTTTACGATATTTGCCTTATTTATTTTTATCTGATTGGCTAATTAATAAGCCTATCTCGAAAAAATTATCTAAAAAGTTAGTGTGCGTTGGCAGGGGTTGAATCTACACGCAAATTTCTATCTATTTCAAAGTAGTCAAACTCATTCAATAGCATGATGCAATAGAAACGTTCAACATTCCTAAGAGAACAGAAAATAATTAAACGCCCTAAGCTATTGTCCATAGTCTGATTGTGGAAATCGAAAAAACAACCAAGCTGCTAGCTGCAGAAGAAGAGCACAGTAATCTGGCACTACAAGATGAGAAGAGCTGTTCGCAAGTAAGCATCAGGAAATACAATTTCGAGCTAGTAAAACGAGATGGGATACACTTTCGAACAAAGATTTTTTTTCGGCAGCGAAACAAAAATGAGCAGACATTAATCTCTCGCAAACCGCTACAGGTGTGAATGGAAGAAATAGTTCAATCGAAATCCTGTGAAAATCCTTGTAAATCTTCTGATCCCGGATCAGATATCCTGCCCCAAACGTTTGGAGTGAATTTCGGCGTATCCAGGCTTTTTTTTTTGTTTGTGTCCCTCCGGTGTCGAATCCAAGGTCTGTTTTGCTAAGCAATTTTCATTTAAGTTTAAACCCTCCGCAGAAGGCACACAAAGGACGCTTTCGCTTCTGGGAATCGGGTTGGCCGACCGAGGAATGGGAGAAGCCTTAGAAAAAATAGGAATAAAGTGCTTAAGAAAATGTTGTTCCAAATGAGGGACAAAAGCACGGCTTGTGCGTGGTTTTGCTTTTCAATTCTCAGAACCAGGAATGGCTAATGGTGGCGAGTGGGCCTAAATCAACTACGGGTGAGTTTGTGGAACTTATTCCAACACCTGTGTCCGTTTTGTAGACGTTCGATCCGAAATAAGGTTCTCTCGCAAAGGAATGTTATTCTAACGCTCATGTTTATCTTTTAACTAAAATTTCAGATTCACTGCTCCACGCATACAAGATGAGCTAAACTAAAAGGAAACTGATGTTGACCCACTTTTTTTTTTGTTTTTTTTTTTGTAAAAGACTATCTCGCGTGCACTAAACTCCAAAGCAAATTTCATTAGAATTCATTCGACTAGTGCGTACCGAGAATTTAAAAACATTTGTTTAAGGAAACTGGCATATGGCATGCCAAAAGATCTTCAAATACTGTCCCTCAGATGAATGTGATTGGCCATTTGCTGAAATGCAACGTTTATGACAAACGCAGCTGGTCAAGTGAAGCGATTCAAAATATTTAATACATAATTGACGCTAACTGGTGAGGCACGATAATCGTCGAAGGGTAGAAACGTCAGCGCAAACCACTGCTTAGCGCATACCATAATCGGACCGGCCATTAGTATCATTAGCTTGGATGAAATTGACCCAATGGGAGCTGGCAACACACGGCGACGCAGTGAAACCTGACGGTGGGGCGATGCAATCATTGCGAACGCTTCAAATAATTAATTTGTTGGCACATGTTGGCGCAGCATCATCAGGGAAAAGGCGAAAGATGAATCGTGAAGTCGGTTCCGTTGGTGTACCGACTTGAATATGTAAGCAGAATTGATGGTCTTTCTGTCCCTTCAGGAAACCCGGACGAAAGATAGTATGAAACGGAACCATGACGAACGAGAAGCCATGAAGTAATGAACCGGTTTTGTAAGAGATTATTACAGGACACATAAGGCTGCATAAAACCTCGAAAACTATCACTATCTTTCGTATTAGTTTCGACACCAATGGAACAACCAAATACATTACCAGAACGTTAGACGAAAGTTGTAAAATCTTTTGGACAAAACTTGAATAGTCAGCCATGTAAGCTTCACAGAACAACATGGAAAGCTTACAAAATGTCGATTACTTACTGCGCACGCATCCAATTGAGTAATATTCAAGAGAAACAGAGAGAGAGAGAGAGTACCATCTGTGATGGAGCATAGGTGCGCAAGCTGCTCACATACCACTTTCGTTTTCCGTTATTTCACTTTCGCTCTCTCCAGAGACCTTCCTCCGCAGCAGAACGCACCTTTCACCGGCGTCTAGCTGTCAAGTTGTTAAGCAACGCGTGCGTAGTAGTATGCTGCTTGCTCTCCATCTTTTTTGTATGCTTCTCCACTACTGGTGGAGAAAGCATAAGCTCGGAAATCGGGGGTTGCTTTGATCTCACGGCACACCAGCGCCACCATCGTCAGGAGAGAAACGGGAAAAAAGAAGGAGCACAAATTTTGGCCTCCGAATGACGCTCTCCGCTCGCCAGATATGATGGTTTCCTCTAGTGGGGATCATCTTTGGAGAGCAGCTCTTTGGTATGCACAGCTCCACGCAGCCGGCAGTTGTATTTCGTTTAATAAGGTAGTTCGGTCGCCTGCCGTTGACATTTGATAATACACTTCGAAAGTATTCACACAGGTGAGCAGCGAGCGAGTGTGCGCGATCGCGTTGTGCTCCGGTCGGCTTGAATTTCACGATCTCGTGTTTGTGCTTTGTTCCAAATTTTGAGCCAGATTCGCATTGGGAATCGCCGAAACATTGTTCCCAGCCCGGGAAGCTGTTGCGCGTGTTTTAGCAGCGTGCAGCAAACGGCCAGCCGTTCAGTGAAAACATTAGTCTCTCGAGACCAAACCAGCGGCACAGATAGTACGAAAGCATTTAGGGACGGGACGGAACGTCCCACACGTGACTTGCATACGAACAGCCGAATTACGTGCCCCAAGATTTTGGGTGGATATTTCTTCGCAAACAACATTTGCACGGAACCGGATCGACATTCAAGATCCGCTCCCTTTGCGTTAGTCGCGTCAAGAAGGTCAATCGTTATATTCGTACAAATGTGCATCGTGGAGGTGAAAGTGTTCCAATAGTGGTCAACCCGTCTTATCGCACGACGCAAGATACGACCAACACAATAGAGCAGTGCCCGTGAAGGTGTATTATTTTGTGTCTGTATACGATTAAGGATACAGCCAACCTTCCATCCAAACATTCGTTGATCGTTGAATTATACGGTGTACGCTGAGTGGTTACAGAAAAATATTCAATTTCCTCCCGAATAAGCCATCGTTGCGCTGGAATTCTGAAGAATAGCGTAGCGAACTCTTTTCATACCCAAAACACCCATCGAACGTTTACCAGAAGCTCTCGGAATCGTGCTCGAAGAAGATTCAGCGAAAGGAAAATGGTAAGTGATTGTTTGCTCATTCTACTAATGGGTAATGCCGGAAAAAGACGTGCTAAAAAGTGGCAAACAAAGTGATGGAAAAGATGTGTTCAGGTCGTTCCGTCTGTTGGAAAACGGAGAACGGCTCCATTGACAGTTTCTGAACAAAAAGAAAAACTAGAACGAAGAAAAACACATTCTCAAATGAAAACTACCAACTAATAGTACAACATTATGCAAGACATCGATCAGGAAAAGCTACATTACGTTTGTAAGAGCTTTGTCTTTGTTGTGTGTGTGTGTGTGTATATGTGTAAGTGTTTTTGTGACGTGTTGATGGACCATTAAAATAAGTTGTATCAATTCTGGGTCAAGTTAAAATCGGTTTCTAAATACGTCCTATAAATGATATAATCGCTTACACCAATAGAATAAGTGGGCTTCTCCGGAACGGTGACTACACTTTAACATCCGGAATCCTGTCAGCTTCCAAAATTGCTTTCACATCAATAGCTCGCCACAAAAGACGGCGACGGGTAGGTCTTGAATTCCAAATTCAGCAGGCTTCCACGGAGGCCTGGCTCTGGAAGCCCGAGAAGAAATGAACCGAAGCTGACTGGAAAGACGCGAACGGAACACCACACCAGGGTTATCAATAAATTAAAAGAGAAATTCGAACAAACAACATCCCAAATGCGAAGAAAGAATTTTACGATTCGTATCATAAAGACGTCGTTTGAAAGCCTCACAGCAAGGATGAATAGAAGCGAGGGGAGGGAGAGAGAGAGAGAGAGCGGGAATATCGAGAAGGCAACCGGGGAAAGAAACGGGTCGCATTGTGATACAAGGGGGATGACGCTGGGCCTGGGAAGTTCAGGTGGAATGGATTTTACAGCTTTCGAGCTATCGAAAGTTTTTCGCTTTCGGTTTCAATTGCGATGTTTCGGGCATGTTGGACTATACTTTTTAACTTCAACTCTCAAATATCTGTTTTATCATGGAAACAGAACTAACCATGAGACCTCAAAGGGAATCGATGAGAGGCCAAGGTACGGATCCAAAGACGCCGTTGATTAATTGAACATATTTTTTGGGTACGCTTCGTTGCAATTGCGTGCTGAAGCGATGATTTGTTTCCGTATGTTTGATCGTGAGAAAATTGTTTGTTACGATCATGCGTTTAACACAAATCTCACATTGTGCAACGAAAAGGTATAGACAAGTGTGTCGAATAATTAATTTAAAGATTATTCTTTCCTGCCGTTCCGTTTAGTGTCCATGTTATCTGCATGAGTAGATTGATATTTCGAAACTGTACACCCTATCACTGAAGGTTTTACAAGACAAAGTTCAATACACTTATTCGATGTAGGAATGCATCCAATCCATTTCGCATCGTCATCATCATCATTATCATCATCTCTCATCATCAAGATTCGTCTCGAAATGTTCGACTGTAAAGTTGATATTTTCGCGCCATGATCAAGCAAGAATCTTTCTCTGCTTCATTAAACCGATACATCATCTGAATGGATGGTTTGTTTTTGAAGTCTTTTGCGCTCTTGCTGCCCAAATTAAATGCCCTTGCCTTTTGTGGTTTTCGTGTTCAAAATCAAAAAAAACAATTCAACGATATTGGGTGCCGAAAAGGAAAAATGATACGCACTACAAAGGAAGTTCCTTCCTTTACATGTTGGCCATCGAGCCTGTTACTCATCCTAGCAAATCCACCACAGCATCGACAAATCCTTCTTGGTATGCGATTTGTAAGCAATATCTCTAGCTCAATAATTTATGCTGTAGTGAAACGGTTTCTCCCCGATTCTCGCGTAGGAAGAAAACCGGAATTGAATGTTTTGACATGGTTACTCTTACTGGCTGACACTTCCTCGGTCGAATACAAACTGCGTGGTAGAGTGAAACATCCGACCGATAATCGAATGATTGATCGTGTATAGGTGCCATGGTGAAAGGTTGGTGAAAAAAAGCGACGTCTTTCGTGACTTGACAATTTGTGCAGTGAAACTGAGCCACTATCTTGGATAAAGGTTTCGGCCCAAAGCTGCTACGCGGCTACCACGGTCCATTAACGCCTCGGGTAGCTACGTTTAGGCAAAGCAGGACACTAAAGGAGGGTTCCACCGAAATCCCACCCGTTACGTGCACTTTAGTGCTGCGAAACGAATAGTTTCTCGAACAACGAAAATATTTCTCATCTCGGCTAATGGCTCACTTTTTGTGTTCGCTCTCGGAATGAAAACATTCCAATTAAAGAATGAATTCTGAATCAATTACACCGTTAATGGTAAGGCTGATTCCTTGCATTTCTCGCAAACCATCGGCAAAAACAAGCTAGAACTTTGCTTTTGCACTCGAAATGCGTGCTTTTAATGCACGGTAAAAAAAAACATCGGAAATGTTTTCTCTGGAGTATTCGCAGAAAGTAAAACGAAATGTAGTAATTGTTGTTTAAGACGATAGTTACGGGCAACTAACTTAAAATAACGACGATTGTCTATGGATAGAATGGAATGGAATGATCAGAATATCTTGAAAATTGATCAATCTTGATTGAGCTATAAAAATGATCCGGCATTTTATGTCGTAGTGATTATGACATGATAGTTTGAAAGCTCTTCAATCCAATAAACTTAATGCTTCCACTATTCATAGCCTTTACATTTCTCTCACTCTTTTATTCACTCATCCCAACGATTATAAAACCTTGGTTGATCGTCATCTTTGGTACTTAAATATTTACTACACATGTTGGCCATCTACATGCTCTTCATCATGGATTCGGCCCTGACTTGATTGTATTTGTATGAAGTATGAAACAAACTCCATAAATCCAACTTTATCAACATGGATTTATTTTATTAATCATCACTTTATTATGGTTCAAAGTTACAGGAGCTTTTTTTACCTTTAGATTTCATTAAATCGCCCTTACAAGGTATTAAATGCTTTCCCTTAACAATTTTACACTTTAATTTGACGGTTTCATTTAATTTCAATCACTGACACGTAAAGTATCTTCAAAAATAGTTTTAAAGCTCAGAATTAAATGCGTCTTTAAGCATCGAAAGAAAAAACTTCTACTGAAATTGCGAGCAAAATCGCGGTGAGTGATCCGTGAGATGAAGCCATTTATTACCGCATGGGTTGCGTTATGAACTCGTTCGTGTGCAAGAGATCGGCGTAACTATAACCAAACTCACGAAGACACGCCATCGGTAGGAATTTTTGCCTTTTTTCCTGCATTACCTTATCCGGGTTGCTTGGAGAATTGGCCTGGTTCGCTTGTTTCTTCTGTTCCACAAGATTTCACATTTGAAACGCTTCATTTCCGCCTTTTCGATGACGTTCTCGTGCTCACCTTCAATATAGAGTGGTTTCGGATGTCACGTGCTGCACTATATCGCACGTTTCCACGCGAAAATTCATGCACATGGTGCAGCAGCATGGTACCACATGATCGGAGTCAGTCTTCTTCGTCTACGCACGTTTCGTTTTGACCGAGCTTTCTCTGAATATTTCAATCGCGACATCACACATGGGAAATGACTCTTATGGGCAATTTATTTGGGTCAACAATCTCACAAGTGTTAATGAGCTAATGAGCATTCATTTTTCAAACATCTTAAAATGTTACGTACTGCTGAATGAAAACATAGTTTCCTTCCGGTTGGCAAGATTGATTACTCCCGAAAACCTTATCAATTGGTATCACCTGCTTATTAAACCATACCTTTAGTGAAACTAATTGCCAGGTGATATATATTGCCCGCGGGCGTGGTGGGACCAACTGAAAAGAGCTTTTACTTTCTGATCGATGCTTTCTATTTTGTAGCAACACACTAAACTGAATATATGCACGTATTATTAGGAAAGAACGTACAGAAGATACATGCTTACAATCCAGTATTCCTTTGAAATCAGTTCTCAAAAATATTGATCAAAATCCACCCATCTACATTCAAGTGTTTGAGCGTTTTCCCTTTAAGGGCGCAACAAAAGTGGTTTGATTTGTCGAAAAGAATGTTTGATCATATTCTCAAAATAAAAATTACAATACGCCTTTTTCAACGTTTCTCAGTATCGTATTAATCTTTCCTATTCTCCGTTACATTAATCTTGAACCCATTTTGTTTCAAAGACAAATTTCCATATCAACAAACGCGAGCTATCTTCACATGTATGAGACTTGTTTCATATGCATGCCGACAAAATTCAAATATATAGTTCGACTTTATGCGCATATATTGAGTGGCTTTCCGTTGCTTTCGATCGTTCCTTAAAGGTTAATTATTTGGTTTGTGTTTTGTTTGTAGTTCCAAATTGGGACTTTTTTCTTTCTGCCGCCGGCTAATTGATTTATCTAGCATTGGAATACTTTCATAAAAGGTGAAATCATCTGCCTATCATCGTGAATGAATAATGTATGGAATGTTTCCCATCAGTATCAGGCTCCCAACTGTAGTTCAAATATTAATCAAGTACATCATTGAACGCTTTACTCAGCTATTGACTTTGCTTTCTTCCTACATTTCGTTCACTAATTAATAACGAAAAAATACATAATCGATCTTTACTCGATATCTTTGGATAATGCCGTATCTAGCCAAACGTGACTAGTTTTCTTTCAAGCCAACATTCTTTATTTATTTAAATGAAAATCTTTAGGAATTGAGGAATTATCTTGTTTGGTGGAGAAACCCCATTTGAACGTCATGTAAATACGTGAGTTTAACATTAATTCTTCAAAAATGCCGCCTGGTGTATTTTATATTTTCTTCTTCACACGTTTTTTACACATTTTAACTAAGTATAAAACAAAAATGAAAGCGCAATGGCAGTGGCAATATCAATTGTAATGAAAAATAAACAAATTTATAATTCCACATCCCAAAAAAACTCACATTCATGCTCGTTGGCAAAGAAAAACAGTAGAACTTGTCTTTCTACGCCAGCACCGTGTACAATTTTCGCGTCTTCGAACAGATCCTAAGGTTTGCTAATGTTGTCGAGTTTCAATATATTACAGACTATGCATTCAGACACGTGTAAAAGCTTTATGACAATTGGCATAGTTTATAAATTCATCCGCTAATTACAGTTGGTGATAATAATTCTAGATTTGGAGAATTGTCGCTTCTGATGGCCTCAGTAGGACGGCTCTCCGAAATATTTTGGACTTTACAAGATTAATAATATTTCTTCATATGGCAACTGTTTTCATTGACAATCAATTTCTTTTATATTTTTTTATTAACTTCACAATACTTACTTACAGATGTACTCTAAGGTAAAGAAGTAAAAATACTTTAAGGTAAAAAGCCATCATCTTGGAATTGAATAAAAAAATTATTAAAAAAAACAGACGACTTCATTTTGCAAGAGACACTGTTCACCACCTGTTAGCTACGTTAACACACCGTACGGGAGATCTCGAAATTAATGGAAAATTCTATTCTTCCACACCCACTCTGCAACATGCCATTTGCAGCAACGAAACGACTCAATTATGTCCCAGACCTGCCGAAAATGCCCGACCTGCCGAAAAGAAAAACCAAAAAGATATTTGAGAACAGCAATTTTCACAGCTAATGGAACCCTTGTGATTGTGCTTTGCCATTTGATCACGTATCAATGTGGATTGAAGTTAAGGAGGGAAGATATACAGAAGGGTAGAATCTTCATGGATATCAACTTCAAGCATTTGAAAGAGAACGCTTCCCAGAAACGCATTTCAACGTCATATCATAGAATATGCCCAAGTGCAAAATCAGGCGAAAAAATGAAAACAGCTTTGTGGCTTTAAAGCGATTTTTAACACGGTTAGAGTTTTGCATAAAACCAACTGAAATTGCATTCTGAGCATCAGCACCACCTTTTGCGTTGGATTAAGCTACAAAAAAAGAATCCATAAGTCAAAAAGTTGGTTATCAATATCGAAATTCTGATGGAAAGTTGGTTTTGTTCGTCAAACAGCATTATCGTAAAATCAGTCGAAAACTGCAAAATCCATTTGCGATGGTAAATAAAGCCTGAATGCATACATCGTCCCACCGTTCCCTAGAGGTAAACGAATTTGCGTTAATTTCACGCAAGCGCATTTCAGTGTCTGCACTTTTCCCATTTGATGTCATCAGTATCGCTGTGGTATCGTGTCGAGAGGTCAACCGTTTATTCCCAACCAGCATTCTTTTCAGTTCCATCCCTTTTATCTAAACCAGCTCACGCCGGCTCATTGCAATGCATTTCCCGCATCTACTTGCTGTTCGCTCGTTCACACTTCTGCACCAGAGACAGCGATTACACATTCAAACACCCAGAAGGGAGAAGCTGAGTGAAATTATTTATTACAAAAGCACTTGCTGCACGCGTCCACGCCACTACATTTCTCTGTCGGGTTTCTCTACTACGAACGAAACAGAACACTACAGACAGCAACGTCAAACCGCTTCGATACGCTCGGAGTGTTCGAGTGGTTGGGCACGATCGCTGTGACAAACAATCGAAAGCATTTGTCGGTAGACACTCGTATGCTCTGCACTCACATGAATGCATGAACTTCAGTTACTGCACCGACCGGCACAGCAATCAGCTGACGCGAGAACATTGTTGCATCATGAAAGATTATGATTTAAGCACGGCTACTGATTGATGGAACCAGCAATATCAACATAAACCGGGAAAGGGCGTTAAATTTTTCCTGTGTAAGGTGGTTTTTCCGGGGAGTAGATGTGTACGAGCTGGTACAGAAATGTGGCAAACTCAAGGGCGATGAATCGTTCGGCCACCAAACAACGGAAGCCAAAGCCGAAGGTGATGATATCTCCGACTGGGAAATTTATGCTTCCTCATCGGATGCAAAAGATCTTTTCATTTTTTTCGTTCTGTTTGCGATCGATTGAAAAGGAAATGGAAAATCAGCGAACATCGCCAAAGGCGACACAGATTGTACCCAAGCCCGACAGTGTATTGTTGATTAAACAGATGACTTTGAGATAAGATGGCCTTAGTTGTGCTCTTGGGCGACCGGTCCCCGGTGTGCCGGTCTTGATTAATGTTTGCCCTTTTCTTGGGCGTTATAAGCGGGTTAGCAACACAATTGACCTGTATTGTGAACAAAGGTGTGTCTGTCTGTGTCTTTCTGTACACTTCCATCGATCGAAGCGTGTTATCTTTGCTAAATAATTATTAAGATACAAAGGTAAACCATTCACTCCCTTGTCCTGTTCCGCACGGATCGAAGCAGCTCATCGGAAGTGAACGATGGAAGCGCTCGATGCGGAGTTGATTGATTGAGTGCATATCGAGCAAAGGTGCAAGTGCTACAATCGTTTCGGAGATGCTCGTAGATAGAGCTGTTGTTTAGATTATGCTATAGCTCGTTCCTTCTATTTCCAACCTGTAAGCTCACCTTGGCGAACGATAAAGGACTATCAAATTACTTCGCTTGCTTCGGAAGAAAATCGACCGGACGCACGGTCTTGGATTCTACAAACAATCAAAGACAAACGTGTTGCAGAACATTCTCTCACAAATTGAGCAGCAGTGATGCTTACAATCAAGTGTGTTATACTAAGTTGGATAAGTACCACGTGCGAGGCGATAGGATCGAGGCTGCAATTAAGAACAAAATCTCAGCTTCGGTGGCTGAGGCCGCTTCTGAGGTTGTGGCACGCAAACAATGTACTATGTGTTTGGCTTACCAACTGGTTCATCGTCATGCAGGCACGGATGAAAGCAAAATGGATAGTATTTATCACTTTGTACACGAAATTGGTAATCGTTCAAGTCGTTGAGCAAGTGGCATGACTGACTGCTTAACGTATTCTCGATACGATAGAGAACTCTGGACATCTGTTATTACATGACAACTTTTAATTTCAAAAAGTTATCAAATCAAAACAAGCTTAAGAGCATGCTCATAACTCTTATGCTTTAAAGCATCGAATCAATCGGTTTCGGCTTCACCTAATTTTCACCTTATTCTTCAAATCGTGTAACTCGACGTAACTGAAAATTTTGCCTTCCAACTAGTTCAACCAAATTATGCAACCGATTCCATAGTGTGACGTGGCATGTGAATGTGAGAGCCATCATTTGTGCTTCCACGGAGCCATACTTTCCGTTGGATAAACTCCGCTCGGAAGCGCGCAACCAGCCCCGTCAATGTCTAGTAGCCCACATTCACGAAACAATAACAAATCTGCCTCGGCAACAAACGGAATGGTGGAAACAGCTACCGCACACATACACACTTCATGCAATGGACCAATTTGCGAGCATCTTTCCGCCGACAGCCGGCAGTCGGAAGCGGCATCGGGCGGCTTTTGTGAACCGGGAAGAAAGTACCAAGTGCCGAGAGATGATGAGCCAGTCGCGTTGAGTGCTGCAGCACGGGTAAAGCAGCTTAGATGAGATCTGCGCAACCGGAGCAAGAAAACTGTGAAGAAATGAGCCAGGGAAGCTGTTTGGGGCGGATGCAAACAGTAAGAGTTGGCTAGACGATGGATCAGTGGTGAAGTGGGAAAGTGGGACTTACGACGAGCGGAATCATCTTCAGCATAGGAGCGTTGAAAAGCACATTGCGAGCGTGAAAGCAGTACTTGTGGGATACAGCCATCTCTTCTGGCCCACCAACCACTGCCTGGCGACGTAATCTGCATCCGCACGTCCGCATGGGGAGCATTGCGTCACGCCAATGACCCGTGCAATTTGGTGATGGCGTGCGTTGCTTTGGGAAGTTGACTGTCGAATCTTGCGCAACCGTGCGTTTCAGGTGGCTTTATTCAGCAACTGCAGTTGTTGTATTGCATCTGCAGTAGATATTAGTCATAGAATATGAGTAATCGCAAATATTAGCATCACGTATTTGCTCCTAAATGATCTTTTGATGGTCCTAAACAACACTTGATTATGCAGAGATTTGGTATCTTTAGGAAAATAATTCCTGTCTTAAATCCATGCACCCCCGGTTGAATGATGCCAAAAACGAGCACGTATTAACCATTCTTTGTAGCTTGAGATCTCTGTTTGCATCTTCTATTATTAATGCTCTGCATAAATCAAACTTCAAGCTACTCTCAAACTCTGTCTCTGCCTTTAAAGTGGTAAAGTGTAAAGGTATTCCCATTGCCAAAAACCACATCACCTTGAGGTTTGGAATGCGACGTACGAGGAATTGTGGTCGAGCCCGCAATCGTTGTAATGTCATCACCGTCATCATCATCGCTCTCTTGTCACCTTATAGAGCTACGAACATAGATTCCTCCTAGTCTGCAGAGTAGTCGATGTCATTTGGAGCACGGTTTCCTAAGCACCCTCAAATGGTAGCATTGGACTGGTTAACGGCTGCTTTAATTAGACTAATGTGTGTGTCGACGATGAGTTGAGTCGATCTTGAGAGATGTTTCGTCGTCGTAAAGCATGTGTTGCCCTTGAAGTGTAAGGTGCTCCAAACGCACCATCTCCAACCGCCAAGAACAGGTGCACAAAGGTGAAGAATGTGCCCCAAAAAATGATTCATTGCATCATTACGTCGAGAGGTGATTGCGTGCCACTCGACAGACGCACACTGATGGCCATTCCTGAGCACACGCACTACATTGCCCATGAAAGTGAATTATCTCATCCGCAATATTGGTACGGGTTAGGCATGTGTGAACTGCTTAAACGATTCCATTTCTTTTTTCCAGCTCAGCAAACGCGCGTGGGATAGCTGTGTGTGTGTGTGTGTGGTTGGGCTGCTCTTAAAGCTTCTAACCCCTCACCAGTATCTTGGCTACTTTCTAAACCCTTGTGTGGTTTCCGCACAAGATGCAGGAAAGCTTTACGATATTGAGCTGCTGCTAACTGGTTAGGCAACATCCAATTCTCGGGACCAACCAAGGGCTCCGAAAAGCGTTCCCGCGAGGTAAATATGTACATCTCCGCATCAACCACCACATAATAAAGCAAAAGCTTTGGTG
The DNA here is from genome assembly GCF_943734695.1 of Anopheles maculipalpis. Lineage (NCBI taxonomy): Eukaryota > Metazoa > Arthropoda > Insecta > Diptera > Culicidae > Anopheles > Anopheles maculipalpis. The sequence continues at coordinate 529,605 of NC_064871.1, forward strand.
GAAAAGAGCAACATGTAACTACAGCAAAGTAAACCAGGGAGAAGACGATAAATGGGGAAACGACACGACACACCAACGTGTGTGGCGTTAATGAACGTGAACTGGCTTGGAAAAGGTTAACTGGCGGTAATGTCACGTGAAATTTGATCGAATTTTCTTTTCTTCGCCGTTTTCTACAGCTTCCCGTTTGTGCGAGCATTGATTGGATCCTTGCATTGCTCTTTGCATTGTAATTACTTCTCGGGAGTCAATTTAACGTTCCAGTTCCGGTAACTTTGTCATCCCGGAAAGTGTGTCCCAATCCTGACGAAATGGATACTACCGGAGTTGGGACTGTGTTGAATAATGTCACGAAATGACACGCGGTACCGGCAAGTGGTAAATGAGAAATAATTCCACGTACCGATTTTGATTTGTGGACTACGCGACTCGAACAGTTCGGTTGAGCAACTTGTCGATGGTTTATTAATTGTCAAATACAAACAAAAACCTTCATGCTCACTTGGCATTATGTAATTTCGCAAACGAAATCGATACACAACGTGAATGGCCTTACAAGAAAGGTCTTTTTACAGATCGTTCCGCAAACGTGTAGAAAATGCGTTATGGAGCACACTAAATAAAACGAATCATTTGCAACTCAATCCACCTGATAGAGATTCGTGTTTCAGCGTGTGCCAGTTGTTGCTAGCCCTACTTTAGACATAGCTACATCAGCGACTCATCAAATCGTTTCGAACAATACAAAAAAAAGGTCTATGATGTTGTCCTTGAACGTAAGCAGAGCAAAACCGGATGAAACTTGAGTCCTGAGTGGAGAATCCGCTAGCCTACGATCTAAAATGCTTCAATCTGCTTTTACAACGAGCTACTGCCAGCTGCACGGGCAACCACAATACTGCCATCCAAGCGTAACGCTACTGACGCCGCCGAGCGCTCTTTGGGTCAAGGCTAGGCCACGCAGGGTGAACAGGCAGTTCCGCCATTTCCGGTAAACGGGTTCGCCGGCGGGCTCTACTAACCTGTCGGTTTTTGTCCCCCGAGGGATGAGCACACACGAGCCACGGCGAGGAAAGAGTGGTGGTGTGGCGGGTCTAATTATGGAAAAACCCGTACGCGGAGTGTCGACGAGGCAAAGATTACTCGTCGCGTCTTTCGAAGCAGCAGGAGAAGAAAACCATGGAAGCGTGGAAAATGTGTTTTCCACCTAGTTGTTGCTTCCAGTTTCGATGGCGCCAGGTCAGGGCAGCTAAGGCAGGCTCATTAAAAATTCATGAATACCATAATTCGGTTGCAGGAGTGCCCCCTATCGTGCAAACCCCGAAAGGGTCCAGGTCCAGATCCTTTGACCTGCTGCCATGATTTGCGTACGCACCGAGAAGGATGCGCAAGATGGTCTCGACTTGCCGATCTGGCCCGGCTGCGACTTTCGACCATTTTTCGTTGATTGGAATTTCAAGTTTAATTAGCTGCGCCACCCTACGCGGCATGTACATCGCGAGCAATTACTCTCCGTCGATGGCTAATTAATGCTACGTTCGGTCCATGCAAAGCGAAACCCGTTTCATTTTTATCCCTTCATGCTTTGCTTTTTCGCTCGTGCAGTCAGTGTTGCTGGTTCTTCAAAATCGATCCAGCCAACGTGGAATGGGGGTTGAAGCTTGTTTGTTCTGCTTTTTTTCTTTTTTTTTTTGCCAGCTCAATTGAGCTGAAGCTAACGCAAAGTTCTGTGCAGGTCATTTGATAGTCGCATCCACAACTTGTTCACGACTGCACTTCAAAGGACACTCCAGAGGCATCGTAAGAAAACGACGAATCCCTAGAGTTGGTTTCTTCAAACAGTGCTCGAACACTTGCCGGGAAGCTTGTACGAACGTTTTCTTCGCATTTTTTTTTTGTTCTGCTCAAAGCGGCTAGCTGTAGGAAACTCGATACCTGCTGGATTGCGCTGATTGACAGTTCAATTTAGTGTCATTCTCCCCAGGTATTTCCGAACCTGGTCCAGAAACGCAGGAGGCCATGGTCAACGCTTTAAGCACTTTTCAAACTTCCTATGCGCCTTGGCATCGGATCCGAACGATGACGGACGAGAAAGAAATCGGCCTCAATGGAATTGCTCCGGTTAGTTCCCTAGTTGACACGTGCTCATGGTAGCGAGTTGGGCTGAACATGACACACGTGCTAGAGTTCGTCCGTCTAGCTGATGGGCGCTGCAAAGGCCGTCCAACTTCCGGCTCGTTGCCTGCAATCGTGACAAATATCTGCTGATGAGTATTGACAAGCAGCTCGAGAGTTGGTGATTGCATTTTTCCCCGGTTAGTAGTGTGCTCTCCATATCAGCCGTCAATAGTACAGGTCATGTGTGGTGCTGTCGGATATAATTTTGAGCAATGAGCAAAGAAAACAACCGAGATCAAATGTTGCATGGTCAATGAAATGTACTTATTTCCTTGAAATAATGTGGTTTTTTTATTGATGCCAGCCATGTAATGCACAAGAAACGGATGGAATTCTTCCCACCTAATATTTGCGGCCACAACAACAGCAAAAATATCGTCAACAACTTATGTTACTGCCCGAAAATCGGTTGATTGCAAGATTCCGATCATTTTTGAGGAACATTTCAATCATCTCGTTAGCAACTTTTCTTTCCCACCTGACCGGATACGAAAGGCGCCTCGTTGTGTATGGCTGGAGAAATGGTAAGAACACAATTTAACAGGAATGTTTCCAACCATTCCGTTTTACGCAACAATTGTTTCGTGTGGGATGAAATAACACCGGTGTACGAAATCCCCTCGGGGCCACACGAGTGCCCAGGATTGTCGCTCTACACTGCTCGACCAGGAACTTATCCTGGGATTGTGTAAAGCCAGAGTCAACATGTTTACTTTCTTCGTTTCGCCCTTCGATTTTCGTCCTCCGGTCAACCGGGTTTTTAGTCTGACATTGGAATCCGCTTCCGGTTGTGTTCCGGATTGAGGCCAAAACCCTACCTTTCACCATCGCGGTGTTTCTTTTGTTGTGCTTGCTGCTCGCACATAAACGAAATACTCTCACCATGATCATCGGTCCTCATACCGGGAGCATTTTGTATAGCACTGAATACCGCGTGACACATGTGAAATTGGAAGCAATAAAATTTGGTGGAAAAAAAAGAAACCTTGTTTGCTTGTTTTCTCCTCTCGCAATAAAATCAATATTTAAATTCCACCACCCAGACACATGGGCATGGGCACGACAAGATATCGATTTACCAGCCCGCGAGAAATTACCTTAAATACCACCTCAAAAAAAAATAAATGGGGAAGAAATCTCGACCCCCTTCCATTGGGTCTGGGAGCCGGGGAACAATCGTCATGCGACCTGCAACACTATTTGCGACAGTCAAGCAACAGCGATACACGTGATTCGATCGTACCAGCTACGGCCACCCAAAAACAGTAATTTCATTAAAACACCACCAAGCTCCGATCAGGTCGCGTCATTCTGTACGCGTCTGTCGGAAGCGAGTGAAATGAAAAGTTTCTCATGAACAAACTTTCTCGCAGTAGTGAATCTCCTTCGCGCACAGCAGAGAATTGGCGCATCAGCAACGCAAACAACACAACACAGCTCCGCAGCGGGCCATAACCGGGAGTGGGACCGGAGGTTGCGCTTGGACGATGCCAAACAGTTGATCGACCAGTGTGTAAACATGGGCAGCATGGGCACAATCGACATTACCTTGGCCCCTCGGCATAGCACCGGGATGACCACAAAACCGCCGACGCTGTGCTGATGCTCTGATGCTGACGCTGACGAACCTTTTGCCGGTAACCGCAAACAAGAAAATGTCCCACTTCAGCTGGGACGCTCTGGCAACTGTTAAGGATACCCGTTGCCAGTCCAATCCCTACCTCTAATCCAAAGGACACTGCAATTCGATGGGTTCTGCGTGTGTTGTATCACCATCACGGCACGTCAAGTCCTCGGGCCGGCACCTAGACCTCGATTTGTCCGCTTGGAGAGATACTTGGCACCGGCATGGTCGTACTCTTACTTTCGCCTTCTTTTTCTTCCTTCCACCCTAGACCGCCAGTTCAAGTGTTTGGCAAGCCCGTGGTAATTTCTAGTCCACGCTTGTTCTGTTTGCTTCCAGCATTCATCACGTGTAGAGTGGGACAAGCGGGCGGTACAAACAGGGTCGTGGCAGTAGTGTGCGGCTGAACAAATTGCGACATTTCTCTTCAAACATAGTTCACCGAGATGATGTGCCATGGCTGTTGTTGTTGTCGCTCAGTGGAAGAGTTTGGACAAATCGAATAACATCCCAAAGGAACTTTACGCCGTAATGCGCTAACTGAAAAAAGTATTTGTCCACGGTTATATACACACACACAGCTCACATACGTTCAGCATTCCAGTGGGAAATTCAAACTGATTATATTACATTAACTGTGCAGCAAGATAACTGATTGCAAACTAGTTGACCAGGGTCAGTACAATGATAATACCGTGGCTCTCAGTTAGATGCAAAGATTTTTCAAACCTATCGATGGAAACAGAAAACTTTTAACTGAAATACCTGAAATCGAATGTGAAAGTTTGAGCGATGTCGCGTTTTTTTGAAAAGTCTCCCGTTTTTGCCACAGGGCCATTTTCTTCACTCGATACCCTGCCGAGGCTCCTTTCTTTTGTCCCGTTCCGCATCCCGTGTAGCCTTATCGAAAGTGAAAGTTTATCCAAATATCATCAGCTCCCGGACGTATGCAGCCTCATGAGTGGCTCCGATGACAGCAAAGCATCGGAAAACAACCATCAAGCACCGTTCGGGGGGGATAAAGATCACTCATACTACACTCACACATCGCTTTCACATCCGCTTGTAATTTACTTTCGTCGTGAAAAGATTCGGCCGATTTTGTCATTAGTTGTCTAATTTTATCCCTACTTGGCCGTGCGGTCGTGCGGTTTTTGTGGTTCTTGATTACGCCGGGCTGCACTGCTGACTCGAGACACACCCTTGGCTTTCCGCCGGCATGGTTTCTCCCTTGAGGCATGGGTTTTATGTTTCGTGTGAACATAAGCGTGAAATCGCAATCGCTATTCAATGGCTGGCTGCATGCGTGTACACAGCCGCGACTATTATGCAAATCCGTACACCTTTTTGCGCACCTTGAAGCGTGGTGTATTAAAATCAAAAGCATGGCACTGTAAAACTCGTAGAATCGTAAACTTTTTGTTTGCGTCAGCCGGTTGTGGAGGCCTCTATGAGTAGGTGACAATTTCTCTCCTGAGTAACGCAAACGGCACTGCATACGCTGCGAAAGGAACATCATCTACCGGTAACATTCAAACGTCGTCATCAGTAACCGCAACAATGTCATCGTCAGCAGCCCGGCAACAGCACCAACAACAGCAGCATCGTCATCAGCGCTCGACCCTGGGCGCTTCGGGCAATTAAGTTCCGGTTCCGTAACGGGAAGTCGGGGAATTTCTAATTAAAAACAGCAAACCACCGTCGGAGAAACCCTTCCAATCCCGTGCACACCTTCACCGCCCTTGTTCCCGCCGATAGTTGAAGTAGCCAGCACTTCGAAGATGCTGGGATGTTACGTCGTTTTGCGTGCCAAAAAAAAAACTACACAAAAACACATACACACCAGGAACGAAAATCGAAAGTTACGCCTGCTGAGGCCAACGAGACAGGGCGAGAAAGGTGGTCGTTTCCTCATCGTGTCGGATGACGACCAGCACCTTGCTTGCTTGCCCTAGGTGGTTTCAAGGGTGACGATCACTTTCACTCACGGAACTGCCCAAAGAATGAGAGAATACCTGCCATATTTCGGTACAGTGAGATCATAATCTTTATAATGATCGTTTTACAGTTTTGTGAGGTTGCTTCCCCACGCGGTTTCGCTAAAAGAGTCGTGCGGGGAATCATTACTACGTCGCGAAGAAAAGCATGATCGAAAGAGAAAACGATCCTCTTGACAGGGAGGAGTGTTTCTTCGTGTCGATGTCTTTTGAACCATAACCCTGTTCCTCCCATCCCACCCGGTGGCTGAGAGCCAACTGGCCAACGCCTAAATGATCGACCGGGGTCAAGTAATCGCCGATGATCGTGATCATCATTTTGATGGGAGTTGAGCGGGAAGATGAATGCTTGCCCTTGGGTGTAGTTAGCGATTCAAAAGCTGAATCGACCTTTCATTAGTGCAATGTGGGAATGAAATGTAGCCGCACAACCACAGCCAGTCGAAATAATCTTGTTTTCTCGTTTCGTTTTCCTTTTAGATGTTAAATCTTACCGTGCCGTTTGTTTGCGGAACTCTCCTGCTGCTGTCGTCAGCATCCGCAGTCATAAACAACAATGCAAATCAATCGAGCCAGGAAGCGCAACGTAGGGAAGCACCGTTAGCAGATTCGTACGGTCCTCCTCCAGCGACTGGTCCCGAACTGCCAGCGCCCGTTTATGGAGCTCCTGCCGTTGCTCACTACCCACCGCCGCCACCAGATGTACCGCCACCAGCTCCTGCCCTACCACCGGTCCAAGTTCCCCACAAAGAATACGGAGTGCCGGTTCAAAACTATGGCCCGCCTAATGTCAACATTGAGTACGGACCTCCGCCTGCCCCCGCTCCGAAACCCATTTACCATTCTTATCCTAAGCCACCCCAATACCACGGACCACCACCATCGCATCACAAGAAATCTTCCTCGTTCTTGGAGCAGCTGTTCTCTACGTTTGGATTCGGAGGAAGCAATGACGACCATCACCACCACCACGCCCCAAAGCCTTCCTATGGATCTCCATCTCATCCGGCACCTGTCTACGGACCTCCGAAACCTGTTTACGGACCACCAATTCCTCCTCCTGCCGTTGCTCCACAGCCCGTTTACGGCCCACCAATTCACCAAGCTCCTCCCAAGCCCCATTACGGACCACCCAAACCTGCCTATGGTCCACCGCTACAGTCTGCATCCTTCGGCCATCAATCGAGCTCCTTCGGACACCATCCGGCCTCACCAGTCCATGCTCCACCAACTCCACCGGAGATCAAGTGTGACGGATGGAAGCCAATTGCCGGACCCGTTGTTCAGCCTGAAGTACATGCGCCAGAATCCTCGTACGGACCACCACCAAGTGGAGACTTTTTGGGCTCTCATCATCAGCTAGAATCGGGTGGCGTAAGCGTGGGCTCTAGTGATATTGGACTGCAGCTGCCTAAGCTGGAACACGGACCTGTCTTCAGTGCCCACTCGGATCTTCATTCCGGTCTGGAACTGCCGAAGGGTAACAACTATGAGGTAAGCAGCATAGTTCTCGTCTACTTTGCTCCTTTGCTAACATAACTGTCATTCTATCATCCTTAGGTTCACTCGAACTTTATCAGCGACTCTTACGGAGCGCCCCCAGCGGACTCCTTCCTACCCGGCAAATACAAACCGTCGTTCGCTAAGCCGCTTGGCCCTCCACCACCACCACCGCCCCAGAAGCTTCACTTCCCTCCCTCTCCACACTACGGACCACCGTTGCGCCATCCCGGTCTTGGCATTTCCCACGGTAGCGTTAGCGGAAATCTCAAGCCATGGCCAGTTTCGGGTTCACCACCGCGTCATCCCATAGCTTACCGCCCGCCGGTACCACAGGGTTTGATCGAATCAATCGGCCATGCCGTTGAACATCAAGAGAACTTCGGAACCAAACCGTCGTACTCCGGTGATGTTTATTTACCGCCACCAACACGCGATGTAGCGCACTCGGGACCTTCGAGCTTGGAGTTGAATGTACTGCCCTCTGAGCAACCCGCTCAGCCGTTCCTTACGCAGCATCAACTGCCCGAGCCTCAAGCGTACGTCCAGGAACCACGTTACCAATCGCACGATGTAGTGTCTGTATCCAGTGATTGTGGGCATGGTCCAACCTCGGTCGATGTACAGCAGTCAATCCAGACAAATCAACTCTCCATCGTTGGACCGTCGGCAACGGCCAGCTACTCAGCCGATTACAGCAACAGTCACAACGTCCAAGAGCATTACGATGGTGCAAGCTCCTCCAGAAACGTGCAAACTTCCAGCCTCATCGGTCTCGACGGTGGAATCGGCGGACTGGAGCTAATTTCTGCACAGAAATCCCAAAGCCTTACCATCCCCGTGCAAGGTCAGCATGGCTCTTACCAGCTACAGTTCCAATCAGCCGACCCACAAGGCGCCGGTTCAGCACCACACGAACAGATCCTCTCTGAGGGCCTGCTACAATCGATCTTGAGCGCTATTGAACAGCCTCAGCAGCATCGAGCAGTGGAAGATCAACAATCGTACGACCCTAACATAGATCACAGCGAGGTGTCGGTGTTTTTGAAGAGCCCAGAAGGCCAGAAAACTTTACAAGACCATCCCAACGGACACATAGGACACAAGCGATGAAATCGTGTGACCAAAACAAGATGAAACTCCCCTGACACCCCCAAATCATCTCCATTGCTTAACTTATTTCATTCCCTAAACCCATCCTTCTAAATAATTGTCAACGCTATCGATGCTTTCTTGTCATTCCACTCTCTCTCTCTCTCTCACTCTCATCTCAGATGAATTGAATCGATCTCTAACCTAACCACGTACACTGCCTGACGTGCCTTGCAATCGTATTGAACAAGCATTATCAATTCTTTTTCATTGATCTTGGTACGAAGTTGATCGGTTCTGTTAAGAGAGTGAGATATTTAACAGAGAAGCAATGGGTAGCAAAAGGCGAGGTGCGTTGTAATTAAGTATTTAATTATTTCATCTGCAGTCAAAAGAACGCCGTACTACGGTCTACTTTTGTAAGAGTCATATGGATGAGTGTGCGTGTGTGAATGTGAGTACGTGTATTATAAACTGTAATGAGCGTATGCTAAGTAGGTGCGAGAGAAATGAAAACTACTTGGAAAAATAAAAGTATAAATATCCCGGGAAACACAGTGGTACATGCATACTAACGACGCAGTAAAACATACTTGCACTGACCGACCAAGCTCCATGATGACACGCTCACTTTAGTGTATAAACAGCCACGCGGAAAGGGTGTAAAGGAACACATCGGGAAAGGTAAAAGCACTTGATAAAACAAAACTACCAACAGTTCATGATCGTAGGAAAGGCCTCAAGTATAAAACAGTGTTTTTTTGGGGGGGTTTCGCTCATATCAATCACAAAAAGCTACCTATTACATACATTAACCGATCGTTGACGCACACAGCTCAAGCCAGGTACGTGATAGTGGCCGGAGAGAAAATATATTCACAGAGCCCGCGTTTTTCTGTCGTGTGTTTCGCTGTTTTTTTAGCAACAGTGCGATAGGAAACCAGCGGTATAAAATATTCACTCGTGGCAGAATTGCAAATGACCGCGCTTTAGTTTTTTCTCACATATTTTCTTCATTCTTTACAGCATTTCAAATATTCCGTTGGAATGGATTTAAAAAATCGTTGCATATTTTTAATGTGCATTATTTCTGTACCAGTGTTGCGGTCTTGCCTTGCCATTTAGTAATTGTGATTCAATTCACTATTTATAGGAATATAAATCGACTCAGAACAGTTGCAGTTGCATTATATCGCACCACATGAGATGTAACAAAAGAATGTAAAGAAATCGGAATAATACGTTGTGTAACAGGAAAAAGTGATCGATGAGGGCAGCAATAGAAATAATTAAAATTTGAATCAAAGTTTCCATACGTCTGTCGCCACCTTTCTCCTGCTTTTTGCAACGGCCTTGAACTGCGTAAATTCTCAAGGAAAGTTATGGTAATGGCCAATGGTAATCCTTTAAAACGCTTAATCGTTCAGTGGAAACTTCCTAGACCGATTGTCATCATCCCGACGCTGTCCCTTGGGGTCAATATCGTTCGCTCCTTTGCGACGATTTGCGTCTGTTAATCGCCTGATCGCCTACAAACAAAACAAAAAACAAATAAATGTGTCCCACCGTGATTTACTCCCACTTAGTGATCCATGCCCACTGGCAAAAAGACGTCGCTCACTGCCAAAAGTAATTGTCATCTGGTTTCATTTTGCATCTGACGTGTAGCCAAAACGTGATTGGCACAAATGGACTTCCTAATGCCAAACAGGAGCTAACAGCATCTAAGCTGTTACATGGGATTCTGCAGAAAAGTGGTCGATGGAAAGCGCAATACGGCTCTTCACACAATGCGATGCTTTCGGACGAATGCAAGAATCGCTAGGTTTGGACTAAAACAGCCGGCATCAGCTGCGACATAAGAAAAGGTTGTGAAAGTGAATTAACTGGCAAAACCCGTTTATTTCTTGAGTAATAGGCGTCGGGATATCGACATAGAAATCATAGAAAATTGAATAAATACATTTGTTGCAAGTGAAAGTTATAGGAAAAATAGCGTATTTTTAGAAAATAAGCAATCAGATGATAATTCTAGCAAAAGTTCCATACTTACGAATTTCCAATCGGACATTTTCTTTAGCGGTAAGAAATGGTAAAGTAAATCCTTTTCCCCTGCATGGTTCTGGTGGGGGTTAAACAAACCATTCGATTCAAAGCAGATGGTTAAAGCTATTAGCAGCTGGCAAACAAGCAAAAAGCAAGATGCCGCAGTACGCAGCAAACAATCGCCCAATACCCGTGTAATTACCGCTAGTGTCTGTGGGCATGGCGTGGTCACTGCAAATTACCGATGCGAAAACCCCATTCGCAGGACGTGTCCCCATTTCGAAGCCATAAACGTGTACACCTTCATTACACCCATTTCAATAATCTCACGGATAATCAACGCTCGGTAAAAGCACGATTATCAGAGGTTCTCTCGCACTCTGTCTGTGTGCGGTGCGGCCAGCCAACATTCAAACACCTTCGCATTCTACGGTCTTTTGGTTGCATTTTCCCCCCCGTTGCTGATGTCCTTATCTAATGGCACACCCCAGAACACCATCTGATGGGGCAGTGCATGTGTCGAACGACAAGTAGAAGCTGCTAGTTCGGCCAAGGATATAAAAAGCAGATAACACGTCCTGATTGTCCCCACCTGGGATGTCTGATGGTTTAGGAAGTTTGTGGTTTTTCCTCCCTATTTCGTTTTACTGCGTTTTTTGCGAATTTCCCGTAATGCCAATGAGCTTGTGGTGGTCGGAATGTGGAGTTCTATCGCTGCACAAATGAATCAATAACAGAACCGGTACAGGAATGAGTAGCAGCATAGAGGTGATTTTTTTAAATATTTTCCATAGCTTACCTAATTAAAAATTCCACACTAAAGCGCCTGAAAGTATCATAATTTTTCATTATATACTGAATACACAAATTTATTCCATGTCATGTTAACAAACAGAAACGAACAGATTTTTTGTTTTGTTTGCTCTTTATTGTCGGTATGTAATGCCCGCATACCCTACATTAGATACTTTTTGTTTGTTAACAGCTTTTCGCTTGTGCTTAGAACTGTCAGCACAAACAAATGGCAGCGGATTGTGTTGATTGTGCACCATATTAATCATTTGTGATTTGAAGCAGCGGATACACCTTTGCTGGTGCGCTCTTAGTTCGTTCTTTTTGTGCCGCCTCCTTATCTTCCAGCCTTGTTTATTATCATCAAAATTAATGATTCTTCGCACAGTTAATAATCGTAAAACGCCGAGGTTAAAATACTTACTCTAGAACTTCTGCCACAGTTTCCTTCCTGCGTGTGATGCGATGATGCTGCCAACATCCGATGGGAGGATGCGAATGGGGCAAACAAGGTGCTTCCCATCAAAAGTGGCTTTTATTTCCATTGCATCCGGTCGGCACTAGGTCGAATCTACATCCATTTCGCAAAAAGGCATTTTTATCGTACCATTTGTGGAGCCATTCCGGACACTAGGCATCTAGGCAGCCATTTCCATTACCCGTTTTGTGGGCGAGATTGACGAGTCCAAAGGCTAGCGAATCTGCCACGTTCTCCCATTCGCAAAAGTACTTTCGAGTACTAACCGAAATATTGTCCAAAAAATGATGCAATAAACATTTCGCAGTATGTTTGGAGAGGCATCCCGAGTGCAAGACATTCGGCAAAACCACAAGTACCTCTGCTTACCACGAATCGTAAATACATCCAGTGATGGATAGGAGAGTACAGCAGTCCGTCTATCTCCGGATTACGTTATGAACAGAGCTTCTTTTTTCTTACATTTTATTGCTATTGTACTGCACAGGACCTTTAGCAAACGAATTCCAGAAAAACATATTTTTAACAGATTCCCATCTGTGCACCAGGAAAAAAAGCTTTCATTTTATACATGCCCCTACAACAATTCTGCAGAAAGGATTCAACCTCTAATAGTTTGCCGAATGTGGTTTAAAATATCTGCCATATCACGCGATCATAAATTGTACGACTAATTTCATTTCAGCCCCTGCTCCTACTCCCGGCAAAATATGTTTCAAAATTATTCCTTCAATATTTTATTGCCTGATGCATGGTACGAATAAAAAATCCAGACCACGTAAGAATAACAAAAAGCAACCAGCACTAAATGATGGCACACAGAAAGTCACGTGCACTCGGGCGAAGCTCTCGAAGCATATGACGCCATCCTTGCCGTTTCTTCCGGTACTGTGGGCCCAGTGCATCATCAATCACCCGTGCTCCCGGTGCCGCATTGTCCAAAAGAGGAATTTGCATCGTTTATTTCATCTCGCCAAAAGGAAAGTTTCCTTCCCGTTTCCCCGTCAACGCCCACGACGTCCGTCGCGATAGCACGTTGCATTTCGCCGGTCGATGTTGCAATATCCACCACTAGATCCGCGAAAGATTCAAGTGCATCTAGCGGCCTGCCGGAAAGGCCACCGGTACGGGTGCTTTTCTCACTGCTGGCGAACGATCATTGGAAGACGACATGATGTTGCAATAGTTTGGCAGGAAGCACGGTGCATCTTTTTTGCTTCCCTTCAACGACAATGCCTCCTATCCACCATTCCATCACACACCCCATCACTGAGCCACCGAACCGCTTCAAAGAGCGTGCTTCTACTCACGAACGTTGGCTTTCGAGGCACGGTGAACATGGCATTGGATATTCAAGCTTAGCATCCCGAGCGCGAAAAAAAACTCGTCTCATAGCGGCCGGTTCGGGCAGCGGCAACAGTCCCTGAAGAAAATGCAACAGGATGAGGAGGAAATATTGCAACGAAAGGTCACACATCGGCCACTGCCCGTTTCCCCTTGTTTCTGTCTTTCTTTTGCTCACGTTCTCACTATCTGCGTCTCTCTTTCTAACTTTCTGTCGCTGACGGAGCTTCACAGCAAGCGCGCGACATCCCGTATCGCGAAATTCTTGCCGTCTTCTCATCCGTCGGCCTGTTTTGGAGGGCTCCAAACTTTCACTTTTTCGCGAGACAGAAATTGTTTAACCAATCCTCCTAGATACCGCTTCCAACCAGTGACTTAAGTGATTATTCCGATTGGACTTTTTAATCTAAGTAGAAAACAAAATCAAACCAGACTTCTGCAAATCTCCATTCATTGTTAACTCTCACCCGTTTTTCGTAATATTGCAGCACTGTTTTGCTGCTGGACATTATCCGATGGTGAATCTGTTACACGCATCGCTCAATGGCTGCACATTGGTTGTATTCTTCATGTGTCGTGCGAACGATGAGCTTTCTACAAACAAGGACTCAAACCATGCCCATAGCTATGCGGATGTCGTGAAGAAGAGCAACCAGCATAACTGGCAACTGCAGTTTATGTTTATTGGCTCTCTTAGCAGACTATTAAAGCCTCATGACTTGGTCGCAGATGTTTGGAGGCCGCCGTCTGTGTCAAGGCGGCAATGGATGCGTGGTGTGGCGTAACGTAACGAAGCGACGGCAGAGCAGGAAGCCGTTGAAGATGAAATAATGTTGCTGCTCTGTGGCTATGTACCGGGCTGTGGCTTAATGCTTCTCGATTTCAACGTTTCGATTGAATTACCTCGTCGTTACGACGGAACCGGCTAAGATAAAACCCGACCAAAGATCTCATCAAGCAAAACAGCGATATGGGTCGTCATGAGCTTCCGGAACCGTCTGCTGCCAAAACCGTCTACTGGCCAGTGGAAACTTCCACTGCCGCGATGAACATTGACCTCGAGCGTTTATTCGAACATTGAGTCGACTGCTCAACACGAGCTTCTCCAGTGTATGCACGTCAAGCACGTTGCTCGTAGCTTCCAGCTGAACTTGATTAAATTTGCAATGTCACCATGTCCTCGGATAGATTTTCATTTCCCAACCGAAACAGACGAGCTTCCACGAGTAAACTCTCTACCATTCTCACCAACGGTCACACTGTTAAAAACATTGCAGTGAACAAGTGGCGCATTCTGACAGTTAATTGTATTCACACTATGAATAAATCATGCCAAATGTCTTCTCTTCAGGTGGAAAGTCGTTCCTCGCAGACAGTTATTCTTTTGATGTTGAATGCTTATTACATTAGGAAGTGGCTCTTCGGCACTTTCTATTCGCTTTACATACAGTGCAACTGTTGCATGAACATTTAGTCGCCTGAGCAAATATTTCATGGTACGTAAAATGAGCACAGAGCAGAGGAGAACAAATTCGGGAAGCAATTTAAACTAAACGGTAACACACATTACGTTACAGAAAGCTGTCTGCACAGTTCTTGCAGAACTGCTACTCACTACGCTCCGTCTATGAGAAAGCTGAGGATGGTAAGCTTTCGGGATGGCTGCAACAAACGTTTCAGGAACGTTCTAAGCTTAAAATAGCGTACTGCTCAGATTACCACTGCACTAATCTCAATTTTTCATCATCTCGTTGAAATTAATGATGGAAATTTATCAGAACTATGATGAACATGAGCAAGAACTGATGCAAGAATCGAAGTCAAAGAAAGACAACTTCGATGCATCGAAGGCTTAGGATGATTCTCTACCTGTTGCTTTGATACTAACAACATTCTTTTTCTTAACTCATCACATGCCCTAGAGTAGTGAGTTGTAGTACTGAGCTTGACTTCAAAACTATTCTTTTTTCTAGCATCAGGAAGTGGCATCCGAAACCCCATGCTCATGCAGGAAATATTCAGATGCTATGCTGATTGCATTGTATTCCGAAAAGCCATGTAAATTAATCAACTAACCTCACGTCCTTAAAAGATTCACAAAAAACTGTACGTAAATATGTCATTATCAACCCTAACCTCATCAGGAGTTTGATAGAAGAAAAATGGCAAATCGTCTCGTACGTTGCCCTCGGGTAATGATTCAGATTGGTCAGTGAACATTAGCTAAGTAGCGCTGGACCAGCCGTTGATGCTGTTGCTTCCCTCGATAATGATGTTGATCTTCGCCCCTGCAAATGGTCAACACTAACAAACCCTGCCTTACACAGCAACCGCAGTACATCCTCCGCCCAGCTGAGCAACGATGCTGCAGCTTCGCTGGGAGATGGAAACGAGCTGAAATATGGCCCGTTTATGAAAATGGACCATGGTTGAATATATTCCTTGCTTATGTTTGCATACGAAATTGTTCAACTATCTGAACCATATTTACTATGCGGAATGGTATGCAGCGGTGTGAGCCATGTTGGAGGTAGAAGAGTGACGAAATGCTTTCCAACAGACCGGCAAACAGGGAAATGTAAGCCAAGGTTCCTTGGTTCGGGTCGAGGTGGTTAGCTTTGTTTAGCTATGCACCGGATACGGGAACGCCACCGAGGTGTACTACTAGCTGCATGGGCTAGACGGCCAAGCAATCAGGCATGGGAGGTAACATCTGTAGCACTGGCGAGAGGACCGACGAGGAACGATGAATTTGTGGCTAGTAACGTAGTCTATCGCATGTTCAGAGCATGCCAAAAACCGTATGCTGTAAAAATGCATCATCCTTGCTCACGGGAGACGATGGCTACTCTTACAAATAAGCGGTAAATAGGTAAATTTTATGGTCATTTTGGTTTCCAGCACGTATGCTTCAATGGAAAAAGGTACTATGGGTGCCAACACCAACAATGTGAACAGCCAGATGATGGTTCGAAGATCCTGCCAATTCGTCTTTATGTTCATCATTGCATGGTAAAGTCTTCAATTCACTGGAAGGCTTTCATTTTTGGCATTACTCTAAATTCAATTTCTAACGTCATTGTAGCCATTTTCCTTTGTCGGAACTCACTTAGAGATTGTTCTCCTTTTGCTCAACCAAGCGTGGTAAATCTATTTATTTTATAATTATATACGATCTGCAAATCAATCAATATAGACGAACCATGCCCAGGATGTTGTTAAATCCATTCAAAACAATTAGCTAAAACATCAATGATAACAACGGTTTACCATGCTTCTGCATGCTAATTAGTCCTGCAATTATCGAATAATCATAATCATCCCTAATGTCTTGCGTGAAAGGGCTTATCGCTTCATGCAATAGATAATTATTATAATGCACACAGTGCCATAGGTAAAATAATTTCAAATTTCACAACAACACCCTTTGCCACCAACTTCTTGATGATGTATTTCCTTGCGGAGGACATTCAAGCTGGGCGTGAATAACAGGATTCAATACATACAAGCGTTTACAGTATGTTTAAACGATATATATGTACATACCAGGTATTATATACAGGTATTTCATCGGTCTCAGATTTCCTCAGCTGCACAACGTTGGTACTGGCACGTGATAGCGATCCTCCATTGATCCCATTATCGGTTCTGCTCGATTTTGTAACCTTTGCAGGGAGGTAATTTCACTACCCCCGGCAATGTTCGATGCGTTCAATATCGACCAACATCAGCAAGGTGCCATGTTGGTTACGGATCGCATGCAAAACGTCAACCGTCACATAAATCACCTTCCGTTCCAATAAGTTGTACCCTGGGGAAACATCGAAACCGAAAGGCATCGGTTTTTCTCGGGTCGTGCAGTGGCCGTGGCTGAAGGGTGTCAGTTTCAAAGGATATCCATGCCCGGATACAACCCTTCAATGGTTCCCTCCCTTCGGGCCGCTTCAATCCGCACCGGAGCTTAACCAAGGGGGACGTAATTCAAAATTTATTGCCACCTCTTTGCCGCTCGCTTTGTTCACCACAATCGCATTACATGGAGACACCATTGCAACCGACGACGACGAGTTGCTTGAGCTCCCTGCCTCCTGTGTCCACGTCCGCTGAGCAGTGATCCTTTCCCCGAAGGACCAGTCGAAATGTCATCTGAAAAGTCCCAAAACGTACCCGTAAGGTAGAACGTTCTTTCTCACACATGAGCAAACGTAATGCCGTCTGTAACTGCACTGCTCATTGTAAAACAATGTTCGACATCATCCTACCACTAGAAGCGATGCCGCCGTGGTCAACATCATCAATATGAGCTACATGCAAGCGACGGAACTGCCCCAAGAGCAGCTGGGATGAATGAATTAGCATATTATTGACGATGCCGAGGGTGCTGCTGGCGTTGATGGATTGCCAGGCCGGTGCCACGTTTGCGGTGTTTGTTGCATTAAATTTACCACGCTACCTTGTGGAGAATGCATCCCTCAGACGACGGCAACGAAGGGCTTCGCGGCCCTTACAAAATATCCCTAAGGATACGAGGACACGGAATAATTTATTTCAATCACTGTCGCGTGGTTAATAACGCTTGGCTTCCACTTTCCCTTTTTCTTTTCAGAACATGTAGCCAATTTCATGGAAAATATGTCCGCTCCATTTCCTATGATCGAGTGTGAAATTGCAACAGCAACGCACACCAGCAAAAACTTGAATGAAGCCATCAAAAGATTAACTAATGGAAACGTTGCACGTCCATCATGGTGGATGGACGAATCCTATAAAGTCCAGTGGGATTTAACGTATTACACATCAAACGATTCATGAAGACGTCTGATTTTAAGAGAAAAGTAAAACATTTTTTATAA
Source organism: Anopheles maculipalpis (assembly GCF_943734695.1). NCBI lineage: Eukaryota > Metazoa > Arthropoda > Insecta > Diptera > Culicidae > Anopheles > Anopheles maculipalpis. Next base: position 547,509 of record NC_064871.1, read on the forward strand.
AAAAAACACTCCCCTAAGCTTGACCCCTTTGTGTGACCCATTTTATCCAAGTACAAAATTCATCACCTTCATTTGCTTAATTACTTATTTACTAGCAAATATATGGATTTTTCAGCAAACATTTGCCTAAAGAAATGTTGGGTTCGTGGCTTAGTGTCTCTTTTAATGACTTAATTTTCAGTTACTTCAATTCAACGTTTCGTTCGGAGAAATAAAAAATAAGCATTGGCTTTTACCATGATCCTTCGGTTCGATTTTCCTTGCCCATTTGAATGGCCAGCTCAAATCATCAATTATCGCTTACACCCACAATTTATTCATTAATCATTTCCGTCACCGATGATATCGGTGCTTTAATGTGACCCTTTTTGAATAATTAATTCTACCCATCGCTGACCACGGCTACCTATTGATGCCATCTGGTTCCGGGTGAGCGAGCATGACCGCTCAAGAGATCATTCTCCGGTGGCAAACTGACTGAGAAATAGTTCAGCTTTTCTGTCTCTTCTTTCGCGACTTTAGTGCTTCGTACAGCGATGCGCCGATTCTTCAAGGCAAATAACTTCATCGGAACGCTACGTTTCATGTACTACATTGCAAAAGTTTTCGGACTTATTTCGTTTACTGCATCGTTCGAGGTGGCCGCCATTCGGCGCAGTTTTAAGGACGTGCTCGTGTTTGTTGCGTTTATGTTTTTCAACAGTTTTCTAGTCTTTAAGTCGGGCATTCCCCCACAAAGGGACAGTCCTGCATACTTTAACTCTTCGCTCATCGAATTCATCCTCAGCTTGTTTCTCACGCTTCAGTTAGTTGCATTGCTCGGCATTCCGATAGCGAACTATGTCCAGGCCTACAAGTACCATAACATGATTGAACTCATCATGGAGGTGGACATGGGATTGGAGCGACTTGGCTGCGTACACGACTACAGCGCAGAGTATTTCCTGAGTACAATGTATATAATCATTTCGCTGGTTCTGCAGTTAAGTTGTCTTACGGGAACGGCCTTTACAAATCCTTTCCTGGTTGATTTTGATACCGGCACCAATTTCTCATCGCTGGTGAGTTTTGTCATGTGCAATTTAGTGTACATCATGACCAGCTGCTTTTGCTGTGTATCTCTTTGGGCAATGGTGCATCGGTATCACAAAATTAATGCTACCTTTTGGTAAGCGACATACGAAACTCTTATCAAATTATACCCGTTATACCTGACCACCGCTATTTTTACTTGCAGCTTGTACTTTCATACCGATGTGCAGTCGAAGAATCGGCTACTACCATTGTCCGAAAAGGAAACTATCAAATCCATCGCGATGCTGTACATGAAGCTCGGAAATGCTGTGCAAATATTCAATCGATGCTTCTTCATTCACATGTTCTACATCATTGCCAGTGCTTTTGGTCTTAATTTAGTATCCGTTTTTACCATTGCGCACGTATATTTAGCTGGCAACAACTATGATCACATCGATCCGATCATGATTTCTCAACTCTTTCTTAGCGCTTTCTTTATACTTATTATTCTACAAGTCATGTTTGCCGGGAACTTAATGCACAAAAAGGTAGCGAAATTTTGCACACTCTTTCCTGTATTGGCATATAATATTTGCATTTATTTACAGGCAAAGCAAACAGCAATATTACTACACAAAGCAGTAATCTACAATGATTGTAGCTCAATCATCATAGAGCAAGTAAGGTCAAACATTTTTCAAAATAATGTTACCATCACTGTAGCTGCTGCTATTCCCGTATGATTTTCAGCTTCGATCATTCTCCATCCAACTATCTCACGACATACCAAAAGCTTCTTGCTATTTCTATGACATTGACTGGAGTTTTCTACTTACGGTACGAACGACTAGTTTCCTCAATTTTCAAGCATTGATGTTTTCAATATATCACCCATATATCTTCTAGATGATTTCCTCGTTTGCTACATACCTCAACATACTTGTGCAATTCGACATCATGCAGTTACGAACCTCTAATTTAATGAATAATAGCTCTCTGATAGTGCTTTGAGATCAACATTTCGGCAAAGTAAAGGAATTAAAAACACACCAATCCGTTCATGCTTAAATTACAGCACGTGAAATGTGGAAGCTTTCGTTGCCTTGGAGCAATTAATAAGAGTTTTGCGCCTAAATGTATGCAACATGATGTCACATCCTAAAATCGGGCAAATCCTTCATTTCTTTCGATTTTCGTTTGAGAATCATTACGTTGCACCATATCAACCGACTAGTTTTATTTTTTACGCAAGTATTACCGCCTTTATTGGCATTATTTGGCTCATTTCCAGAAGAAGTTTCCCGGGAACGGAAATACCGGAAACAATTGCTCTGATTACAGCTGCATGAACAAAGGGATAGCGATATCCCAAAGGGACGATCGAAGTAGAAAAAATATTCTCACAATGAGTTTGTGGGAGCGAGTGTACCACATAAAAACCCATTATCATAACACAATTGCTGCATAATACAGTACAACACAGTGCAGTGATCATAGTAGAATGTGTGCAACTTCTACATTTGCGGAAAAATTGTCTGAAAAGAATTGGAATAAAGTGAAGCTTGATTAAAAGTTGAATATTTTGCATTCTGTATATTCGAAGTATTTCTTTCCGCCAAGAATGTAATATAAATTCAGAAGTCGCTATCATTCCGAACACCTTCAAACAATAGTTTATTGTTTATGTCAAAAAAATCATCCTCCTTTTCGTGCAATACCATCAACTTCTCCACTTCGAATCTTTTCCATCCCATATGATATCTTTTCTGAGAGTCATGTATCTTCCCAAACCCTGACCCAATATCTGCTCACACGCCAAGTCTGTTAGCACCTCAACTGGTCAGCTGAAAACTGACGGCCAATAATCAGCTCACGTACATCGGGCAGATAATTTTGCGTTCGACAGGCCGGTTCTTCTCCCCGGTAGCCATACATCTTTCGCCGTACCACAATGCCGCTTGATTTGCTTGTGTGTGATTACCTCGATAAGCAGCGTTCCCGCAACAAGCAACGTCCTTCCCATTTTGGAACCCGCCGGAAGATGGAAGCGATAGACCGATGGGAGTGCAACCGAGCCATGAATAATAGATGACGAACTATGAAAACAAGACCGGATGCGGTTTGACAGGGCCCGGTTTGGTAAAGCGCACTACCACTGCCGCAAGGGACAGGCTATAGGTAGGAAAGCCAATGGATCCTAGCGTCCGGTTTCTTGCTACGTGATAAATTTTCTTGTCGTTTTTGTCGGATTCGCATTCGTCCTGGCAGTTTCCTATTAACTTGGGCGGATTGCGTTGCGTCTGCGATACTTCTGGTTAAATGCGAAACTCTTCCTTCCACTAGATCAGAGGGATGTAACACTGTATAATGCTCATCCCAACCACGATGTACAGCCCATCGTCCGGTAGCATTTTGCACAAGATATATTTGATACTGTCACTCAGTGCACCGGGCACTTCTTATCCTTCACGAGTTTAGATGTAGCTTCCACAGCAGCGAAGCGTGATTTGTTCCGTGAGAGCAAGCAGGAAATCACATTTTAAAATCCTTCTTCGAGACATGTTGTGGCGTTTGCAGGCAAGGATTTATTTTTTTTTGGACGTTGCAAACTTTTCAATTTTCATCTCTCCCGTCTCGGCTGCAGGATGGTGCACCAACCGTTACTAATGTTTTGGTGAACAGCTAAATGATGGATGCATTGGTTTTTACAAGCATTAATCTTCTGTGGCATCAGCAAATCCCTATCACAGTGACTGTTAACATTTATAAATGGCATCTAGACTTTTTGAAGCACACGAACTTACACAAAAGAATAAAACGTCATAGATTTGCTTCTTGTGACAAGTTCTGGGTAATTTTATGTAGCTGTTTTACACTTTATTGGCTATGATTGACAAATCAAATTGAACAAGAATGATAACATGCATAAAGAGTGAAGCTGCCACCTGCAATTTTAAATTTATACAGTTTAAATACATATACAGCACACGTAGAAGCGAGATATGCTTACCGCAATTAAAAATGGCCACTCAAAGTCAAACAGTAAACAGGACACTTTCGGTGTGTTGCATCGTAATTGATGTGAAAGGAATTTAAGTTGCCTAAGTACCGTCTGCTCGTAACAACCATAGCAGATGGCTTTATGAACGAAAATTGCAGTTCTTTTGCACTGTTGAAATTTATGACAAACCCATGTGACGGAGCTTCGAAATGTTTTAATACAGTTATCGCTTACCTGCTGTGTTGTTAAACTACCCGCCACGACAACTTGTACGATGAATGATAAGTAGATACAACCGTACACCATGTTGTTGATGGACACTTGATGCGTTTCATCCACTTCCGGGTGCGATAATTTATGAATAATACCGAAAATTGAAAAAAGTGTGTAACCGAACGCGGACGCCATCATTAAAAGTATTTGAAGCGCAAAGCAAAAGTTAAAGTCAATTATGGCATCACCAAGTTTTTCATGCATGTCTCCCAACCGGCGCACGGTATCAACAGTTGATGTCGCTTTTTGCAGGTTCGTTTTGTGTGGATCATCCACTAGTGAAGTTGGAAATTGTTTGCTGAAATATACAAGACTCTGTAGCGTCTGTTATAGAGTACAGTGCAAGTGCAGTCAATCTTCTCACCATACTAATTTGTTCAGACTACGAAATCGCATATAAATTGTAGTGAGCGTCATGCAAATGTACGATCCAAAGATTGTGAATACAAGCGACGATCGAAGAAAAACCACTATTTCCATTGCACTAAACTGTTGCGATGTTGGATCACACGAAACAAAGAAGGTGGACAACATCAACAAAATATTTGTAACTATCGGAACTGTCATATAAATGCAGCTAAGAAGATGATTCATCTGATGGTTCAATGGAAAACCGAAACTCATCAGAGCATTGTCCACATGGTGCAGGGTCTCAAACATTCCAAACATTCGACGCACAACGAGTCGGTTGCATATCGAAATGCTCAGTGAGATGATAATGCCCAAATTGACGGAACTATAGATGCCCACGTTCAGCAGAATCGAATCGGAGAAGCTGTACGTCCTTTGGGTTGATATGGTTAGTGCGTACAGGTCCATTAGGATGGCCACCACCAGCAACACCTGGTCGTATGAACTTTTGCTTATTACATGCTGGCGAAAGTCGATGGTGTGTGTGAAAATCCCTATAGCCTTCCCAGCACGATAAACTGGCCTAACAGAGTCGAACACTGAGTTCGATGCAAACCACTTCATTTCTAGCAGGACTCGTTTGTGAACAGGTAGCCCAGGCCATTTATACATTCTCTGCAACTTCACATATTGCTTTATTTATACTCAGCTCCACACAATTATTCATGGATTTATAAATCTTTTGCTTTTGTTAAAATTTGATAGCTCCAGCTACTTCGCCCGTATCGATGCATCAAACTGCAACAGAATTACCAGATATGACACCAACACGACAACCGCCTGTTAAAAAAAACGAAGCATTAGTCATTATTTTGTTTCTTAGATCTTATTTATTATGAAATGACGCACCTGAAATATCAACGGCCAGTCCATTATCATTTGTCGTGATCCGATAACAGCAGATCGATTACGAACCTGTCGCGAGAATACCATCAGAGATCGAATAGTTTCACCGTTGGTTTCATTATGCATGGCCTTGTGTATCAGTACGCCAGTGTGCTTACTCTGCAAAGAATTCCATTAGCAACATTAAATTCTACCAGCGACAGTAAAACGTCTTTAAACAAAAAAAAACTAAGAAAGGATAGTTTGCCACAGAGAAAGGTGTAAGATTTCACTATCCAATCTATCAGAAATATAAAGACAAGTCATTGACAAGTCTTGTATATACTGAACAATACTGAACTGAGTTTGAATAGTTAGGCAGATAAACTTTTTTTTTAATAATCATGAACTCGTTTAACATTTCAAACACCCAAGCCGTGTAGGCAAAGCACGTGTGTGGTTAGAAATTCATAATATTCACTAAATGCCTCACCTCCTTGGAAGCTCTTCGAGCCATATTGCTGATCAGCATGAACATCATTGCGTAGTACGAGCTGCCACAAAGATTGAACACCGTAAACATGCGCGTGCGAAGATCATTGCTCGCGTGAACTTTAATCAACGCAAATATGTGAAACGTACATAACAGCATCAACAATAGCAAGTTCCCCAAAAGCAGATCCCCAAACACTCCATTCAATTGGTCCGTTATTTCGTTCTGCTGATGGTAGAGATCGGATAGTTTGTACACGAATCTGAGCCGTTCATGCACCGGCCCATTGCGGTATTTGGTTTCGTTCAACCAACGTCCATCCCGTTCGCCGTTAGAGGTGTCAAACCGTAGCTTCAAAACATCGTTCAAATGCTCGAATCGGCACGACAAGAAAAATACGAAACAATAATATCGAAACACAATCGTAACATAAACTACGTTGAAGTACAGCTGGGCAAAGACCATTCGCGACCAAACTATTGCATCTTCAACGCACAGTACAGTGCTAATGTTATAGGTAAAGAGTAAAGAAAGATGAAGCACCAGGCACATGCCAAAATGTGTAAGGATATATTTTCTGTGCGTTGCATAATCGATAGGATGTTTCATCAGCTGAAACTAACATCAGAGTCGGTTAGATTGCACCCAAATGTTGTGCACCTGTTTTCCGTATAAATGGTTACCTTCAGATCCAAGTCATGAATTTGTTGCAACAGACGTACGATCGACCTCCAATTCCAAGCTAGAAGCAAGAGCTCACAAGATGTTGCTAACACACCACCCACCAACAGCGTTCGAATGCCGTGCGTTACAATGATGGATCCATTATTGACCATGTCATACGGAATAGTGTAATGTATGACTGCAACAACCACTAGCAGCAAGTTGAGCACTATAAAGTAGATCAACTTTACTGTACTAAGCTTAACGTTTCTCTTCACTGGATGTCCATCAAATTGGTAAACGTTTATCCCGAAAATGTTACTCATCATTTCGCTATACTTCATCACATCGAACACGTTGTTAGGTTGCGCCAGAAACCAACTGCTTACGCTTTGACCCATGATGTCCAATGCACTAGAAACCGTATTTCGGTACTACTCCTGCTTATAAACTAACTGACTGCAGGCTTATCGTTAATGGCATTTTAATCACACGCAACCACAGAACACTTTGAGCTTCAGCCCGGTTCCAAAATCCCTTATAAACCAACTGATTTGGATCTCGCCATCAGTCCTCTTCTGTACATCACAATGAACGTGGCAGGATTAGTTAACCGTCGAAAGTACACCATGCGCTGGTGGCCCGCGGTCAACGATCACATTGAATCGCTTTCGCCTATCTGGAACACATCCAAAATATTTGGTGCTATCATGCTTCCTTTAAACCCTCCAACCGACAAACCGACCATCCTTGAGCTGTTTTCGGCAAGCGCATTAACCGCACTGCGGATCTACATGATTTACGTCATTTTTACGACTGAGTCATGGGACTTGCTGTTCACCTCAAGCTCGCAGTACATCGAGAAAGGTTTGGATATTTTGCTCAAGATTCCAATTGCCCTAGTGGTATTCATTCCTTGGATAATTTTGATGCGCAAACCCCAAATCGCTTCTTTGTCGCGCGATCTTGCAGTTTTCGATAAGCTGGTAAGTGTGGCTAGGATTGAAAGATTCCATTTTACTTATCTTGAATATTGGATTTGTTTCCCTCTCCTGACAGATGGCAAAGTGCAATTATCCACATAACTATCAGTTGTTACACATAATTGCAGCATTTTTTGCTGCGACCAACGTCCTCATTCCACTGATAATCTTAGCAGCATTACGAGGTTTTGACTTCTGGGCTGATCATTTCCTGGTGCTCGGATTCGTTGGATATTCCTGGTCGGGAGGTTTGCTGTTTAACACTACGTTCAATATACTGCTGTTTCACATTTTGTACCGCATTGAGGTTGTTAATGATTTACTAAGGTGAGGTTTTGAAATAATAACTTTATTTTCCTAGTTCATTTGTAATTCTGGTGCTTAAGCATCCCGCTAGCTTTAATTAAAAATATTTTAACGCCTGTATTAACCATACTCGGGTTGTTTTTCCCTTTTCAGAGATCTTTTGCAAACCAATTGTTCTCAAAATAGTGTAGTGGAAACTTTAGAGAAGATCAAAACGATCACGCGTATGCACGATAAACTCGGCGATATTGCGAACAATTGTGCAAAGTGTTTCGCTATCTCGGTATGAATTACGCTTTGCTAAATGTATAAACTAGAAGGACTTACCGTACTGAACTATTACCTCGATTTTACAGATTGTCTTAACAATGTTGCACGTGCTAATTTCGGAGATTCTTACTATCTTCGCATTTGTTCGCGCCTTGTTCTACCATCACGATGTGGACGAATTACAAGATTGCATATTTTACATACTTGGTACCACGAGTTATTGCACGATGCCGATAGCAACCATCTGGATAGCAGGAGACATGAAGAAACGAACCGTCGTCACCTCAAAGCTGATTCATCGCATCATCAACACAACGAATGTGGTGGAAATCGAGGATCTTCTTCAGCAATTTTCGGAACAAATGAACCACCGTTCACCAAGTATTGACTTTCGATTGTTTGACGTTGGTTGGCCATTGCTGGTGAAGGTAAGCATTGGAGTATTGCATTAAATTAAATCCCCCGTTATTTATGAAACTGGAACACTTACATACAGGCTTGCAGTGAAGCTGCTACATATTTGATTATTATGATACAGTTCGATACAAAACAGTAAAACTTCTGCATCGTCCTGTACTCCCGCTTCAAAACCATCGATTGCCTGGCGTATGAAGCGCGTTCATTTTAGTAAACATCGTACAACAGCCAACGATTGTATCAGCTTCAATGGCAGTCATGTACTTTTATTAGCACAGCAATAAAGGGAAAATGGTTCGCATCGCACAACAACATTGTAATGTTTTGTATCATAAAAATATTCAACCATTGTTCAACACACTGGTAAGCTCCAAACACCATCATAAATTCTGCGCGCCACCATTTCAAATACATGTACCGGCTACAATCATGTTCAAAACTCAGTATCGGTTTCAGTGTCAAAACTAATCAAATTAGTATCAAATCCCATGCAGACCGTATCTGTATGCCATCAAATTTTCCACCGAAAAGTAAATGTTAAATCAAATTAAAGCTTCAAAATATATTCGCCTCGATAGGTCAGCTTACAACCCAGGCACATCCCAAAAAGGGAATTCAATTATCGACCATAACTGTAATTTGTATTTACCGTCCGAATTGATCGGGGCATATAATCTTGTTACATTATATCCAAGTTTACGCTTGACAATCCTTCTGTGTACACACCGGAAGAACCACGATGAAGATTAATTCACAGCGAATTGTCAATGCTTTTAATTTGCCAAACAGGTGATATCGCCAGTTCGTATGAATTGGTCCAACAACGCAACAGATGCTCTCGGCTATCGACAAGCGTCGGAAATAAAGAGATTTTATTTATCAATTAATGAATGTAGTTTTTTTTTTTTTCGCAAACATTCACACACTCAATGCCGTTAATTAATGAGATGCAATTAAGCCACCATCGCGCCGAATGAGGGATAAAGGAATGTACAGCTGTTTGAATGGGAAAGAATCCGAATGATAAACGGTATAAAATGTCACCAAATCATTTAATACTTCAGTCACCTAATTAATTTCGTCATTTATGATGAAATCTCGTAGCCAGCACCACTGCCCCTGAGCGAAAAGGTGCATTTCGACGCCTGCTGCTGTTGCTGTGACTTCTTGCTTCAATTGACTGCTTCATCATTCATGACGCAGGCACATTTCTGTCGTACGATGAGTCGCTGGAAATTTTGTCAAACTGTAACAGTATGACAAGATAGGTAACGACTATCCCGAACAACTGAAACAAAATCAAAAATTAGACAAGAAAAACTTACAAGAAGCAACGTTGACCAACTTACACTAAACAACGTTTTCCAATTATATTCATAAAACATGCATCGTAGTTTGGGCGGACGTAAAAGAACTTGCTGAGAGAAACAGATTAGCTTCCGCCTGGTGGGTAAATCGTCTTCTCGATGCAGAGCTTCATGCAACAAATCCGCAATAGCAATACCCATATTTTTCACACCCATTCCCGAGAAGAATATCAGTCCAACCATAATGATGTAAAACACCCAAGCTGATAATAGAATCAACGTCAACCGCGACTCTTGCATACTTCCAACGTAATAACTGTAAGAACTGGCATATATCACAAAGATGCTAAACATTGCTACACCACTGATTAATGCAACGATCTGATTCGAATAGATTCGATTGGCTCGTTCAATAACGTGCGCCAACGTGGCGAAATCTTCAGCAAGATCAGCAATGACATCGATCGGCTCCACCCGTCGTCCCCAGCGATGCCTTTGCTCGATCCACCAAGACCCAGCGTCCAAATGTTTCTTCAGGCAGCCTTTTATCGCTTCCAGCCGATAGGTAATCAATCGAGCAGCAGATACAAAATGAAAATTCACTATCATAAACTGAACACCAGTGACGACGTAGGAAAAAGCATTGATCGCATGATTTCGGATCGAAAATTCAGAAAAAAAGGTCATCACAAGCGAAAACACCGTCCCACTCGCAATGAGTCCAATCAGCATGATTAGAATCCGCATCAGCACCACATATTGTCGCCTGTGGTTCAGTTTGTAGCTCTTCCGCTGCAACGACCGATCCACCTTAAACAATTCGGCTATGATTGTGCAGGTTAAATTGCGTCTCAGGAAGTTATCGAGAGCCAGCAATATCATGAAGATAGCTCCCAATGGGAATAAAAAACTGAGCCCCATGTCCATTACGACTGATCCCGTCAATCGAGATAATCGTTGGTTGGTTATATTTATGTACACACAAAAACAATTCACCAACAAGTTCATCAACAGCGCTACATACTCGGCACGGCTAACTTTCACCTGCACATACGGCGGAACGCCTACAATCAGAAATGCAGTTTGCCCAAACACTTTCGAACATGCTAGCAGAGGTTGCAACACATCGTAGATGTTTTGTGGATTTCTGTATCTCAAACACATGCTGCAGATACGAATGACGACCATTGACTAACCACTGACCTTTGAATCCCAAGCACTTACTTTGGCTTAGGGGAAAACGGATAACACACATAGATAAGTCATTAAATGCCTCTACCGTAGGGTCTAGCAACATTCACATTACACAATCCAATAATATGGTAATCAACCAAACAAAGTGTTTCTACACATTCAACCCATCTTTTCATTAACACTTAAACATACACTTCATATCACGTTTGCGTTGATCATCGTGTGGCATGTGACGTAAAATTGTTCGCTTATCGCCTAATCGATAGCCCTCCTCAATGGGTCGGGATGGGCTGAAACTACGGCACAACACAACAACCAGGAATTGTAATGTCCCCTCGAGACTCTTCCATGGTGATAACGCGTTGTACACGAGCCTTGTCCGAGTGTTGGTGTACACACGAAACGGACTGACCTCTGCCACTGCCGGGATGCTGATCCCATAGGAAATACTGATAGCGTTCGAATCAACCGATTGCCAAGCAGCGTTCCACCCGGATGGATTGAGCGCGTCTTTATTTGTGCATAACAAGTGAAAGTGACACGTTCTCCCATTCTGCGAGACCCGTTCTAGAATGCAAAGTTCCATTCCTCGCCATTTGGTGCGATCCTGGTGTAGACGAGTTTCGTTGCCAAATCGAACTACCCTCGTGCGACACTTTGCTTCAGATAAAACGCCAAATCGAACAGCTCTGTACGAGTTTCATCAAAAGCATGGTGGCAAACTAGTGGACTTTGCTGGGTACTGGTTGCCAGTACAGTACGCCGATCAGAGCATCATCAAGTCTCATCTCTACACACGGGAATATGGCTCCATCTTTGACGTTTCGCACATGCTGCAAACCTATCTGAGAGGTAAAACAGATTACCACTGGTGCTTCTGTAAGAGTGTGTAATATAATGATTGCTTTGGCTCTTTTCTTTAAGGCAAGGATGTCATCACTTGCTTTGAATCCATCTGCACAGCCGACATCAAGGGCTTGCGCAATGGGACGGGCACGCTCACAGTTTTCCCCAACGCTTCCGGAGGCATTCTGGATGATCTGATCGTCAACCGAGTGGCCGACGACATCCTGTACGTCGTATCGAACGCGTCGAGAAAAGACGTCGACATGGCGAACATATCCGATGCGGTTGCTGCATTCAAGGCAAAAGGCAAAGATGTTTCGGTGGAGTTTCTCTCCTCCGACGATCAGTCACTGCTAGCTGTTCAGGGACCGAACGCTGTCGCAACACTACAGAAGCTCTGCACCAAAGACCTTTCCCGATTGTACTTTATGAACACCACCACCGACTCTATTGCCGGTGTTGACGGCTGTCGGATAACGCGATGTGGCTACACCGGTGAAGATGGTGTAGAAATCTCGATTCCATCAGCCAAAGCCACAGATATTACCACTGCCCTGCTCGATCCAAGCATTGGAAAGCTAAAGCTAGCCGGTCTAGGTGCACGCGACTCACTACGCATTGAGGCAGGCCTTTGCTTGTATGGAAACGACATAGACGAAAGCACCACGCCTGTCGAAGCGAATTTACTCTGGCTGGTAGCAAAAGCTCGGCGCGTTGAAAACAACTTTCCGGGATCAGACAAAATCAACTCGCAAATAAAGAATGGCGTCACTCGTCGACGGGTGGGCTTTAAGATGGATTCTGGCGCTGCTCCGGCCCGACAGCATGTGGATATCTACAACAATGAGCAGCAGAAGGTTGGAGAAATTACCAGCGGTTGTCCGAGTCCGTGTTTGCAGCAAAACGTCGCGATGGGATACATTCGTGAGGAATATAAAAAACCGGGAACCGAAATTTCTCTTAAGGTGCGCGATAAGCACTATCACAGTACTGTTTCGAAGATGCCATTCGTAGCGACACATTACTACCAGGCGCCCAAATAAAATTACCAACATGTGCGATACCAGTGAGAACCAGTTAAGAACGAGAATGAGAGAAAATAAACACGATACAAAATTAAGACTGGGATATTATCCTGGAGATTTTTAATTGATGCGTTTTTGTAGAGGATTTCATCCACAGGCCTAACTCGACACACTAGCAACACTACGATCAAACTGGATCAGTATAATGAGGTACGAGATGATAGAACCAAGCATCTGGAAAATGTTCAAAACTCTATCAAACTATGTCACTACGCTTTCCAAACAAATCGATTTCTTACGGAAAATGCCAGCTTCCAGTTCAGCTCTTGAGGCCCTAGATGAAGGGTAACACTAGTACCGTTCATTTCATCTGCGTTTACCATTACTATCCTTTCGAAGCTGACGCTGTAATGGTTTGTAAAACGATGGAAGGATTTAATCAGCATTGCAACCTGTTGAGTAAAGCATAACACAATTATTACTTTGCACAAACCGTCAGAAAGCTCCATAATACCTCACGCTTTATTTGAGCCGAGAGAAATATCAACACAAGGTAGCACAACAAGTACATGATGCTTGATAATGCCATCGTAATAATCAGGTTCTGCATTTCGTAATTCGATGTCATGAACGAACGATACATTGCAAACAATGCCAGCGTAGGAGATGGAATGTTCGATACGGTCATGCTTAACAACTGCACCGAGTAAGCTTTGTGAATGAGACCCATCGCCTCTCGCAGTATCTGATACAGCTCTATCACGGTACAGAACAAGCCGGAATCGGTAAGCCGTCGATATTGATTGACAGTTGCTATTTCGCTCACCAGCATCAATGAAGGTTGCCATGGGAGAAAATTTACCTCAAAAAAGCGACGCAAATGATAGAACCTATGGCTGGCCATATACAACACAATCACTATTTGACACAGCATCGAAACAATCACCATCACGAAAATGGTTAACTGCGTTATGGTGACCACCTGCAGTACAGTGTTCGAATAGTTGGTGTAGATTGCAAATACAAATCCCGTAATGAATGTAATAACACCTAAGAAACACACACTCGTCCATACCATGATCACCAGCTTCTGTATGCGTTGATCAACGGTGGCACTGAGCAAGATCATGTGTCTGTCAAATTTATCGAAGCATTCTAAAATGGCCCAAATTCGCTTCCCAACTATTGCATTGCTAATCGAAATCACAACAGCAAACACACCGGATATCCTTATCAACATGCTCGTTCCTTGGTGTAGATAGGTGGCGTCGTTTTCGCCTAATTCCTGCTGAGCAAAGTATCCTCCAACCACGAGCGATATTAAACATAACAGCTGAGCTACGAAGCAGGAAAAACTCCTCCAAGATGTGTACAGCTGGCCAGTGTTTCGGTCTCGCCACACGAAAAGCTCGCCACAAGCTTGCAACGTTTTCAAATGCAAATTAACAACGTCGTAAAGGTCCCTGTGGGCCAGTACGAACTGTGAAAAATTTCCCTGTTTGACCATTAGACAAAGGGTTTCACTTAAGTTTGATCGATTCAGCTGGCAACTTCCAATTCTACGCTGTGAGGGTTTTTGATGAACAAACTCATAAACTTTCCCTTAGTATAAGCCAATATCAATATCCACAAATGCTTTCCGCGGAACCTACGACGCTACTGTCATGCAAGCTGCCAATGCATAATTTATGATTCAACACACCAAATTAATGTAGCGTGAAATTTATTGTCTTAATTAAAATGAATCCCAACCATCGAAATAACCACGGGCGGGTTTCGTGATCGATAAGCCGTGTCACGATATACCTGCGTGATAGCATATCAAGATACTCGTTTAAGATTAGGGTTGACACGGACACTTCAATCCTATATCAAATTTATAAACCATACATATTGGAATATACATTCGACAATCAAGCGCTAATGCTTATGCTGACCGTAACATGAAGTATGGTCCTTTTTTCCATTGTTCTTGGACAATCAACAGAACGAGATGATTGAGCTGATAATTTGAGGTCATTTTCGCAATGAAAAAAAAAATCATGTCGGTATTTAAAGTTCACATCAGCGTGAACTATTTGTCTTGCTTGTTTCGTTAATTAAAATGGCTCACCTAACAAACCATACCAATGGGGAGTCGAAAGTGTTGTAATAAGATGATTTACGAAGAATCTTATTCATCGCTGGTGTGGTAGGCCTACGGTGTAGGGAAGGCTAAACGACCATCGAAAGGGTTAGATTAATTCCAAACGATTACAAGCAAACGGTACCGGATTTCTCAGTCAACTTCTGGTAATTGATTCCGAAGGTCGTAAATCGTTTCTCGCCGGGTTGACAGAGTGCGTGGTGGAGCGGTTTAAAATGTGGCAAGCAATCACGGCTGCCTTCCGTCAAGTGGAGGATTGAATCTCCCTTAATTGCTTTTGTTTGAAGTTGAATGAGACTGCAGGGAGATAGATTTTACCGGCCGCGGTTCCCTAGTCTGACTCTGTATCTAGGGATCCGGCGCTATGTACAATACACATGCTGCCCGCCCCACACACTTACTAACTGGCGATGTGGGATCCTTGCCGACATGTAGGGCGGCTCGTGGTGAAAATAATCGTAATTTCTCACTCATTATCTGAAGGGCAAGCCAATTCATCCGTCGCCATCTCCTCGGTTTACATTGCTGTTTCGCGTGTTCGCAACACATCCCACAACATACTTAGGAAGACTTCATTAATTTGCCTCTCCACCAAGCGTTTCATGTCTACCACTTGCTAACCAACCATCCTTCGAACGTGACATCGTGATGGTATACATATCCACCTGCGGGTGACAAATTACAGACACAAATTATGGCACAGGCTCACCAGAAGACAAAACATTCGTCAATTCTATAGCTTTAACGTGAGCAATCGCTTTGGCCTTCTGTCTACCAAGCTTGAGCAGTCATTTGGCGTGGTTAGTTCACTGTGGTTTTACAACATTAAGCACAACCGACAGTTCGCAAGCAACAGTGCTAAAGAAATTCTACACTAAAGGAAAGATGCTTTTGTAAACTACCGGCTTGACACATAATTTCAAAATCACAGTTGCTGTTTGAGATTTTCCCCAATCAGTTGATTGCAATATAAACCACCATAGCTACCTTCAACTCACGCAAACAAAGTTCCTTGAGATGAGTGGTACAACATCTAGGCCACTACGAGATACAACGCATGTAGGCAAACCAACGGTTTTAAATGAAAAATGCAGCAATCGAATCATTCAAAGCATCAGAGCTGTCGACTCGTTTGCAAATCGTTAGCGTCTTTGAGAGGCAGGCAACAAACGGCGCTACCATCCTTTGCCGAGGTCCTTCGCCTGGTTTTATGCAATGAAGTGCGTCTTGCTCGAGTTCTGTCACGGCTAGGTACAGCCGTGTCAATGCTGTATCTCACGAATGAATTTGCGAATTCGTGCGGTAAACCACGCCAACATTCCTGCACTCGTCGTAGATACGGATGTGGCATTCAAGTATGTGGATATTCAACAGAAATGACGTACACAACCAACTTGGAAATCACATTTTTAATTCACCTTCTCTCGTAGGGCGGTGCTATCGCGCTACGCTTCAATTCCTTGTCATGAAATCTAATAAACGAAGCTCTAACATTACCAACGTGGCTAAACATTTATAATTCCATTACGCCATAGCTGCTCCAAACAGTTCGTTTTGCATTCGCACAAAAAAGTGGCTCTACGTATGGATGGAAGTTGAAATATCTTTTTTCAAATGCTCAAGGCGCAGAAAACGTCTTCACCCCATGAGTTAACATCTCTCAGGAAGTCCTTTCGTATCTCTGAAACGAAGATAAGAAGATTTTGTACGTTGTTTATTTCGTATAACCCGTGCGGCTGTTGCCTCCCTGGTATTTGATTTCATATTTACCGAAATACGTTACATCAAGATGAAGTAACTGTTTTGCAAAGAAAATTTACGTACATTTTCTTTCAAAAAATTCTATCCTTCTATCTAGCAGCTTGGGGAAATTAAGTTTTTTGAAGCTTGAACAGACATCATACTTAAAAACTTCCCTCATTTTTACGCTACACATGCACCTTGTTCTCTTATCAGTCCAAATTACCCTGGTTTCTGTGATTCTATTATTTACTTGTTAAGCATCGATTGAATGAAACATTGTATTTTTCTCTTCCTTACGCACTATTATTATGCCAGGCGTTCGGAGGCATCGATATCGACGCAAATGCTACCCACCGTGCAACGGGAACCCACGCATGCAGCGTGCTTTAGGCAATCAGAATTAATGAAATCAATTTTTCATAAACCCCAATTACACTCGCGATCCACATCTGATCGTTTGCCGTGGTTCGCCGCATTCGTACAAAAACCAAGCAGCGTGAAAACTCTAAAAGCCATTCGAGCATTACAGCCAAGCAGGGTGGTAAGGTTTTTTGGATAAAATTTGCTGCCAGCACGACGCCGACGTCTCGACTGTGGGGGATGGAAAACTTACAAGTCATGCTGCTCTTGGCACGCCTTACTGGCTTCAACAGTTACCTTTATCAAGAAACGCAAGATGGCTTCGTGGCAACACTTTCCTGGCCCGGGTTTTGTTTGTTCATCGTGAACCTGGTTGCGTACATGTACCTCGCCGTCGACAATGTGTTTAATCTGGAAATTTATACCTACACCGGCTCGGCAATCGTGGACACGGGTGGAAAAATTATCATCGAATTGGGCTACTTTGATTTCATCATTATTTCAATAGAAAATTTTTGTCGTCATCACTGGACCACTGAGCTGTTGAATAGTTTGCGCTCGATTGACAAAGAACTAGACGCCATGGATGCTCGGAGGCCTCGTGTTTATCGCCACAGTGAGCAACTGTTTCAGATGATTGTACTGGCGTTCTGCATAATCGGTTCTATAACTTACTCGGTGTACGTTATTGAGCGGGTAGAGGAAAACTTTAATGTATCCATGTACATCGGTCACCAACTTATTGGTGTTTCTCTGGGAATTGCTAGCTGCATTTTCTATGCCGAAGTTTATGAGCTACGCTTACGTTTAAACGACATCAATGAACACATACGGTGAGTTCGATATATTAGCGAGCATTCCAAGTAATTGCTGTTAAATTAAAAATATTCCCTCCCACCAGCAATACCATGTGCGACGAGAATTTGCACAATTTGCAACCTACCTACGGCAGACAAATAATCAACATAAGCAACAAAAATGATATCAATTTACGAAAAAATACCATCGCACGTGTGGCATTGATCTATGATGAGCTGCACAGCATATCTACGAAAATCAGCAATCGTTACAAAGTTGTAGTACGTATCATCTCACCAGCTGATTCCGCACACACACAGTGTTCCACGCACACAAACTAACGTAATATGGTTTAGTTTGTAGCATTCTGCATGGTGAATATAGTCTATGGAATCATGGCAATTTACATATTCTACCGTGCTATCTTCGAAGCTGAGTATGCAAAGCGATATTCTATCAGCATATTTTTGGTTTGGGATTTAATATACAAGTTTGACATGTTTCAAACGATGTTCTGCTGTCATCTACTTCATGCGGAGGTTTGTAAACATGGTGGTGTAAGATATGATTGCTTGGCGATGTGTTTGAGATGTTTATCAGAATCAGAATCAATCTTTTCTGAGTTTAAATCGGCCGGCCAAAACCATATCTCTTCTCTTCTTTCCAAAGGGTAAGAAAACGGCCTCATTAATCAGCTTCGCAATGGCTCAAGAAACAGAAAAGGAGTGCATTAAGAAGGTATGCTCAACGATCTTCCTCTATTTAAATAATTGTTCGAAAAATTGTGAATTTTCTTTTGCAGATGCATAGTTTTCTATGTCAAATACAGCATAATTCCATCAAGATTACTACCTACATGTTTGACATAAATTTGGGCGCATTTTTCGCTGTAAGTTTTTTTTTTATAATACAATACACTGTATGTGTGTTCATCCTTCTTCTATTTTTGTTTTGCTTTGTTGTCACAAACACAGGTTTTTGGAACTATCGTGACGTATTTGTTCATAATGCTACAGTTTAATAGCTAAGGCTTCAAGCAATACAAGTAATCCGTATTTAAGAAACCAGACAAGTGAAATAGTTATTGCTCTCCAAAGGCACACTCTCTTTCTTACCCCATTCCTGTCGAACGATGATGCGTCTAAAGCTCGCTGAAGCCTCTCTCGCTAGCCTATCTCGAAACTACTTCCAGTCAAAAGCAGCAGCACTTCCAATGGAGCCGCCTAGCCGCCGTTGGAAGTGTTTCAATGATGTCCACCTGTTTCTACCGAAATTGCCGCTTTATCCTCAGACCGAACCCGAACTTGAACCCGAATCCATCGTGGATGGGCTGACGGAGAAGCGCGCATGTCCGACGAACACGTTTCATGCGAGAGTAGCGCCACGAATGCCGGTTTCGGTTCCATCACTCTTCCGTTCAAACGGAAACGGATGTTTAGAACCTCTCCAGTCTCGTCGAAGCCGTGCATCAGTATAATTCGGACGATGTGTTGCAGCCACCGACTGACACTTCTGCGCGACGTACAGCATACCACCTTCATGTGTGTCGGCGAACAAAAAAACGATACTGTCGTTAAAGAATACTCACCCCTTGATTTAAGGCCGCCAAACACAAGTTTGGAGTCGCCGATCAGATTTCACGCTTAAATTGTTCACCACGGTGCCCTTGCACACAGTATATTGAAGGGATTTTCACGTACATTGATTATGTAAATAAAACCACCGAGTGTAACGCGTTGTGTACGGTGAATGACAAATGTGTTTTTATCCAGTTCATCTGCTACGATGACGCTCTAGGTGCGTCAAAATCGGCTGAAAATCGAAATATAAGTGTACCGAATCAACATCCCACTACTACCTGCTAGTGTATGGTTAAGCAGGTTTAAGCAGAAGCATCTGTTGGATTATCCCTCATTAACATGTCACCAAAACGAGATACATAGTGTGTGTGTGTTTTGTGTGTGTGTATGTGTGCCTCATACCATCCCCGTCCGTAACCAGTGAAAATATTTCAGAAAATGGGGGTGTAGTGAAAATGGGTAAGGTATGTTCGTTCAAGTGAAATCGTGGAATTGAGATGAAAAGTGCTAAAATGTCCTGAGTTTAACCGCTTCAAGCGGTGAATTGAGTATGGGAAAGAAATAACTTCGGTTTCGTCCCACACACACACACCTTCCGAAAGGAGCGGCTCTTTAGCTGTTTGCATTGAAACGGAAAGTTTCCATCACATTCAGTCGTCGTGTTATGGTGGCATATTCTTAGTGGCGGTGATAGCGTCGGAACGATCCGATATTCCCACGGTCAACGGAGTGTCAGTGTGAGTGTCGCAAAAGTTATCTGCCACGCTACCCTACCACGCAGGCAATGTACTGGTTGCGGTACGTTTGCTCCGACGAGAACCACGCCAGTTAAATTGTGTGAAAATTGATCTGAGTTTGGGGAAAGAAAACTTCTTGCCTTCTCGACCACGTACCGTCGTTGCCTCCCGACCGGGATAACATTGGTGCTGTGTTTGTTTGGTATTTTAACGTGTGCTAGCTTGACTCTGGCGAAGCGTGGCCGACCGTGGTTGAACATAAAACGCATCACACTGGACGAGGTAAGCGAGAGATGTTGGACGGGTAAAGCTTTAAGTAGGACGTCATGTGAAGCTTGAGACGAGCAGGCGAGCATTTATAAAGCATCGAGCTCAAAGCACAGCTTCCTCAAAGCATTCTTCCTGGCTGGAAGGGAAGACATAAAATCGATAAACTTTACTTAACGCTAGTTACAAGGATGTGCTTCTGTTCTTTTCTATACGGGAACCTTCCACGAATGCATACGGACGGACAAGCCAGAGCAAAAATGTTTAAATCGCTTATGAATTTATCTTTCCCTCGCCGCACCAATAATGGACCTTTGTTTTTATGAATCCACACACTACCGACCTGCTTATTGCGCGTTGTTGCTTCCGAATGCTGTACTTGCGAGATAATACGAACAGTAAAATTGCACAAATTATTCTGCTTTTCAACCAGGGCGTGGCTAACGATCTCCAGCTTTCTACCATCATAAAAGTGCGAGCCTCTTACTTGTGCTACGCATCGTCATCAAAAACAATGGTCTTCTAAAATGTGTTAAAATTGCTGTTCACTCCATCACCCACCGACTTTGATCACGTAGCTGTGTCTCCCTCACACACCCAGGCCATTTTGAAAGGCCATCCCTGAGGGATAAAGTCACCGAAAACAATTTCTTCGCTCTTTAATTGACTCACAAAACAAACGCCTGACAGATGCTTGATGTAACTGACTAACCATGAAAACTCAATTATCCTTTTTCCTTGACGGTTGGCTGAAACGTAAGCGGAAGCTGGAAGGTAAGAACGACCCCGACCGGCCTACGCTGGTCAATCCCGTACGTTTATCCACCCATCCGTCTAGTACGGTAATTTTCCACGATGGTGAATACGTAACATTCCCAGCAAAAAGAGAAAATGGTGACCAAAAACAAAAAAAAAGCCAGTGAACAACCGTGTATCCCGTGCACACTCGCCGCTAGCCAGCTGTCCTTTCAGCACGCAGCAGAAGGCTTCCAGGAACTGTCTACAGTGAATGAAACGCCGCACTGAATTATGGTCTGTTGTTGTGCGAAGGTTCATTTTGCCATTTTCTTTTTTCTCACTTGCTCGTTTTAACTTGTCCACGCGGGCCAGAAAACCCGACGGGATCGAAAGCATTACACCATACTGGAGGTGGAGAATGCGAGTGTGTAGAATCTACTCGAAGGCGAACTAAACTGCACTCATGCCCATCTGGATGCTTGTGTCCTGATCGATCCATCAGCTCTGTTTGTTCCCCCTGCTACCGGACAGTTTCACCGTGTTCTTTCCATTTTCTCATCAACATTCTCGTGTGTCCTCGTGTGATAAATTTACTACCGCTAGCTGCTGCTGGTATTATTGTTGCTGATGGTAAACCTGTTCAGCAAGAGTTCTGCACTTCTTATCAAACTTCTTCCCCGCTCTTTATTGAGCATTGAGCACGATTTTCCCTAAGCCATCAGTTAGAAAAACTGAATTCAAACGCAGAACACATCAAAACTCAATTACCCATGTGCTTCCGCCTGTCCAGGAAAACTTCTATCAAGGGTTACAACATAGTGTTGGGGATTGCCTTATGCGTGTGTCGATGTGTGTGTCAGTGTGTGCGTGCGTGAATTCGTACACTAGCGTGGTAAAGTTGGCAGGAACACACTGGCGCCACTGGTTTGCTTCGCATTCCTCTTTGAGCCACAAATCGCTTACCACAAGGATGATCTTCCCGTAGAAGTGGCCCGATAACAGTGGAAATGAGCCGGTAACCGGTAACTGGTTGAGTAAATAAAAATTCCCTCATGCCCCCAGGCACAGGTTATGCCAGCGAGCCTTAGGAACGAGGAAATAACCACTCGAGCAGCAGCGAGCTCGCTAACTGCACAATAGGAATGATTGATTGGGTTATGGATTGAATTTCTATCCGCCACCTACCAGCGGTTCGTTGCCGGTTTAGGTGTTTCCCTTTCACTGTGTGGACAGAGATGCATATCGTTTCACGAGACAGTTCAAACCGACTGTCCGTCGAACAGGAAACTCACTTACAGATGTCCACACACCGTACACGTGTGATCGAGGCTATCGATCCGATGCAGTGCGATGCAGATAGAAAGAAAAACTACGTGCCTTCAGTATATTGCATGAACTTCAAAATATCTGCTGAACATACGAAACCCTTAAAACCTTGCTTACGAATCGTAAACGAGAAAAGCTAGTGGAAAAAGGAATAATTCAATCGTTGAATTCCAACACTTGTTATTGAACCGTTCATGGCAGCTGTATGTTCTTCTAGCGCTTCGCACTCACACAACGCACTGATGAGTTCGTCAAATCGCCCTGCTCAGCAGAACGATCATGGAGCAGCCGTGCAGTTATTCCAGCTACTCGGCAGTATTTGCCACTTCAGGAAACTCTTCTACTCTTCTCCAGGCGCAGCAAAGTGGCTCAAAGTGACAGGCACTACGTCAGTTAGCAGCACATTCACTGTCACTTTGCCGTCTCCAGACGAAACAAGCGACTTCCGTTGGCAAACCACCACTGTCACAAGCATCCCGGCCCTTCCACAAGCAATGGCCATGTAAGAAACGCTCGTTCCGTTCTCTTCAGCAGAATGTGAACGAAGAAAACGATTCAACTCATCGTAACCCTCCGTTCGGATGGTCGCCCCAAGGACCATGGACAAAAAAGACATTCTCCATCTACTCGTGGGCGTGTGCGTGGGTTTCACGTCTTTCATCTGTATGTAGCAGTATGGACGACTAAAGCAACCCTCTTCATACATGTGGGCATGAAGTGAGTGCTTTTGGCAGAAATCTTGCCAGCATCTTGCAAAAAGCAAGCTACAGACATCAGAGAGTTGCTACCCATTGCATGGATAATTGAATAACATGGTATTTTTATATAATTTACAGTTTTCCCTAGGGCAATTGAGTTTTGCTCGATATTTTTCGGGTTTGCTCACACTGATTATTTAGCTAGACGATGGTTCTTCGCCAAATGGTACCAACAAAAGAATTTGTCTTCAGCAGAGACCTTGGTCGGACAAACACTAAAAGCAGCATTTACAAAGTAAATACAGAAACATCCTCGCTAATGTATCTCTTATTTATGAAACAATTTATTTCTCTTCTTTGTGCTACTATGAACTTTTTTTTTACTACTTCGAAACTGAATCAAATATCACTTCTTTTTATAGGAACTTTTCGACAAATTCTTCCAGAAAAGATTCTTCGCCATTTAATCCAATAATTGAATTTGCGGTTTTGCAACAATCGTAGCTGCATACAAACAATCAAAATGTTATGTACCTTCTAGCGGGTAGTACAAATCACACAAGTAAACTTCCTTACAAAAAAAAACATCTATCTTTTCACTTCATCCAAGCCATCGACAGGGAAAAATCGTTTTGTTCCTGTGCAATCACTCAAACGCATTTTCCTAAGGAACCATCAAACCATAAACATCTACGTCACTTCCTTACAATTAACTCGACGATCAATTCCAAGTCCATTCAATCAACAAACCCATAAATTTCCACCACATCGAATCCGAATTCACTCTCCAAAGCCACAAACATTAGTCCACCATCCATTCCTCAGCAGCCACATCCTTCGCTCCACCGTATGCACTAAAATACTACTAACTTTTCGTACCCAATTCCATCCTCCGTACACACTCAAACCTATGACGATACGACGGGCGAGGCTTGTGCTTGACTTACAAATAAATTAAGCTTATTTAGAGGCCAACGATGCCGATTTGGATGGTTTGCTTTAGTGTTACGGGTATAGGTGCTGGATGGTTGAGTTGATAAATGAAATACCACATCAATAAAAAGCTGCATCCTGCAAAAGGTACAAAAGGTTGTTGCTTGTATTTTCCAACGACATAATCAAGGAAAAAACTCAAACAAAAATTGCATGCCCCGCAATGAGCATTCTTTTGTTAATTATATACTAAAATATTTGTTACACACTATCTGATGGTTCCCTTGCTTAAACCCTTGTCTAAAACTTACCAAATCATACAGATACTCCAATAATGTCCGATTATGATTTCCCCCCAGGGAGAATTGTCCAAAATATTTTACTTATTTCCGACAGCACTTAAGAGCAAACCGAAACGATAGCGATCTTCTGAAAATTTTCGCCCATTCAACCACCGTTCAGACCATGCCGGCGAAGAACCCAAATCATCCACCCAACGATTGAGCGATTGAGTGCTTTTATTTATATTTATTACAATCAATTGCCGAACTGGGACCAACTTTTTGCCTTGGTAAGCTGTTAAATTGATTTTTATTTTATTTGTGCTCTCGTTAGGACTAAACGGTTTCCACATCTTTTGCTGCACGATTTCACGGGCGGGACAGCAAAGCATTTTCGTTTGCCTACTGTTGGCTAATGTGCTATCGTCCCAATGTAGGGAACAAATGTTATTGATAATGTTTCGCAAAGTTTATTTTTTCCTTGCCCATCTTTTATATCCATTGAAGGGATTTGAGATCCATTTTCTTCTACGAATTCATAGTCTTTTAATATGTGTAGTAGATGTTGCTAACAAATTGATAACAAAACCCCAAACCAGTAACCAAAACCTAGCAACATTGTGGTTAGCTTGCCACACAACAACAACATTGTTCACAACTCGTTCAAGCCATATGCATTGTTTGGCGGATTTTCCCGAGAGGCTACCGGTGGGTGGCTAAAAAGAGAGGAATAGAATTGTTTATGACACTTTGACGGTATTTTACCGTCGAAAAAACACCCACGACAAAAAGAATTCGTCCGTCGTAGGAGTGAGTAAAGTCACAAAAACTGATTGCTTCCGGTAAGCAGGGAATTTCGGAATTATGTTGTGCCCGTTTTTCTGACAGAAATGACCACATTGTGCGGCGGAAATTTCGTAAGGAATGTTTACTGACACTAACTGCATATTTCTTTCTTTCCTTCTTTCTTTCCCGGTACCAACACGGCCACCAAATGTTCAACAAACTTCGTACGCCAACATCGATGTCTAATGCTCGGTTCGTATTTCTACGTGCAGTTTGTTTTTCGCTGTGACAGATGAAGATTTCAAATCGTACATAGTTCGGTACGGATGCAAACGTTGTGATTAAGGTAGAGTGTGCGAGTGGTCTGTGAATAATCATCCGTTTTCGAATATGTCTCAAAAAACGCAATTCCAATTCCGGTCTCAACTCTTCAGACTACACACTAACCAAAGCATAAAACTTAACCACAGTTCCGACAAAGTATGAAAAAGCAAAACCACCATACAAATCAAGCACAGAACCACACGAACAACCAGGCGAAGATAAATGATGCCAACCGAGAGCCGGGACTCGAAGCAAACAACATTCAAAACAACAATCTTGGCAGAAGTGAACGAATAAACGAAGGGAGAAACAGTCGCGGGCGTTAGGCATAGGCAAACTGTCTTCGTTTCGTTATGTAGCGTCTTCGTCTGAAGGAAAAAAAAGGCAAGCAAGACCAACACAGAAGATCTTCCTAGCATCAAACTCTTGCGAAGGTCCATCAACACTTTTTCGCACGTCACCACCCACCGAGGGAGATCAGATTCATCAAAACCGTCCACGAACACAAGCCTCCCTGAGTCTTGCTATCACACTGCCGGGACAGGATACCCACAGTGTAGTGCGCAGTCGACAGGCCCTGTATTAAGTTGGCTTTTATTTTGCAATCGCTTTGTTTTTCCCACCTTACGTTCTCACACCATACCCCTGGCCATTTTGAGCGTTAACGAGCGCATGGTCACAAATGGTTTCCTGTTTAACAATTTCCATCAAACGAACGCACTCCTTGTCCTTGTCAACGCCAACCCTCAAAGTGAAAATTCATCAGGGGACGGCAATTGCCAGGACAACTTCGGGGAAACCATTTACATTCCCCGCCCGGTGAAAAACACACGCAGAAAATATGAATGCCCTTTCCGTCTGTCAATCAATCGATCTGTCCCGATTTATCGAAATTAATGGCAGTGTCGCTTAGCGGACGAATCAGAAATCAAAGTGTTAAAAGTACGGCACCAACACAAAGCTAACGTAGCGATCAATACATCCAGCCAAAGTTTGAGTGCTACACCCAGTTCTCATCTTCGAAGCCAACAAACACCAAACCTTCAAAAACATCCACTAGAAACGGCTCCCAAAAGTGTAGGAATGTTCACACGCAAAAAGTGTCTGGGCCAGATTGGCAAATCGGGGAAAATGTGTTGTCAGGTGAAAAGTGCTTGAAGTTCCACCCCATCCACTACATTGTATTTCTTTACACGTGCAACCGGTTCGCAAAAGAATTTGCCGAAGAAAAAAAGACGCTCCGGTGCCGATGCGCCGTTCTGCTAGCATGTGTGTGTGTGATCAGTGTTTTCTCCATGTGTGTACTTCTAAGCTTCCTAGTAAACGCGTCTGGTGGTGTATCATGTGCTGTCAGCTTTAGTGTACGGCGAGTACGAACGCCTCAGGCATACTAGGAAAGTCAAACCATACTTTAAGTCCGAAAGAATCATATTCAACACAGTAGTGCATAAAGTGATCCGTGTGTATGTGTGATGTGTGAGAAAAAAAAGGCGCCAGCTTCCTCATTCAGCCTCCAACGCCATTCGTTGGCTTCTGCCAGAGAGAATAGTCTGTCGGCAACAGTATCGTCGTGGTTTAACTGAAAACACTCCGCTGCTTACGATCGTTAGGCAGCACCCGTCAATCTCTAGGACGGGTGGAAAATAATGGGGAAAAACATGGCATCAATTTCCACGACGATTCTACTGTTAATATGGAGTACAGGTAAGTCCCATCATGATGCAACATGACGACTGTGCTTAGGAGCATATCCACGGTTCGTACCTCATGCACTAATTGGCATTGCAGGATAGTTAGTGTACGCTTTGTTTAACGCATCTTCAAAATCATTTATAAAGTTGTTAAACACATTTCCATACATATCGTCGGAATCGACGATCAACGTTCGACGAGCACAAAAACCACTATGTTGATCTCTAATTGGCTATTGATTGATGATTGATTATCGAGCATGGGTTAACAAATGAGCTTCAGTGGATGTTGTTTGCTCAACACATCTACCGACGATTTCGGCTTACAGTAGCTCAAATTATTGAGCCTATCGTTACCATTAATGAGTCAATAAGTTTGTGTATGACTGCCACCATTGGTACCGCATATTTTCAACCATTATGAGACTCTATTTGTTTAGAGCAATGATAACAACATTTCACATTGCGTTAACTATTTCGTACGAACCGTAACACTGGCACCGTACAATTTATGTTTCCCTTTCCTAAACAAAACTTCATCCGCGCACGCTCGCATCCGTACATTAACAAATGCACACCATTTCAGGTGAAATTCATCGCAATCGGGAGCAACGAAAGGCACACGCATACCTGTCGGCTTTTCGGCAACCCCTGATGAAATTGCTTGACATTTTATGAATAGCTCTTTGTGTTATGATTAATGACGCTTCTTAGACCTTTAACGACGTGACCAAATTCTTTTTTAACCAAGCCTGTATTTCTTTCCGACGACTTTTGTGACTTGTGTGCTCATTTCATTCTCCGGTGAAACAATATTGAAACTCTTGCAAAATATACTGCGAAGCTGTCAGTATTCTGATACAGGATGTGATTGATTGCCCTAGAACAAAATAAAAAATTTAACCAACAACTGTAACAGCCAGTGTCAGTGATATCTTTTTCCAAAGAAATACAACTTTCTCGGATGGAACCCTGGCATTATTTCTTAGTAATAAATACACTCATAATGAGAATGAACAATAATTTTAGTATCTGCAAACGCTATTGACGCACCAAAAAAGCGGTAAATGAAAAAGGCTTGCTTTTTGGGTTCGAAATAATTATCGAAATGCTGTCTTCTCCACCAGTTGTGTGCGCTAGTCATCAGTAACAAAAGTCATCTTAGTCCATGAATCTTGAAGAACAAGGAACCAAAAATAGTCTGATATTAGTCTTAAACAATAGCAACTCTTTAAAAATGTCGTCTGTTGTTTATTTGCTGAATTCAGTACAGCTATACAATATATTTCTTTCGAAAACTTTATTCCCTTCTCTTCAGAATTGACCATTGGCAGCATAAGGGTCGACGAAAACCGGGATAACAGTGAAGGTATATATTAAAAACGACTGGCTTCTATTCGCTTTGCTTCCTTTATGCTTTTCACTTACGCTTCGTAGTATTCAGCGCTTAGTTTCAGCGGTAGTTTAGCAGCACGTTTTATTTTACAAATACAATAGTTCTTGTTAAATAGCAAAATTCCAAATCTCGTTTTTTTTGGCCATCCTCTCTGGCTTTTTATCTAATGCTAGAAAATACATGCACCATGAAAACATGAACGTGTGGTTTCTAGCAGCACAACATTGTTTCCAAAGAAAAATGCAATGTCCTCGCGGCTAATCATAAACATGAAACATTATCAGCGTCTCATATTTCAACGGCTTGCCACCGACCGAAAATGTTTCCTAACTGCGTTCCTGAACAGCGGAAAATTACCCCAACCTTCTCTCTGCTGCCAAGAAAAGCAAAAATGACTTATGAATGAAACACACAAAAATGGCACCAAAACTGTTAGGTTCCAAACCGCCACAGCAGGCAAATAATGCTAACCTTTTAACGGAGCTGATTATGATAATTAATTCATGTATTCTTGGAGTGTGACTTTCCAACCGTTTCGTGCCCTTTTTTGTTGTTTGGTTCTTTGCTTTCGTTGTTCGTAGCCTAACCGTACGTATGCCACACCACCAATATGCGCATTCTCCCATTTGGCAAATAAAAATTATTTCCCTAATTGTTTCAGTATGGTACGGGTCTCAGCTGTCCCTTCTTAACATCATAGTCGCTCTATGCAAAAGCTTCTGGCCGCAATTGTGCTGCGAGAACCACCAGCACCTAGTCGCGGCAGCCATTTTCCCGATGCGCCTTTTTAAACATGGAAATTATTTTTCTCACCATCGTTTTGAATGCACGTTTTATTGCTTTTTCATTCATAAAATGTTTCCGTTTCGGAGGCAAATTTTGTTTTGTCTCAGTTTCCGACATTTCAAAGGTTGTGGAATAACTTTTTATGCTTTTTTTATTGACGGTTATACAGCTCAACGTATCACATCATAACTTTGTACTATATTCAAAATTTATTATTTTTGACAAACACGGCATGCCATACGGGACGTATATGATAGCGATGGATAGCAACACCAGCAAGCTCCAAATTAACCCCAAAATAAATGAACCGATGTACTGTCCTACTGGATATACTTGGTCTCAACTGTAGTTTCGATACCCAATTTGAACGTAATGTGTATTATTTCTTTCATGTCTTTCATGTAAAAAGTGAACAGTTTTACAGATGTTATAAACCGCACCCGAAACACTTTATCCCGTTAACTTAAGCTCAGTTGGGATGCATTATTACGGTTTAAGTACCTAAAAGCAGTCAAGCTTTACTTTTAAAAGTTTATATGGAGCATCCGTGTATCATGTTTTCGTGCATGGCATCCATTGCCTTCCGATGCAGCAGCAGCAGCAGCAGCAGCAGGTGATTGCATAAAAGATTATTTCCTTCAAAGTCTGCATGCCAACCAACCAGCTTATTCATCTAGCATGGTGCCGTTATCCTTGTGCATCGTTCATTGAAGGATGCATTTAACCAAAACCGCATCGCCAGTGATTGCATTATCACGCGAGTTTATATTCAAACTCCACACAAGCTTTCTCATGGCTTGATGACACCAACGTTGTTGGCATCGTCACCTTTGCTACAAACTTTAATTTGCTGTCCCTTTCTTTTAGCATACTGCGAACCGTTACCGTTACTTATCCCTTGTCGGAGATAACCGATCTCATGCGGTTCGCGCTTGACATTTACTCGTGCTTGGCACACCGTTCCGCTTCTGCAACAGTTCAGTGATGAAAGTCTTTTATCAACATAGCTGCACATAAACACTCACATACACACAGCGAGAAAGGTACAGGTAGCGAGGAAACTAACCAACATCCCTGTTCACTTTATCCGTTTTGCTATAGTTTGAGATTGGATTTCCTGAAGCATAAATAGCGCCACCGCACAAGCTTTAATCATACACCTCCGAGCCCTCACGTACTTTCGACTGACGTGAATAAGTTCTGACGATGGTTCCGCATTTAACACCTGTTCCTGCGCTGCGTGTCGTCGTAATCTTTTTTTTTTTTTTGGAGATTTTTCCACCTGCAGCATCAACCTCCAGGCGAGTTAAATGAACGAAAGCTGAACTAAACGAAGAGCAGCAAGATCCGCGCAGTAGTCGCTCCTACAACTTTTCGCAATCTTTTCGTCTTTCAAAGATGCACTACTAACTACATCACCTAGAAGTGCATGCAACGTGTCCTTGTACGCCTGCATCCCCTTTCTCCAAGTAAGACCCACTTTAGCACAATGCATTTTGCTAAAGTAAATTTTACGGTTTCCCGGTTTTCTGAAAAACATAATTATCGCTTTCGCACAAACATACCCAGTCGTACATGCACACAACATGTAATAAGACCATGTGAATGTTCCTCGCCTGACTCGGAGAAAATTGTGTTCATAAACTTTCCTGTCGCTGGGTCTCATTCCGTTCGGGAGAGGAAAATATCTTTCCTGCTTTAGACTGTGCTTAATTCTTTACTATACGATCAACGGAATAAGAAACCAACTCACTTCACTCGTAAGAGTTGTCTTCCTTTTCAGCTAAAGAGGTCTGGTTTCGCTTCAAGCATTCCAAGCAATGGCGAGCAAGTAGCGAACGAATGAAGAAAGCGTCCTGGTGACAAAAGTTTCCGTACCACCTCCTGTTCTCTCGATTTTTTGTTCACTGCACACATTTCACTTCAAACTCTTGGGTAAATTGAGCTTCGCACATCCCTTTCCTGATCCTTTCGAAATTCATTTCTCGCCTTCCTTCCGGCGACATTCACCGTGAGGACTTTTTTCCGGTTCAAACTTACCGAAATGAGCAGGAAGGTGAGACCATAGTAACGGCAGGCGAATACCTTTGCACTGTACAGCGTACAGCGTTCTTGGGACACTTAGTTTAATATATTTAAATTCAGTTCCCATTCTCCGAGAACAGGAACAGTAGTACACACACACACACACACACACTCGCACGCCAGCAAACCTGAGAATGCGCGAAGAAGCGGAATGAAAAATGATGACAAACCTCGAAGCAAAACTTTTTCGCTTGTTTAATTTAGTCGTTAATTAGATTATGCATGTCAATTGTGCAATTCAGAAAGACGGGTCTCGCTTCACTTACACTCAGCTCACCATCCCTTGGAAGTTGGAGTATGGCTCGAATAGACGGCTCTGATATGTCTGAAAACAACCTGCCTCGTAAATTGCTTCAGTCTATGCAGCTCACGCCCGCCCACTCTTGTGACCATTTCTTTGCGAACCGTTTCCGGTTTCAACGGAATGAGCCACAAATTCAAGCCATCGTCGTGAAATGAGACAAAATTAAGAGAACAAATTTCATTTCGTAATTCACATCACAGTACGGGCATGGCAATGGGACGGAATGGAACCGTGTTTCACGCGGAATGAATATCCCGGTAATGGGAATAAATGAATTTGCAACCAAACTCAACACCGATGACTCTTGTACAATTTGTGACAGCGGGAAAGAATTAGCACCAAACACAAACACACACAATCAATTTATTTGTTCAAAAATATTTCCTTATTAAAATTACGCCCTGCCTAGGGTGGCAATTAGACAAAAGGCGAAACTTCTCGCTGCCATACTTTCGTACACGCCCTTTACCGACCAATGAAATTGAAATTACCATGATTAAATTTGCTTTCATATTGTTTAACGTCATTTTATCGCACTCATTATCGTTACTCAGCACAAAATTGCTTGCGTTTGCCTATTTGTTCAATAAGATACTAAAAATCTAAAATAGTTTCGGACCTCAATCACACCACTAAAGTGTTTGTTAGTCTACATTTTCCAACTGTTACATTTTCTTTCGATTTCCTGCAATACTAGAGTGCTTTTAGTTGAGTACATATCCCAAACATATCATTCTATATACAAGCAACGTTTCTGAATCGTCAGAATCGTTTGATTTATTAAAAAGCCATGCTAGAGCCTACGCTGCCTTTCAGTTGATTTTCTCTTTTACAAACAGTTGAATTAACCGATTTGTTTGGTAGCTAGACTTTTTTTTTAACGCTAACGTTGAATCTATTTTTACTGTTATCGTTGCAAACGACTCGTTTCACCATCCTACCCTAACCCAAAATCGAAATTGCCGGCAACGCTTGTACAAGACGTGCACCAACCAATTGTGATACGACATTGTATGCTGACACAGTTGCTTTCACACTCACGCACATACGCACACAAAGCAACAATGGCTGACCTTTTCGGGATACTGTCCCAAAATCCCCAAGCGCCAAGCGAAAGGATACAAGCATGGGATAATTTATCGCTATTTTATGGAAAATTTACGCACAACACTTCACGTTGCTTCCTTCCGCTAGCTTATCATCTGCCTCGTGCAACAGCATCCCCATTGTCTGACGGCAGCCGGGGCCAGTAAGCCAGGGCGACAGTCCAAGACCTTCTTAGGCAGCAGGCGCCTCAAACACGCATGTCCTTTTTGGTGCGTACAGCGAAACACCAAAATTCAACGACCATGTTAACTTCGCGAAACAGCCTGTTTCGGATGCTTAGATTTATGATGATTACCAATGCAGAAGGCTAACGACATCAGCCATCCAAATGCTGTGATACATTCTTGTTCGCTACCTCCACACATGGATTCGGCAACAGGATGCTGGACAACCTACTGATTGCAAATGATTA
The DNA here is from genome assembly GCF_943734695.1 of Anopheles maculipalpis. Taxonomy (NCBI): domain Eukaryota; kingdom Metazoa; phylum Arthropoda; class Insecta; order Diptera; family Culicidae; genus Anopheles; species Anopheles maculipalpis. Next base: position 581,038 of record NC_064871.1, read on the forward strand.
CTTCTGTGATATTTGATTACAATGTTTTATGATGATCCCGCCATGATGGGATGGACGATAAAAATAATCGTGCAGCTAGTTGAACATAAACGCACCCATCAAACAGTTTTAGCTTACTTTCCATGAACTAGAAAATCTCAGCCATTTTTTTAACACAACATGTCCTGGCTGCTTGAACGCGACGCAGGAAACTTGCAAAATCTTAAAAATGTTAAAAGGTACATTGTCCCTAAAACAAAGCGTCACAAAGACGACGCACAATATCTTCCAGAAGCCACCAACTGCATCAACAGGAGAATTCTGTAATAAGTCGTCATACAGCTGGATAATAAGCGTATTGTGTCTGTTTCACTTTGCACACTTTACACGTTTTACATGTCCTGCGTCAAGTGGAGCGATATCCCAATTCATTTCATTCATATCGATTGTCACTAGCCGTGACAGTTGTCAATAGATACATTTTACACAACCAGCACACCATGTCAAGCACGAAACCCATCGCTGCCCGTACGAATCTTCATTATCAGCATGATGCTTGTCATTATTTTGCAACCAACAAAACCACTTATCGGACGGGTCATTCGTATAGTCTGCAAAACTCATATGTATCTCTCACCGGTCATGCAACCAGTTTCGCATTTCAATCACATCCTCGTACAGTGGCGCCACTCACTTTAACACTGTGGCAGTTCTGGCCTTCGTCGCAGCTGTACGAACGGGGATACATTTATTTACATTATGCACAGTCGATACCACCGATTGCTCGTCACCCCATCGATTCGTGATCCCTCGGCATATTGAATTTCGAGACAACTCGATTGCAGAATCAATTTTCACTACACTCGGTGCACACGTCTCTCTCTCTCTCTCTCTCTCTGCTCCTCCCTCTTTGCCTTTCAAATCCAACTGAATCGATATCGAAACTATTTCTCATAAGGGAATGCATGAGACTAGAAGATAGATGCTACCGTTAGATGCTGGGTGAGCAAAAGTCGTAATGCAAATATATTGCCAGTGTCATGGCTAACGCTGACCCCGAGTTGGATGTGCAAGCTTTGCGAATGTAGGAAGCAAGAGATTTTTACCATTCGAACTAAGCTGTTTAAACACAAATGCTCGCGCACTTTAAATCCCACCATCCGCGTGAAAATGGTTCACAATACTTTTCAGCTTCAACGCCACAGCGGAACAATAAATGCCAGTCATCTGTACTGACCCCGCAAATAAATCTAACATCGTTTTCGCTTTCTTTTTGAACACCCGTTTGAAACTTCGACGTTAAAACTGTCCAAAGTTTTTACGCCTCACTGTCCAAGCATCAGGTGCTGCTGAATGGCATGCCCAATTAATCACGATAGCTAAACACTTTCAGTCCAAATTATGGGCGACCAGAAAATTGCACTCAGACCTTATATTGCGGCAGAAACTTTGGCAGAAACTCATTCATTGCGTTGGGGATTGGTGGGCTAAAGCGTGGTTCAAGCATAATTGAAATGACATCTTCATTTAATGAAATGATTAAAAAAAATCGGAAAATGATCTATACACCGAGAATGAGTTATTTATGCACAGCCAACAAGTACATTTGAACTGATAAAAGCGTTTTAATCTTTTATTCGATTGCAATCCATCATAAACCATTCATCGGCAAAATGAGAAACATATTTTTAATTGAAATTTTTTGGTAGTGAATGTTAAACAGTCGCATAAACCCTTTTTATAAACCAACATGTATTTTTATCCCTTAATCCGGATCAGAGTGATTGAACTTCGTTTTAATAGATTGTGCGTCGCACGGTTCAGACGATGGGGCGCATAGGCCGCACACAAATATTATCTGCTCTCTCTTGTCAATCGCCCTCAATTGATGGTTTCCTTTCTAGTTCAAAAAATACCTTTGATCTATTGGTTGAAGTTTTTCCACTTTGAAAAAAAAAACCCATCAAAACAGATTCAGCAGTGCTCAGTGAACAACATGATTCCCATATCGTAGAGCTGTATCCCTAAAGGAGCACCTGATTCAAAGCTTTAAACAAACCAGAATTCCAACATAAACCTATCACAATCCAAATCAAGTAATCGTTTCCGAAAATTCATCCCTATAGCCAATCATTTCAATCAAAATAACGTTCTTTTGACGCCAAACATTGCCACATTGACGTTAGTATCGTCCGTATCACGCCCGCTTTTCCTGCAAAACCTTTGGCGCCTTTCGGGAAGGTTCACCTTTTAAAGAGCTAGACGCAGTTTTGTATCGCAAGAAAAAAATAAATACTATGAATTTGAATTTGACACAACCCTTTGGACTCCCCAGGGCTATCGGGAACACGAGCATCGAGGACAAGCTTTCGACCAGTTACAATCCACGGAAAGGAAACATATTCCATCCCTCCGACATGGATGATAGTGCCAGTCGTTCGACGAATTTCGGTACAAATCTTTCCAATATGCGTGAAATATGCTTCTGAAGCCTTTCGCTTCTTCGCCTTCGCCTGCCTATTGCCGCTAAGCTTCGTTCCGTACATTCTCGTTCCGTCATCGGGTTCCCAGCTTATCGAATTTCCATCCCATCACGGTTTCAGCAGGATACGGGGCAAAGTTCGCCAAAGAGAACATACACAAAAAAAACACCATCGATCCCACAATCCCCCGAGAGCTCACGACTCTGTGCTGAATGTTGGTTTGGATATTTTGGCCGGATGAAAGCGTTATATGAATATTGAATGAATTTTGCGATTCCAGTTGGATTGCCCTGCTCCATACTGAAGCGGGCTGTCTGCTTTCAACTTCTTTCCCCAACCCCAACAACGGCGACCTCAGCCGTCCTCGGAAAAGCGGCCGAGGTGAGGTGCTGATTTGCAAAGAGAAATCGCTACGATCGTCGCAACACAGTGCCAACGATAAAGCTTGGCAATGGTTGGAAAAAGTAGCAAGCGTAAAGAAGAACGTACAAACATACAAGGAATATGACCCTGAGGGAAGGCGACGTTAGCTTCGGTTGGTAAAGCTGTTTAAAAGGAAAATGACGATCGAAAACTTGGAGCCGCTCAGCGTGTGTTTCGTGAATCGTTTATGTGTGCGTATGTATGCCTAGGTGTGTTTGTAAGCGAGAAGGGATGAGACTTCAGTAGTCCTGAAGTAAGCCTTACTCGATTCTCGCGTCACCAAGCCGATAACTTTTCCATCCTTCATGTGTCCGCAAACAGTTTTCCGTTCCGCACGTTCGCAGACATAGATCATGCAGTAGTACATGTACAAAAACCGAAGGAGTTATGGCATTCACTGCTTCTTATTTAATGTCTTTCCGTTATCTTTGCACGATGGCAAAGATGGATAAGCTCGTGAGGGACCTAGTTTTGTTGGAAGTTGGTAGAAGTATTATCCGTATAATTTTTATCTCCTGTGTACTGCTGGCTCAAGGTTTCCAAGTCGTTGCTTTCTTCGTTTCTGCTCCAACCAGCAACCTCCCACCGTGCTTGAAACGATCACCACCGGCAAACCATTTTATGGTCCTTTTATCTGCGAATCTATGTCATTGCGTTCGTGGATCATGTAAAGAAAAGTTTGGAATGTGTTGTCTGCCGTCGATCAGTGTGTCGGAAAAAGGCTCATCTTCGCAATGCCGTTGGAAGCTTGTCGCATACAAAACCCCGAATTCTGTAACCAGCACCTGACGCTAAATCTCGGATGGCGTCAGTGGGCATATGATTTTTTCTTCTTGCCCTGACATATCTTTTGATGTTTTGACGACTGAAAACGGGGAGCCATTTTACAGCAGAGCACATTCAACCGATACGGTGTTGTGCAAATGTTTGAATATGCGCACCGGGTGCGTGTTCAGGGTTTGCATTTACGTTGGCTCACATTTTGTTATTCTGTCATTCTGTTGATTTGCTGTCACCGTTCGTTTGTTACATTTTGCAGATATGACAAGCGACAGCAGAAAGGCAAATATTGCGGCACCTGCTATCATCGATACATGTGTTTGCTTTTTATTATGACTCCATGTTAAGGATGGTCCAACCGGGGTGGTTTGATATCCTTTTCCACTATTGATAATTTCTCTCGGCTGGGTTAAAAATATGTTTCACAACGAATGTAGCGTTACTTTTGGTCAAAACCATCTGTTCAGATTTATCTCCGATACTTGCTTTGGTTTGCCAAAATCTTCAATAGCACACTCTTTCGATGTGACACCATGCCAATGTTTACCTTTACATTAAACACCGGTGGTTGCCATACGCTAGTATTCCCATACACGGTGTAGCCAGTTTCTGCTTACAAAAACATTACCTGAACGAATAACGCTACTCGTTTCAACCAAATGGCGACTACATATCAAATGGAAGAACTTGTTTATTTGTTCAAAACCCTAGCCCTTCGAATAAATTCAATTATTTACACTCGATGAAACTGGCCGTTAGGTTTGCTAGATGGCGACGTCAAAACTCACTCTGCTTTTATCAAAACTCACACGTTACGGTAACATTTCCGTGATAGATTCAATTATCTAGCACGCCCAAAAGATCCGTTCAGCTGAGCTTTTAGCCAGAGTTTCCTTTCCGTTGGCCAAGCACTTTCGCAGCAAGCACATCAGGCTTTGCTCTCGAGGGCGGTGATGTAAATAAAAAATGTAGCATTAAATCAAATCAACTCGACTCGTTAGCAAATCAAAACAGTCCCTAACGAACGGGTCACGGTCTCCAATTGTGTATTTCGTCTAGCTCAACGTGTTTTACAGGAAGTGAAAGACATCGAAAAAGAGTTTGATCCGATTCACCTGTTTTTCGGTTTGTGTTTGATTGGCCCAAAGGGCTGCAAAGAAAATAGTAAAAATATTATTACTCCTCGTGTTTTTCGTTCTATGGAATAATTGGTAGTTAGATTAGTTAGAGGCCCGGTAGGAACGGCCATCCCGTGCGAATCCCGTGCTGTCCTTCTATCCCCATTTGCCTTTCGTTCCAACTAACCAGTTACGGACAAACCAGTTAAGAATGTCAGCCAAAAGTGCTGCAAGCTTTTCATTCACTCTAACATTAGTGAACATTTTTCGGGATACATGAAACTTTTCACTCATAGCATAAGGAATCTCTAGGAAGCCCTTTTCAAAGCATCAAATTGTTTGCGTATTTTTTACATTTTTTACCAAACTTTAGGCCTGTTCCCTAGAGATTCCTGTTCTTCAGAGTCCCGAATTTAACTTCCTGCAACCTCGCTCGAAACGAGAGCGTTTAAGCACACAAACAATGAACCTCCATCAAAGAAACGTCCCAATGTCGCTTGGAGCAAATGTCAGAGCAGTCTTGTACGGTACCAGCAGCTAGTGGGACCCATTTCTGCTTCTTTTATTAATTAAAAACTTTCTTCCGGGTCACTGGAACGCTGGGCTCGGGGTCGCACATAACAGATACAGGAGCGACCACTTAATTTGAATGCCAATAAAATTGCTGCCGCCATGCTCTTCCCTTGCCGTCGCCCGTACAAGCCGGTAATTCGCTAATTCGTCGCAAAAGTAAAGTTCGCGTTCCGGTCCGTCAGCGCGATCCCTCGGAAAACGGTTCGCCACCATTTTCGAAAGTACGAGAAAATGGCGTGACTGAAGCACGCTTCTAACCGGGTGGCCATCACGCATAAATCGTATCGTACTAATTATGAAATTAGCGCCGTTATAAATCTGTTATCTTCTGAGCTTCTTCCCTCTAGGAAAAGTCAAGATTCGCAAAGGAACAAAGTCTCAGTAGAAAGGAAATACTAACCTCCATATTTGCATGTAGGGTTCGTCTAGCAAGAGGGCAGTTTAGGGGCATGTTTTATGGGGCCTATTTCACGTTCATCCTCAGCTTCTGGTTACATCTGCAGCTGCTGCTCTTGCTACGTACCGATTATTCTTCATAGACCTGCCTGGTGATCGCTGCCAGTGGGAACTAAAATCAAGAATAAAAGTAGACAATAAACTTTATTTCTTTCTGTTGTGTAAATCTTAACGAAAGCCCTAACGAAACGATTTCTTTTCGCACACACAAGTTGCTCAATGTTACGGTAGGTACACTACGGCATCGTTGGAATTATAGCCTACTAGGAAAAATGTTGTTCGAAATGAATATCTGTGAGTAATGAGCTATAAAATGCTTCATTGCTATTCCAGGTGTCCTTTACAGGCCTCATCGAATGACAATCCCTAACGCATAAACACATAGTTCACTACACATAACACAATATTCAATGAGTGCTGTACGTTTACCTAGCTAACGAATACAAGCTTCATTTTAATATTTTCTAATCGACCTCTATACAAGTTTAGACTTAGAGCTCTCTTACAGTTTAAGCGCGTGCTTCCATTCCCATTATGATAAAACTTTTGAGTGATATGAGTTTTACGCTTAACCAACAATACCTGCACCACTGTGCCTAGTATTATGAACCAGATATGTATCATACGATCATCTGTTTTATATTCCATCAAACTCATTTTTTAAATCAGTTCTTTAGAATCGACCAAACAAAAGTTCTTTCATCACGAATAATGTTTCCTTTGAAACAGGAAACGGATTGTGTATTCTATCGTGTTGCTTCTGGTGCTATTCATCATATCGGAAAGCAAACAACCTACGCATCCTATTTGTTAGAACACTCTGTATCCTACAAGTACATATCGTTTGCCGGGAATTTACTAAACCGTTCCCCTAAACAAGAGAACACCAAAAGCATGAAGATAGCCGGCTACATTCTTTCGCCGTTATCATCACCATCACTGTAACCGTCACCGTCATTACTGGTTGAAACACTGGCAGCTACACCTCCGGTATCTGGAACACATCCCTTTTTTGTTGCTATAAATGCCCAGGGCCGAAGACGATGCGGTTTGACTGTTTGTCGAGCGATACCATAACAAGACGGGAACATACATTAAATAAGCATGTTGGAATCTACTTCTGCTAACATTTCTCTTGCCTTTGCCATCCGTAGATGAATAGAAACTTTTACTCAACGAACTGATAGACGGTTCGAAATTTTGATTGTTGGTGTCTCACAAAATGTTTGGCGCGAATAACATTTTCTTTGTCCCAATTTACGTGCTCAAATCGTATTCCTTAAAATTTGAAAGGGATTTTTATTTTTTCTTTATTTTCAACCAACCCACAACGGAGACCACGAGAAATTATCATACTTCTCGTATACTTCCGTGTTGCTATTGTCAAACGGAAATATTTATGTGCAAAATGTACTCGGATTGAAAAAAAAAATACTGCATAGTTCTTCCTGACTATCGAAACAATCAGTCGCTTAAGCTGTTGAACAACAAAAATAGAAAAAAATCACTACAAACACGCAAGTTTACTTAACTACTTCCTTCTGCTAGCAAGTCAGCTCCTAGATACAGCCCAGGATTCGTGACAGTGCGAACTGTGAAAAGCCCGCAAGTATTTTCGGAGGCAACACAAAAAAGAGTTACCGCAATCGTCCTTCCTGTTCAGGACTCAGTCATGGCAGATACATTCACCATCTCTTTCTTTCTGCCTTTTTCTGGTTCCTGAAGTAAAAATGAGAGGGAAAAAAACGAGACAACCTAAATCCTTGACACAAACACCCCACCGGCATTGTTTTCGAATACACCGTCGTTTACTTCAGTCTGGTATCGTAACATCAGAAACACAAAGACGCTCCTACAAAATGTTGTCCCATTATTTTCTCAAACATCGTCTCGATATCTGCATGCGAAAGTGGATCGATTTTTTTATGCGAATGCTTTTTGTTAGCTTTGAAATTATGAAAGAAGAAATAAAAGATCTGTTGCTCTTTTATATAGAATTGCAGCTTTTCGTAAGTTGGTCTTAACTTTCAATTACTTTTCAATAGCTTATCAAACCTTTTACGAAGAAACTCTTCTCTTTGTTCCGAAAAAGAAGGCCAGACAATCATACCGATTTCAAGGTCATGCGTTTGCAACCGTTTTGAGCTATGCTTGCAACGTTTGTAAATGAATGTACAAAATGTTTGTTCTCTGAAGTATTCCACAATGATAAACGCGTTTATATGTTACTTTGGCTGATAGATTTACACCTCTTTCCCAACTCCGCATAAGCATTTCGGATAATGTTATCCCTCTCTCCGATCAAACGATCCGTGAATGGATATGGTTGGTTAGCATTGCACACATACACCATTACATTACGCTCGCTAATTCTCCCCAACTTAGGCCATTCCACTGCATCGTGCGTCCGGTAGAGCCGGGATGAGTAGCAGGATATAATTATGATTTATTTACCACCATAATTCTCGGATAATTGCCCTATGCCCTTTTTACCTTCCGCTTCTAACGGTCTCGCGGATCGACCAAGAGCTTACGAATTACGAACTCCCGCAAAGGTGCCTCCTCCTGTTGAACGGTAGGATATCGTACTGTGTCCTTTTTACTCCCCAGGCGACTGATTTGCGTTGCAAAAGGGTTTGGCCTACAGTCTGACTTTCTGATCGCGGCACAGTGAACATTTTTGTCTCATTCTTAGTCCTTTCTAGCCACGTAACGCATAACGGAACGAACTGACGAAAAGGACGAGACCAACCGAAAACCAACCGTCGGCACCGTTTTCGCCACGCAAATATAGCCTCACATGCGGAACCATTAATTTAATGAACGCTATGATGATCTATCGTAATGATCTTGGCACGTTTTCGAAGGGTCCGAAGGGTACTTTTCTTCTAGCTTTTGCACGCGGCAGGATACAGCTGGACGGTTTTTCGGGCCGCTTGGATGATGACGGAAATGATGAATACAGTCGTGAATTGTTTGAATTTATGGAATTTGTTGCCGGCTAATTTCGCTTCCATTTCTCCCGAAACGATACGGCTTCTGCTGAACATCCGCTAGGACGAGCTGGTGTGATCCAGCACACCAAACGGAAGCCGTCCATAAACACGGAAGTGTGTAAATCATGCCCAACGCATCCACAGACCAAGCATAACGGAACGGTAATTGATTCAAGCGGGACCATTAACACGATACAGTGCAATGGTTTTCGTGGGACGAAGCTAACCAAACAATTTACCAGTCACCAGACCGTGCTTTGTTGCTTTGGTTTCGTGGCTAATGTACTGTCGTCCGTTTTGGTGGCAAAGACACGTTGACACTATTTCGTCTTTTCTTTATGTCCCAGAAACCAATCAGCACGTCCGTTTGCACGCTCGAATCGAATCGACCATCAGGCAGAAAATCAATAACGTCATCAAACCAGCCGGACAGATAGAAAGTGCCCGCAGCACCATTCGACAAGAAGGATATTTGCTCCACTAATCCGCCCACGAAACCGTGCAACAAAAACATGGCTCTGTTTGCTATGTGAACCACAATCAAGATTAGAACAATTCTCGCATCGGCTTTGGCTTTACGACCACCTTTTTTGCCATATCGTGCTCTTCTTATCATCACCATCGTGTAGGCCGAGCGAAGGAATACGATACATACCTACCACCCGGACGAAGAAGTTTTAATCTGGAGCTTTCTTTCGCATTCTAAGTCATCGACGGCAGCTTATCATACCTTTTCTTGAACACGTCCCATGAAACTCAAGCAGCTCCTTCAAAACAGCCCGCCCTTGGATGACATGCACAGCGGCACACCGATCGACTTATGGGCGAAAAGTTTCCTCCTTTCGTTCTGCCTAATTGGCATAGCAGCTTACTTTATGATGCATCCGGGGGGTCAATTTATTTCGTCGAATTCGAAGTGTGCCCCGGGGGAAAATTATTTTGCCTCTAAATTTACATACCGTTTTTGGAACCTAAATTTATTCTGCCAAAGGCGCCGTGAATCGTTGGTCGATGAACAGCGAAATCACAAAAGCGAATAGCGGAGAGCAGATGAGGTGGCACCGGGAAGCATGAAAGAAATTCATGAAATATTGCTAGGCTTTATGTGACTTGCCGCAAACAGAAAGATAATTGCAAACGACTAGGCGTCTATTTTCCTTCCCGAAGCAACCAAAACCCCCAAAATAAGTCTTTTAATTCATGCCCTTCTGGCAAGTGACAATGAACAGCAGTCCTTATTGTTGCTTACATTCAGAAGAAAAACGATTGATAAATTCAACCACTGTTGTGTTAAACATTTTTCGCAGGAAACGCATAATTTCACTGCCAACACTGCTGTAGTTGTAGCTAAACAAACGATCTTTTCGACGAATTCGACACTGCCTGGAAAGGTGTAATATAGTGGACGATTTAATTATGTTTTGGAGAGACTAAATGTCTCTTGTGTTTCATAAAAATTACTGCAGAATATTAGGAATTAAGTTGAACAGCTCAAATGTAAATGTAGCACATGCCGATGGATACTGTCCAAATGGTACTTGGAAGTTTCCGTACTAAGAATTGTCCGAAAAGTTTCCATCCAATATGTCCTCTGGGCTGACGCAGTTACACTTTTCAGCCTACACAAATGATAGCATTGAAATGTTTTTCCCTGAAACAGCAAAAATATGACCATCCCTCTCAGAAACATGAGTTCCAACTTGATAATACACCCGATGTTCGGGTTTGCTTGTACGGAACGTTAGTTTACAAGATTAATTGAATCATCCTCCATTTTCTGAAAACAATTCCCTCTGTTTCACCCTATCCCAATTTCCGTTAAATTGTTGCTGCTATTACGAATTGTCTGATCATTTGATTCATTCCATTTCGCAAACGCAATAGATAGGAAATGTTTGCTGTATTTTTTGTATCCTCTTTTAACCGTTTATCTGAGCGGTTTGCTTTTTGCCTCGGTAGCAAGACACATAACCGCAAGCTGGACCACTAAAAAAAGCCACTCTGACCTTAAAACCAATTTGGGGGAAAAGTTCAAAACCCAATTTCGATTACTCTCCGATGGTTTCCGCGGCGTATGGTAGCAAGCGGACGAAATTTCTCAATGAACCTTCGCCGTTTCTTAATGGCCTTATGTGAACGCTATCCCTCCTCAGAACGCATAAAACATCCCCCAAGCACACGGATCACAGTGTATGTGTATGTGTACGTGGAAACGAACCACGAAAAGTAGTGGTTGATCTGATATCTGGTATACATTAAACTGGATTTTATTTATTCGATTCGAGCTTCTTCCGGGGTTCCGGCGAGCTAGCGTGGAACAACACGGTACGGCGTAGCACTCGCATGCCCGCTGAAACTGGATAAGATTGCACACCCGTCAGCAGGCAAGCAACTCTTCGATCCACTCTTCGAAAGGCCATGGGAGCAAAGTCAAACTACAACTACCCTTCTGTTGAGCTTGAATTTGTGGTGAAGAATAAATTCTTTCTACGCTTATCTTCTATCCTCCCGCGAACCGATTCAAAGCTCCCGCCTCCTCGGTGCTATTGTCTTTGAAGCCACCATCATCATGCTCGTGGCACGTTCATTGGGCTATCTCCCGAAAGGTTTTACGAAGAATTTTATTTTCTTGTTGACTCTTGCTGTCGTCTTCTCGCAAACTTTGCCCGCCCCGTGTCCCGTACACCCTTTCTGTTATGCTTCTTCACTTCTGCAACTTTAAGCAGCAGCACCACGCCATAGGCTGTTGATTTTAAGTGGAAAACATTGATCGCAAAGCCACGTAGTGAGTGGTACGCTGAAGCAAGTAAAATAGTAAAATTTACATCACCGTGCATAAAAGCAATTCATGCTCTGTCTGCTACGTCGATATGGAGGTAGAACATCACCCTCTGGAAGTTTACTGTCTTGCAGCCATACAATATCGCCGTTCCTTACTAGAATATCGCGTGTCAGTACCAGGGGCGGCCCGAACCTGTCAGAGGCTATAAGCAATAAAATCTCAGCCCGCTTAAAACAGCTCGCCGGCAAGTGAAGCGTTTCATTGCGCAATAAACATGTAGTAAATAGTTAAACTTAAATCTCTCGCCTCTGCCCTGCATGATAATGCAATCGAGTAAAAGGATAACATTTTCCATACTTTCACGAAAATGTATTAATTTCAAGGCATCCCAGCTTCACTCTGGGATAGGTTTTTGCTCAACTTTACGTTCGATGAGAAGTTTGTTAAAGTAGTCGTCTCACTGTCAAAACAAATCGCATATTTGCTGATGGTTTTTAATATTTAATTTAACTTTCACCTTTTTTTAATTACCAACTTGTACACCGGAAAAACTAGCCTAGAAAGAGAACAACTTTCTAAAATATTTCTTCGATTGTTTTTAGTGCCTTCTTTTGTTTCTCTTCATGCATCACGCTATCACACTGAACCATCTTTTTGCTTCCATAAATTGTTTACTTACTCTACCACCCACCGCGGCTTAGTGGCCAACTCGAACAGAGGGTTATTTCCGATTGTTGATTTTTGGTTTTCGCCACAAATTTTCCTTCCCGCTGCACAAAACCAACCAGTTCTGACTTGGAGAATCGTGCCGCTCGAACAAAAAGCACCACATCCTGAAAACCACGTATTTGCCACGAGCATTAACCGGAAATCACTTCGCAACTCCGCTGCTACACAACGCAGGGACGCGAGAGAAAGAGAGTATGTTTGAAAAAACTTTTCGCGCACGAAACCATAATAAGCTCATACATCCATTTCTGCTGCGGAATGGAAGCCGGTAAAATTGATTTCTAGAAGATTTATTGGATAACATCCAGTGCGATGCCAACGGATAAGCGTAGCAGAGCGATAAGCTAGTTGCAGCAAAATGTTCTACTTCCATCTAACACAGCAAAATTGAACGATGAATTGAAAACGAAAAAACATCCGAATCCTACTCTCCAGTCGCAACAGGCCCTGTCTAGTGACTTTACCATCCTGGACATTTCAGACGATTTCTTCGAGGCGTGCTTTTTCTTCGCTTGCTCCTACTGCAGACGAAAGGCGTCTCCCTTGCTTGTACGGTAGCGCTCACTTTCCAGCTGTCGACATCCGTTTTACTCAAATTGTGACCACAAACTTTTGAAACCCGTCACCCTTCAAGTGGCTGTAATCGATCGTTGTCAGAACGTTGGTCATCCAACACCATTGCCATGTTCCTGCTTCTTGCAACCATACCAAACGTTGTTTGTATGCACGAAGTTCCGGTGTCGTAATGCTCGGTTTTGCTGCCGTGATGCAAAGATTATAATTGATGGTCCACATCGTAATCGGAGCGAAAATTTATTACCTTTCCACTACTCACTATGCAGGCACTTGAGCATCGATTCGATTCCAGCACATTGTGTCCGATTCAAATGGGCGACAACGGGCTGCACAGGACAGGTCCGTGTATCAGATCTCGTCCCAAGCATGACTGAGCATGAAGAAAAAGAAAAAAACAAAGAACAATAAACAATAGCATCCATTATATATTATTCTTGATATAATGTTGTTTTATGCAAGCGAAATTTTATTGGCAATTGAAAGCTGAGATAATATCGAACCACTTATCTGCCGAGTCTTATTTGCATTCCAAGCACAAAGCTTAGATGCTAGCTTGGCTAGATTTAAAAAATAATAACGCATTGTACGGTTTCTAAACAGCACTATACTATATGCTATACGTACCGATACATATTTATAACGAATAGCCTGAAAACCTCTTGTCTGCGCTTTCCCACAAACGGCTACAATCGCTGTGAACAACGGCCTCATGAAGCCATTCAATTCTTGATGTATGCAAATGTTTTCATTTTAGTAGAGCGAATTCCAGCTGCTGCTTAAAGCGCTTGATGGGATTTTAAGCATCGTTTCAATGCCTGCAGCCATGGCACAAATAAATCCATCGACAGATCCAAGGCCAACAGTACGAAAATTGTTTAAGCCATTTTACAAATCACTAGCCTCGACTACTCACCATCGTTGGCATTCTAGCGCGATTCCGTTTAGCGTTTTTACGGTGCTAAATCGAACGCCATTTCCCGTTTTTGTTTTACTTTCTTCTAACAATCGCACCGCACTATCGTCTCAACGAAAGCAAATTTAAAACGAAAAGAAAATTAAATGCGTTTTGAATCACTATTCAAACCCAATAAATAGTTTTTTTTTTAAATAAGGAATATTAAGACATTTCTCTTGATAAACGACTGGATTCGTTCAGATCAACCCAATCATTTCGCTTACTTTAGTAGTAAAATGCACACTTGGTATTTGCTCGGTAAATAAATAGCTATTGAAGCTTTCATTCATTAACGCTTAAACTGAGTAGAATGTAACTGGCTTTTTTCATGAAAAGTTGTACTAAATCCTTACCTAACAACAAATGATTCTCTTCAAATCACAAAGCATCTAATCTTTCTTCATACTAAACCAATAGCAGCTCTCCTCTGTGGTGCTGAAATTTATCATACTGTCAACAAAATCTCTTCGTTCGTTCAAGCAATCAACTTTAAAAATGTGATTTCATGTTTCTTCTCAAGCGTCTTGTCTTTCTTGATATTGCCGTACAAAAAATGCCATACATTCCATTGCGCTGTTGCTCTGTTTCGTCGATATGCAAATTCGTCACCATTTTTCTACTTTACGCACGTTTCCTCTTCGACACTGTCGCAATTGAGTTGTACAAAGAATCCAGACGATGTGAGAGCAGAAACATGCAGATAATTTTATTTAATGTCTACACTTCTACATAACGACTTTCATGTGCATATCTTCAATGACAACTTATTTCTAGTGCTGTAAAATGTTATTTGTTACATTATTTATGTTTTTTCCTAAGGATTGTAACAAACATTTAACAACTTGAGTGAAAAACATTTCTTACTTATTTATTCATTTTTGTTGCAAAAACTTCTAGGCCCATCATCCATCGCAAAGGATAATGTGATTAATTAAATATGTCTGCCCTCCATTGCAAGCAACATCAAACACTAGAACAACTTGACACAGCCCCAGTCCCATTGAAGATACCTTTTTTGCTCAAACGCTTTTACTGTATCTTCCTTTGCTCTTGTTTTGTCACATGCTAATACACTTTGCTCAAGGACACACTAAAAGGAAACACATTCCTGAGTTGAGGGGCTTTCGATGTGTCTTTTTTTTTTTTTTGTTTGCCATGTATCGAACCATGGATAACGATGGACTTCTTGAGACGTGATAAATTTATTTTCCGACCTTTCCCACAACCCTCGTACTCTGGCGATTGTGGAACGCATAACGGTATGCTTCGCACCACTTGTATACGAACTCCACCATCCCAAACGCGATGGTCCATTACTCAGGAATGTACCAACGGAAAAGGTGCAAGCGTACGGCTGGACGCAAAGAATTTATACACAAAACAGCACGTCCGGCGAACAAGAACGAGGTGGAAGGAATACAATCAGCACCAGAATAAATAATAAGCAACAATGTCCTCAAGACGTGATTGTGATGATTAGTGTGGTTCACTTCGAGCATTTACCCTTACACACCAACCTAACAAATCTACTAACGCAAGAAGATTACTACCCCAAATTTATCAACCAGGCGGCAGAATCATAATTAAATGATTTACGTTCGTATACCAACCTAGAATACGGTACGCTTAGCCGCAAATATGATACCTAAGACAGCAGGATTAATTAGTAATACCGTTTAAATGGATTGGTGGGATTTCCATTTGACGTGAATAATAGAAAGAGATATCATTCATTGTCGTAGAAATACTTAATCCGTTTTTTCCGGAATACCAAACATTCCATTCCTGTTTTTGTGTTCTTTCACTCCCCACTATGGGACTAACAATTCTTTTTTTAGATAAATAGAAAATATAATACCTTATAATGGCGGGAAAAAATTATAAAATCACGTATTAGCACAACTATATTGCCTGGTTCATTAAATTCATGACTATTTACCATCCGCCGGCTAACAAAACACTTCGTTTTACCAATCATTTTAGATTCCGGTTTGGTTCTAACCCACATATCAGCTTGTTCTTAACATAATACAAGATTTCATAAATCACACACCCAAACCACGACACTCAATAATCAATTAAATCCAGCCGATGTTATCTACCTTCTTCAAACGTGTTTTTTTTTTCTACAATTTATACCACATGGAATCGTGGTACTGCGTCAACCCTGTCAACAAGACTATAAAATGTCAACCCTCTTTAAGAAAGCCAATTCTGCTTCAGGGCGTTCACCCAGTTCTACTTTGAAATACGCCACAGACAGAATAACAGAATTCTCAAAACCGTCCATGCTTTCAAATAAAACTGTATCTGTTATGAAACCGTAACATATTTTACCACAAATATACAATTAGTGCGAGGAACACATAAAACCGCACGATTCGTGTGGTTTGATAAGTCCAGCGGTCAAAGTTCTGGACGGAATCAATTAAGTCGTTAATGAGTTCAATATTTTTAACTTCTAATGAGGCTCTATTGATTCTACCGTCCGTCCATATCTAGAGCTTTTGCTTTCTTTTTCTGCTTTGGTGGTATTTCTGTATACTCTTTCAATTTCTCTATTCAATTCTAAATCCGATGGTTTATATTCGAGCCCTTTTTACTACATCTTTACAATCATCCTAGATTGGAGCGTCGCACTCGCTGGAGTATAGTGCCGCTCTGATTGTATTCTACTCTACCATTCAATGCAGTTTCTGGCTCATTTTATTCTCACTTTTTATGCTTCCAGCAGTGCATAAAACCCCAAAATCCATGGCAAACGTAAAACCCTACAACCAAACGATCGTGCGTGTAAATGAGTGGACCCTTTTTCCCTGGTTTCGTAGTGCGCCCGCAAAGCGAATGATAAAGAAGTTCGAGTAAAAAAGAATCTTGAAACAGCCGTTCAATTTACACGTTGTCTTTGCCTTGCTGGATCAGCAGAAGCACGTTTCCGTGCTGCGAAAAATCTACCTTTCGCCCATTATGCCAGGTTACGACGACAGTGTTACCATTTCGATCAAGAAGCACGCCATCGGTACCGAAATGTGTGAAAATCTCAAAACGTGGACTCGTGCTTATTTTCGAATTTTACCATAGAAACCGCTGTACCCTGAAAAGTTGCTGGCGCGGCATCCACTATGGCGACAATTTTATGTTTCCTGCATCGGTAGGCAAATTTCCATCAGTTACCAGCGCCGTAGCTTCAACGTAGCGTAGGGTTCCATACATTTTTCTACCTTTCTTACAGCTTATTTTCACATACGGCTGAAGCAAACTCCCAAACAACCTTCCATCTACCCACGCAGGGACCCATTACAACACACACTGAAACTGTGTAAGCTTTTTCCTCCCGAACGAGTGTAGATGTATATGTGTTAAAGGGAGCAAACCGAAGCAAACGAGCAGCAGAAATGTGCGTTAATTTCTGGAACTGAAAGTTTGTGCTAAAATAAAATTAAATTTTACCATCCAATGTAAGTGATGATGTTTATCATGCACTGTTTTTGTGAACTTTATGGCACACTTTGCACAACATTTTAAACTTCCACCAAAACTGTTGACTGAAGGTAAAAATAATTCTGTCCCTCCGAGAGCCAGGGAACGTGTTCAAGCTTTGCAGTTTACCTCCCTGATAAAACAACAATCAACTTTACACGCTCATCCACGTTGACGAAGCATCAATAATGTTACATTCTAACTACAGGCGTGTTATTGCTTTTATACTTTCAAATGGCTTACGTTATGAGCGGTTGGTTTGATGCTACCCTGTGACCATGGCACAGTGTTTATGAAATCCAATGTCTTGTAAGCACACAGAGCAAGCGAAAGGAATTGAAAACGGAAATCCTTTTTTATCTTTATTGACTTCATTTACAATAAACGTTAAAGCATCGTCTACCCACCCGTTTGCTACCAGCACTTTCCGCACGAAATTCAATCCTGCGTCGATGGGGATCAATGCCGGCAGCAATCTTTATGCATCCTTGAGACGAATTATGAGGCACCGACATTGCGAACACATGCAAATGTGATTCGGAGATGGATTAGGTAAATACTGTGTCAAACATATATGCGTATGCTACCGTGGATGGTGCTTTTCTCACGTTTTGACACACGATAAAAACAAAAGACACATTATCACTGCATCATTTTATCCTCTTTAACGACACTTTGTTATGGGAAAAGTTTCCACACATCGTATGCCACACCCCAAAAAAGATATGTAGCAAAACGTATTTTAAGTAGGTAACAATCGTTTGCAATCGCTACCACCATCAAATTTCCACTATACATGTCATGATAATTTGCATTTCGTGGGGAAAATTCGTGTGCCTGCACACGTTCATTCTTGATTCTTTTTTTGATGCTAGATCGGTGAATTAACCTCCTCTCATGTTTTATTTTCTCCACAACATCCTACATCTACGAAAGTTCAACAGCTTAAGCACTTTGGTTTGAAAAATGTTAACCCATAATGCCACGACTAACTTCATTATGTTTCATTAACTTTTGCCTTTTGACTGCGTCTCATTGTACTGGCTCCGAAATTTGCCAGTGTGTTCCTACATTCTTCCACTCACTACACCACTTGTTCGCTGCTCTCTGCGTCTTTAGCGAACACTATGCAACGGAGTGTAGCTTTCTAAGAAACCTGAAAAACATTTTCTGTCCACAACCTTCCAACTCCCTGGACGATCAATTGTCGCTTGTCGCAGAACATTTTTGTCCGCTTGTCTGGCGCCTTACGCCCCCGGTTGAGTTCAGCTTTGCCCTATGCGTCCTCACATACTGGCTTGCTGCTGTTCTTTTCTACCTTCCGGCACTTGACCGAACCTGGACGGAGAAAGTGCATGTCAGGCACAATTCCGAACGCCGAACCAACTGGGCCCCTGACCGTTTTATGAACGAAAAGCGGTAACGAGACATTCAGAACCAACTTCCAAACGCAATTTTCATCCACTGGGGAGGTCCGTTCGATCCCACAACCACGACGAAAGGAGTTCTGATTCTTCGCCGTAAGCTCGAAGCCTCAGGACACAGCAACTCCCTCGACATTCCCCATTCGCACTAGCGTCAACATTTTAGCGCTAAGAAACTTAATACCAGGAAGCTTGTATTTGCTAGCGGA